>NC_086157.1:3370000-3970000 GCF_035149785.1 Candoia aspera
CACCATTTAAGGGATGCTTGGGTTTAATGGATGCCTCTTCCTCCCATGAAACTGAAGATTTTTTTATCCTTGGAAAGGGTTGAATTTTTCAGAGGAGCCTCTATCAGAAGTGTGTTTTGAGAAGGGGTTTGCCCTAGGTCCCAGCCCCAGGAATGCCTAGTGTGGTTCCAGAGAATCCCAGTGCAGCTGGGATAGATAAGATGATTTACCTTTTTTTTTTTTTCCCTTAAAGAACTGAGAAGGTAGCATGCTTCAGAGCAGGAGAATTAGATTCTAGCATCATCTTTCTTTTCAAATATGCTTCTGGGCCCCATAGAAAATAAAAAGTGATAGGTGGCTGCAGGCCAGCACTTTAGTTAAAGAGTGCCTACCTGCCCAGAAGACATCATAAAAGGTAAACAATACTGGGTGGGTAGAAGGAATGTCAGGTAGCTCTCTGTGAAACCAGTGCTTTTGTGAATGGGGAGGCTGTCTTTCGCAGGCATTTTGCAACAGCATCCATGCATTCCCAAAACTCCAAATCACAAACTCGAAACGGGCCAAGGATGTCAGTACATGATTGGCCCTTCTTAGTAACTTTAGGTAGAGGTCCTATGTGGGCGTTAGGGACAAGTCACAGGGACATGCCTGTTGTCCCCAGTATTCCCATAGCTAACCTTACAGATGTTAGCCAAGGAAGATCAGAAGGGCCAGATGTTTACAGGTCTTTATGTGTGAAGCAAACTAAACCAAGTAGGCCAGACAAATATATAGGCACATCTTGGGCAGTGATCCACATTTGACAACCCAGTGTTTTTAGATATTCTTTGTCTGAAAACTGAATGGGGGAAGGTGGAAGGGCCAGGAGACTCTCTTCATTCCCAACATTTATTTTTTTGGAAGTCCTTGGAAATGTTGAGACTGTTTGGCAGACTCCTGGTAATCCATTGGCATAGGTGATTTGTGCCTTAGGCTCTTCTTAAGAGGACACAAATGTATGAGGCCATTGTCAAAGTATGTATGTAGTAACAAATCACCTGGTAAGAGGAAGTCCTAAGTGTTGCTAACAAAAAATGGAGACTAGAACCTGGCAGGATTATCTAGAAGAGAATATATTAATTCCCCCAGACGTGGAAGTCATATTTGGTCTAAATGAGGTTCTCTTTTAAAACAAGCTGTGTATGGAAAACTGAAACAAGGGAAAAATGCAAGAACAATTTATTACTTACTGTAGTTCATATATTGCTGTGTGTCTGCATGCATTAAGAGTTTTACAAAAGTGCTGTGTATACTGAAAGTTATCCTGTGTACACTTTCCAGTTTGTGGGCCAACAAACAATTTAATAATCACATTAGCCATCTCCTTTGTAGACTGAGAAATTACAGTTGTAATTATTAATAATTTCTAACATACACTTAAATTGTTGCAGCTATTCTTACCGTAAGAATAAATCAGAAGGGAGATAGGATCTTAAATTCCATCCTCTTTTAAAAAGGATTAACACTCTATTGTGCTAAGAGAAATTACTCAAGAGAGTTTCAGCTTAATTGCTTAATAGATAATTCTAAATGTAGGGGTGGGACTTCCTAGTTCCAGTCTACAAACAATATAATTTTTTAAAATAAATACTTTCCTGTTTCATAATTGATTAGGACATTGATGATGGCCCTTTGTAAGTAATTTTATTTTGGAACTAGGTAGACGTTATCCTCAGTCTATGCACGTATGTTCTTATTTTTGGAAGCACATACATGCCCAGCGTTCACGAATGATGAATGAAATCCTGCGAAATTGTAGAGACGGTGAATCATACCACGGCCATCATTGATGCAGAAGAGGGTAGGAGTAAAATTTTTGATACAATGCTGCTGATTTTGGGTTTGCAATCCAGAGATTTGGTTTGAAGGCAGTTTGATCAAATCAAGGAATCAAGTCAGTTTTCCAAATTGCATCAACAAGTCAGTTCAAATTGTCTAATCAGATGCCTCCAAATGGAGTCAATCTGATAATTCAGTTTGAAAATCCAAATTGAACTGGACTGATTTATCAAATTAAGAATTTGAATTCAATTAGATCACCAGTTTGAATCAAATCAGCATTTCAAATCAGGTTTTGCCTGATTCATAAGCCTGCATTGCCCCTTTATTGCCACACATTGAGCTTCTACTGTTACGGCATCTGAAATGGACCACACACTCTAAATTTTGGAATTCATTCTGGCCTGAATGACAGAAATTGGCTCTCCCTGTGACTTCTTTTACTCATC
The DNA here is from genome assembly GCF_035149785.1 of Candoia aspera. Classification (NCBI taxonomy): domain Eukaryota; kingdom Metazoa; phylum Chordata; class Lepidosauria; order Squamata; family Candoiidae; genus Candoia; species Candoia aspera. The sequence continues at coordinate 3,372,247 of NC_086157.1, forward strand.
TAAGACTCATTACAAGTCACTGGCAAAGAAGGCTTAATTCATAGTCTGTCTCCATGGAATCACTGCCACAAAGTTCCAGCTATTTTTCTAAAGCTTTGGAAATTCTGCAGAATCTCATATGGTAGGATACAAAGCCCTTTTGACTTAAAATGTCACAATTGTCACAGTGTCAACATTTGGTAATAACCAATTTTAACTCCATCACTAAATCTGGGGGCCATAGTCTGAACTTTCATGCTGTGTTTCAAGTTGCATCTACGGAATAGACAATGTTTGTGAACACATAGAATAGAGAATGATCCTAAAATGTGGGAAAGCATATAGGATACAGATATAGTAACTCTGCATGAGAAAATGTTCTATGTTACATTAGCCAACATGCACAAATCAATTGGACACCATCTAGATGGGGACTTCATTGTCCACTCAATGGACAAACCGTTATGTAATTAAGAAAAGTATGTTGATTTATGTAAAGTTTGTGCCATTTTGTCTGTACTGCATATGAAGTTTTCTTCTGAGGCTGTAAGAACATTCAGTATGCCTTTATATGAATGTACAGAAATCCCAGTGTTTTGGTATCTAGCAGCAACAAACTTGTGGGGTGGGGCACTCAGAGTCTCTGAATATCAATTAAGTTGCCACTCCTGTCATTTGCAAATGGGGGCGTCCTATCCATAGGAGAAAGATCCTTCTGCCTTTCGAATGCAGCTGCTTGGGATGCCAAGACAGGTTGTTCTGTTTACATTGTCAGCTTCAAGATATCCACCCACTTGCCTGCATTGTTCTTAGTTTATTTTCATTCTGAGATTGGCATTCATGCTTCAGTTAAAGAACCCTGGTAAGATAACTAAAGTCAACTGGATTGGATAATAATATGGTTATTCTTTTGAACTGTTCTCATCCCTTTCAGCTGGGCTTGATTAGAACTTTCCCATAAGATGCAAACTTATGGTGACAATGGAAGAAATGTGGGTAGTTTTACATGTGGTAAGGAACATTTTACATGTGGTAAGATGTATACATCTTAACTAACCAGACCATTATCATTGTAGTTGTGTGCCACTAAAGAAAAAAAACATGATTCAAACTGTTCTCTGAAAGATTTTTAAAGCAGACTTTAAGATTAAGTTGAGTTAATTGAAACATTCTGATTGAAATTTCCTATCCTAAATATGGATTAAGTCATTGAATGAATTTCTAATTGCATGTTTGGCTCTTGTGTGTGCCAAGTTCTGTCACTTCTGCAACTTGTTCAGGTCATTCAAGGTAGGGCTTTGACGCAAGAATGAAGCAATCTTTGTGTGAATTTTTTTGAACACATGACACAGCTTTCCATTCATTCACTTCTTAGATAGATGACAAGTTGGGCTGTTTCTCAGCATATTTCCCCATTCCTGTAATTATTTCTGCTGCCAAGTTAAAAAAAAAAGGGGGGGGGAATGAGAAGTAAGTGAATGTTCAGTTATTTAACAGTGCAATCTTCTATGCAAATTCAGGGCTATTTCCAAAGAAGCGACCAGAGAATTTTACCCTATATTTTATCAGGTAAAGACTGATAAAGCCTTCTGAGAAATGATCAAGTATATCAGTAGTCATAGTATGATGTTGGTATACTCTGTCCAGTTCTGGGTGGCATGGTTCAAAAGGGACAGTGAAAAATTGGAACAAGAACTATTCAGAGGAAGCTTACCAAGATGGTGAAGGGTCTGGAAACTAAATCCAGTGGATAATAGTTAAAGATCAGTGGTGTGTTTAGCTTACAGAAAAGATGACTGAGGGGAGATACGATAGCAATATTCTTAAATAACTGGAGGGGTGTCAAACAGAAGGAAGAATGGAGATACTGTGTTCTCTATTTCCCTAGTGGGCCAGATTAGGACTAATGAGTTAAAACTACAATAAAGGTGGTCCAGGCTGCACAACAGAAGGACTTCCTGATTGTACAAGCTAGTAGAACGGGCTGCCACATGAAGTAGCGAGTTTTTTCATTAGAGGTCTTCAAGAAGAGGCTGGGTATCACCTGCCTGAGATGTCCTGGTGGATCTTGCACTGAGTGGTGGGCTGGATTAGATGACCTGTATGGTCTCTTCCACCTCTGTGATTCTGTGATTTTATGATTTAAACTTTTTCAAGAAAGCTCAGCAAATACCTTAACAGATAAATATCTACTTTCCTATCCAAAGAGATGTATGTGTAAGTCCTGTGTGATGCATGTTTCCTTTTGCAACCAAGACGTTAAACAATGTTCCATTTTTAGGCTTATTTTATTATTGACGGATAGATGAATTTTACATTTTTATAACAGTTTTCATTAAAAAAAAGACAAAACAAAAACAAAGCTGTCCACAATAGAGACAGTAAACTGAAAGCAATAGAATGAGAAAACCAGCAATTGAAACCACCAGGAGTCATTTCCTAAGTTAGGTGGTGTGTAAACATGATAAATTTATATTGAATGAATAAATTAAAGAAATAAATGATCACCCCAAAAAAAAAAAAATGGAGGCGGTGGATGAAATCAAGTGGTCCAAGCAAATGGCAAGATGCTTGTGGAATCTCCAGTGAAAACACGTTCCCCGCAGAAGGAGTAACATTCATTGAGTTACAGCACTTTTATATACTTTTCGTTTGTAAATGTCAAAGAGATAGTATAATAAAACAGATTAATGAATGATATATGCAATGTAATATATGTAATGATATAGTTGATTTTCATGGAAGGAAGGAAGCGAGTCGTAAACATTTCAAGAATGGTTGGAAGAGTATGAAGTGTGTTAAATGTATTTTGGGTAAATGTAACCAGAGATAATTGTTCCTCATCAGTCTGAACTATGAGGAAACTGATAAAAGGGACTGTCAAGAGCTCGGTATAAATATGATAAATGTAGATTTTGAAAGCAGAGGCAACAGTATCAGACTACCCTTGTTGGTGTTAAAATCTCATGTCTGTACTCAGCCAAGAGTAGACTGTCAGTGCATTTCCTTATGGTGAAACTTTTCTGAAGGGGTGGGGGGGACCTGGTTCATTTGCTTCAGGAAAAATACTGTTGTGATGTGGTGAAGGCTTATTCTATGGAGAGTATTAAATAGCAGGAAAGAAAGCCAGGTTGGACTGGGTAATTTTTTGTTTTCTTCAAAGCTATGTCAGATCAACACCAGCTTTGACTTTCGATTCATCCCTAGAATTGCCCCAGCTGATCAGTTCTGCTCTGAGACCAGCCATCACTGAATTTCTTGAGGCATTAGGAACACACAGGAAAAACGTCATAATCACAAAAAAATTGGTTTGGAACCCAAGAGAGCTTCTTCAACTTCAGTTAGTGTTCTGGCTGACATCTAGCTCTGGTTTGATCTGAAGTAGAGGTTTGTTTCTATTTGGTTTCTGACCATTGAGATGTTTCGTCATTGAGTGTAACTGCAAAACAGGAAAGAGCTTTGCCTCGTAAAACTTTCTCTCAGAACTGGGTAAAATTAGCAAGCACTGTTTCCAGGGGAATGAACCCTGCTAAATTGATGTTAAATTGCTAAATGCATTATTTATTAAGATGCCTTTCATAATGTCTTCAGATATTAACTCTGGTTTAATACTGTTTTTAAAATAATTTTTACACTGCATCTGTTATAGTAGTGATATAGTTGAATGCCACTTTTTAGAGGAGATGCAGGGTGCAGAAATCAGAGAAATGGGTGGAAGGTTTGGGAATACAGCAAGCCCTTAAAACTGTTCTTTTCCTTTGAAAAGATGTCCTATCTTCTTAGTTTTTGTGATTAGTATGCTTCAACATGTAAGATAGCAGCAATCTGTTGGTAAAATATACCAATGATAGGTGCAAGTGACTTGCAATCAATGAGTTGAAAATAATTTAAGGTAGTTTTGGCTTTGCTTAGCTGACACCAAATCCCAGATAGTGCTTTGTCTTTGATGGGGCAGATAACAAATTCTTCATTGAGAACATTATATATGAGAATGTATGTTATTGCTTGAGTGCAAAGTATAATAGAATGCCAAGTGAGCCTTCAACATTTATGTTTCCCATCTTTTGCCATATTACCCCAGTTTTGAGGCCACACACACACACACACACACAAACACACAGACACAGGGTTGGAGTCATACTTGGTGGGGTGGGAAACCCTTCATTCTTGTAAAATCCTCAGAGTGCCAGTCTCTTTTCTCAAGCAGAGAAGAAACATAGTTACTTCAAACTAAGAAGCTAATAATTTCTTCATTTTAAGAGCTACTGTACTGTATTTACCTGAAAAGGCAGTTACCCTAAAGTTAAGACTGTCCAATAACAACAAAAAAGGAAGATAAAACAACAACAAAACCTCACACCTGTGTATTACTTCTGAGTGAATCCACCATGACCTTCAAAATGGTAAAATAAATGGGGAATAACATTTTCTTTCACTTCAATGCGGTATTTACTAGATAAAAAGTTGCTAGAGTAGCAGTCATTTCCTTCTTTTTACCTCTAACCCTAATCCTACTCTCTGCTCCCCCCTGATGGTCCAGAAGAAGCCATTTAATGCCCATGGTTCACTATCTGATGGCATAAATTCCTAAGGATCCAGCTAGGTGTGGAAGGGCAGGGAGTGATGTTGATGTGGATGTGCAGCAGAAGCATCATGTCCTGGTTCATGGTGTTTTTCAAATCATTTAGCACCCCGAGTGCTGTTGTTTCTCTGGCTAAGAGAGAGGAAGTCACAAGGGCCATAGCTGAGGACAGCTTCTGATAGTCTTCTGCATCTCCATGTCAGAGAGTCCTAACTATGTCAGTGCCAATTTCTTCTCCTGGCATTTTACTTTTCTTGAGAACTTGCCTGGTGGGGATTCCAAATAACATTACAGTAATTTGGGGATTACCCTAAGTCAGATGAAGGACAAAGATTCAAAAATCGATCTAAAGCTTTGGGAACAGCCCCTTTCCCTTTTGATCAATTTGCCCCAAAGCAATTTGTCTTTGGAGCTGATCCAAATAGAAGGCTGATTCACCTTCAGTACGTCTGAGGTGGATGCTAAGAAGTTCACGCCGAAAAAGCAAAAGAGTCCTTTACACTCATTAAAAGAGCTGAAGGCTTATTTTTACTCAGGTTAAAGCCGACACTGTGAATTATTATGCAACCTGAGTCAATACTGCACTACTCCAAAGACAACTGTTCAAAATTCTGTTTGAAAGTTCCCTTATATGAATTAATATCCTGTACTGGAAATCTAGCATGGTAGGGAGAATATGTAGTGAGAACCTTTGTTCCTGCAAGGCTAATGCATACAATCAGAGAAATAAAAACAAAGGGTCTTGCCATATGGAAACTAGAAGTTATATTCTGGGGGTGAGGGTGGGATATGCAGTGAAAAATGCAGCATACTAATTTCCTGTGCTGTTGCAAGAGACCATAAGAATGTGCTTTAGCCTAGAGGTCACCTAAAATGAAGACCCTAGATAACTGCTGGATTAAAAAAAAAAATCAGTTGGACATTTCACTTCTTTTGTTTAAGACTGAAATATAGAAGTGACAAAAAGGAACATTTTCTGAGTTCTCTCAATTCTTTCTATGTACAGCATTTGCAAATGCAGTTGAGTCAAAAATAGGAGGGGTTGGTGATGGAGAGGAATCAGAGTAACGTAGTCTTGGAATCTCAGGAAGAGAAAGGATATGGAAAAGAACATTTCTCTTTCTGGTGTTTCAAGGAAATAGATCTTATCCTTCTCTGCTCATGAAAAATAAGCAGGGTTCTGTTAGTAACAAAGACCCACATGGGCATCCAAAGATCACCAGCCCAGTAGAAACAAATGAAGAGAAATTCAGGCCACTAGCCGATGACTTTGATTGAATGGCCTAGTGAGAGATCATTCCACCTGCTTAATCAGTCCTCACAGAAGGGGGAAAGGAAGTGAACACCTGCTTACGATAGGTCCCACTGAGTTAAATGAAGCTTACTCCCAAGAATATTTTATTTCATTTTAGCCTCAGTCGCTCTTGGCACTTTCTCATGACTTCTAATTTGGATACAGTGGTAACATTTCATTAAAAGAGAAGAGGAAATGAATAGCATTAGCCGGTTGGCACTCAATGTGAATATGTCCAATTGAGATACAACAGAATTATTATTCCTTAATAGTTGGTAGGCTCTGTACTCTTAAATTATTCCTGTAATATGTGTATGATATGGAAACTGTAGGGTAATAATGAAATGGTTTTAAAACGCTACATACACAGTAGCCATTCATGCAATAGGAGACTGTAGTCCTTCCATGGGCCAGAATAGGGGCATGTATGTTCACAATATTGTTTAATTAGACACTTTTTAGAAACATATTCTTATATAAAAGAAAAGCTGCAAAATTCTGATATAACTTATATTTCAGTCTTGTTGCTCTGTATTTATCTATAACTAGTTTAGATTTAAAGGAAAAAAAACTCTATGCATTTATCTAAGTTTTGTCTATGCTATATTATCCACTCTGTTGATGGAAGTAAAATACTGCTTCGGTATGGTAGTTTTGAAAAGCAAACACCAGTTTTGCAAAGAGTTGATTACCAGTTGCCTTTCATTAATAAGAATTGCTTCCAGTTAAAACAAAAATGGTTTCTTACGTCCCGTTCATGAAACCAATGTGAATGAATGGACTAGCACAACACAATTGTATATGTGTTTTCTGGACTTATTTGCCAAACTGGTGAATGCCAAGATGGAACCTCTATCAAATAGAACTTTGTAACAGTTCTATGAAAGTTTTTAAAAATGACTGTATTTGCAAACTGTACTACACTTTATTCCTTGTTTTATTTTATTAATCAATTTAAATGTAAAGCAGTATGCCTCTCATGCCTGTCAAATCAAAAACCCTACTATTTATTTACAATATATAAATATATATAACTTAATGTAACTGCGAGTTTATTGCATTCATATAACTGTGTATATATTTATATTCTGTGACTTCAAAAGTCTGTATTGGAACTAAACTTTGCTTAAATTACTATGTGGACTTCTTTCAACCATATTTTTTAACTGATGGTTTTAAGGCTACGATCATTTACTAAATGTACTTTGGAAAAAAAAAATCACAATAAAGTTTCAGAAATTGTTTTGTACATCGTTGACACTTTGTCTTGAATTTTCTTGCAGAAATGGAGTTGAAGTGGAACAGTGGAGAGATCAAAAATCATCTTTTCTGAGTTGCATGCATAAATAATTTTGAAGTAAACATATTATAAACCAGATGTTTGACTTAATAAATGTCTCTCTTCAGTCCAGGGATGCATAGAAACCTGCCAGTTTGAAGTTCTTGACTTAGTAGTTGCTTTAGAATGAAGGCAAATAGCACCAGTCTAACATTCAAAAGTTGTGATATTCTTTTATGAGCCCGGTTTCTCTTAAATTAAGATAATTCAATTGCTGATAAGAGTTCTATCACAACTTGAGAACAAGGTCCTACTGCCTTCTGACTCTATCCAGAGGAACACACAATTAAATAGAAAAATCACATATCTCTTTATAGTCTGATTGCTCATTATTTGATGATCTAACATTTTTCCTATGGAGCAGTCTGGTGGAAACAGCATTATGAAGAAAGTACACAAGTGAAGATGCTCTTTGAGATGTCTTCCAGTCACATCTTCATCTCTGGTAGCCACATTTTGGGTGGATCAGATTAATTTGCACAACCTGCCTGACATTTGTGCATTTGATGAACAATGGAGCCTCGTCAGCACCATATTTGACAAAGCACTCACCAGATTTAAGCAGTGTTGGACCTGGTTAATGTTTGGATGGGAGATCCCAGAGTATACTGGATCTGTAGGCTAGACTGGGAAGCATCCCAAAAAGAGGCAGTAGCAGACCATTTCCATATTAGATAGGTCCATGAAATCAGAAGACAAGCTGGACTTCAGAGACACTTTCCATTTACAAGGGAGCCGGGAAGATTGGAGCCCACATTTATGATATACTGACAATTCCAGCACCTGGACTGGTCTTATACATGGAATCTAGAGTAGGAGTGATATCGGATAACACTTGAATTGTCCCCCCACCATCCACAAACTATTTTGCACAAAAAAGAGCTTATGAAAGCTTAGGAACTGGTACTGCTTATTTAGTCAGTCTTCTGTGAGAGAGGAGATTCAGTTAGTTGGCTATGTAAAGGACTGATTAATGTGCATAAAGACTCTTAATTTATGTGCATAAAAGACTCCCAAATCCTCTTTTATTTTGCCCCACGCACAATCTGCAGAGCAAACCATGTGTGAACTCGGTCTTAGTTCTAATAAACTCATCCACCTTGCAAATTCCATGCAAAATGTATTTAGATTATATTCACAGTGTCTATGCCTGTTATGATTGGGATCCATATATTGTAACTGCTCTACATTTCTTCTTTGTCTTTTTGTTTGATCCCTGTGTGACTAAAAGTGAGATGTATGTTGGTGCTATGTGACATGTAGGTGAAACAAGCTTAACTCTTGGTGACTACATGAACACATCCATGCAGTTTTACTAGCAATAATAGAGAAGTAGGTTGCCATTGCCTTCTTCCAGGATATTCATTGATTTCCCAGTCTAGCCTCATAGACCCTTGTGGTGTCTTATCCTAAACACTCTCTGTTTAGCTATCAAGCCCAGTAAAGATAGCCCAAACAGAGAGTGTTTGTTATTTGTCTATCTGTCTATCATTAGATGTTGCTCTCATAGTCTACACGTAGGCTCAGATTCTGTTGACTTGATAGGATATTCCAGATGAATGCTATATGCTTCTATGAATTATGAATACCGAGGTAAATCAGCAGCAAAATCTGTAGGGTAATCTGTCACTCAGGGATGAACCCAAGAATGAAATGCAAGTTCAGTTTCATGGAAGGTGCTCTACGTAGAAGAGATGTTAATTCCACCTCCATCACACACTCAATGAGGGGGATATGAAACAGAGCTCTTCGGCCATTTGGTTGCCCTCTGATGATGACACATTTCAGCAATAATGAGAAGGTGATGAGAGTGCAGCCTGCAGATACTTCTGATGGTTCGGTGTGGCCTGTGGGCACGATCCTGGAATTTGCACACAATGTGAAAGAGCACTCATGTGCTTAGGGCTTCAGTAGGGTGGTCCTCAAAACTTTTTCCATGATTTCTGAAAGTTTTACATTTTCTCCATCAAGGTGGAAAACAGGTAAAAAAAAAAAAAAAAGCATAAGCCCAAAGTAGGCATATGATGATAAGATAAGATAAGATAAGATAAGATAAACCAAGAACCATCTAAAAGCAGCTTTGCCCATGTGTGTGATGAGAACCCTCCCCCAGCCCTTAGTTTTCCCTCCCAATAAAAACTGTTAAATACAACATCTAAAAGAATGTCTACCTCTGAGAAATAATGAATATATAGCAGAGAACAGGCTTTGATTTCCAGCCGGGTGCTTTTCAAATACAATGAGCTTCAATTGTTATAATTCTTTAGCTGATACTGGAGTCTTTACACATCTGAACAGCACCATGTTTAATGCTCAAATTTTAATTTTGGAAAAATACAGAAAATAATACAGAAAATCAAGCATGCACAATTTGTCACCCATGAAAAGGAATGCAAACTACCACCCACGTACTCAGAGGTGGATTATTCCTTTTCCACTTGACTGTAAGAACAGGATTGCTATTGACATACCATAAGACTGGTAGGGTGTCTTTTGACAAGTGGGTTGCAAGCTGTGTGAGTCTTTGTTACGTCTATTTTGTTGGCATTATTTTGCCTTGTTTTTCTCCATGGACTTCAGGATGGGCAAGCTTAGAGAAAAATGGTGTAAGGATGTGCAGATTGTTAAACATCCTGTCAAGTTTGCAATTCATGCTACTATAGCAATATTTAATCTGATTTTTTTTTCTACAGATTAATAAAACTGAATAATAGAAAAAAGTATTTAGCCATTTATGTCTTGCATCTTATGGAAGACCCAAGCATCTTTTCTTATAGAATAAATAGCATAAGTTCCTGAAGAACTTTTTCTTGAATGCAAATACCCTGCTTCTTTATTTGAAACATACATCTCACTAACACAGTCTTCACAAATGCAAATTTGTGGTTTTGTGAGATTGGCAGCTATATAAATATGATTAAATAAATACATAAATAAATAAAATTATTGCACTGGAAGCTCTGTTTTACAATACAATTACCATAGTTTACATATAGCTTTTTTTTAACTGTACCTTTTTTATTTGGGATAGAGAAAAGCTGTGTTTACTGCTAATAATTGCAATACTGAAATTAGTTTTTGACAGAATTATTTTTCATTCTTATTTTGATCTGCATATGACCAATGGAGTTGCAAAGGAAGATGTATGATATACAAATGTATGATGAAATCTAACAGGGATTTGGAAATATATTTAGTGATGTTGTCATGCTTAACTCATCTGAAGATTCTGAGAAGGATCTCTAAAACAAAACAGCGATGTGTGTGTGAGGCTAAAATGTGTTCATAGTAATCTTGTATGATTGATGAACCCCATTCTCTTATGATATACACAGAGAAATGGATGTAACATCTCTGGTTTGGTGTTAGGTTAGTCAGACAAAGTGCTTGTGAAATGAAGCTGGGTGGGATTTCAAGGATACAATGCAGCAGGTAGTAATGGAGTAGCATGAACAGTGTGAGATTATCTCTGGGGAACTCAAATGCGTCTTGTGGGAAGGCTGTGTGGTGAGAGGAAGTCTCTGAAATATAAATATTAAAGCTTCATAAGATTGCTATTTAGGGCAGGGATGGTGAAGAAGCAACTTCTTTGAATAGACTGTGTACCTGAGCTCAGAATGATTTTTTTTTTTTTCACTCATTGCTGAAATGGTTAAATGACATAGTCAAATAGGTTAAATAGTTAAATGAAACAGGCCCCTTAACAGCAGAAATTCTCATTGGATTATGCTGAATTAATTCTCAGAAGTTAAAGTTGCATTATTACCTGGCTCCATCCTATGAATACAAGAGTGGCAGATCAAGGTCTAAGAGAAGTCCTCTCGTAAGCTCTGGTGGGATTTCTGCCAACCTGGAGGGTAATGAGACATTTCTGAGGTCTGAAAGCAAATGCACATGCTTTTTTTGTTTTTTTGTTTTTTTTGTTTTTCACAGCAATGGATATTCAGCTTTTCCAACAACAATGCATGGCTTATGCTATCATATTTATGATATAAAAAATCAGAATCAATTTCTCCTACATTCTTCCTTTCACCAAAAAAAAAAAAGTTTGATAGAAGTCAAAGGTTCAGAATAAAAAGATTGGGCGTGCAAATCTTATCATGCTTATATGAATTACATTTATTATTTATGTTAAACAAATCTTGAAATTCTTTTTAAAAAGCATTTAAATGAAAACCAAGCTTTTTTTTTTTTTTTTTCAGTTGCACTGTTTGGGATAGTTCAGTTTGTCTTGAAACACTAGTCACTATCTGCATAACCAGTCAATTAAATTTTAAAGCTTCCAATCTTTTTTCCCCCTTTAGTTATAGAACATCTTACAATTTCCAGACATTACATCCATTCTTTTAAACCTGGCTGGGTCTGGAATGGCTACAACACAGATCAGGCTACATGAGCAAAACAATCCATCAAAAAGTTTAAATTGTGAGTTATCCCACTAGTACTCTTTCTGCTATGCAAGATAGATTTTCTCTACATAATCTTTCAATTATTTAATCAGATTTGATGTGGTAAGAAGATCTAAGAACAAGGAGACTGAATTCTAAAGTTCTACCTTTACAAGCAAACCAGAAAAAGAGATTCAGAAATAAAAGAAATAAAGAAAAAGCCAGTTTGGTGCCGTGGTTAAGGTGCTGGACCAGAAACAGGAAGACTGTGAGTGATCCGCCTTAGGAACGGAAGCCAGTTGGGTGACTTGGGACCAATCATTCTCTCTCTCAGCCAAGCCCACGACAGAGTTGTTGCTGAGGGGAGAAAAGGAGAAGAAAGCCTTATATATGCTGCCTTGAAGTGCTGAACATGTATCCACGCATGTTATCCTATCACCATTCACCCAAGTAATCTTCATATATGAAGGTAGAGGGGGTGTGGGTTGGTGGGGGGCCTGAACAAGTGAACAATTTATTGTGGGTAGAGCTGGCTGTGAAGCACTCACAGCCAGCTCTTGAATGTTTTGGGTCATTGGAACATTCCTCCTCCCCTCCTCCTCCTCCTCCTCCTCCTCCTCCTCCTTTCCCTCTTCCACCTCCACCTCCACCTCCAGTAAACATTACTCGCTTTCAATGAAGTTCATTCTTCTATATCAAGAGATGGCTATCCATCCATCAAATCAGATGTCAACAAAATAGTGACTAGCTAGTCAGGCAGGTTGTTTTTTTTTAAACATTAGGTTTTCAAAGTGAAGAAAAATATTTTGCTGTTCAGAGTGCCCAGCAGTGTATGTGATCAAACAGCTTGAAACTTGAGTGAACACACCAGCCACTGTTTTCTTGGGACCTTGTGCTTCTCAACAGTGACACTTTCATCTCTGAAAACAGCTTCTCTTAGATTGGATGCACTGAGTGGTTTATAGCAGGAACATGATCTCATTGTTCTAGCTTGTTCACTTTGCATTTCATAAGGGAAATAATAATAAATGCGGGCAACATGAAACAAGTTTTGTCACAGCGTGGCAGAGAGGGAAACAGTCACCTCAGCACAATATATGCTTCAGATCTTTTAAAGAGAAATTTATGGAGAACTGGGTGCCCTGTGGCTTTACAGGTCTCACAGCCATGATTGTGCTCATTGTTAGCTGCACCCACCCAATATGTTTATTTTACTTTATTCTCATTTTCTGTCCGACATACTTTGTGTCCTAATAACAATTTAAAGATGACCTGTGCTAGGAGTGGGGAGGGGAAAGCTCACACCTATTATTAGAGGTTGAGGCTTACAAAATATTTACGGAAGTATTTCTGAATTGCTCAGGAAGGATATTGAAAAATGTAAAAGATCACAAGGAAAGTTTTGAACTACAGAGGAAACCAAGAAACTGTCCTGTCAAGAAAATGCATATGAAATCAGTTAAAAGCCACAAAGAACAACAGTATACTAATAATACTTATCATACTAATAGTATTTAGTTCAAAACTAAACAGTAAAGTAACTGCACTGGGGAGAGAATTCCACAGTTGAAATACTCCAGCAATAATAATATTCACATCTATGACAACCAGCAGTTCTAATGTAACATACTTTTTTCTTTCTTTTCCCTTTCAGGAAGGGAATCAAAATAATTATATTAATAAGCCATTTAAGTTAGTAACCCTAACATAATAATTTATTCACACTTAGATTAGGAAGTCAATGGTTTTTGTTTTTTTTTATTCTGCTTTTTTATATTCAAAATTCTCTCTCTCTCCCCATTCATTCGTTCAGTTTGTATGGCCACCATCTCAACAAGCAACTCTGGGTGGCAGACAAAATTCAAATAAAGTAAAAACAATTGCAACAACACAAAAATTAAAATGCACAGCAGCTGAAGAAGACATTGCAATCAAGTGTCACTAGGACAAAGCCAGGTCTTCGTGGTCTTACAAAAGGCCATGAGGGTCAGGGCCATTCTGATCTCCAGAGGGAGAATGCTCCATAAGGTGAGTGCTATGGCGGAAAGACATGACTTCTAGGCCCCACCAACCAGCATTTGCTGGCTGATGGGACCCAAGGGATGCCCATTCTGCCAGAATTAGGTGACATGCCTAATAAAAAGATGAAGAGGTAAAAACTTAAGATTTACTTGCCTGCAAACTGCAAAATGGGCAGTTTGAACATTTCTTAGTTACTATAGTCAGAAACAAGATAAGTCAAAATTAAGGGTTGTGTTTTTTTTTCTCCTCAACCCAAATGCTTAGTCAGTTGCAGGTTAACTATAACTTTGGTTGATTTTGTCAACTAGGAACAATGCTGTCTAGATGGATCAGATAATGGAACAGAGAAAGAAAAGGCCAAGTGTATAATACACTTTCCCATGTAACACCATCAACCTTTTCAAAAAACTTCCAGAGAGATATTCTGCAGCCTTTTTACAGCAAAACAAAACAGAATCCCATGGCATTTTAAAGATCAAGGCTTGATTACACCCCTTCAGTCGTAGTTCCAAAAAGGTGCTGCAGTTTGTTTGTGCTTTTCTGCAATCAAATCTTGCAAACTTTGTGTGATCCCAAGAAAGGTGCTATATAGCCTTATTAAAGACTTGCTAACTTGCTTTCCTAGATTACTAGTGATGAACTCCACTGTGATTCACAAAATCTTAGATGATAATAAAATAAAATAGGGCAGGATAGTTGTATTTTTAAGCCAGGGGATTCTTTAAGGATGTATTTCAATTCATAGGCTAGTGTTGCAACAAAATCCTTCATAATGGATATCTGACTTACACATCAGCCTGAGATTCTATCAAGATAAAAGAAAGGAACTGAGAAGAAAAAATGTATCCTTTTACTTGCTTCTGCTACCATAATGGTACAGATGTGAGTGTGTTCTGGTACTGACATCCATTATCCCATTGATCGCTGGGGTTGATTCAAGTGATCTAGCTTGCCCCCCCTCCTCACGTTTCTATGTGTACCCCTTCCAAACCTGCATGCTGGGTGGAAGAAGATGACCATTCCAGAAAGATGACATAAGGGCACCAGATTTCAGTCAACCAGATCTAAGGAATATGTCTTGTCTGGAACTGCATCAGAAAAATAGTTAAATTCATTTAACTAGAATGAATTAGAAGCCAAACTTGGACATGCTCATTTGAAGGAGGGAGCTTACAAAAATTCAGCAAGATTTTTGTTGAAGCAAAAAGAGAGTAAGATTCCATCAAGCTGAGAACCTTCACATATTTTTATTGCAACCAGGTTTTGTCCTGAGACAAGTAATGGTTCCATTAATCCATTATTCAAGCAAAAAGTTTGAAAGAAGCTTTTTTAAAAAGTCAAACAAATCATCTTTCATCACTTTAACTTAGCACTCATCTGTACTGCATAGTAGAATTTGCCTCAATCTGTGGTGACAGAAACGGTTATTTTCCCCTTAGCTCTGTTTCATTGGTAGAATAGAATTCTGTTGTGTTTCTTAAATTGGATTTGAAATTTGCAGGTTCCCAATAGTTTCTTTAACGCTTTAACCTGTAGAACTCCACTTTTCCATGTTTGCATCACAATGTTAAATGCAAATAAGTAAGGGGTGGCCTTTTCATTACAACACATATTTGTCACTTGTCCCCTATAGCAGAACCTATGATCTGAATTCCCTTTTTCCTGGATTCTGATACCACTGGAAATTTAGAAAAGAAAAGATGAATGTATCTTCCATTCTCTGCTCTGTACCGTACCGTACCAGAACAGTGTGAACATGATACTGACGGAAACATTGCAAAAAAGGAAATTGATATGAGTGTGTACTGGAAAAAAGTACCCTGGGGGGACAGATTTTGATGCAAACATATGTAGGACTATATTGATTGCTTTGTTTGCAATTTTAATCAAATCAATGTTTTATTAATCAGTAGAATGAGATGGGAATGAAATAAGGAAAATGGAAGAGGAAAGAGGTGATGTATGATGTACCAGAAATTACAATTATTTGGAGCTTCAACCTTCAGGGAGAAATTGGATTAGGAGGAATTTGAAAGTATAGCTGAATCCCTTCTTGTTCAGGTTTGCCACTGAGAAAAAATATATATTAGGGTCCCTTGCATTCCGTATCAAAGCAAAACATCAGCTGAACTGACCAAAACATTTAATCAAACAAATACTGAAAGACTGTCTTGCTTACAATGCTTTTCCAATGAATGTTATCTTCTTACAATATCCCGTAGGGGATAAAAAACAAATGAGGGCTGAGCTTCCTATGTACAAGATTTGATTTTTGTATCAAACTGTGCTTTTCCACAAGGGAAAGTTTTCTTTGTACAAAAGTACTCTGTTGCTCCCCCCCCCTTTTCAAAATCGTTATTCTAGTCAAGGCGTATACACAAAGCACCACTCACAGGGTTCTCTTTGAAGGAATCTCTATGAACTTTCTCCTTGCTCTTGCAAGGTGGGTATAGCCAGAGGTAAAACAGTATCAGTCAGATGGGCTAAATAATGTAAAGTTACTCTTGATTACATGGGCATATCCATATAGTTTTATTGGCAGTCATGCAGAAGTAGTTTGCCTTTCCATTTCTTTAGGATATCGCTTGATCTTCTAGAGTAGCCTACAGGCCAGGATTCCTGAGCAGTCTCCCACCCAAGTACTAACCAACTCAGATCAGCTTCCAAATCTAGGCAGGATAAGCCATCACCCAAGATTGACTCCTGTGTTACCAATGGAATTGTTAGTTGTTGTTGTTGTTGTTTTAACATGGTACAGAATGCAGACACCAAGACTGCATTTGTTTTTCCCACACAAAACTGCTTTATTTTACAAAATTATACCCCTATCTTGTTCAACACTCTTCCTATTACTATAAGTTTACAACTATTCTATTTCTGTTCTTATTTTATACATTTCTATTTCTGTGTTCTATTTCTATGTCCCTATTCCTAAGTTTGTAGCACTATGTTTTCTTATCTTAACTATTTCTTCTTTAAATCTTTCCTTTCCCCCCAGATCTTAAGCTCTTGCAGCCAGTCTCAGTCCATTTGCAGTGAAAACGCTTTTCACTCCTTTATACACTTGTGAAGGGGCTGTTCTCCCCACTAAAAATAAAAAGTAAGCTTTTTAAGAAATGTTGATTGCAGTGTTTTTAAAGCTGAATGGAATTATACTATAATAATAATAATAATAATAATAATATATTAGTTGGTGACAGACAGCAGAAGACTCGTCTTATAATAGGGATCATGTAATATTAGGGATACGCAGATCAGATCTGATTAAAATTTCCAAAATGATTAGGAAACTGATCTTGCTGGAACCTTTAAATCAAATGTTTAGAACAAAAAAGAAAAGGAAGAAAGTGCTGGCCTACCTCACATAACAGCTATCAAGACTTGTGAAAAGAGGAGAAAAGAGAAAGAGGCTGTGTGGACATGTAGACTTAGAATCATGAGAACGCTCGTACCCATGCATGGAAAACATCTTACTGCAAATTGTTTCTCTGTGGATCTAATAACTCACTATCATGAGTTCCCTTTTCACTGATGTCAGCCCTTCAGAATGATAAAAAAAGACATTTTGCATTTTTTTTCTCAAATTAACATTCTCATACGGCCTCCTCAGACGTATATTCTGCTTCTTTCACCATCCCATCCTCAAACACTGTGGTCCTAAGACTTTTTTTTTCTCTTTCATCATTGACTTAGTAATGATCCACACTGTCAAATTAATCACATGGCAAATAACAACACAGGGGAATTATAATAAAAGATAGTGAGGTGCTTTGGCAATATGACAACAATGGCCATCTGAGCCATATTAGTAAGCAGAACATTTGGATCAGTTTCTAATATTCCTTCCCTGCTCAAGAAATGTATGCTGACAGATGGCTGGAAAGTGAAGATCTGTTCCTAATGTTTGAAAAATCAGTAATATCATACAAAAACCAACATTTCTTATGCTGTGAAAGTTTTAAAAGGCACAGAGATGTTCCCCTGTTTCATTCTACTCACCATGATACATACTATTTTCATAGGAAGCAATGCATTTTTAAAATGCAAGTTTTTGTTCTTATTGTCCATTCCAGTTAGCTACAGGAAGAGGGGAATTGCTGGGAAATACAGTTCTGCAATTAATTTGGGGGGGGGGAGTAAGCTGCCTCAGCACAGCCTTTATCTGGAGCAGCTTTTGACCACAAGAAGTCCATCATGGGAATTTGTAGTGGTGAGTGTCTCTTTACACCTTAAGAATTTAATGGCAAAGTAGCTGCAAACCACATGCATAGCAAACGACATGTTCCATTTGTTTAGGAAGATCATTTCTCCCTTGAAGAAATCACAATCTGCAGAGTTCCAGGCAATCATCCATAATGCTTACTGAATAATTTTACTCTGCGAGAAAGAGAGAGGATGAGTGAAAAACAATACTGGTGACGTCAATCTCCGTTTTTATTTTTGTGAGCTCCCTTTTCGGTCCTATACTTCAGAAAGAAGTTTTCCAAACCTTTAGCTATAGGGGTGTAGGGTACAGAATTATTCAAAGACTAGAGGATTTTTTAAACTCCAAATATTCCTTTAGGAACCTACCAGTAGGTGAAAATGGCTTTCTCTGCACTCTGTAATCTCCTGGCCATAGAGTTACTTCACTTTCCTATACTCTGACTGTACACTGAATTATAGCTTTGCTGGCGTAATAAAGCCGGAAGAAGAGAAATATATAAAACTACTTCCATTTCCATAGAATAGTAAAAGGTCATTTCCATGGAAACAAGAATAAGTCTCAAACTATAATTTTGAGAAGAGCCCATCTTTGAAAATGCCCTGCTCTTTTATACAATGAAATTTGCTCTAAACTTACCAATCAAATTGGGGTCTTTGGAATAAAAAGCATATAAAATTTGTTATTTTAAAACCACAACTATTTTTGCTGGAAAAATATGTGTATGTAATTATGAAGCTGATATTTTGTCAAGTTTACTGGATGCTTGGTGATTATGGAGCCAGTACATTATTTGTGCAAAATATTTGGCTGTGTGGCCTCCTGAAGATTCAGCACAATGGTTTTGAAGGCCTGAATCTATTAGGATTTTACTCTCGATATGCAAATTTCTGGGTTTTCGCTTCGAGATTTCTGGAAGTCTGATGAGTACGTTTGCTATGTGAATCATTTGAAAGATGCTTTGATCACAGCGATGCCACAAGTGACACCTGGAAATAGTGAGGTCACATCCTTGTCAAAATTCAGCACAGCTTATTTGAAGCTCTTCCCAGGCCATCTACATACCGTATTTATATGTGGATGGAAATACTTCAAACTTGATTGGCTCTGGCAGGTCTAGCAGAAATGTCTTCTGTGCATATACTGTATGACTTGGGAAGACCCTCAGTGGCCACACCATACATATGAGAAGATGAAGTGACCTTGATACATTTGAAGCACTTTTCCAAATACAGTAATTCACCTAACAACAGCAGACAGTGTTCCTACATTCCTGAGACTTCCAGAAATATCAGCACTACAGTTCTACCCATGTTGGCGAACAAGCGTTTCCGTCAGTGTTTCTAAGAATGGAACCAACTGTGCCCATAGGCACAAACTGTTTTGGTTGAATGTAGAGGGCATCATAGCATCCTCTGTGTCAACAGCCCCAGTGATAATTTGTGGTAATTTCTACTGTCCAAAAGGGTGGTAAATTGCTGGAAAAGTATTTTCTGCTTGGAGGAAGGGAATTACAAATAGAAAATATGATATATTATACATTTCAAGTAACCTTAAGAGTCATAAGGATAGTCACTCTCTCTCAGCCTAATTCACTTCACAAGGTTATTGTTTTGGGGAAAATAGGAGGAGGAAGGAATATTACATAGGTATGTTCCCCACCTCGAGTTATATATATATTTATTTATTTTTTATCCCGCCTTTATTGTTTTTATAAATAACTCAAGGTGGGGAACATACCTAATACTCCTTCCTCCTCCTATTTTCTCCACAGCAACAACACTGTGAGGTGAGTTGGGCTGAGAGAGAGGGACTGGCCCAAGGTCACCCAGCCAGCTTTCCTGCCTCAGGCAGGACTAGAACTCTCAGTCTCCTGGTTTCTAGCCCAGCACCTTAACCACTAGACCAAACTGGCTCTCTACTTATAAAAAATAATAAAGGTGGGATTAAAAAAATCTTTAAAAATGTTAAACTTGCTTTTGATTTCACAGGAGAATGTTCAGGTCAAAATGAGATGTTGTAGCCCATCAGGTTAATCTGTAGTTCAAGATTTGGAAAACAGCAGTAAGATTGGACAAGTATGTTCTGATCTGGGAATGCTTTGTGGACTGACAGGCTCAATAGCAGGAATTAAACGATTTGTAGTATTTGAAATGGAGATACAGTAGATGAGTAGGAATGGATAGAAATGGATATATCTACGCTTCAAATGTATATTAGCTCTGTCAGTTTGCTTGGTGTAGTACAGTCAAGAATAAAGTTAGGTGAGCTGTTGAGTACCTCTTACACAGTAAGTGTTTCTAAGATCTTAACTTCCCATTCAACTAAAATTCCCATGATCCTTTGGGAAGACAGTAATTATTTACCTTTTATTCACTTAGAGCTGAAGTCTGAGGTACAGAGGGAGGGAGATAATTATTTAGATGTTTAAAAAGTCATTACACATTACAAGTAATTTCCAAAAAGGGCAATGTACGGCTCTGCTATGTAAGAGGAGAAAAAATGGAAGAAAGCATCTAGGACGTAGTAAGTGAAGGAATGAAAAATGTGCAGTGCTGCTTGTAACTTTGAGCAAAGTCACACATACGGAATGATTGGGGCTGTTTCAAAATTTCCTTGAATGGTTTTAAAATAACCATCCTAATCTTTACCAGCATGCCCTGGTCAAATTGATTTTGGGAGTAAAAATGGTTGGAACATGTTAGAAGCAAATCTGTTGTATTTTCTGATGCCATATCTCTGTCTGTTAATTTCAGCCCTTATTTCTACTGCAGGGAGTAGTCATGCAGTTATATGAGAGAAAGCATTCTTCTGTTGGGACAAAAATGGACCTCACAATTAAAAAAAAATGATGATCCCCCTTCAGGCATCCAGAAAGATCAGCCTAGCATTCATTTTCCTCATTCGCTACTCTCCCGAGCATATGGTTATTTCTTGACTTAAAATTCAAAAACATTTCACTCAGAGCTGTTCTTTTTGCCACAGTAAAAACAAACAAACAAACAAACAAAGACTGGGTTTCTATTCCTGGTCTTTCCACCATATTCATTCATAAACTTAGTCGCTGAGCAACATACACACCTAGAATGCCCTAATGGATAAATATTAAGGTCACTGAAATGGGGAGATGGGAAGATCATCGTTAAATAAATAACCATCTCTTCCTCTTTCCCTCTGAATACTGCTTGCTTGGGAAGATGAAGAATTGAGGAGGTAGCTCTCAGCATTTTATTAAAACTGTCCAAAGCATCTCCTGTAGATTGAACTTTGGCACCTCACTGAATTGTACTGAAATTCATTGGCATGAATGCTCATTTGAAACGATGGATTTCCTAGCTTTTATAATTGAGATACGCTTCACCTCTAATTCCTCAAGAGAATGAGACCATTAGGCTCCTGCTTTTTTTTTCGGTCCACCCATCTGATAGTAGAGCAAACAATCACATCTTCATTGCCAAAAATGTAGCGTATATTACCTTTTTACAGTTTTCTGTGCTTCCCCATTGCCTAATAGGCCAGGACGGACATTGGGAGGCCACCTGGAAACCTGTGTTATTCATGAGACTGTGGAAAGGGTCGTCCCTGAAAGCATTAACTTTTTTGAAACCTTTCAGGATATGGATGGCCACGTCAGCTGGATCAAGTGTCAAACCAAGCTAACCATTTGTGTTTGCTGTTGGTTACTAGATCAATGAGCATGCTGGCTTGGGAAATATGATAGTAGCTGAAATTCAGATCTGACCGCTGTCATTTGAATCCAAAATGAAGTAGAGAATGATGGGGGTGGGGGCTGAAAGAGGAAGGAAAATTTCCTTTGTCAATTTGCATATTGAATCAAAAGGAGATTGGGAAACACGATGATCTATCCAAAGTGATTCTTGATCAGAGAGATTGAATAGTGTGATAAGGTGATTCTCTTTCCAGTAATTTTTAAAGTGGGCATCTAGCAAATCATGTTTAAATCAAGTAATGCACACAGAATACAGCACTAGTCCTGCGTGCTCGCTCTCTGTTCTTCTCTCTCCCTCTCTTTTCCAATATGTTTTACCCATAGAAAGGCCAGAGGAAAGGGATTTATAGGTTGACTTTCTTTAGGAATGGAACAGTGCAGCCAAATATTAGGGATGGCAGGGAAACAACAAAATAATTATCCACTCTTTAGATTTGTTGTGTCACATCACTACTAACTTTATTAGGAAAAAAAAAATAAAAGTATTATAGCTGGGCATAGGAGTTCCTAGAAAATAATTATAACAGATGGTCTGTGTGATGTGGGAAGGGTTAAATCCTGGTAGATTTAATGCATCTCTGATGGACTGTCCATTGTCTAGACTGAGGCTGACAAAGTTCACCAACTGTGAACTTGTTCCTATGAAGTTCTCCCCAGATGAATTTATTTATTTAAAAGTCTTATGTGATATAATATAACCTTGGCCAGCTCACAGCATTAACATACAAAACTAGCAAAACATAAGAAAATTAAAACCACTGCACACAATAAGGCACCATAATACTCCTATCTCAAGCATACAGGTGCTGGGTTCAACTTGCATCCTGGCCCAATGGCTGGGGGAAGAGCCAAGAAGGCCAAGAAAGTAGGGGCCCTCTGGATCTTGGAGGGAGGCTGTTCCATAGGGTAGGTGCTGCTATGGAGAAGGCCCACCTCCTACAGCAAGTCCCACCAGATGACATTGTTCAAGAGCGGGGACCTGGAGCACACCCATCCTCTCTGACCTGGAGGGATGGCAGATAGCCTCTGGGGGAGTAGTCATGCAGTTATATGAGAGAAAGCATTCTTCTGTTGGGATAAAAATGGACCTCACAATTCAAAACAATGATGATCCCCCTTCAGGCATCCACAAAGATCAGCCTAGCATTCATTTTCCTCATTTGCTACTCTCCTGAGCATATGGTTATTTCTTGACTTAAAATTCCAGTGCTGGCCAATTGAAAATGACACCCCTATTTCTTCACAATGGAGAATACATTTAACTGCAGAAAAGCCATCAACTGGTATCCAAAACCGTGTGAGATGTTGTTAAGAAAGCATTGTGTGTATGTTCATACTCATCAGCCACATTCTTTTCAAGTGTTGTGAAAACTCTCTCCATGTCTTAAATGTCAGACTTATGCACATCATGGTTTAAATGTCTGAAGAAGTGTGCCCTGACACATTTGTAAAGAAGCTGTCTTTTGAACTTTAATTGAGCAAAAGTAGCAGAATCCTGCCCATAGAATAGTGCTTTCTTCCCTTTGCTGATTTCCTGAACATGTCTGCCATTTTTTACTCTGTTGACCCACTCCAGGTGCTTCTGGAAAAGAGTACTAATGGTGTACTTACTTAGGCATATTTTTATGCAAGCAAGTCAGTCAAACCTCTTGCTTTACTCCTGCAAGGTGAGGAAGAGCATATGAAATCAGATAACTACAATCTTAAAAGGATTAAGATTAAGCTACCTTTCTTTGGGAGTGGGTTCTTTAGTTGAACATAAAGATGTTTCTCTGACTACCTGATTGGAAAGCTGACAGTCCCAGTGCAATGCTCACAGATGGTTGATACACACACACTCTGTATAATCTGTCTGGCTATATATTATACACACACACACACACACACACACAGTCTGCCTGTCTGTCTGCCTGCCTGTCTGTCTCTCTCTCTCCCCTACTTCTTTGTCAGCCATTCTTCTTCTCTGAATCACTACATTTATTTTTATCAGGATATGCTGTCTTTATTATTCATGAGGAGCAGAGTGAAATGAAACTACCTTAGGAATGGAAAAAGCATTAGCACCTAACCGATATTTCAAAGAAGACTATTTTGCTCTTGTCACAGCTGACTAAATGCTTTGTTTTCCTGGTAAGTAAGAGGCTCTCGGTACACTTTTTCTTTCAAGAAATAATAGCAGACACTTGCAAAAAAAGATGCCTCTAAAATTGTTGGTAGTAGCAGTTTAATTTATTCCCATCACCTGCTTGTGGTAGCCTTTCAAAGCCTATTTACTTTGACTCCAAATACTTGATGCTTGTATATATATGATGCCAGGGTATCTGCAGGGTATGGTCAGAAAAATCAAGGTGGTGATTGTGACATCACAACAGTTTGATCAAAGCTCTCCCAGTCTTTTATCTGTGTCACACATTAAAACACACACACACACACAAGCAGATATTTGATTGAATTGTTGTGACCACCATTTTGACGTTTTGGACCAGCCAGCGGCAATCCCTGTATGAAGCTGGCACATTTTCCCAGCACATCAACTTTGCAATGTAGGTTAGACAAATAATAACAGACAGAAGGTCAGCCCTGGCCCAGCATCCACCCTCTCTTGCCAGCACCCTGTTCCTTCACCTCCTTTTTGGTTCATACTAAAATAACTCTCCTTGAATGAGCTTAAGGAGACTCATCAGTTCTTCGATGCAAGTGATTTCCCATTACATTTTGAATCGGTTCCATGTCTGTGCTAAAATGAAGATGGGTCATTTTGGCATGTCAAGAAGTAAAACTGGAATGATTCATGGTAGAACTGGTTCTAAATTTAATTGCAGGGAAGCATGTTGAGAATTCTCAGGAAGAAGAAAGGGGGGACATGGTTCTGAAATGTGTTTGGCTGCATTGGCACACATATATCCACTTGTATATGCTCTTCCCTGTCAGAGTAAGCAATGTTCTGCAGAGCCCGTAAAAGGCATGAGGAATGCTGAGCCAAGGAAGTTAAAGGTCCAAGATAAGAGAAAAGAAAGCCTAAATGAATCTAGCTGACATCAACACCACCCCTTCTACCTCTCTGTACCTTTCTATCCCTGAAAACCATCCTTGCTTCCACCCCTGTCCATCTACCTAATTTACTGCCAAATACTCAGAAGAGATTTACACCATCTGTCTCCAGTTTCTAACCAGATATGAAATCATGTAAAGGATAACTCGGAGCGTTTTTGATGTATTAGCAACCAGGTGCCCTTTGCAGTTCAATAGCTGGCACCACACCATCTTCCCAGGCTAAGGACGTTGTGGACAGCCTCCTGCACAGCACCCTGGAGATCTGTCTATCCAGTCTGTCTGCTGACATTTTGCCTGTCGGATACTGCACGCTGCTCTTGCTTGCATTGCTGAGGGTTTATAGCCAGACTTCAGGCAAGCCTTTATAGAAAGGAACAGCTTTTGTATTGAATGGGAGGTTCATGGAGGCCCAGCAAAACTCCCACCAGTCCTTGGGCTCTTCAATCTCCAACCTCTCTGGCTTGTTTGCTCTTTTGTTTGCTTGTCATTGTACAATGAGCACACAGACAACATCTGTCCCCAGCTGCCAACAGTGATGCCAGTTGGGGATGGGAGAAAACTAAGCTGTTGGGAGGAAACGTCTGGCATTGATCCTCAGCGACTCCACAGATCCCCTGAAAAGGACTCTGGGTGTGCTGTTATGGCTCCTGATACTCATTTTCATCTCTCTGGCCAATTCCTTTTTGCAACACACAGGGCAGCTTGCTTGCTGGCCCATGAACCGCTTTGAGAGTATTTTGGTTCCTTCATGCCAAACTCTCTGAAGCTATTAAATTGCTGGCATGCCAGGTCATGGATCCAGTCATAAAAATTTCAGTTCCTTTGTTCCAGCAGGTACAGTTCAGGTAGGATAAACATGCTGATAGTCAGTAATATTTGGGAGCCCATCCCTGGCCCTAATGCAAATTTTACCATCTTTATTTTGTTCTTATTCCTGGGAGAGTATCACAGTCCAGCTGTATAAAGATTTGTCGTAATGCTCCTGGTGCTCCTTCCCTGCAACACCTTGCTATGGAAGTTCCTCTCAAATCTGACAGTAAATCAGTATTATGGTGTCAACCCTCCTCTTAGCCTGGGGTCATTTTTCTGCCCTACATCCATGCAAATTCTGCTGAATTGGACATCACACACACACACACACACACTTGTTCTTGAGAAAGAGACACCTTTCCTGCCCACAACTCTCCAAACACTTGCTCTACCTGAGGAAGGAGCTAGCTATCAACCACAACATTATTATATGGTGCTCTCAGGTCCCCATGGAGAGGAATGCTCCCATCTTTCTTTAGTGTCAGAGAAACCCATTCAGATGACTCACCCTCTTCACTCACATCCATTGTCACCAGCCCTTAAATTCCTCTCATACACATCTCTAAACATAAATGGCACTTGTACTACCTTTTGTTGTATAAGTACCACATTCTGCTTTAAGGTTATGCACAACCCCTTAAGCACACCCTACTTCACTCCTAAGCTAATCTACCCTTTCTGTTGCGACTGACTTTCCAGTCACCACCATTTTTAAAAGTTTTTTAGTTAAGATGAGATTTCAGAAGGGCAGCATAACATTGTTTTATTTAACCTTTGTCAAGGTCTGCTTTAACGTTCCTAAGTTGTGGTCTATGCACTGAACCACTGGATTTATGAAAAATAAATGCTAGGCATTTTAGAATGCTTGGCAGAGAATTGGCCAGATCATCTGATTCCTCCTTCACTTGATTTTATGATTTATTTTGTTTCTACAGCAAGTAAAATTAGTCACTGCCCTCTAGTCAACTTTCAACTTTAATTTCTAAGAATGAAATGCCAGCGGTAATCACTTAATTTTGCAGCATGCCGGCTTTGTATGTCTTTAAAAAAAAATAAAAACAATCTTAAATAAAATACAATCTGGCTAGTCCCAATGGATGTTTCCTTGGATGCATAATTACTCACCATTCCTTATCCTCAAATAAGGTGGGACCACTTTAAAGGGTGAGGGATTATCTTTAGTTGCTGGGCCAGAAATCTGGCAGATGCTAAGGAAGGTGTCAGCATTCATACTGGTATCAGTAGATCTACAAAGATCTTTGCCTGCAATAGGTAATTCTTTGCAATATACAGTATTACAGTGCTTTGATTAAAAAAAAAAAAAAAAAAAAAAAACTCCTTCAAGTTGAATAAGAAAGTGTCCAGAAAATATTGTTTTTAATCTCACAAGAAACTTACATAGCTAACAGTACAATGCTTGCTTGCTTGCTTGCTTTCTCTCTCTCTCTCTTTCTTTCTTTCCAGAACTAAGTCATATTCAGTCAACATGTAAGATTGTATTTCTAATTGACTATAATCAACATGCTCTACTCCTTATCATTACATGGATAATCCATATGAATTTCTTGGCCAAATGTTGGGAGTGTTTTCCATTGCCTCATCTTCTCTTCTCTTCTCCCCTCTCTTCCCAGTCTAGTCTAAAGCCCTGAGTTTTCTAACGGTCTTCCTTCCAAGAACTAATCAAATCCTAACCTGATTAGAGTTTTTGATATCAGCCAAGGCTGATTAGGTGTTATCATCTGCTATAATAAAAAGTAAAAACAATTAGGTTTTTATTTAAAAAATGGTAAAATAATTACTGCATTCTAAAAAAAAATACTTTATTCTTAGTCATTTGGTTTGGTTCTGTCTATCCATCCATCCATCCATCTGGAGACAAGCCTAAAATCTCAGGGTTTTTTTTTTTTTAAGTTTGCTTTTAATAAAATTACAATTTAAAAATGAGCTCCCCGTGTCTATGCCAGGAGTAAATTTATAAGCTAGCACAGCTGGGCTGCAGAACTCCAGAAAACTGCTATATGGAGCCCTAATGCTTGTCCAGATATGGTTGCCTTAACAAACAAGTGAAAGACGTTAAATATCGATTTTGTTAACTTTCTTCTTTCTGATTCCTTCAAGCTCACAGAAATCAAATCAAATTATCCATTCAGTCGTATCCAACCCTTGGTGATTCCATAAGCCAGTTAACAGAAACTTGGGCTCAGATCCTTCCCTGCTACAGTGAGGGTCAAAACTAATCATTCAACTTTACATTTAATTCATAGTGTTAGACTCACTTCTCTTTTCTCTTTAAATTGTATAGTTTTAAACTGCTACAATGATCCGTAATGATTATCAAGTACTTGTGACGTCTTAATCTCTTAAGTCTTTGTTGTTTCTGCTGCAAAAGATTAAAATAGAAAATGGATTATACTGTGTGGATGTAGGAAGTGTTTTCTAGCTAGTCTGTGGAGCAGAGAGACCATGCCTCTAAGCACAGTGGCCAAAAGGTGACCTTGCATGTTTTGTTGTAGCTTCCTTGACCTGTTTTTTTTTTTTTTGGCATGGAAAACAGGTAGACCACAAGACCTTCTTGGTTGATTATGGTAGCCTTGCTGTCCATCACAACAGGCAGGAGGCACCAACTACTAGTACATGATCATGTGGGATAAGCCTGTCAAACTGTATCTCAAACCTTCCTAGGTGATTTAGCAATTCCTTTTGCCAAGAGGATCCTGTCCGTTCTCCAGTAACAATATTTTAGAAAAAGAATGGGAGAATGAAAGAGAGAGAGGATCTGGATCTGATCATTGCCCATGGCATGGATGGGGGCATGCCTGTACCAGCACTGCCTTAAAGATAGCATAGGAATTGCACCCCAGTTGCTCAATATAACCAAGTAGTTGAGAATATTTGTTATTTCCATTATACATTAGCAGTAATACTATGGATTGTTTTATCGGAAGGAAGCCATTCAGGCTGAACCATTTTCTAAGAGCAGTGAAATCAGAACAGTGAGCTATCTTCAAAACTCACAATGAGCTGCAGTGACTCCTCTCTGGGATAATAGCAGCTTAGAATACTGATCTTGGCAGAGGTGGCTTTGGTCTAGCAGCATTCCTGAAGAGATAAAAAGTAGCCCTTGAAATGATAGGTCATTAGCCCTGTTCAAAGAGAACAATCTACGATACTCTATAAAAAGAATGGCAGTTGAAAAGAAAAATCCTCCAGGAATTTGAGGGATCCAAAGGAAACAGGCTTGCCCTTTTGCTTACAAAATGTTGAAGCATTTGTCCACTAGTTTTTGCAGCAGCAGAATAATTTTGAAGTCAAGGGTCAGAGGCTTGAATAAACAGTGCTGGTGGTCAGAAGGGTATATCCATCGCTATGTTATTTTTTCAGCTTCTGCCAGAAGTTAGACAAACTTCTAGGGAGTGACTTGGTCTACATCTGTTAGCTTTCATTGGGGGTTACTGTTGTTTTGGCCAATTTCTTATTGAAGGTGGCTTTCATCAGTCAGTGTTAATAGTTATTATTTATTTTCTATCCCACCTTTATTATTTTTATAAATGCCTCAAGGTGGCTAACATACCTAATGCTCCATCCTCCTCCTATTTTCCCCGCAACAGCAACCCTGTGAGGTGGGCTGGGCTGAGAGAAGGGACTGGCCCAAGGTTACCCAGCCAGCTTTCAGCCATAAGGCGGGACTAGAACTCTCATACCATGCCTGATTGGCTCTTGGGCTGAGAAAGAGGGACTGGCCCAAGGTCTCCCAGCTGGCTTTCATGCCTAAGGCGGGACTAGAACTCACAGACTCCTGGTTTCTAGCCCAGCACCTTAACCACTAGACCAAACTGGCTCTCTTTTCTTTGAAATCATGACCCTCTAACAGTGTAGGCATTAAACCCTTGGCTAAAGACATAAGAAATACACCCTGAGAAATTGATTGGAACATTCTCATACCAGTTGTTTTTAAATGAGATAGTCAATGGCAACAGGATACAGGAAATATTCTTCATTAAGAGTTGCAGGGTACATCATACCTGCTCAACAAGTCTTGCTTGAGGGTGATTTTGACAAATCCCAAATGACCCAGCTGCTGAACCCTTTTAATAAAATTCACACCACTCAAAATGCTTAGGATATGATGGATAAGAGAAATGAGAGATCACACTAATTGAGGGTTGAGCTCATGAATATTGTAGACCTCTTCTAAGCCCTTGAACATTTGAAGCTTCCATAAAGATCCATCTACAGTGTAACCCTAAGAAAACACACACACATTTTTTTTTAAGAATACTCAAATGCTTGAAAAGGGCCTTGATTCTTTCCTGCAGATGAGGGTTTTCTGCCATTGTAATGGCATGTGGGAATGACCTTGAGAGGTGAGGGGAAGAGATGCTGCCTAGGGAATGATCAGATGAAACGGGGAGGGGTCCACGGCTGCCTAACGGTCACAGAAAGAAACTTAGAAAGGATCTGCTCTAACTTATCAGGCTGTAAAAAGAGACAGCGGGAGATTTGTACTTTCAGACTTGCAAGATTGATGTCAGCCTTCCCAGGTAGACCAGACAGAAGACATGGTCAGATAAGCTAATTCTACTTTATTACATTAACAGAATCTTGCAAGTCTGAAAGGGCAGGGCATGGGCCATCATGAGCTAAACTTATTTAAGTCCCCAAAAGGACAACCTCTGTCACAGTCTCTGTGCAAACTGTACACGTTCTGTACTCTGCCTCCATATTAGGCTTCTTTGGGTAATTAAAACAGTATTCTTAAGGTTACTGCTGATCTCTGCAAGTCATCCTGCTTGTGTCTCACCGACATAGGCAATCCAAATGTATAATGCTAAGACACAAAAACCTCATTGTGCTTCCCTTTCTCTTGCAAATATCAGTCAATGAAATGAAGGAAAGGCAAGGAAGTGCCAAGAAAATGACTTCACAATGTGGGCTGCAGCTATACATGTTGGAGAGATCATGCCCACATGGATCATAGATGCTATTTTGGGCAATAGCTATTTATATAACTTCCAATTCTGGCTGTGAGATTTTTATTTTATATGCAACCTGTGCCATTTCTAGGTTAATTGTTATTTAGAAGTTGACTAAAGAGGCATATGTTGTTGCTCTCACACTCTGATTTGGATGGGTGCATTTTGCAGCTTATTTTTAATCTGATTTTCTTACTAGCACTTTTGGTAACATGTGTTTTGGAGGTAGGACTTGGCCTAACTCAAAGCTGCGAGTCAAATGGAACTTGGAATTAATTTTTTAACAGGCACATAAACTTCTACTGCGTGGGCTTTTCACCATTCCATTCTTTTGAGTACATAGGCATCTTCCTCTTGTGCTTGTTTCTGTGCCTTACTGATTTATTAACCAATATTCTGAGAACGGAGATCACGCTTCTGATATCCAGGTGTGACCAGCATCGCTGCTGATGGAGAAAGCTCAACTTAGATTAATTGTTGCAGTTTTAGATGCTGATGTATTATAGCACTTATGTTCTCAAAGCCACTTCTGAGTGAAGTTATAAGGTGGATGAAAAGATCAGAACCTACTTTTGATAGTCTGTATTGGTACAAGAGGCTGCCTTGGTTACACTTCCTTTGAAAGGCAGGTATGCAAGTTTGTACCGAGGCGAAGAGAGAAGAAGTATCTTTAGATACAATCAGTGGATGGGAGAGGTCACTGCAGGCTTATTAAATAAATGGACTCTCAGTCTGTCATGCAAACTTTCTGGGAAAAAGAGATTCAAAAACTTCTAAGAGACCCTGTCTTAAAGAATTACCTTATAAAGGAGGATCTTTGCAGTTCTCAAGAGTCAGTATTTAAACTCCTAAGTCCATGTGAATCTCTCACCACTGATCATGCTCTTCAGTTAAAGGGCATGACAGAAAGCTAGAGTGCCGTAAAATAACTCAGATGATCAAGAGAGGAGAAGCTCAAAATTTTCAGGAATAGTTAGATGACTGTAGGGAACATGATTAGGCAAATATTTTAAAACAAGAAAATGGCCAAATAAGTTGGGGAATGATACTGAGAAGCTGATTAGATGAATGGGTGAAAGAGCTGGGAGAGGAGCCAGTCACCTGAGGATAAATTGTCCTTCATGTCAAGGTCCCTTCCTCAGGAGTTCATGGATATGTCCATTATTGGCCAGCAAACAGAAGTAGTTCTTTAGTTCCAAGCGGCTTTCTCCAATTCTAGGCAATCTCCTGTCCAAGTTATATCTGAGTCCATCCCTATTAAACCTTCCAAGATTTTTATGGTCAGCTAATTGCTGTCATTCTGCTGCAAAAAAGGATCTAGAGGTCAGAGCTGGTGCTCAAAGCAGCAGAAAACTGTCCTGACAGTAAAATAGGCAGCAAGGACCAATGTCAGGTATTTTGTGTTAGCAGATTTGTAACTTCCATAGTTGTATTTTAGGGCTTGCTTGTGGGAGGGGTGCTATTATTACAGGTTCTCTTTCTCTCTCTCAAATTTATAAATACAGACACGCTCATAGGAAACCCAAAATAAATATGTACTTCCCTTCTGTTTCCATTTTTTTTGCTGTGCAAATAAAGGCACTCAAACTCTGAACATTGGAAGCTGAGAAAATGTAGTAATTGTTAAGTGAAAATTTCAGAATACAGACTTGGTGCTTGGAGAGAGATGCTCTTAAAATAAATTGAATTAAATCCTCCGTTTAGCTATTTCCTGCATTTGAAGAACACTTGCTGTATTTAAAAAGGCCTTAAAGCAACTCTGTGCTTCCCCAGATGGCTTATATAATTATACCTTGAACATTTGCAGTCGGCCCACACAATTTGTCACCTACCCAATTGAATGCAGCTCACAGTCCCAAACTACCATTCACTTCTTTCTGCAATCTTAGGTTTTCCATGCATAAGAGGCAACCACAGGATGCATTTGGCTTGGCGGTTTACAGATTAAGCCCAATGCAGTATAAATACGGACTGCTAGATGACTGGTACAAGGGCAGAACATTATTCCCTGAAAAGATGAAACATAATTAAGCATGTTCTTTTTAAAAATATCTTAAAGCAATTATACAAGACAGTACCTAGACTGGAAATCTCCAGTTTAAACAACACGCCAGATTCTTACCTGCTTAGCTCTAGTAATTGGATAGAAAGTATGAGTAGGTAAAGGTAAAGGTTTCCCTTGACGTAAAGTCCAGTCGTGTCCGACTCTAGGGGGCGGTGCTCATCTCCGTTTCTAAGCCTTGGAGCCGGCGTTGTCATAGACACTTCCGGGTCATGTGGCCAGCATGACTCACGGAACGCCGTTACCTTCCCGCCGAAGCGGTACCTATTGATCTACTCACATTTGCATGTTTTCGAACTGCTAGGTGTGCAGGAGCTGGGACTAGCAACGGGAGCTCACCCCGACGCGCGGTTTCGAACCGCCGACCTTCCGATCGGCAGCTCAGCGGTTTAACCCGCAGCGCCACCGCGTCCCAAAGTATGAGTAGGAGTGTGCAAAATGTTTCAAATTCTGAAATGTATTAAACTCAAGACCAGTGTTTTGTCCATGAAACAGGGTTGAAAAGAGAAGGCTTTCAAATGTTTCAGATTCCAATTGTTCTGCATACCCTTCACTGGGCACCCTTAGATAGAAAAAGGCAGGAGTGCTTGTGAAAAATTAGAGGATGTAGAGTATTCTCCCCTAAATAAAAGTTCAAGTGAGCTTGTATAAATATTTGAGGATAAATGTGGGAATATCTGAAGAATATTGGCCAAACAACCAATCCTGTAGACCCCATTATGGAACATTACTACTTATTATTATTTATTTTATTTTGTTTTATTTTAATTATTTTAATTATTTTTAAATATTAACATTGATTGATTGATTATTGATTATGCCAACTGAATTGCAGGGAAGAGAACATCTGACTGCTAATCCACACCTCTGCCATATAAACACTGTTGGTAGAAAGGTATTAGTAGAGGATTGTTTGGCATGTATTTCAAGCTCTTTGGCATTTCCATGGAATTCATGGATTAGTTCAAGGTCTGCACTGGGCTTTACCCATCATGTGAAGGGACATTTTCCAAAAGCGACTGGGGCCAAAATCAAGAAGGCCTGATTTTTGGAGGGTTGGGGAATGGAACAACCTGCCATTTTTGAACATCTGGCCCCAGAAACTTTGGGCACTGATGATGTTACCTAGTTGGGTGATGAAACATCTGCAAGCAAACAACCAAGCTCAGAGAGCACAAGAACTCCACAGTTCAAAGCAGAGCTGCAGATATTCTCTTCCACTGAAATTAATGATGGCATAAACTTTTGGGAGCCACAGAATATTTCATCAGATCATTGGAATACTATCTTGATGCACACATGTGCACACACATATACCTAGACAAATGGCTAGTGATAATGATGAGATGCAGAAGTTGCAGAGTTTGAAAAATACCCCCATCATTGTGGCCATGGAGTCTTAAACCTACTTTATTTATTACCACATAAATAAGTGTGATCCTTTTTAAAGGAAGTTGTATGCACTAAAAGTGAAAATGTTACTGTTCCCACTGAAAAAACATTCACCCAATCAAATACTATGTTATAGGACAGCAGCTAAGCTTAATATTTGTTGCATTCCTTTACTTTCTTTTTGGGAATGGGTAGAGATCAAATTGCAAATCAGAAAGATGCTGAAGCAGAAGGAGTTGCAACTGATTTCAGGAATCTGTGGGATTAGTTTCTGCTTACAATGTAATACTTTGTTCGATTGAATAGCATAATCTATTATTGTTATTGTTATTGTTATTGCTATTTTGATTTCTTTTGGCTTCACTTTTAGGCTGTATCCAACTATTACGTTTCTAAATTGTGGTGTATCATTTTCTATGTTGTGGAATCCAGCCAGTTATAGCTTATTGAACAAAGCATACCAAGCCCTGGTTTAGCATAATGTATAAGCGCAGTTATTGAACAGAAGCAGAGAGCTAAAAAAAATGTTCTTAAGGAATAATCTGTGATTCTAAGGTTTTCATACCATTTTATTATTTTTCCATTACTTAGGGATCCCAGATCAGGTCTGCCAAAATCCAGATGACCACAAATAACAGCAGATGCTTTTTTTTTTTTTTTTTTAACATCTCTTTGTTCCCCTACAGTGGTCCTCCATAGATTTTCAGACAAGATCTGGACCTTTCATTACTCCTTGTAAGTTGCTTTGAGTGACTATGGAAGGAAGGAAAAAAAAAAAAAAAACTACAGAAACTATTAGTAAATGAAGTCTTAGGTGGTTTTGATTGTAGGGACACAGTGATGAGTTAGGGAAGAGATGTGTGGATCATTAAAAAAATCCAGCCCACTTTTCAGTCTGTATTAATTGGAGTGAATTCCAATCTGAAGCATTTATATATTGAAAAGAGAAGCCTTTATAGAGAAGAAAAAAAAATGGTAACTTGGCATTTGTGGTATCACTTCACATACAGGGCCTTTGTAAGCATCCCCTGCTAATCGATGCAGGGGTTAATATAAATTGCCCAGGAA
The DNA here is from genome assembly GCF_035149785.1 of Candoia aspera. NCBI lineage: Eukaryota > Metazoa > Chordata > Lepidosauria > Squamata > Candoiidae > Candoia > Candoia aspera. The sequence continues at coordinate 3,407,144 of NC_086157.1, forward strand.
AACTTTGTCTTGAAACAAACAACATTAAAGACAACAATAAAACAAAAGTTCAGCATCAAAAAAGCAAATCAACAAAAGGAAACTTGGAGGTTTATGAATACAATTCTAATCCAGAAATGGAAGCTTGTTGACCAAAGCTATCTTTAATTGTTGAGTTTTACAGAATTCTTCAGTGTTGGGCTAATAATGCAGTAAGTGTGATTTCTTTTTTAGTAATAACTTTATTAAGTTTTAAAACAAAGAGATAAAATCTAACAGAAACTAATAATCTAGAAATAAATATCTTCTTTTTCAGTAAGTGTAATTTCTTATACTTGTAAATGTCAACATCCCAAACAAATATATCCTTTATGTTTCCTAATTTTCAATCAAAAATCTGGCAGTTAATTTCTTAAGATACAATTTATTCTGCTTTCAGATCTTCTCCCAATGTTGCCAATGTAAGCTTTTTCTTAAAATCAAAGCATGCTGTTTGTAAACAACTTTCAGTATTGTCCCTTCTTTTTACACAAACATGGAGACCCAGACTATTTTATAGATTTTTTTTTTTTTTTTTTATCAAGGAAAGGCTAATGCTAGTACTGTAAAATATAGTGTGAGTATTGGGTCATTGTAGCACAATTGTTTTATATCCTTTATGCATATCCTTATCATTTTGATAAGACTGCTTTTCAAAATCTACTTGATACAATTTTGGTATTCTACACTGTCCTTCCATTCAGTAATTTTGATGCTACATTTTTGTATTGATTCGGAAAAAAAACAACAACAACTAGTCCTTAATTCACCACGCTGCCAATATGTAAAATAAAAAAAAATGTCAGAGATAAGAGAATTCTCATTTTCTTTCATTAAACTCTCTTTAAGGAACATATTTATATGGTAGGATACCTGATACTGACAGGAGTGTTTTTTTCCTGCTACTGTCAGAAAACATCTACCATAAAATGGTGGCATTTTTAGTGATACTAAATATTATATTAGATGTAATTTGACTTTTACAGCAGTTAATAGAATCCTTTTAGTTCACTATATATGGCCCATAAGATCATTTTATAGGCCTCTAGCTTTGCACCTTAGTAAAAATAGTTTTACAGCACAATTCTTGGAAGAAAAACAGACACCATAAAACTGCTTTAATGAAATCTATCAGTTCAAACGATGACTTTAAAGAAATTGCCAATACATTCTGGTCATATTCTCTGTCTAGGCCATTTAGAAACAGCACCGTTGAGCAAGATGATGTCAAGTAACTTCCAGCTTAAAAATGGAAGTCAGCCAAACTTGATAGATCACAGGATGGATAGTGTATGAGTTCTGGACTGGAACACGGAGCAGTCAGTCATTTATTGAACTTTCAAATGCCAGTATTGGTTATACACAGCATCATAACATGCCCTTTCCTTCAGATTCCCTCACACATAGATCTCTCTCTCTCTCTCTCTCTCACTCACTCACTCACTCACTCCCCACCCCCCCCTCTGTCTGTGTCTGTGTCTGTGTCTGGGGGTGGAAGGACATGCCCCTTCCAGCCTAAAATATCCCAGTATCATACAAAGTTTTATAATATTGTTATAAATATATAACAATATATTTATAAGAGATATCCGATGCACCTTATTTTGTTTAAATCAAAGTCAGTGTTAATATTGTTTAAGGCTTGTTTTTAATGGTCACCAAGATAAGGTGCAAAGTAGAACCTTTTGAAAGAGCAATTCCAGATAATTGAAATGCAAACAACATCAGTGCAAAACAACTACTTCACCCTGCCTAGCTAAATATAATAATAGAGACATACAGGTACAAGGACCTTTTTTTTAGTAGATTAAGTAGTATCCAGTGGTCATTTCTGATCTAAGCAAGCTACGCAGAGTAAGATCTACGTATTATTTGATGGAAATACCAGGAAGAAATGAAGGGTGTTGGTTAGACTGAGAAATGAAAAAGTCCCAGAAGAAGGAAGTGGCAAAGTACTTGTGGACAGTTACGTGTCCATGTAGTCCTCAGGAGACAAACTTAGTTAAGTCTATTTTTATTGAAGTTTTGATAACGCAGTTGTTGGCGCCTTCATGTAATTTTGGTAACAATATGGACATGGTTATTTATTACCTACTTTGAGGATGCTTTTAATTTCCCAAATAAACTACACTCCTGAAATTCCCAGGTTGTTCTCCATACAGGTAATACCTTGCTTAGCTTCCTTGATCAGCTGAGATTGGCTAGATGTTGGATCTTATGATAAAACTCGAGTGGCTTGGAAAACAAGCATCAAAAGGGGGATTCCTTTGCAGGCCAACCTTTGCGATTTAAGATCTTTTGCTGCATATTATCATCTTGTATTTTTCCTGAATGAATTAATTCCGTCTATATTTTATTCAGCTTCACCCATTCAAAGAAGTATGCCTTTAGGCAGAAAGACAGGATGACTGTCATATTAAATGTTACACAATGAATAAATGAGTAAACAGCAGAAAGAAAAGACCACGAGCAACAGATAACGCTGACTACAGCTGCCCTAACTTCTCTGGTAAACTAATACGTTTTCATCAGATGCTAAAAATCACTAAAATATGTCAGAGTCAGGTGGATATTCTAATGAAAAAAAAGGTACAAAGACAAAATGTCATGATGGAAAAATCTCTAACAGTACCTAATGCCCCCACCCCAATAGTTGTACAATATGTACAATCTTCTCTTATATTTAAGAAGAATGGCAGGTGCGTAGAGGAAGAGTTCTTTCAGATGGTCTTGAGTTCGTTACTGTGCATTTTTATTTATCTATTTCTAAATCCATCTTTTTCTTTTGAAAGCTCAAAGAAGAGCATTGGAGTAGTTCCCCAAATTTCTCCCCACAGTAACATCCCTGTGAGTTGGGTTGAACTGAAAGAAAGAGAGAGAGAGAGAGAGAGGGAGAGAGAGAGAGAGAAGTAGCCCAAAATTGGCCACTGATTTATAGACCTGAATCTCCATGGTCCAGGTCCAACACCACCACCATTACAGGTCTGTGTATTGTGATACTATTGCTTGCATATTGCTTAAGTCAGATCTAGGCTTCTTGTCACCTATGAGAGACATAAGGAAGGCCACCCTCTCTGCAAGTGGCAGGGGCAGGTGGACAACAGAAGACGCACCTACACAAATTGCAAAGAGAGGCCTTTGATTGGTCATGTTAATGGCCGAGGTGCTGCTTCTTGCATTTTGCACAGCGTACTGCGTGGGACAGATGATTGTGCTTGTTTCTGTTCCATCTCACTTTTGATGGTCTTCAGTCAAAGGAAGGAGAGAACGTTTTAGTCCCAGTAAGGGTCTAAATAATTCTCCATTGAAATGTGACTGCAACAACAAGAACAGGCTCATCCCAACAGCTGTAGGCCACAGGATAAACCAATGTACAAGCAAGAAGGTGGCATTTTTGTATGCAGCAGCTTCTTTCTCACAACTAGAATAAAAATTAACCTTTCCAAATGCTGTGCAAAGTTTCAGACAGAAGGATCTGAGTAAGCTGTGAAAATGAGGATTAACTTCCCAGCAACAGCCCACTGAACAGAAGCTGTTTCCCTTTTCAGATGAAAATTAAGGACTTGCACAGACTCCCTTACGTTGAAGAGCTTGATGAACATGGCAATATTAGCCTACTATACTTACTTTGTTTCTTAATTTAGCTGTTTCCTAAAGTAAAGACCAAGAAAGAGGTTGGGTGTTTTTCTTTGCTTTTTTGATTTTAAAGAAAATTAAAGGGAAAAAAAAAAAAGTCAGGAAACTGTGTTAAAGATTAGGGCCAAGGGAGGGATGCTTGGTCTTCTTTATTTTATTTTCTTATTTTGCATATTTTCTTTGATGGTTGAACCCCGACTTTGCTTTTGCTCTGAATTCTAAATATCATTTTGAGTGTGTTCACAAATGGCATTTAAGAGGCCCATTGACTTCTTTTGTGTCTTTTGTTCTTTTGTGAATGGCTCTGACACTTTCTTAAATAGATTAGGGAAAATATGTAACATCAATGCTAGCACTGATTTATGCATGGGAAGAGAAACAGAAATCTTTTGAAATTGTGTGCAGGCTTTTTGGGTGAAGAGCAGCGAGGTGGGTTCGGAAATGACCTCTTCAATAAAAACAATTCCGCATTGGGAAGAAAGGCAGGCTAAAAATAGGCTAATAAACAATGTGGGATTTGTTCCCCTCCTTTTAAAGGTGTTTGCCACCATTTCAAGCAGCTTTTGAAACATTTGAAAACCATTAGGATAAAATCCAATCTTGCCTTCCATGTGTTTATTTCTTAAAGTGAAGGTCCACCTTTCATTTGGAAGCTGAGGGCGGTGTGCCTACTGCCCCTTCCTCCTCCCCTCGCCCCTACAACATCAACTTTGGGTGGTAGGTTATGCTCAAAGAGAATGACTGGCCCAAAGTCACCCACTGACTTTCTGTGGCTGAGGGAGGATCCTGGATCTCCCAGTCCTCATCCAATATGCTCACCCCCACACCATGCTACATGTCTTTTCCTTTCCTCAGGACAGAACTGTGCCAAGAGAACAAAATAGGAGAAGTCTCCTAGGAAGAATGGGTTGCCTAGAGACATCCACTTTGAAGTCAAAATGGATGAAAAACAGTGGTTGAGCCCTCAGCTGCCAATCCCACATGTTGACATGGAATTTGGAACAGACACACATATCTGGTCCTTTACTCCCTTCCTCTAAAAGAAAGCTAGTATTGATGATCGTTCAGGGTATGCTTCTGAAGGTAGGGAAGACCCTGCTGATCAATGTTTAGTTCTACTACCTGTTTCATTTTGTGGTAAGCTCATGGCCATTAAGGGATCCATCTGGGTTACTGTATATCCTGTAAATACAAAATACAATTATACTGGGAAACTAGAATTGAGGTGGTTGTTTTTTTCCCCCTGCATGTCATGACATCATGCCATGTTTCTCGACAGAATGAGAATTGCACTTGTACTTTGGTGCTGTTTTGCTTTTCAGTCTTACTCACTTTTCCCTGTTGGCTCTTCCTTCTCTATCTCCCTGAAGCTGATCAGGATTGTACTGCCTGTCTGAATCTCTGTTACTGCACTTGAGTCATGCCAGATACAACTGTCATTCAAAAGCTGAGAAAGGAGATTATCTATTGAAATAATACTGAAGATGTCTTAAAATAGAGGGTAACAGATTGGCCCTGGATGTCTCAGACAGATTCTTAGACATTAGAATGAAAAAGTGATATCCTGCCATGCTAATCCTCAAATTGCTGTATCGGATTGTGAATACTTAGCATACAGTTGTGTTTGCCATCACTGTATATTCCTATACCTGATAATATGCATATTTATGTTGGAATCAGAGTCTTCTAATCACTGATGAAAATTTTAAACTTGGAATATTTGTCTTCCTATTTCTTGATATAATCTTAATGTCCGTGGGACTGAAGGGTGATTCACAACGAGATTTAACTTGCAATAGATAGACAGATACAGTAGATAGATACATATATCAGATAAACCAATCACATTTTCTGTTTGTATTGGGTTGCTGTTACTTTATTTCTTCCAAATGATAATAATTCTGAGTTTAAGTCAACCATACCCCCCATCCAAAGGGAGTAGAAGAGATTGAGAGACTTAGACCAAAGAAATCCTGTGTCATGCCCATCACTGTTAGTCCGCATTTGCCAACATGCTGAAATAAGTCTTGGAAATTTTCCTCTCCACAATGTATGTTTGCATGTATCGCTTTCATGTGTACATATATGTATTGTGTATATGTGTATATACAAGGGACAAGCTGCTATTTTAAAAAGGGTAGGGTCAGGAGAAAAAAATGCAGTTTTAATAAAATTAACAACACACACACACACACACACACACCTTCCAGGAGAAATAACAAGAGGAGGAGGAGGAGGAGGAGGAGGAGGAGGAGGAGGAGGAGGAGGAGGAGGAGGAGGAGGAGGAGGTATAACTCACTGAGAATCATGAGGCAAGAGGTAAAGGTAACAAGACAGGACAGGACAGGACAAGAGGATTAAATTTATCAGGTAAGCAGTGGCTAATTTTTGAAGGCGTCCAAGTGTCTGCAACAATAAAGGCTGCAGCCTTTTGCTTTTTTAAAAAAAAGTTATTTTCAGGAACTAATTCTATTCTTCTCAGGAAATCAGCCATATATATGTGCCCAATACAATAGCAGTTGTTTTGTCTTCCTATTGCGTTTGTGGTAATGATCCATCATTTTGAACTGTTTTTTCCTCTTCAAGAGAGAGGATTAAGGATAGCGACTACGTGCTTTGCATGTAGAAAGCTCCAAGTTCAGTCTAAGACATTCCCAATGTTTGATCCCCCTTAGTAGATCTTAGTTCATCTTCAGTGGCTTCCAGTTGGGGAGAATATATTGACTGATCTACTTGGTATGATTGGTGCTTATAAGGACCAATGATAATTGAATCAGTGTGAGTAGGTTCACATGTTTATAATAAATCCCTAGTCCACGTTCTCTTATTTTCAAATGTATTTTATTATATTCATGAATGGAGATCCTTACTAATATTTGCGCTGGAAATCAGTCTGCTGATTGCTAGAATTTGACACAGAAAAGAAGACCTGACAATGTAGGAGAAATTAAGAAAATCTTGCTAAAATCCTCCCCTTTGATCTGAACAGCACTCTCCAAACCTGCTTCAGGTTTTACAGGAAATACAATTCAGGGGTAGGTGTATTAAAGTCTAACAGGAAATTGATCATGTGAATTGTTCCTTGGATTAATCCAAACTGTACTTGTTTGTTCAGGATGAAGACATCAAAAGAAATAGCAACTTCTTAACAAATTGCTTATTGACAATGCATTAACTGCTGTCAAAATCAGAAGAAAAATGTTAGAGTCAGCAAGTATTGTATCAGATATCTCCTACAAATGGGATATAAAGGCTGTAGGGTATGACTACTTCACAAGTAGAGTGGAGAAAACTATATGAACTTTCATGGTAAATTTTCCATGGATGGCTTACCTCTTGATAGATACTGAAAGCATTACTTTGGGAGTTGAGTATGTTGAATCATAGAATTGGAGAAAGGGCCTTATCTGATGCAGGTTGAGACACCTACTCCACAGTGAAGTCTAAATGCCAAAGATTTCATGATGTCATTACACAAATGATGCAACTAGATACTTGGGTTGTGATACACACATGAAGGTCATGCAATTGTTGTGATAACATCACGATGCACCTGTCTTAACTTGCCTCCATTGCCCCTCATGGATGCAGGAACATCAGAACTAAAGCATGCCCAAATAAGAGCCATCCATTTGATTTGAAGACCTTCAGCAAGTAAGAGCCCAGTTGTTTTACCGCATTTACTGTTAACACATTTCCATCTCAACTTTCTTGCTCTGACACGTAAGAACTTTAATCCAGTAAAGTCCTCCCTGTTTCTTTTCCTTTCTCCTCCATGACAGCCCTTCAGAGGTATTTAACGAGCGTTATGATATTTCCTCTTCATTTTTACAAGGTAAATATATCCAGTTCCTTCGCTCTTTTCTCACAGGATTTATTTTCCATCTTCTAATCTCCTTCTTTACTTGCCACTAAATCGATTATAATTGTGGTATCCAGAACAAGAAAAAGTACTGAAATTCAAGATAAGGTTGAACTAGTATAGAATAAATTAGAACTTTTTTATAGCCTGGTCACACGGCTGATTGATGCTCAGCTTGTGACCAGCAAGTCCCAAGTCTCCCTCTAAATGAAAAACCTTGTATTTGTCTCTGCTGAGTTTAAATATTTCTTTCTTTAATTAATCACACACACACACCACACACACTACTGCTAGAAATAATGTTCAGAGCAGCTATGTAATAAAATATAGACAAATTACAGAATTCTAGTTAAAACAAGCAGATATATTCAAAGAACGTGTGAATGTATCTACAGCTACATATACATGCACGCATATGTACACACACATGTTGGTTTCAGCTGTTTTTCCATTTGCTCACTTTTATTTTTGAAATTATTCGAGTCTGCCAGAAATGAGAAAGTTGTCTTATTCCTATGCCGCTTGCAAGTTTCTGAAATATTCTCTCTACTCTGTCTTAGTCTAAGTCGTTGATACCCAAAAGCTTTTCATAGTTGTTAGAGAGCATACCTAGGACAAAGGTGGGAAAAGATTACTGTCACTTCAAAGGATACTTCCTCATATGAAGTGAAGCTGTGTAAGATAGTGAACAAAGAACTATGCCAAAGCAGATCTTTATGTATTAGGGAAGTTAAGTGTAATACAAATGCCTCTTATATATTCATCTCTTTGTTCTTAGCCTCAAGTGCTCTGCTTATAAAGCCATCTCAGCTAAAAATATGAGCACATAAAAAGCTATTATTTGTCTCTGTTTGCACTTGAAACCACAACATTACACTCTTTGCTGGAAATGTACTCTTCTAAAAGGGATCAAAGAGGACATTTTATTGGGACAGAACAAGTACCTGAATTAGAATGCTTTTATTCAATTATTATATCACAATGTCAGGCAGCTTCATTTTTGCAAACCGTAATTTATGTAGCCATCACCAATATTGTGCATAGGTTCCTTGCTTTGTAATTTATAGTTGGCGAGTGAGAAGGGAAGGGAATTCAAATCTAACACAGTAAGGACTCCTTGTTCTTCTTGAGGCATGAAAACTTAAAAGGCTTATAAATACATAGGTACCACTTATTAAACCTATATCAGCTCAGGGCTTCTACATGTGAAACAGTCATCCTAAATTAAGGTAAACTCAATATTTGCATTACCCAGTCCCACTTCAAATGCATCACTTCCCTTCATGCCCTTTATGAAATGTTGGAGGAAGGTAGTATTGACCAGTGCAGAGAATGGCAAATGCCAATGAAAAACCAGGTTTCAAATGAGACTGAACCAATTTTGGAGGCATGGTCCTTTTCAATGAAGGTTGCCCCTCCATACAATCAACAGGAAAATATGGTTAGCCTTGTGTTGGACTTACATGTGTCCATGTGTTTGCAAATGCACATTTCTCACCTTCTGTTAGTAAGTGGTATCAAGGGATAAAACCACAGTTCAAAAACCAGTATTCTTGTCTGCTAGCAATAATTAGAAAGCAAAGCAGAGAATACAGTGAATGTTGATCTTTCCAAATAAGCTTTCATAGTTGAGGTAAAGGCAGAGCATGCAAAATTTAGCTCTTCAGGAAAGATGTTCCATCTACTGTATATTCAGGTGGGACCTCAACTACAGGAGATTCCATCTTCAGTATTGATTTTCAGATCCTAGTAACTGAAGCTACTTCTGAGTAGACCAGTCTATGTCAAGTTCTTCCTTACCCAGCTATGCATCCTCCATCTGTATGGAAACCAGGACTTCTGCAAGGGCTGTGATTTTGATGTCACCTGAGTTGGGCAGGGATAGAAACTTGATTCTTCCTCTCTACTGGTGCTTGGGCAAATGATTTTCATCTCTGATCAAAATTATGATTTCTCTGATCACTCCTTATATGGCAACCTGTAGTCAGAGATTAATTCAAATATTTTCTAAAAGAAAGTACGGACATCCTCTGTCTAGCCTAAAGATTAGATTCCTTACTGGCAAATCTGTATGGCAGATTTGGAGATTATCATTATAATTTGAGGAACATGAGTTAGTTCTCTAAGGGACTCTTGTTTGGTCCTGCCCTTCAGTTGTGTGAGCCAAGTTTGAATACCAACCCATTTTTCCTTTGCTAATTCCATTGAATTCCTTGTCTATATTGTTTACATCTGCCATGCATCTATCCATAGGAGGATAAATTATCCAGCAATGCAACATACTCCCTTGGCAGAATTGTGTGTTTACTTTATGAGAACTTACCTTCGAGTTGAATGAGTACAGAAAATGTTTATATAATGATTCATATAGTACAAGTTGGGTAATTAATGATAATAATATTTAACAGGCTTGAAATATAACCTGGGAGTTTGAAAACAGATGGTTTTCCATGGTGATAGAGCATTATGGGCTACATATTTATTAGTTTTCATACATCAGTTTGCAGTCATATTGAATAGATACTGCAGTTTTTCAAACAGAAATTTAAACCCTAACCCTAACCCTAACCCCACTTACTTGTTTCCCATGAAGTCTGGTCTGGATTAGTTGGAACTAAGTTGCAATTTGTGTGTTTTTAGTGTAATGCGATTACCTTCTGGGCTGATGCAACTGTAATATTATTGATATTCATTTTTTTCTATTTGAGAAATTGGTTACTTTAATAGAAATGCCCTTATAATTTGAGTGTTTCTAAACCATAAGTTCATGGGGTAAAAGCCTTTGCCTGGTTTTAGTTCTCTACTGATGATATTCTCCTGTTGTCTTTTAGATCACAAGTCTAGTCCTTCCTGTATCTTCCTGTAAAGTAAGGTGCACCTTACTTCAGTGAGAAGGTCTAGCAGGAGTAATGATTTATGATAATTAATTATTAATATAATTAAACATTAGTTATTAATATTAATATTTATTCTCCATCTGACTGAAGGAGAATTCAGCATTTCTAGAGTGAGACTCTGTGCCTCTGGTGTGATTCCAATGGGGTATTTGATCTTCACTTCAGCATTTATTATGTCTTCTCACTGAATTTGGGGTCCACCTCAAGATGGAAGCATTCAACTAGAACCTCACTTTAGGAGACAATCAGGTTGTTAAAATCAATAGATTCAATCTAGTTCACATCAGTAAGAAAACTAAAGAAATCTCAGAGAAAGATGATGATGACAAAAAAATGCTGTCTTGATATTTGGCTATAAGTTTTCCCAGTTTATTCAAAAATTACAACAAATTTAGGCATATAAATGTCCTCAGTATATGAAACTCCTCTTGAGTTATAACAGAGGCAGGACATATTTCAGGACGATCCTTATGTTGATTATGCAAAGATTCATTGAATCCTAATTATATTATGAGGGCAAATGTAGGGCATCTGAGAATTCAAGCAGAGAAGAGCTGGCTAGAGATTTGGGGCCTGATGCACATCAACTTTCATTCAACTTTTCTAGAAATGTCCTGGCAATGTCCTTAATTTTATGTCTGAAGACAAAATCTTCAAACTGAATTTTCATAATGCTGAAATTTTGAAGGCAAGTCAAATTTTTGAATGACATGTTTTCTAGCAGCTGTCTTTTGCTCAACTTCAGTACTAAAGCTTCAATTACGACAAGATTATCACAGTAAGAAGCTACCAGCGTTTACAGTAACCTGTTTCCCCTCCCCAGAAAATAAGTTCTATGAAATTTCTATGAAAGAAAATACAATAGGCAACACTGCATATTATTTTAAAGTAGAGAAATATTAGCTGCTGGACCAAGATGGAAGTTCCTCCCTCAAAGGATACTGTGTCATGATGAGGATCTGAAAAGAGGGCTAATGGGAGCTTGGTTGATGGAGGTATCAGAAAGCCAAATTTAGTTCTAAGGGTAATTTTTTTTCATGTCTGACTTATAAGGCAATATCAAGGAAAGGAATTACACATAGGACATTATTTGCCAAGATAACTTTTATGGAACATTTGTAAGAATTACTAACTACTTCCAAGTCAAGCATAATGCAAAATGGTATGCAAAATTATTTGGTGCAATGCAGACTTAGATCTAAGTCAGATTGTGAGCTTTCTGGCAATTTTTCAGCTGCAAGTTTGGCTTATAATAGACGGTAATTTATATTGAAAAATGTTCCGATATCCTAGGGAGGGATTGAATTTATCATATTTATTTTACTTGTATTAGCAAACCTTTAAAAAGTTATTTCATATTAATTATTTGTCAAAATCCATAACCAGTGTTTGACCTGAGGGGGAGAAAATAAAGCATATACCATGTTATTTAAATAATGTTATATTATGTAGAACTGTTTCCTGTAATGATTTAAAGGCAGTGGAGTAATTAAATGAACTAAAAGCCTAACATATTTTATACGGTTTCCCAATTAAAGAGAAGAAAGGAGGCATTATTCTGGAGCCTGTGTTTGCTGAAAATGAGAGCAAAATTAATTACAGTGTAAGTTTGACTCTCACTTGCAGCCTGAATCCTTCCCCCCTTCAAAAAAAAAAAAAAAAAATCCTTTAGTTTTCATTTGACTTGTACAGCCAATGAGATGAATCTATTTATTTAATTTGGGGATTTATATGAGGATATCTAGATACTGCCTCTCTAAATATATTCAAGAATATTGGAAAACATTAAATAAATATGCTGTAACCAATATAATAAACTTTCAGACCAGTTCAATCAGCAAGCAGAAAAAATGCTTAGTAACACATGATAAAGTATGATAAAGTTATGTACAAGTGAAACCTCACTTCAACAAATTGGGAATAAGGGCTGTCCATTATTTAAGAATGTCCATTAAATCAGAGAGTAAGTCACCACAGACATTACCTCATTTGCATCAGTGTATCTCACTTGCTTAATGCTGTCCAAATAAAAAAGCTAACATTTGCATAATGACAGCATTACACAAATAATTAAATCATACTGAAAATTTAGTCCATTCCATGCAAAGTCTATTGTTTCCAGGTTTGGTAAATTAGGGTTTCACTGTATTATATTTTTAAAAAATCATCATCATCATCATCATCATCATCACCATCATCATCATCTCCTGCTCTCTTACAGATCAATAAAATAGATGTATTTTGTCACATTCTTTCTGAGCCTTGTCATTATTTGATTGATTGATTAAATTAATACCCCATCTTTCTGTTTATGTAAGTACTTGGCATAACTACCTGTAAGCTTCTGTTATCTCCCAAGTCTGCTAGTGCTGCATTTAACATTCATCAGTATTAATGAACTATATTTTCTAGACATTTTTCCATTCCACCTCACTGGCCTTAACCATAACTAACAAAATGTTGTTCCATTAGTGGTGATTATATGATTGTAGGGGGCTCAGAAGGAAGGAAGGAAGGAAGGAAAGAAGGAAGGAAGGAAGGAAGGAAGGAAGGAAGGAAGGAAGGAAGGAAGGAAGGAAGGAAGGAAGGAAGGAAGGAAGGAAGGGTTTATGCTAACAGAGGCTGTATCTGTACACTTCGGTATTTGATATTTACTGCATTGTTTTTTTATATACTCTCTATCAAATATTATGTATGCACTCAGAGGAGTTATTTTAATACTGCACTGTGCAATTTTTTCAGGCATTTATTTGGAGCTGTCAAATCTTTTGTTTTTAAAGATGCCACAGTATTGCATCTATACAGGGACTTGTAATATTCACCAAAGGTCAAAAGAGGCAACCAAAGATGCATGATTGATTGATATTTAATCTGGCTGGCTTAGCAGTTTCTGCTTTGCAGTCCCTTCCTTCAGTTATGTGTCCTTGCATGTAGTAGCTAGAAGAAAAAATACTGGGTATTTTTGGTGGCAAGTAACTGGCTATAGGGATGTCAACTGCATTTTCAATACCAGTTCCTAGAAATCCTAGGAATTCCTACTAATGCAGAATTATACTTCTCATCAGCTCTGTGATTATCATTAACAGGGTGTTTAATGTAAAACTGATGGGATTTTAATTTGAAGTAGCCTCCTTTTTATCAGCTGGGAAAGTCTTTGTTTCATGGTCTTCCCTCAGGGAAATTAAGTCTGAGGTCATTAGGAGTAAGTCTGTATAGATGTTGTCTGAAGCTCCTGAGGAACTTCAGTTGAGATGGATCACCTCCTTTATACTACAGGACAAAGGAGAACATCTGTCCTGGGGATAAAATAGCCTGCCTGTTATTTTCATCTACAGTATTGTTCTTATTTTAGTTTTCTCTACAGATTGTTCTATGAGTTTTGGAAATCCTTGTGATGGGGACTTTTTACTTGTCCCATGATTAAAATCTCTTCTTGAGAGTCCTCCAAATTTTAGAGCAAATTTTAGAAATTCAAAGAAGAGTGGGGTCATTAACGATCAATTCTTCTGGCAGTGTAGCATCTTGTATGGGTATTTTGATGTACTGCACTTATCCTGAGTGCAAAGACACCATTTCAGGCCCAGGAAGGACATTTGCATATACATGCACACCCTCATCCTCACTCACATATCTTTCTCTGCTTAACCTCCCTTGTAGTGACTATGTTTCTGCTTTCTACTGCCAGTTTACAAAGACCCTTAATAACAGTGAGGAACCTGTCACCTCTTTCCTGTAGGCCAGCTGATAATGATGATTACATGGATTGTAAAAAGTGGCAAGTTGCCACAGGTCCATTGTGGCTCAATTTCTGTGTTCAAGGGCCAGAGTGTAATGAGTGCCTATCCTAGAACACCATCAGACTCATGAGCAGGAATTCGAAGATATCTGATTTATTAAAGAATAGTATGCAGGATCACAAAGAAAGCTGAGAATGATAAAAGTGCACCAAATGCAAACTAAAAACCCTCGGTGCAAATGAGATCCCTCCCCCCATAGAATCTTCCCAAGTTCACAATCCCAGGTGCTCCTAACGGCTTCTGATGGTCTGCAGGAAAAGTCCTTGAACAGAGAACATAACCCAAACACATTCCACTGTAATGAACACAGATACAGAGCTTGGCACAAGGTTTCACAGCAGCTCCCTCCCAAACAGAAACATGCATCAGCGCCATGGCATGTGAAACATTACGATGTATAAACTACATTGAATCAGTGAACATGACATACTGCCCCCCCAAAAAAAATAAAACACTAAGCAGCAGGCTTCAAAGGGTAAGCCGAGTGGAAACGGCGAACTAAATCAGGAGCATTAATGTGGTGAGCAGATACCCATTCAGGATGAGGAAAGTGTTTCCACCGGACTAGATACTGGAGGGTGCCTCGAAGCTTGCAAGAATCAAAGACCTCCTTGACCTCAAAGTGCTGTTGACTGTCAATCATGATTGGAGCAGGAGGGGAAGGTTGGGGATGCCAGCGGGAGGAGTGGTAGACAGGCTTGAGCAAGCTGCAATGGAAAACAGGGTGCAAGCGTTTCAAATTGTGAGGCAGGTCCAATTTAACAGTAACTGGATTGATAAGACCAACAATAGGGAAAGGACCAATGAACTTGGGAGCAAGTTTTTTAGAGGGCTGTGGTGATTTGATAAATTTAGTAGATAGATACACCTGATCCCCAATCTTGAAGTCGTGTTGCAAGGAACGATGCTTATCGGCTTGAAACTTGTAAGCAGTCTGGGCATCAGCCAAAGCCTGTTGAATCACCAGCCAGGAATGAGCAAGCTTAACAGCCCAGTCAGAGGCAGAACATGTTTGGGAAGGAGGTTGTGGCAGTTCAGGGATGGGAACAAAGTCGTGACCAGAAACCACACAAAAAGGGGTTTGCCCGGTACTTTGATGCACAGCATTGTTGTAAGCCACTTCAGCAAAAGGCAGTAACTCCACCCAATCGTCCTGATGGTAGTCAATGTATACTCTAAGAAATTGTTCAATAGTGGAATTTAAAATCTCAGTAGATCCGTCAGTCTCAGGATGGGAAGAGGTGGACAGCGCCTGTTTGGTGCCAATCAATTTTAAAAATGATTTCCAATACTGGGAAGTAAACTGTGTCCCGCGGTCGCTGACCAAATGGGAGGGGCTACTGTGGAGACAGTAGATGTGGATGAGAAATAGGTGCGCCAACTGCGGGGCCGACGGGATGGACGCACATGGAATGAAATAGGCTTGTTTGGAAAAAAAACATTTTACAACCCAAATGACAGTTTTCTTCTGACTGGAAGATCCACAATAAAATCCATAGAAATCTCGTCCCAGGGACGGGATGGGCTGGCCACTGGCTGTTTCCCCCCCTTACGTTTTGACATTGCACAAACAGGACAGGAAGCCACATAATCTTTTACATCGTGTCTTGAGGTGGGCCACCAGAATTGACGATGAACCAAATGTAATGTTTTAACAAAACCAAAATGCCCAGCCAGTTTATCATCATGGGAACGTTGTAAAATGTCAGGCCATAAAGTTTCGGGTACATAAAGGTGGTGCTGCACCCATGCCAGACCATTTTCAAAAGGAATAGAGTCTTTATTAGCTAGCAACCAAGTGTCAGATTTCAGCATAATTTTATTTTATTATTATATTTATTATATAAAATTATTTTAAAATTATTTTAAAAATTATTTCCAAAACTTGTCAGACACCCTATAGCCCAGATAGTCAAGTTGGGTTTTGTGAAACTCACATTTGGAAAGTTTGGCATAGAGTTTAGCATTTCTAAGCTTGCTTAACACCTGTTTGAGGAGGCGTTCGTGTTCCTCCTTGGTTTCATTGTAAATGAGAACATCATCTAAATAAACCAGGACCCCTTTAAACAAATGATCATGTAATACTTCATTACTCAATTGCATGAAGACTCCGGATGCCCCTGCCAACCCAAAAGGGAGGACTTTGTACTGAAATGAACCCAGTGGGCAGTTAAAAGCAGTTTTCCACTCATCTCCAGCTCGTATGCGGATGCGGAAATAGGCTTCATGAAGATCAAGCTTGGAGAAAATCTTGCCCTTAGACAAGTGAGCTAACATGTCCTTCATGAGTGGAAGAGGGTACTTGTTGCAAATTGAAACGGAATTTAACCCCCAATAGTCCGTACAGAGTCAAAGTGTGCCATCTTTCTTTTCCTGGAATAGCACAGGGGCCCCATCTGGGGAATGTGCAGGTTCAATAAACCCCCTTGACAGATTTTTGTCAATAAAGTCCCGTAATGCCTCAAGCTCCTTCTGAGTCATTGGATAAATTTTTGGCTTGGGCAATTGAGCATTGGGAAACAACTCTATTGCACAGTCAGTTTTCCGATGGGGGGGGGGTAGCTGATCTGCTTCCATTTCCCCAAAAACATCTCCAAAGTCTTGGTATCGATCGGGCAAGCCTAAATGTGCCAAGATAGGGCGTGGCATGGCGGTCACAGCCCTTCCAACCCCCACACGTGCAGCTCTCTCCGGTGTAGGGGCTTGGTAAAACCCATCTTAAAAGTCACACTTCTGTGTTCCCAGTTTATATATGGGCTTTGATAGGTCAACCAGGGAATCCCCAGAATTACCAAGGGATTGCCAACAGGTGCTACTATGAAATTTAAAGTCTCACCGTGGCTGCCCATTTGCATTGTGACAGTTCCAGTGAAATGGGTTGCCGCCCCCACCTCCCGCCATTGACCCATCCAATTGTGTGAAGATCAAAGGCTGCTGGAGGGGGAAGCTAGGCAGGTCCAAAGCAGCAACCAGATCAGGGTGAATTAGACACCTGGAACACCCAGAGTCAACTAAAGCCCAGACCTCTGTAGTTTTTGTGTGGGAGCCCAATTTCACTTTTACTGCTAAAGTGGGACAGTCAGCACTCACCATAGCATCTTTGCGCCCATCCTCCTCCACCTGCCCGCAGGCGCTCTTCATGGCAGGTGGCTGGTGTTTCCCGCCAGCTCCTTAGAGTCATCTTCAGCCTCTCCCGAGAAGTAGAATACTTCCTCAGCATCGGCTGCGCCCTTGGCTGCTGTCATCCTCCACAAGGGGGGGGGGATTTGGTTGGCGGCTTGCCCACTCGATCTCCAGCCTTGGGTTTTGGGCAATCAGCTGCTCGATGCCCTTCCTTTCCGCATCAGAGGCACTGACCCCTCGCATAGCATCAATTTCTCTCCTCTTCCCAGGCTCTATAGCTTGGCCAGGCAGCAGTTGCAGCACTTCGGGGTCCCCTCATGGTGGCTGGTGGTTTTTCAGGCCTTCTGGTTTGCATGAAGGTATGCTGGGCATGCTCAGCCTTGCTGGCTAGACATATCCATTCGTACAATGACTCTGGGTCGTCCCTACACAACGCCCACCATAGGACGTCCCGGTTGAGTCCCTCTTTAAACCGTTCTATTAAGGTTGACTGAGACCAGTCAGGGATTTTCCCAGCTAAAGCCTTAAACTCCAGGGCATAATCAGCTACAGACAGTTGGCCCTGGGTAAGATCCTTCAGCACCTTCTTAGCTCTTGCCTTGGCCAGAGAATCCTCAAAATGCAGCTTTAATGCCCACATGAAGTCCTCAAAATATTCAAGTTCAGGGGAGTCAGACTCACTTAATTGAACATACCAGTCAGCTGCTCAACCCTTCAACTTGGTGGCAATGGCAGTTATCTTAGCTTCTTCAGAAGGGAAGTATGCTTCATACTGCCTCATGTAACTTTTAGCATTAGTTAAAAGGAAAGATAACTTGGTTGGATCCCCATCAAACTTGACAGAAAAGTCTCTCACCCCCACTCCTGTTGGAGCGGAATCGGCAGCTGCCTTAGTGGTTGGGCCCCAGGTTACAGTAGTTCTCCCTCTTTGGGGTGGGGACACTGGTGGTCGAGCCCTGCGGGGTGGAGATTCATCCCGGAGCCATCTCCGGCCCCGCTCCACCGGCGGTCCAGGTGGGAGGATGGGAATGGTTGTGTGAAACTGGGATCTCTTCCGCGCCTCCCCTGCCCCTCCAATGACAGAGACAGGTTTCTTAACATGTACTCCATTGATTCTATTTTGGCCTCCACCACTCTTAGCCTTTCAGGAGTTTGAGATTCCTCCCTCCCTCGCATGTTAGGCTGTCTCTCTGTTGATACCGTGGTAGATTCTATGTCTGGGGTCAGCGGGAACCAATACTTCCAGGACGCCTGAAACATCCCTGGCTGGGGTTCTCCCATTTCATCCCAGGTGATCAACTCTGTGGGCGATTCGCTGGGTGCTGGTTGCTCTGGTTCTCCCCCATCATCAGATTCCTCCACCTCAGGGCTGGAGCTCGATTCCTCCTGGAAATCTGAAGGTTCTGGGGTGAGGCTCAGTTCTCCACTCTTGACCGTCAACTCGGGCATCAAGCTAGCCATTTCCTCAAGTCCCCCGGTCGTGAGCTTGGACTCAGCCATCATTAACTATTTTCCCTCACAAGAAACTAATCTTGGTAGGAGCTGACAGTACAACTTTGGTGATTCTCAGCTTTATGTAATGAGTGCCTATTCTAAAACACTATCAGACTCATGAGCAGGAATTCCAAGATACCTGATTTATTAAAGAATAGTATGCAGGATCACAGAGAAAGCTGAGAATGATGAAAGTGTGCCAAATGCAAACTAAAAACCCTTGGTGCAAATGAGATCCCTGCCCCCGTAGAATCTTCCCAGGCTCACAATCCCAGGTGCTCCTAACGGTTTCTGATGGTCTGCAGGAAAAGTCCTTGAACAGAGAACATAACCCAAACACACTCCATTGTAATGAACACAGATACAGAGCTTGGTACAAGGTCTCACAGCAGCTCCCTCCCAACAGAAACGCACATCAGCGCCATGGCATGTGAAACGTTACGATGTACAGTGCACATTGAAACAGTGAACATGACACAGAGGTCCACCTAACCTAACCTAACCTAACCTAACCTAACCTAACCTAACCTAACCTAACCTAACCTAACCTAACCTAACCTAACCTAACCTAACCTAACCTAACCTAACCTAACCTAACCTAACCTAACCTAACCTAACCTAACCTAACCTAACCTAACCTAACCTAACCTAACCTAACCTAACCTAACCTAACCTAACCTAACCTAACCTGATGGAGGTTGAGACCCTGCTCAACATCACTTTCAAATATTATGATCAGCCCTTATTCCTTTTAATGACACAGTGGCTGCCTATTTGTTGTCTGCACGTTGCTGTGGATAGGCAATGATACCTGTTTCAACATATACAGTATATATAATCAATGTAATAGGTCACACAAGAGATTTCCACAGGATCCAACACTTCTATGAAACTCTGTTGCACCACAAGGCTTATCCCTTTTATACATGAGTAGATGCAATATTTGCTTTTCTAATTTGCCCCCACTCCCCACTCCTTGGCCTCTGTATCTGACACCAAAACTAGGATTTCTGGTGATGTTTTCACTTGAACCTAAACTTCGAAATTCAGTTCCCAGGATGCATGGAAGGGTTTTGTCAGTTCCAAAAGGCAGTCAAGTCTTTTGTTCATGAAGAAAGAGATAGGAAGGGAAAATAAGGTGTGGGGGGAGCAAATGGAAACCAGAAAAATAGGGGAGAATATCCCAAGTGCCAGTGATTTGATTGGTTAATTGATTGCTTTTGTAGTATAACACCCCAGTGTGTTTTGGACATTCCTTTCTCAGGGAGATAAAAAACAAAAACAAAGGAACAACTGACAAAATTTTAAAATTTAAAACTATTAATGTACAAAAAATTAAGCCATATGCAGCACAGTCAATATTTAAAAGGTACAAAACAAAAATAGTTTGTTTTAAAATGTTTTCATGATGCTATTTTATCTCCTTAGTAGTAAAGGTAAGTAAGATCAGACAACAATTTGTTTAAACATATTGTTTAAAAAATGTAAGAGTGAGCTTTACAGATGAAAACCATGTGTAAAAATATCTTATTTGCTCATCGTTTATAGTTAATTTGTATTTTTGTTTTATATTCTCCTGCTAGCAATAGTGACCTACGGTGTTTCTAACAGGAAAGGAGAGTCAAAATTAAAAGTTATTTACCTACAGTAATTATTAACAATACTGTATTTAGATATTGTTCTTTCTTTTTTTTTCTCTTTTTTTCAGAACATAAAGAAGGGAAGTTTTAAAAATACAGTGAAATCATCATAACTGGGGGGTTAAGGAAAGGCCAACTGTATATATGCCAACATAATTTTGTTTTCCTTTGTTTTTTGTGAACTAGGAATCATCTCTGTAAATGCTTTAAAGAAAAAGTGAAATGGGGAAAAAAAAAACAGGGAAAACACAGTATCAAATAAGGAGTAAATATTGAACAGCCTCATTTACTCCCTTCGGAATTACAGTGTTTGATGGCAATATCCATTTTATTTTTTCTTTGTCCTCATTTTGTCACTACATTTACTTTATTTTGTATCTCAGAATGGGGCTCTGAGAACTGGTTATTTTCGATTTCGTAAAATTATGAAATTATGTAAATCATTTATATTTCTGCTTTGTAGCACCATTGTCAATGGACTTTAAAACAAAAAAATAAAGTGCTAGAATTTGACATCATCATCGCCATCAATTTCACTGGCCCTCTGGACATTCTCCCCTCTTTTTCAAGCTGAAAGGGCAGCAGGGAGATGGGGAATATCATCCGAGGTCCTGTCCCTTCCTTGTCTGGCACCCAGCAGTGGACAGGACAGGGGCCTGATACCTATGATTTCTGCCATGATATATGGCCAAGTCTGGCCTAAATTTAAGAGGGAGAAGCTGCTTTAATCAGTCCTGGTCAGATCGAACATCTTCATGCTCATCTAATGCAGCTGCTATACCAGAAAATGCAATTATTTGATGTTGATACTTCCTCTTTGTACTCTTCCCATTGATGGCCTGGGCTATTTCCTCCTTTCTTAGTTTCCTGTGGACGGTGCAACAACGTTAATAAACCCAATTTCTCGTTAGGCCTATGCAATCTTGGTTGGCTTCACTTTCCCCCCACTGTTTGCCCTTGAAACAAACAAAAACAGTGGACATATTTAAAGAAGATAAATGTGCATGTTTCTCAATGAAGACCATTCTCCCTTCTCCCCAGCTTCCCTTTATTGTTTCTTTTCTTTCCTCTGTTAAAGTACCTGCAAACTGCTTGCTTGTTCATTGCTTCTTCACCTCCCGATCCAACCAGGGCCATCAATCATTTTGAAGCTGGTGATATTTTTTCTGCAAGATGCTCTAGTCTTTTCATATTGAGGGAACCTTGATTTAATCAGAGATTTGAAAAACACCCTCTTAGCTCAACACTGAGGACCTCTCCTCACCACTTTTTTTTTAATACTGATATCACATTGCCATTGTAAAATTAAACCAGAAATATTGCAGATGTAGGTTAGCAAAGGAGACACTAGGCTGATTGCTTTGTTTTATTGAAAGGAACAAATCTGAATTTGAGCAATACGTTCTTATTCTGAAGGAACAGCCCAAAGTGAGTTTGGAACTTGGCAGATTTTCCACAAGCAGTGGATTTATAAAGGTAAAAAGAACTGGGTCAGAGATGGAGCTCCAGAATCAACAGGTTGGGTTCTTCTACAAGTAGAAGATTTTATGATGGGCTGATATGCATAGAGCTTGTTACCATTGAAGTTAATTAAATGTGCTCACTCTCAGTGCAGAATGCCATAATAAAAACCTTCTCTTGATAGGTATATGTGTGTCCATTATTTGTAATTATCTTTTAATAATTGGTGCTGATCTTGTTACAGACACATCCATAGATTTATCAGATGATAAGCTGACATTACAACTTCTACACTTGGGGGGGCAATTATAAAAAGTATAAATTGATTTGTTCATTTTCAGTAAACAGTTACATCCAATAAAGTATTATAAACTTGGTTTCAGAGCAAGGATGTTATTCATATTATTTTATATAATGCATAACATTGGAATATTTTATATCTTTAGTTCCTTTGTTTCTGGTAGCTGAGACATATTTACATTTGGATCAGTCTATTTATCATGTATTTGAAGGGGAAACATTACTGCCTCTGCCCCCCCCCCAAAAAAAAAAAAGGTAAACCCAGACAAAAATTCTGCACAGTGCCCAGCATTCCAGATTGTCAATCTGACATTGCCAATTTCATCTGAAACTACTTCTGCAGTTTTTATCCTTCCTGATTAATATGATTGTGTGTCACATCAATATGTCCATGTGTGTATGTACCTGTCAGAACACACTTTTCTAAAACTGAATTAAAGGTGAGGTTGGCAGCCCCATTTAGTTGGCAAAACAGATTGTATGGGGAAGTTGAATGACACTTCTTCCTTGGACAATATGGCTAATTATATATTTTCTGGTTTGATGGCTTGTCCCATTAAAAGTGGAAGAGAGGCAACAGTCTTCATATCTCAGCATGCATTAGCTTCTGAAAATTGAAAACTGATCACTGTTGGTCTGGATTGTGATCTACTATGATGTATACAATGGAATCTCTCTTTGATTAGAGCTAGAGGTTGAGGTAACAATGCAACTCTAGGGTACCAGAACAATGTCCTTGATAATTATTCTGGTCATGGCTGGCTTGTAAATTTCATCCTGCCTGCCATCCACAGGGATTTCATTTGGTAAATTGTCATGAGGTTCTTGTAGATTTAGAAGTGTATCGGGATTTGAATGTTAGAGTTCATTCACTATGGATTAAATCTGTTCTGGATTAAACATGCACACACCATAACCTTTTTTTTTTACCATTGGAGTGGGGTATTTAAGTCTTCAGGTGATTCACTTAAGGTCCCCCACCCATTTTTGATTGCTTCTGATTAACTTAGTAAGTCAAATGTTGGGCATTAATCTTCTCGTTTACCTTTTTTATCTTTACAATAGCTATTTTTCAGTGTTTGACATTTGGTCTTTGTTGTTTCAAATTGGCAAACTTTAATAAAGAATTGGGTGTGATTCAAAGAAGAATGTCTTGTGACTTTATGGTTCAGTTTAGACTTAAAGGTTCATGGATGAACTGAATTCTATTATGGATATTCTGTAACTATATGGAATAAAATCCATGCTTGCTGTTCTAATACTGAATTGTTGTGTGTGTATATATACTTCAGATAATCTCCACTGAACTGAATGGGACTTTCTCCAAAATATGTTTGTGTGGGACAAATGAGAAATAAGGTGATTAAACAGAGAATTAAGGAGTGTGATTGACTCTGTTTAAAAATGATAATCTCAAACTTCATGAGGTGTGACTAAGTCATAGTTACAGTATGACATATTGTACTCTATGCATAGCCTCTGTCAGAAAGAAAGACCATGGATCGCATGGCTTCAGAAGGAATACGTATTCTCCTTATTAGGTCCTTTGCTGGAGCTATGCTGGAATAGAGATTAATTTAAGAAGGTTGCTGTTAGAGTACGTACTGTAGTTAGAGAACAAACTGAGTTTTCAAGTCCATTGATCTGTTGAACTTTGACAATGAGAAAAAAAAATCAGATTAAAAAAATAATATATTTGCAAGCTTTGCAACTATGAAGGAAGAGACATATTGATTCAGAAAAAAAAATGTACTTAAAAAGTTTTGTTTTTCTCTGCACACTGCTACAAACACAGTTTTGTCATTCTGTGATGACTTATTAGATATGGTAGGGAATGATTCCTTTCTTCTTCCAGGTATTTGTTTCTTACAATTTTGCTTAGGGGAACATTCACAAAAATCAGAATGCGCAGCTCATATTCACCAAGGACTGTGTAAGAACGATCTCCAGAGAGATGAAAGGTTCAGCCAGGCCATAGATGGTAGGGGAGATTGGAAAAAAAAATCATGAAATGTATGTTAAGCTACCTCTAGTTCTGGCATGCATATACGGCAAGTTTGATTTCACATAGAATAATATACAATGATACAAATCCCTAGTTTTCAGTGCTATGAGGATTCCTAACAGTTTTTATCACTCCTCTTTTTTACTTGGTGCTTTTTATGAACCCAGCCAATTAATACTACTATGAATACATTTCAGTTATTTTTTTTCCATCAGAACAGCTGGAAGAGATTTCACCTGTAGCTTCAACATTTAAAGGTAACAAAAATGAGTGAGTGTGCATGATTAGTAGATGTTGCTTCAGAAACAAATGCAAGTTACATTTTGAAAACAAGTAAGACACGGTCCACTATAAAGAATGGAAAGGGCTCTGTTTGTATTGGGAGGAGGGGACAGGTAAATGCTTTTTGCAAAATTAAGGAGTGCCATTGCCTCTTCTCCTATGTGATAAGTTAGAAAATAGGGCACTTTTGATGATGGCATTGATCAGTGCAAAAGTATAACAGGAGGATGAGGAAATATTTACAAACTTAACAGTCATTTGCTCCTGTATTAAAAAGTAAGTGGATGGTGCCATCAAAGGCTTTGCTTTCAGAACATATATAAATTAATAATTTGTCATACTTATTTGCCATTGCCTTGAGCCGTAAGTTTACAGGCAGCAAAGTGATTTCAACTTCCTGAAAGGACCACTAAAAAGCCTTTGGGTAAGGAATGGGTAGGATCAGCAAAACTATGAGGACTACGCTGGGAATAGGAGGCATGGGGGAGATATTTACTCTTTGCTCCAAGGAGAGAGGGGGAAAAGGCTGACTTCTTCATGGCAGAAAGAGTAGCTTGTTCTAGGAAGGATTTATTCTTTTGCTGAAGCTGAAGGGGAGTAAAATTAAGGGGAGCAAACACTCAATTTTCCAGTCTCTCTCTTTCTCTCATCATATATATAGTTCAGACAATCTATCAAGCCTTCATTGCTGACCCTCTTTTATCCCTCTGAAGGTCCATTCATGGGGTCATATCTGAATATCAGGGAGCCATTTAAAATGGGCATTACGATCCAGGTATCTGTATTCATACTTTTCAAGTGGGATAGACCAATCCAGTGGATTCAGAATTGGAGAACTGTATTCAGGTGGACAGAGACCAAATCAACAGCTTACTTTCTAACTCATGAAAATACAGGTGGAAGGTTAAAGGCATAGTTCCCTAAACGGGCCACATTTTAGTGATGTGGTGTACAGGACAGTATGCTAAAGCATTAATGACTTTTTGAAGGTGCTTGGATAGACACCTCCATTTGAGAAGAGCTCTCTTAGAAAATGAGAAGCTTGGCAAAGTCAAGAAATGGTGCTTCATTGTTCTAAAGTCTCCAGACCAAAAGTGAATGGGCTTTCATTATACTCAATATCTGCATTTCCATTCCAAAGTATGAGTATGATAGACTGTAAGCATTTGCATTTATACATGAGTATTTATCTTTATCCAAAAAGGGGGATTTTTTTTTTTAATGTCAGAACAGTTTTCTGTTATAATTATGAGGCGTACAAATAATTTTGCCTCAAAACAAGAGTAACATCTGGCACATACCGAGAGATACAAAATCATCTATTTATAACCTGATCACTAGCATGTTAGGAAACACCTATTTAAGTGGCCTGATAAGTGATAATTTGGCTCAGTTTCTTTTTGGGTGTGTGACTTTCACTTGCAATGTTATTTTTATTCTTTTTAATGTTATTTATTTCTTTATGAAATGTTTTAAACCTTTGCTGATCAGCACGTTCCCATTTCATGGGCGGGCTTAAATAAATGCAGCAGTGGTAAACAATAAGAAAATACATTGATTGCCAACATTTTTCTATGGATTTTTTTTTCTTCTTCCATTGTTTTAGTTATAGTTTATGAATGAGAAATTTACTGTAGACTTATCTGACTCAGCAAACATTAGGGTTGTGCAGCCCTTTGGATGGGATTCCCCAAAAAAATTATTTCAAGTATCTGAACAGGTAAGGCAATATGTCTCATAACTCTTTAAAGCAATGTGCCTTTTCTAAACATCACACTGCTACCCTCTGCAAATGTCACATGATCCCAGGAAAAGACATGGCTGCTTTAAAGAGTTGCAAACAAGTGCCTTGTTCAGTGTGCTTGAAATGGGATTTCAAGTACCACACAGCCCTAAAAAAGTTGGCATTATTGGCAAAAGCCCCAAACTGATATTCTGGGCATCTAATATTAGTTGTATATTAATAGTTGTATATATGGGAAAGTGAACAAAACAAAAAAAGAGGATTTATTTGCAATTAAAGAGAGGACAATATTACTAGGCCTGTTTCATAGTAGGTGCTTTGAAGATGCTCTCCCTTATGAGAAAGAGCTAAAGAGTGATTGTAGAACAATACACACAACACACTGTGGAATGGTGCACACAGTGAAGATTGAAATCCTAAGAATTCTGTTGAAAAAGGTCTGCTGTACCTTTGATCATCATCATGTTTTGATAGGCCTGGGCCTTTGACTGTCTTGAGTCTCAGGGTCAACATGCACTGAATTTATGCCTCTGTTGCAGGCAGGAGAAATTTTATTTAGTTGATAGAAAAGTCCATCAAGTCCCACTCAAAGTCATTTGGAAGGTTGTTGGCAAGACACCAACTTCCCTGTGCCTGAGCCTCATTTGCATGAGAACCTATGAGAGTCTGTTCTTATTAAGGATGACAGTTCATTGCTAGCTGTTAAGGTACTTAAAGTGTTTTGTCTTAATTAAAATTCTTCAGCTTTTACCACCTTAATTGATGAGTACTAAAATTCTTTATCATCCCCATCGTGCTCGTGAAACCATAAACCAAGTAAGAAGTAATCACACTCTGTCACTTCTTTCTCCCCTCCATTTTTTTTTAATCATTCAAAAGAGGAAAGGAAGATAACATCAGGAGTAAGTGTGTTTATAACCTTCACGAGGCTCTTGAGCAATCATCTGTGTTTCTCTTACACTTTACTCTTTTTTTATCATCCCAGGAACACTCTGATTTCTCATACATTGGGTTAGTTGAGAGACTGACGGTCTCTTTCCCCTTGTTTAAAATATGCTTAGCCATGTTGTAAAGGGAGAGAGCAAGAGAGACAGAAGATAGAGAAGGTGCAACTCAACAGATCCAAAGGCAAATGAAACGATTCAGCACGCTGAAAGCCAAAAATGGAACAGCTTTCTCAGGCAGAAGAGCTCAGATTCCTGTAGCTTTGGGACAACCAATGAATATGGAAAAATGAGACTAGGCAGATGTTCTGGTCTGCAATGCTTTACCATGTATTTGGAAATAGGATCCACTGAACCCAGTGGGTTATACTGCTGAATGGTGCTCTGAAGTCCACAATATCATGTCTGCGACATATTACATATTACGGTGGCAGTGGGGAGGAGGAATGGATGTGGAAACCCCACAGTTCTTACAGAACAGGAGATAATGGTGAGGTACTGCATGGCAGGAACTGAAGATCAATTACCTCTGTTGGATAAAAGGTTCTCCACCTCACTCTGAGTAGTTCAGAATTGTATTTTATTCCTTCTTTTCAACCTTGTAACGACTTGGGATGTACATTAGGTCGATTGTGTGTAGGAGAGAGTCCACATTAGATGATGCTGTGTATCTTTCAGCTGAGTGGGTATTTGAACCTCAGTCTTGACAATCCAAATTAAAACCTTTAATAATTGCACCATTTGGGTTAGTGTATCCAGGGTTTGCAAGTTTATTAAGTTTTCTGAACTGAACCTGAAATATACTAGTAGGGATACAATTGATGGAATATTGGATGTCTAATTTCATGTATCTGTTAAGAGGCATGAAGCACTGTTTACAATAGCGGAAGCTTTAGGGTTGACTTCAGTGGCAATCCTACCATCTCTGTCCACGAATCAAAGAAAGCAGCATAATACACGTTGATGATAAACATTTCCCTAAGCTATCTGAGCAACTTGATAATAAAATATGACCCTTCCCTTGCCCAGAGCTTTGTGATTATATTTGCAGTGTCCTCTGCACTGCATTAGCTTCATTGTAGTTGTTAGAATGAAGTGAGTTGTTCTAACATTGTTTTAGTTTAATCTCATCTGCCGGGTAGTTTAATAAATAAATCACTGCTCACTGAAAATGTTAAAAAGCACCTGAGCATCATGGAACCAATTATATAAAGGAAAATAAAATTAAAAGACATACCTAATTTAGTTCGAGCATAAATCTTAGTCCTGACAGCATGCTCAATAATACTAGGTTGATTATAATGACAATCATTTAAAGAATCATACAGTGTTATAATTGATTTTGTGAGTCTGCCTTCCAATGCATGCCTGCAATATTGCAAAGGGGTAATAAAATCAAGAAGGCTGTATCTAATATTGTAGAGATGTTTCTGAATATCTGTGGCTTGCTAAAAGTAGCTCTGTCTGTCTGTCTGTCTGTCTGTTTGTCTTTCTAACCCCCCCCCCCAAAAAAAAAAAATTGACAGCAGATTTGTGATTTCGGCCTTTTCTTCATCTAAGCATAACCAAGGTCAAGGGCCACCAGATCCAAGCTACAAAAATCCATGCATATAGAAAACTACAACTTTGCTGCCCTCTAGGTTTCATCTGGATTTTAGCAACCTAATTCTGGTAGTTCTTGTTTATGGTTCTGGTGGACTGACAGATACTAGATTCACAGTCCAGGAGCTGGCTGAGTAACCTTGGGCCAGTCCCTCTCTCTCAGCCCAAGAGCCAATCAGGCATGGTATGAGAGTTCTAGTCCCGCCTTAGGCATGAAAGCTGGCTGGGTGACCTTGGGCCAGTCCCTCTCTCTCAGCCCAAGAGCCAACCAGGCATGGTAGGAGAGTTCTAGTCCCGCCTGAGGCAAGAAAGCCAGCTGGGTGACCTTGGGCCAGTCCCTCTCTCTCAGCCGAAGAGCCAACCAGGCGTGGCATGAGAGTTCTAGTCCCGCCTTGGGCATGAAAGCCAGCTGGGTGACCTTGGGCCAGTCCCTCTCTCTCAGCCCAAGAGCCAACCAGGCGTGGCATGAGAGTTCTAGTCCCGCCTTGGGCATGAAAGCCAGCTGGGTGACCTTGGGCCAGTCCCTCTCTCTCAGCCCAAGAGCCAACCAGGCGTGGCATGAGAGTTCTAGTCCCGCCTTAGGCATGAAAGCCAGCTGGGTGACCTTGGGCCAGTCCCTCCCTCTCAGCCCAAGAGCCAATCAGGCGTGGCATGAGAGTTCTAGTCCCGCCTTAGGCATGAAAGCCAGCTGGGTGACCTTGGGCCAGTCCCTCTCTCTCAGCCCAAGAGCCAATCAGGCGTGGTATGAGAGTTCTAGTCCCGCCTTAGGCGTGAAAGCCGGCTGGGTGACCTTGTGCCAGTCCCTCTCTCTCAGCCCAACTCACCTCACAGGGTTGCTGTTGTGGGGAAAATAGGAGGAGGAAGGACTATTAGGTATGTTCGCTGCCTTGAGTTATTTATTAAAAAACAATACAGGTGGGATAAAAAAATCTAAACATCTAAATGGTGCATTTGGCACCCCAGGCAAATATGGGCAGAGGCCCCACTAGGCTTCCGTTTGACCTTAGAACAGGAGTAGTGAGTCCAGGGCTCCTTAATGCAGAACTAAGATGGGAAGTAGCACTGTACTGTAAGTAAAAGGTAAAAGGTAAAGATTCCCGTTTAGTTGTGTCCAACACTAGGGGGCGATGCTCATCTCCGTTTCATGGCCGAAGAGCCAGCGTTGTCCAAAGACACTTCTGCGGTCATGTGGCCAGCATGACAGTCTCGGAAACTCTGTCACTTTCCTGCCACAGTGGTACCTACAGTATTAATCTACTATTTATTAATTATTTATTTATCAGATTTGTCACCGCCCATCTCCTCCGAGTGGAGGAACTCTGGGCGGTTTACAATATGATATATACAATATACTTGCATGCTTTCGACTTGCTGGGTTGGCAAGAGCTGGGGCAAGTGCAGGAGCTCACTCCATCACACGGCGCTTGGGTCATAAGTCCAGTAGCACAAAGTACTGGGAGAACTAGAAATGCACAGCCACTCATGATTGTCAGAGTTGAGCTTAGGCTTGATCCTCCCCTTCCAGACCCTTCCCCCGGCCCCAGCCTCCAGGCATGGGGACAATATCCTGACTGCATCATTTAGACAGCCTGGGGTTGATAATCCCAGTTCCCCAGAGGTCATTGACAAGAGTGATCAGTAGAAGAACCAGTTAAATCAATCTGTGAGAGAACTTTATGTGAAAGTCACATAAATGTGGGGTTTGCTTTTAGGATAAATAATTCTGCACCAGTTATAATACATTGCATCAGCCCAAGAGCACACTAACTCTAGAGTAAACACAGAGAAAATTCTCGTTTAGACTGTACTTTTATTCTGAAGCCTATAGCTTATCAACATCACAGTTTAGGGCCAGCTTTGCTTATCAATGTAGTCCTTTTGTACTATACTAAAGTTGTTGACAATGTTATGGTGATTTTCCATGTAGAAGACTGATTAGTTCCAGTCCAGGGAGAATAACTTGTTAGACACATTTTTGTATAATTTATTTCTTGCTGGAAGTATTTTCCAGGCAATGAAATAGGCACATTAAAAGGTTACTGAGGTATTTCTGGGGTGGTTTAATCTTTGGGGGGTAGTTATTAAGTCTTTAATTGAATACAATTTAATTAAGATCCAAGGCTGTGCATCTGAATTATCTAGTAGCTTTCCAAGCACAGAAATAATCAATAATTAGAGGAAACAGTAAAAACAAACTTGAGGTCTTCTCCACCAACCTGTTTCTCATTTTCACAATGCATATGAAAATTATACTGCCAAATAATGTAGTCTACCTATTTTTAGTATCTTCATTATGAACTAGAGGGCTACCCATAATGCAAAAGAGAGGTATATTACTCAATATTGATTTCACAGATCAACATTTGTCCATCACTTTTAATAAACTAATGGCAAATCACCGCAATGGTTAGTTCTATAATATGATGGGTTCCTACACAACATTGCTATTTCTTAGAAACCTATCTTGGATTCCTCAATGTAGGATCAGTCATAGCGGACAAGTATGTCTAAAACAAAAATGCACTTCACTAACTCCTGACTCAACATTATTTGGATTTACCGCACCAACCTATATGGAATATTAAGTTTTTAGAAAGATGGTCATAACAACGGCATCTTCTGCAGAAATGAACAATTTCTATCCAATTCAGGTAGTCGTGATGGCAGTTTTGAGAAGTCTTGGGCATGATGCTATTTGAGATCCTTTCCATGCCCTCCCTACTTAAAAAAAAGAAAAGGAAAACTAATTTGTCTTTCCTTCCTTTCTTCAAACAGGAATTTTTTGTCCCCTACCCTTAAAGTGTGAGCAAAGAGGATTTTTTTTTTTTAACTTAGCAACTTTGCAGATATTTTTAAGTATCCTGATTCCAGAAGAATTATTCTCGCAATACTCTGAGGAAAAACACAGGGTGTTCAATCTAGTCCTCAGATTATCTTGTCAAACTGTTCAGAAGCTTTTTTGACATCCAGCTGGAATATGCCTTTCTCTAAATTAAATTCATTTTTGTGTCTCCTATAATCTTGGCGGACTCCTGTGAGAAACTATTGGGTATTTCAAGGGTACTATTTTCCTCCTCAGCCATCTTCTCTTGAGGCTAAACGTACCCTGTTCCCTCAACTGTCCTCAGGGCTTTGGTTCCAGTCCCCTGATTATCTTTATTTCTCTGTTCCAGGTTCTCTAAATCTTTTATAAAATGTAGTTCTTAGAACATGAACAGTACTGAACATGAGACTTAACCAATAGAGAATAGTGGAGATGTATTAATTCTCCTACTTTGGTGACTGTATTTCTATTGATACAGCCTAGAATTTCATTTCCCAGACAGCTGCCAGGATCTGAAGTAGAATACTGTGAGAAATAAAGATGGTGAGTATGTAAATACGTAGCCTTGCTCTGCAACAGTGCCTTTATTCCGTAAAATACCTTAAGGGAGAAAAAGACATCATGACTGTTGTCATCTAGAGGCTTCCAAACTGTAATTGCACATTGAGGTATTCCATCATTTATGGCACAGTATGGAGAATGGAGCTTTAATTTCCAGCTGATTTGCATGCATAGGTTGAACTGATGGTAAATTTGTATGCTTAGGTTGCCAAATATTTATGTCCCCACCCCCCCACATGTGTTGATCAATGAATATTAGGCGTGATTTTGTTTAATATTATTGTCTACTAATACTCATGCTCTACACCATGTTGCCAAATGGTAGCTCAGAAGAAAACCTGTATAATAATAAACTACATAATAAAATGGAAAATAACAGTGCAAATAAATTCCAAAGCAACATGTAAAATTGGTTTAACATGCCATTAAAGCAAAACAACCACTACCACAATGGCCAAGCTATTCACTATTGGTCCAGCAGCTCAAATTTAATAAGGAATTAATATTAAGCATAGCTAGGCAGAGGAAAAATCAAGGATGGATATGTTTACCATCCCCAGTGAGTAAAGGACTATAGACCTACCACATCTATCCTCCACCACACATGTGTTCTGTAATTCTTTTGCACATTTGGTGGAAAGAAATTTCAACGTGAAGGACGAAAGTAGGGATAAAAAAGTTTACCTTTTGTCCATTTAACCAATTGGCGTTTGTTTCATGCCAAATCCTTTCCATCCTGTCTATAAGGGAACTTGCAAATGAAACAATATTTTCAGTCATCTGCAATGGCCAGTTCAATAAATATACAGTATCTACTTGCTATACAAAAGTTGGTCAAGGAACATGATTTTTTTTTTTTTTTGAGAGAGAGAGATAAAGAGATAACTCTTATTTCAGGACTTCAAAGAGACTTTAATAAACAGGGTTTTAATCTGAGACTTTGAAGATATAAGAACTCAAAATGTTGTTGCAAGTAATCTCTAAGTTTCATTTTTTGTCTATACTTACTTACTTTTTCTCAACCCCTTTGCCCCATTTCCACTTTAATGGCCTTGAATGAAGAGGCAGGAGAAATTCATTGCCAACTCAAACAGGTGGTGTTTTGGGGAGTGAGGAGAGGATGGGGAGACAGATTCACCAATTAAAAATGGTAATCACCGAAGAGACCTTGTCATCTGAA
The DNA here is from genome assembly GCF_035149785.1 of Candoia aspera. Taxonomy (NCBI): domain Eukaryota; kingdom Metazoa; phylum Chordata; class Lepidosauria; order Squamata; family Candoiidae; genus Candoia; species Candoia aspera. The sequence continues at coordinate 3,440,514 of NC_086157.1, forward strand.
ACTTTTCCACCACTCTGGTTTTGTGAAATGGACTAATTTAATTAACAGTCTGTTTTTGCTAATAAGTCTCTTCATTAGCTTACCAAGAAATCTCCAATCTTTGTTCTAAAAAATGGATTGGCAGCATAATTTAGGAACGTGTGCCTACTTGAGGAGAAGAAAATAAGCAGTATTATTTGAGTCACTTGCTGAGATGGGCGGCTATGGAAATCGAATAAATAAATAAATAAATAAATAAATTTATTTTATTTTATTTTATACTTCATTTTTTTCCAGATGTTTCACATAAACTGAAACACTAAATTGACTGTGAAGGTTTAGATCAGGTGAAATCTGAGTAGGAGTTTCCTTCTGATGCACTGTATAGACCCAACACCTGGGCTTGTGTTGTTTTTCTCCAAACCTTAGCCATAGGACAAGTTGACAATATAAGCAATACAAGAGTGATAAGAAACACTGGAAAGGGGAAAAGAGTCATTGAGTCATTGAGTGACAGCGATACAAAAATTCAATCTGAAGGAGGTCTTAGAGGTTCCAGATGCAATAACTTTGATTAACCTTGTACCACTTCAGCATAGGGTCATGCTGTTGATGTCCTTCTTTGGAGATGTCAGTCACATTTCAATAACTTTTTTGGCATGGGCCTCTAAATCTTGTCTGTTCATTGACTTTGAATGAGGCAGCTTGCTTATGAATGCTGCCTGAACTGCCATTCAAACATTCTTATATAGTTCTGGCTTGATTGACAAATCCAGAGCGGTGGAAAAGTTTCAGATGACAAGGTCTCTTCTGTGATTGCCATTTTTAATTGATGAATCTTCGTCCATCTTCGTCTCAACCCCTTCCCCCCATACCATCTGTTTGAGTTAGCAATGAATTTCTCCTACCTCTTCATTTCAGTACTGTATTTGAGAGAAGCATTTTTTTTCCTGCAGTTGTCACAGCTATTATTTCTTTTTTCCCCCCTTTTATTGTAATCTTACAAATCTTGATACATTGTATTATTTCAAGGAAGATTTCAGTACAGTAATATTTCTGCAATATGATTAAAAATTATGAATGTTTTATTATTTAGAAAGCTTAAAGTATTGAAGTTAAAAAGAGAAAAGTAAAAATTCTATCAGTATTAACTGCAGTTTAGGATATCGGTGTTGCAGATTATTTGACTCTTCATCCAAAATTAAATGTCACATAAAAAAAGAACCACTGCAATTCACATGAAAGCATTAGTTATACTGCTAACTACTGTTTCTTTAGAAGTAGATGGGGGAGGATTTGCAACGATTGCAGCAGCTGGAAAACTTGCTATATCACAATCCAAATCACGTTGAAATCTCATTCATCTGAATTTGCTTGTAACCCCCTTTTTCACATCAAGCACTATGGATACCAAACACAGAACGTATATATGAATTTGTGTCATATAAAAGGTCCCCAATGCTTGGCTGGATCTTGGGTGAAGGACAGTTGAAGACAGTCCCTTTACTTTCTACAGCATTTTCGTGTCCCCCCACAACAACTTTGCATAATATGTGACCTCCAGGTGGAAAGGGGGGGGGATTAATTTACGTAATTCAGTCAGTCAATAGTTGTTGCACACCTCCCCAAATTCTACATTTTTCATCTGATCATTTGGCTTATAATTTCCCTACTTACCCTCTTGCTTACTAACCAAAGCCTCCTGGGTGATATATAAACTGAAATACAATCCCTGTTTTTATGCAAGCATCAATAATCTCTGTTTTCAAATATTTATACGCATCTCAGCTGCTCCAGAGTGGCCCTTCGTAACATCATGTCATACCTTTCTGTTGGCTACTTATAGAAACCCGTAGGGAGTGCACATTTTCTTCTTACAACTCTGCTATTTTTAAGAGCAGGTGAGGAAGAATGAGGTCAGTATCACACTGGATCACAACACCTTTATAAAAAACAAATTTCCCTGAGGTCTTAGATGACAAAAAAAGGCAATTGAGCTGACAGTTTTCTCTCTGTCTCTCTTTTCCTTTATTCTACATGATCCACTTTGTTCCTGTATTCTACAAAATGTAAGTTTAATTCATCCATGATGGCCATATTGATAGGAATGGGGACATTTATTGATATGTTCCCATTTGTGATGTTTCTGAGAAGTGACTGCCATTGACTTTATCACTTTTGCCCAATTACATAGAACTGCAGTCTCAAATATCTCGGGGATCATTTCATTCACTGCCTCCTTTCTCCTCCCCAGCTCTCTGCTATCAGACCTTCAATAAATAGCATTGATTATGCTATTTCTGTGCATTGATTGTGCTACCTAACTTGGTAAGGAAATGTCTACAAGAAAACAGCTAAGCTCAGAGAACACCAAGACCTCAGCATTTCAGCCCTGAGCTATGTATGTTTTCAGCTATCGGGACAACAAGAATGTCAATCTCTCATTTCAGATGAGGTCCTTCTGCAGAGTCAGATTTATTGCTTAAGAAATGGACCTCTGTGCTGCAGAAACCAGGTTCAAATTAGTTTCCTGGTTAGAAAATTAGAGAGCAGCAAGTTATATGCTGCATAATAAGCTGAAAGCATAATGAATGTGTGAAATATAAAACATAAGCGTATTATTATTATTTTTTTAAAAAAAAATGCTTCCCCTCTTGTGTGGTTTCCTCTTGCTACTAGAACAAACTATGCAATTCCATGCCCACGGAGAAAAAGAGAGGATATGTTTCACATTGTTAGAAACATTCCTTAATGATACAAGTTTATTTATTTATTGATTTGATTTCTAGGCCACCCAATTGTCAAATGGCTCTGGGAAGGTCACAACCCCAAAACCAACATACATACATTTATACATGCGTACACATAAAGGTAAGAGCTTTGTGTGGCGCAGAGTGTTAAGGCGGCAGCATTGCAACCGAAACTCTCCCCACGACCCCAGTTCGATCGCAGAAGAAGCTGGATTCTCTCTCGGGTGGCCGGCTCAGGTCGACTCAGCCTTCCATCCTTCCGAGGTCGGTAAAATGAGCACCCGGCTGGCTGGGGAGGGTGATGACTGGGGAAGGCAGTGGCAAATCACCCCGCTCTATAGTCTGCCAAGAAAACGTCGTGAAAGCAGTGTCCCCCCAAAGGGTCAGTCGTGACTTGGTGCTTGCTTGCACGGGGGACCTTTCACCTTTCACCACACATAAAAATACAACAGATCAGAAAAGCAAACTACAAAAACAAAGCAAAACAACTTCAAACAAAACAAAGAAAATGGGACTTCACAGTCACCCTATGTGTTTTAAATTTGGAGATGCAGGAAAAATGAATATTTGGCCACTGAGTTACGTATTTCCTATATACACACCCTATTAGTGAGCAAAGAATACTTCTGGAATTGGTGGCACTTTGTTAAAAAAGGAACAAGCCAGAGTCATCACTCTCAGCTTCTGTGTGACCATGGACTGTTGATGTATATAGGTTCCTTGAAGCGCTGGACATAAAAATTATTCTAATTTAAAAAAGAAAGAAAAAAAATGAGTAGGAAACTGGCAAAAGACTTTTATGAATGGCAGAGACGTGCAGTGCTTACCCAGAATCTAAAACATTTTCCCTGAATCATTTTGAAAGCATGCATAGCCCTAATACATTAGAAGAGGTGGTTGGGAATAACCTTTGGCAGATAAATGGGGTCTTTGTAATTGGACACCCTCGTTGAGGTAACTCTTTTGCGAACAGGCCATTTTCTGGATCAGTCATTTTGTGCAACTGTCCTCCACATGGTTGCAGACTTTCAAATATGCCCCGGGCTGAGAAAGGTTGACCAACTTTGGGTTAATGGCACTTTAATTACTGCAGCTTGCGTTTAGATAAAACTTAGAACTTTTAACAAAGGAATGAAGTTCTTTATGAGCTCATATTGTAACTGCATCATCAATCTAGCATATTACAATTGTTTGCTTCTCTGCCTTGTCTCTCAGCCAAGTAATTCCCTGGAAACAGTGATTTTCCCCAACATCCTTCTTCATCTCACAGAAATAGGCACGATTTCTTCTTCCTTCCCCATTTCAGTCTCAAATTTTCAGTACAGTTCAGCATGACTTAGGCACCAAAGCTGGCCCTCCAGGCTGTGCAACAATTCAGTAGCCCCGGTTGGAAAGCCCTTACATCAAATTGAGTTTTTCTCAGGACTGAATACCAAATATAGAGCAGGGGCAGGGAAAAAAGAAAAACAAACAAACAAATAAACAGAATACAATATTATTTATCACATTTATATCCAACCCCAATTATGCATAGACTCTCGGCATGGTACAGATAATCAGACTTATCTGTTCTTCAGTGCAGCTGACTTGAATGTGAAAGAAGAGAAGAGGCTGGTATCAATGTTGATTTTTGTGTACAATCTGTGCTCAGTAGATTTTTTATTTTATTTTTTTTTACCTTTTGTGCCAGTTTACAGGGATAAGAGACACCTTTTATCAGCCACTCGCATTATTGGAGTGAGTTTGCCTGTATTTTTGCCCCATCCTAGCTTGGCCTACAGAAACAATTGTTTGTACTGTTGGATTTTCCCTTGCAATCCAGATTCCATAATGGGTTTACACGTTTTGCTGTACACGGGCTGAAACCACCTTCTCTGTTGGTCTGTGTTCAGCCTATTAAAACCACCCTTTCTTGGGCTGTCGTTTTGCCAAAGGGAGCTTGAAGTGTGTGCTCATTGGTTTTGATTAAATTCAGAAGTCCTTGCCAAAGAAGAAAGAAAGCCAGCAAATGTGCAGCCCTCCCCCACCCCTGTCTCTACCTCACTTTCACTTGCCTATGCAGCCTGATTTCACAATTAAGTTGGCAGAGGACTGAGAGGCACAAAGAAATCCCTACAGCCAAGACAATGGGGACTTTTCTTTGGCTGGCTGGGTGAAGAGATGCAAGGAAACAAAATTAAGCTGCTTCTTTCGTCGGTGAATGGCTTAATTCAACACGGCTTGTTCACCGGTATTTCACTTCTGCTCCAGTGATTGACATGTTAAAGAATACAGCAAAATGAGCTCTTCTTTTCCAAGACAGCTCAGTTATCTCCAACTTGTCAAATTTCCCACCAATTATTGTCACTACAATGAGGCTTCCGCAAATTTGGTCCAGCCATTTTGTTACCGGAATGCAGCCTCTCCTAAATTTGACCTTGCAAGCCCGTAATGTAAAGTAAGGCTGATTGCGTGAGGCTCGGGAGCCGTGTTTTGGTCAAGTTTGTATTGAGGTAGAATTTTGCTGAAAGGCAACATTAATAATAGGTTGGCAGAACATGTTTGCAAGAGTGGGTTTGATGTGTTGATTGCATTTCCTTGGTACAGTTATTCTTGCTTGGGGGAACTATGGCTATTGGGTGCAACCAAGCACAGGATGTTGAATTAACCTCTCTTCCCCCATTATGAATATAATAGCTTTCATTCTTGGCTTAGAGCCTTTTTTCCCTTCATAGTTGGGGAGAAATGAAGATTAGAACAACTGAAGCCCAGACACATTTCACAATTCTACCATTTTTGAAATATCTGTTGAAATAGCTAAACTTTATTTATGCTCTTAGAAGATATTAACCATAAGAGAACAGTGCTGTCTTTTAACCTCTCTATACTATTCTGTTCTTCTTGTTGTTGTTGTTGTATTTTAATGAACCTTGTTTTATTTTTTGCACTTTCTACTTTTAAGCACTGTTGGTTTATTGATGGTGGCTTTATTTGAGATTCTTCTTATTGCCCTTTTGTCAAATGCTCTAGGAGGAAGAGCAGAACAACAACAACAACAACAACCTTTTAAGCCATTATCTGCTTATTAAGGAAGGTCCACAAAGATGGTAAAGAGTTTGCTGTTATCCACAACCACTTGCATAGTTACCCTTTCCTTCTGTTAACCATTATTTTGTAAAATGCTTGCAGTCATGAATCATGGTTTATGCAAACAAAGCTTCTTCAAACCAAGTGAATAGAATGTGTGTGGTTAAAATGGAAAGTGGGAAGGATGGAGATTGTTCAAGAGAAAGGGGAAGAAAACTTGCAGACTGGCACCTTAATCTCACTCTCTTAAATACGTGAGACTCAGAGTTCTGAATTTCTGGTGAATTTGTAGTGAGATTTGAGAACAAACAATGACAACACATGTCCAATTATATGCTGTTACCAAACTGACTGTGGCTGATGTCTGAAGCTAAATGTGATTATCTCTGGCTAGTAGTTAGAGGGGAGATTCCCAGGAAACTTCTGAGCTGTTGTTGACAGTGAGAATTAAAAATAAAAATGATCCTTGAAAAAGGCAGCAGCAGATCATTTCCATATTATTGTTGCCAAACAAAAAGCAAACTGAAACCAAAACCGATATGGGCATGTCTATCTGGATAAGGCACTGAGGTCATTCAGCCCACTCATAAGTCTTCTTAGCTTCTGTTCCTACCCTGATTTGGGGACTTGACAATTATAACCTGTGACTGATAAAGTAAACATATTGCCTTCCTTCCTATCTTAACACTATCTTGCATTGGGATTAGTCACACGAGGGTGCAAAGTGGGTTGAAGAAGTTGTGGAAGTTGTGCAGTTTCCCACAACCCTGAATCTGCTGTCACCTCAAAGAGGATAAGTAAAGTTCTGATCTGGATTAAAGTGTTCCTCCCCAGAAACTTTGATTCAAGAATCCCATTAAAAAAATCCTTGATTCAAACCTTTGAACAATAACAAGAACAGCACAAATAATAATAACAACAGCAACATCCAACAACAGCATCTGCCTATCCCAGGTCCTTGAGAAGGACTCTATAGGTATATAATAATGCCAAATCCAGTCTAAACATCTGGCTGATGTGCAACCAACCACAATAAACTAAAAAAAAAAAAATCAGAATTATCAGGAAGGGAAGGTTAAGATGGGTCCCATACTTATTCTGTTTTTATTACTGTTGTTGTTATTATTATTGCTTCCTATATACAGTGCACACACACACACACAGAGTATATATACATACATAGAGTACAGTGTATGTATGTATCTATGTGTGTGTGTGTGTGTTTGTGTGCATACCTTATCAGTCGTTTGACCTTTAGAGTAGACCCATTGACATTAATTAGACTTAAATTAATCCTGCTTACCAAATTCCAGTGATTTCATTGAGTCCGTTCTAAGAAGGATTGAGTTTGGATCTAATCCAACATGTCTATGAGAACTGCATATATGGGATTCGACTATACTCCATTTTTATTATACTAACGATAAGGTTGATGTTGGAAAACATATATAAAATCACCAAACAATAGAAAGTGGATTGGGCCCTGTGACCAAAAAGTTCTTCAGATGTGACTGTCTAAAGTATAAGGCCTCCACCAATCTTTCTGGCAAAACGAAAAGGAACCCCAGTGATTCAGACTACAGCCCTTTTAAGACAGGAAATAAAGTCTCCTTCAGGTACAACTGGGCTCTTCGTAACAACAAGGATAAAGCCTTGACAATTCCCAGGCAGGAATATGGAATTCCTTTTCTACTTCCATCAGAACCCCACACACTGTGACCAACAAACCCATTCAGGAGTGTTAAATAGGCCCCCTGCTGTCTTGAATTAAGTCTGTAGAGACCAGCTTCTTAGATGTTGCTATCGACCAGATTTCTCCAGGTGGGAAATCCAAAAGGTGCCAGGTTGGGAAAAGTTGGCCTGGAGAATGGAGTTGTGGGTAGATATAAAAAAAATATGTGCAGACAGAGAACTGCAAAGACAAACATTAGGTAAGTCTATGGATAGCTGTAGACTTTACCTATTCCAAAATAGCTATTCATAATTTTATTAGCTGTCTCAGTTTCTGAAATAACCCAAGGATGAGGTCTGTATCATATAACTACTGATACATTTTATACAGTATATCTAAACACACACACACATGATATATATATATATATATATATATGTGTGTGTGTGTGTGTGTGTGTGTGTATATGTGTGTGTACAGTGTGTGTGTCTGTGTGTATGCATATAGTGTGTGTGTCTGTGTGTATGTACACACACACACACACTGTATATATATATTTAAAAGTTGCAGTCCTATGAGGGGAGAATATTTATGTATTTGGGCTTCCTTATATTTTGCTATAGTGTGGCAGATCATAGCACTGCAAAACCATTAGGAAGAACACGTTGCCAAAGGACGATGTGCCCTTATGAAATTCTGAAATTAAATTCTGAAATCACACTGTGCTCTTCAACCAGTCTTTGAGATAGGGGACATCAAAGCTTTGAGAAGCAGGCTTTGGAGGACCACAACAGTAAGCCATATTAAGTGTCCTTGTGTAGAAAGATTGGCTGTAAATCTAATAAGCAATACAAAAAGTCCTAATTGTGGTTATTGGGTGGGGAGGTTTGCTGGCTGATTAAAAAAAAAGTCAATATTTATGATGGGGAGTTTTAAACAAATCTAGAAATAGGTATTACCTTTAAAAAATAGAAATAAAAATAGATCAGTTATTTGTTTGTTTGCTTTCTATCCCACTTTTATTATTTTTATAAATAACTCAAGATGGGGAACATACCTAATGCTCCTTCTTCCTCCTATTTTCCCCACAACAACAACCCTGTGAGGTGGGTTGGGCTGAGACAGAGGAACTGGCCCAAGGTCACCCAGCCGTCTTTCATGCCTAAGGCGGGACTAGAACTCTTGGTCTTCTGGTTTCTAGCCCAGCACCTTAACCACTAGACCAAAATCTAGTGGTTAAGACCACATTATTTTATGCAAACAAAGAAAGGTTGCATTGCCAGTCACCATACAGAACAAGAAGTAATTACTGAGTCAAAAAAGCAAGGCAAGGTAGTTAGAATCGCTTGCTGCTTCTCTGGAGTAACTTGCTATATCATAAAATGTTGCCATTCAGGTTTCATGCTGACTGTTGTGGGAATATTGGAATCTGAAAGATCTATTATTTTTAATTTATTGTGGTGACAAATGCAATGGAAAACTGTTCATAGCCTTGCTGCATACTCAATTGCTTCTTTTAACAGAATCATTTTTCAGGTATCCGACTAGGAGGAACGCAGCCTGGCATTATATTGAAAGAAATCACCAGCAAAACAGAATAAATTCCATTGCACTTACCTTGCACATCCGGGAGGGCTGTCTGTCACTGTATTTCATGCAATGGGCATTGATTTGATGGGCGTGGGCATTTGGGAGAACCAGTTCAGGTTACAAATGGGTTTTGCTATTGTTCTGGAGCTGCTCACAACATTAAGTATAATGATGGTGTGACATGCAGAGAAAGCTGGAATTCCATATGATTTGCCCCATGGCTTGAGTGATGCTGCTGGTCAAAACACCTGTCATACATGCAGGATCATGGTTAGGTTTTGGAAAGAATTTCCTCTGATTAAGGGCTACAAGATCTGGAGGGAACAAATTCCTCCTGGTAATGAATGGGGGCAGACTTCAGAATTTCAGAACTGTAATTTCTCACCAGGATTTCTCAAGGAAATGATAAAAATTGAGAATATAGAAGAAGTTGGATGCTTTCCACAAACACACAAGCACCACCAGCCAACAGGTGGTGGGTACTTAGGTGGATTTTGTTGTTTCACTCTTCTGATCTAAGGTAACAACTAGATTGAGACCCTAAAGGATCACGCAAGGAGACCATCAGTAAATGGAAGAACTTGGTCTTCTCTAAGTGCTATTGTATTGCTTGGTGATTATTCTCCACCAAATTCCATCTCCAAGCACAAATTAGGATTTGCCATGTTAAACTCACACCAAGAGCTGGTAGAGACCCACCATGAAATCAACTCCATGCAAAGCTAAAGCTACTTTTATTAGCAATGCTTCTCAACCTTGGCATCTTTAAGATGTGTGGACTGGCTGGGGAATGCTGGGAGTAGACGTCCACACATCTTAAAGTTGCCACAGTTGAAACACTGGTTTATAGTAACAGATTCTTTCAGGTCTAACTATGCTTTATATGCCCATCACAGCTTATACTCATATGAATTAGGGAGGTATCTGCCTGAGTCTTGTGCACATGTCTTCTTCTTGTTTTGGGCTCAAGCCATGTTTTTCCACTTGTCACTTTTGGATGGCCTATTTCTGTCACGGTCATCTTCCTTACTGTCTACAGTAGAATCCATACATGCTTTCTGTTATTCCACTTCCTATTCCTTCTATTCATGTAATGTATGATTCATGTAATACGCCTTCTGCAACCTGTACCTAATGGTTTACTTCTTTGCAGTATACCTTCTCTCTCTTTCTCTCTCTCTTTCTCTCTCCCCATTACTGAGTTTTTCTCTAATCATCTCACCTGATTCACAGCAGCCTCTATTTTATTAGTTCTTAACTAGACCACTTCATTGGCTCTTAAGCACAGTAACAAGCCAGTGACCACACATCTTTAGTTTTCTGCGAGATATTCCCCTTGCCTGGAAATAGTTTTTCTATCTTCAAAAATCTTCAGATAGTGCATTCTGCTCTTAGCACAAGCTTTCTAGTGATGATTGACATCAGAACCAAACATTTTATCCTACATGACTGATGCTGCAACTCAGAAAACTTTGATGGGGGAGCAAAAAGCCCCTTACTCTAATATCAATACTAACTTTATAAAGGCCAAACAACTCTGAAATCACTGCTGGGGTTGTGAAACAAAATAAATGTTATCTTTGTTCCCAAGGTTGTTGTCTAAAAGATACGGGACAAGGGAAGAAAGGAGAATGCGGAGAAATGGTGGAAAAGGATCAATCAGGAAAAGCCTGCAGTACAAGCTGAGATTTCAGTGCAGAACCAAAAGAAGGGTAGGAGCTAGTAAAGAAAAAGGAACACAGATGAGAGATAGAGATACTGGCTCTGGCAATAAGATAATCTGCAGCAGAGCAAAGAGAATGGAAAAGTATAGGTTGGGAGGGAGAGGCATAACGGAGATGAAAAAGGAGGAGGGAAAGATTTGTAGTATCATTACAAAGTGAGCAAAAGAAGAAAAGGAAGAAAGGAGGCATTGACAAGAGCAGCAATCAAAGAGCCAACCATGGCTATTAACTGGATTGTGAGAATTTGAGGGAAGGAGTCTTAAAATAAAGCCAAGGCTAGACAGAACCCTAACGTAGGGATTCCTAATCACAGGGGAGACAGCTAACTTTGTCCTATGATTATATGCATGACATTCGCCACCATCAAGACATTAACAATTGGTGTTATTGTAGCCTGACAGGAGGAATTGCCTGTTTAGTCAACAGTTCATTGAGTTTAAATCACTCCAGAAACTCCGTTGTTAATTAAAACCCACCTCCAACATTTTTAATGCCATGCTTTAGATAAGGGTTAAAGCAACATTTTAAAGAATGTTATCGTAAAATGATTTTTTAAAAAAAGCTGCTGATGTCAGAGGTCATCCATTAATTGGTATTCTGAATCTTCTGACACTCTATGCTTCTCTTTTCTGGGCATAATAAATTGGTGATGCTTTTGTACATTTGGAAAGGTATGGCCAAATATGTTAGTTTTCAACCTGTAAAGGGATGACTTTCTTTATTCTTTGTGTGGAGATCTTCCATGCGGTTGAAGACTTTGATTTTGAATTGCATCCAAAATCTGCACCCATAGAAGACTTTTGTTCTTCTGCAGATTCTTGGAGGGTGATATGAGCAGAGCAGGGAAGGGCTAGAGAAGTCATCATCTTTACCCCCCAACTTCCTACAGTACATATGTAGGAACTACCTCCTCACCTTCTGAAGAACACAATTGAATTTTCCGAATTTCCTTCAGATTTTAATTCATAGCCAGTTTAATCAGGTGTATCTCACAAGTACTAATTGACTAAGGTGCTAGCTTTTTCTCATGGTAGTATTTATCACTAAATTGACAGGTTCATTACCAGTCCATTGACATACTGATGTATTGCTATGCTCAAATGAAAGCCCATTGGGATATTGAAACTATCATAAGCTATTCCTGTGTTGTAAACATCACGCCTCTCCCCCCCTTGATACAGAATGAGGGGGAAAAGCTATTGACACTGCAGTAATGAAAATAGCAGCACATTTCCAAAGGAGGTAGGGTTACACTTTGATTGCACATGTGGTGCCTTCTTCTGAGGTAGTTTGCCTGGAGAGTTTCAGCCTTCATGTAAGATTGGTGGGAAGAGTCTCACTCAGCAATATCTACAGAGCATACACTGCTGCCAGCAGTACTGAGTAATGTCTTAATTTAATTCATTTAATTTTGGCTTAATCCTCATGTAAAGCATGCAAGTGCTTGGTCAGGTGTTGACAGAAGCCATCCTGCTGCAGGCAAAGACGAAATCAAAATCTGTTGCAGCCTTGGGCAGCTGTTGTTAGCTACACATGAGTAAATTTCATTTGCATCTGTACCAACTGGTTTCCCCAAACAGGAACACGACTTTTCCTAAGATGATACCCAGTGGAGGAATGCATATGACATACAGCTACAATGGATGTTAGATGTCATGAAAAGCCTATCAATCAAAGAACAACTTAGAACACAGGACTACAAGATAAAGGAATGAAAAGTCAGTGATTAAGAAAAGGGGGGGAATCTTCTTTGTTTTTAAGAAATCCTTTAGAAGTTGAGCCCTGGAATCCATTCTTAGATTCATTTTAGCAAGCAATTTTAGCAATGATGAAACCTATCCGATTATAACCCTGATTGAAATACTGAGCTTGAATGTAGTATTTTGCTTAAGGAAGAAGCTCATTGTTTGAGGAAAACATAGCAGGAACTAAATTTTGTTTCCCTTTGCTGAAAACATATTTAGGTGTGTTGGGGAATACGTAGGCTTCATCTTCATACTCCCCTGCCTAAAATGGCATTTCGTTTTGGCACTGTGCTTCACCAAAGAGGCTCAGATAAGCCAGAAGCCCTGGGCATACTGTCAAATGCATTACACTGAACTCAATGGTGAATGTATTTAAGATCATGATGTAAGGGAGCTTACTTCAGGCTGAGAAGAGATCCTCTCTTGCTGGATGAAAGGCAACCCGTGGAGCAGTTAATCATTTTCTTTCAGATACTGTGAAATTGAAGCCATTCATTGTGGCTGATACAGATTCTGTGGCCAATTATACCTTATGCCAAGGATTTTATCCTTCACCATTAAGTTCCATAGGCAGGTGGTCATTTATTATAGTGGAGGTTGACCTTATAATGCTTTCCTATGGGGAACAATTTCCTACAACAGAAAACACAGAATGATGGGCAAATCACCCCTCCTCTCCAGATCTTTAAACCATTTGCTTTACACGAGTGTTCTTTGCTTTTACAATTTTTTCACTGAATTCTTTTGATAGCGCCAGATATTATTAATCCTATGTGACTGTCATCATGTAGTTCATCACATAAATTTATTCAGTAACTTTAATGATCAAGCAAATGAAATTACTCCTTTTCTTTCCTTCCTTCCTTCCTTGTCCTCATATCCCCTGGAGTAGCCCTAAAACACTGTATAATTTTAGGGGACAATGTATGACTTGGTCATGCATTAACTTGGTCTGTTTTTCAAGGTTCCTTTAATACATTCAACAATGAATGGTTTCTATTCAATGAGAACAAGATTCCAGGTAACAGCTAACACAATAATTCTGAAAAGACATATCTGTGCTGATTATATTTAACAGAAGTTGAAGAAAAAAGGTCTTCCTAGAAGTTCTTCTGATAAATATTGTTCATTTCCCCAGTATATTAAAATACTTGAATAACCCTTAAGAATATTCTGTATATACAGTAGCACTCCCCCCCCCCCATGGTTATTTATTTTGTTCTTGAGAATTAAGGGTCATATATCAATAAAGGTTTCCACCCCCTTCATTATATATTTTATAACCATTATATTATTTAAAAATGAAAACCAAAAGCAACAACTGTAGAATGCGTGTCACCATATATAAAATGATAGCATCGAAGCTGGATTAGTGCAATGCCCTTCGTGTCTCGAAGGTGAGTCTGGAAGCTGCTGCTATGAGGTTGAAAAGATAAATCTACTGATCTGCTGTTTACACATTACCTAATACAATACAAATTAGACATTACACACATTTTGAAGGAATTGTGCAGGCTGCCCATTTGCCAACGTGTCAAGTTTGTCATTAGCATATAAAGTCTGATATGGCTTAGGACTTGGAAACTTTCTGTCTGCTACCAGCTGAGCTATAAATATGTCTCCCTCTTTCCAATTCCACCCTCTTTCTATCTTGAAAATGGCAGTGTTGTCCTGGTTTTATGGTTTAAAACCCATTTTTTCTTAGAAATATTTCATCATTTTAATGTCAATAAACAATGGAAAACTATTTCTGTAAATAAAGGACTAACTTTGCAACATGCATTCAGTGGACACCCGTAGAAGCATTTTGTTGAACTTCTGATGTTGCACAGAAATTTCCCTTCGATTCTCATGTACAACCAACTCCAGGAATATTTTTTTCCTAGCCATACTAGTAGTAAAGAAGAGGAAGCTACATTAAGAGGGTACACTGTGTAATTTGGCTTCTAGGATTGGGTCACTTATGATGATCATGTTTTGGCCTCTCTAAAACTGTTCATACAGTGAAAGTGTCGATAAGGACCTCTCTTCTAGTCCTTCATCATGCCACTTAGTAATTGGGACAGCTTCATTAAGATGGATTGGCTACTTATCATTCTGGAGCCAGTTGCTGTCACTTGAGTGGCCGTGCGAAGCTCCTCTTTATCTGCTTAGGCTACAGAGGCAATAAATAGCAGATGCAGGTGATGTTTCAGGCCCAAAACTGAGTAGCATTTAGTCACCTCCCAAATATTTTAACTGTGTGATACATGGTCTGTGTTAATCAGCACCAATTTGAATTCGCACATTTAGTCAAATGAGAACAAACTACCTTCTAGGTGGCAGATGATCCATTTTAGTTGGGCTTCCACTATTGCTAACTGCTAACGTGCAGTTTACAAATGTTCTTTCTGTCATCTTGTCCCAGTACAGTGGTGTGCAGAAGGGGTTGTCCCAATCTATATACTGTGACAGGAATGGATTGCAGTTACTTGTTGTAGAGTTACTATGCCAGGCCAGTGTCTGAAAATATTGGATGAGGTTATGCAGTAAGCTCTGAACGTTGTGGATCAAATGCTATTTCTGATGCTAGTCATACGCCATATGGAAAAGACCAATTTATCTGTTACCAGATTTTGTTTCATGATTTGTACAATGAATACCACTAGAACAAAAATGAAAACAAACAGAGTTAGAATTTCAGTGTTTAGTGTCTGTCCCCTCTACTTGGAAACAATCTTTAAATGCCAATGCTTTACCATATGTTTTTGCTATACATGAGGATAGTGATAAAAACACAAAACATACAGTAAATGAATGTAAAACATAGTAATCAATATGCATAATATAAGAAGGGAGGCAGTTGCAGAAAGAGACAAAGCAGTCAGGGCTCTACGGCTGCATAAATCCAGTACCAGTAATGGAGCAATGATGAAGAAGGGATGGTAAAGCATTAGGAGTAAATATGATGGTTGGTACAAATAAAGAGGAAGAAAATACTCTCAGGGTTAAACCCAGAAGGATGGGGAGAACAAATCCTTTTCAGGAGAGATAGGCGGTGATAAAAAATTGAAAAAAATAAATAAAAATAAAATAAATCATCATTCAGCACATCACAAACTAAATGTGTATACAAAGAAGTTAATTGAACTATATTACCTACTGAATTATTAGAGGAAGGTGTTTGGATGGTCCTTTCTTTTCTTTCCTTCCTTTCATGTTTGTTTATTTTACTATTCATTAATTCAGATGTGCATTCTGATGTAACTGAAGGCCAATGCTGAGCAATAACCATCATGTGTATCCAAATGCGAGGCACTGTGCAGGAGATGCTAAGGAAGATCTACAGGGTCAGTTTGCATGGCAGTGCTGAGTGTGTAATTATTTTGATGATAACTGTAAAAGCAGTGGAGGTGGGAAGCTGTTAAGGAAAGAGGCTTACAGCATTAGCTCCCCTAAAGCAAGAAACATACATTTTCCCCTAGCCATGTCTCAGTGCAAATTAACGTTTTTTTTTTGCAGCTCTGGCCTTCAGGTTAGGATTCAGGAAGGGTTAGGGAAAGAGACAATTGAAGTTGCCATTTACATCATTAATTTGCCATCTAAATAAGACTATGGTTAACTCATTCAAAGTCAGCCATAAAACAAAACAAAACTCATGTGTCTTTTCAGCGCTTTGGTTTAAATCCAAACCTTGATTTCATTTGGCAGAATCTGGTCCAGATCTTGCACAGAGCTGATATGGTTGAGGGCTCTGGGATAAGAAAACGAAAGTGGAAAAAATATATAAAAGGCTGAGTCGCCCCCTTCTCCCCACCCGCCCCCAACACCCCAAAAATGATGTTGGATGTCTGCTGGGGCTGGTGATAGAATGGACTCTCCTGGCTGGAAGAGAGTCCTCTGCATTGCAGCTTTTTAAAGCTTACTCTGGTATGACTTGTTGATAAGAATGTGGGTCGGCCTTTCAAGAGAGACCTAAAGGATTGGCTATGGACGACAAAGAAAGCAGAGGAACACACTCAATTTTAGGCTGGTAAAATTGAGCTCGATTTCTGCATCCTGGTATTGAAAATTAGATTTGAGAATCCTGGCTATTAGAGAAATTCACAACTCCAAGAAAATGAATAGGTCGCATTTTAATAATGAGGTCTGGGAAACTGTGCTGTGTGTGTCGATGTAGGTATGAATGTCAGTCCCACAGCAGTGTGAACTGAATGTTGGAGATGACTGGAGATCTTTGACTTGATTCATAAAAGAACAACATGCTTTTTCCTCTGACATGACTTGGAGACACACAAAACCTTAGCAGCAAAAAGAAACAGACATGTGGGGTAGAGGGGAAGAAGTTAATTTTGTATCCACACTGATCAGACAATTTGCACGCAGGGCAAAAACGGGATTTGGAATAAGGATCATGGGTTTGATTTTTAACTCCTGTGAGTTAGAATCCAGGTTTTTGTATCAGCCACTCACTTCATTTCAGTTACATTGGCAGGCATGGAATAAGGATCATGACTCCAGCGTATTATTGAAATGAACCGTTTATTGATACACAGTGATCAATTCAGTAAGAAATTAATTTTCTTGGCCTAAAGGATTATTGAAAAGAATATACGGGAAAATCCATCCAAGCTGTACAATGTGATAATCAAGTGTATAGACAGCAATGAATACAGGAAATAATATTGTAATATGTGATGTTATGATACAATATAATTATATAGTGTTATAATATTGTTAACAGTATGATTTAAGAAAGAATCATAAAGAGGTAAATGCAACCACTGTCCAGAATGAGTGCATAGCCATGTGTTACATTGGCAAGTTCTACACTGCATTTCCCCATGTAGACTTTTCTCCAGATACCTCCACCTTTAAATCAATCTAACACTTCCTTCTTGTTCACACTGTGAAGCATGTTAATGCTGAATTTCTCCAGCATCAACAGGTCCAAGCCAGAAATGAGAGAGAGCAGGGACAAAAAAGGAAACCAATGAGCACGATCACCTTCTCAAGAAGGTGAAAGCAAAATGCAGCAAGTAGAACAATGACGGAACATAATATTGTGGCAAAATTGCAATGTCCTTGTTTCCTATCCGAACATCAAAAGAAACAGCAGTATTGAAGGTTGCTAGCCATTGGTAGGAGAATGCACCCAAAGAATTATAACCACATTGTTTAGAATAATGGCATTTGGCAGTAAAATGGCATGTGAGTATAATCCATGCTCCCCATCCTTTGGTGGGGAGCCAGAGAATGCCGAGATGGGTCATTAGGTCTGCCATTGGGGTAGCCAACTGCCTCATTATTTTTAGAGATAATGAGGCACTGGGGTAGTGGCAAGGGTGTGATCTCTTGGTAATGTGTGTTACACAGATGCATTTCATTTTGTGAAATGCAGACGTTACCATTCCATAATTCAGTGCGCCATCTAACCATGATGTTATTGACCTCTTATCCTGTAAGAGATTTTTTTTCACAACCATACAGAGATCTCATATTAAGTTATGCATAACTTCAATTACACAGCCAGAGCACTTAAGTGCAGAATTGCCTTTCACAAGTTGTCAAGACAAAAAAATGGATTATTCAGTCCCCAATGAGAGGAGAGGGAGCAGAGGCAATTGAGAGCTTTCACCCAATGCTTTTTTCTTGAGTCAGCCTAGGACAATGCAATGGCCATGTTCATTCCCCAAAATGGCCCTTTTACATTCCAAACAAACAAACCAAAAAAACAACAAAAAAATAACAGATCTCATTTTATTCAGCAGGGTGAATTCCAAGAATGAGTAGCTTGGGTTGGGTTGGAATCAGTTTTAGGGATGAAAGGGTTGATTCTCTGCTAGGGCCCTACACAGCTTCCCCTCCCTCACATGAGTTATTAAAAAAAAAATAAAAATCACACCCCAGGATAGGTTTGAATCACGTATGTTTTGGCTCCAGGAATGGATTTACTCTACATCAGCAAAACTTATGGGCAGGTAGTGCAGAAGTAGACTTCATCGTGGCTGATATTTCTTGTAACTATTTATGGCTGCTTTGATATCAGCTGAATGCAATTATTACATAGCACATGTAGAATCACAACACATGGAGTTGTATGTGCATATGGGTTTTCAGGGGGCACAACTACAGTAGACATCTGCTGATACTTTAGGAGATTAAAACAAAAAACAAAAAAATAAAGATTTTCCCTTTTAGAGCTATTTCCAAGAACAAGACTTATTTCTTGAAAGATGGTTTTTCTTCCCCAACAGTATGTTTGAATAGAACAGCCTAATACTGTATAGGGAACCCCAAAAGGTAAAACAACATTGACTGTTTTGCTTGTTAGCATGTCCTCGTGCACCCAAACAGTTTTGCAGGGAAGGGCAGCTGTTGCTCAGCTAAACAGCTTTTGCTGGAATGGAAAGCTTAGAGCAATTTGTAAGCAGCCAAGCAAAAAGAGAAATCCACAAAGAACCAGCTGATGTTAGCAACTCTTAAAAGGATAGCAAAAGAATAAGTAAGCAGAGATGGGGGTGGGGGGAGGAGAAGAACTGCCAGGAATATTAACTGTCACTGCAAATCAAAAAGACACTACTTAGGAAATTAACATGCTGCAAACTTCATTTTGGTTAGGCTAACTTTAAACACATCACATAACTCAGATTGTTGTTGTTGTTGTTGTTGGAATCTGAAATCATATTTTCTAGTACAAAAATTCCCATGGGAATGTTTTTACCCAATTCAAACTAGTTTTCAAAAAGCATTTTAAATTAGAATGATGATAAAAATAGCAATGATAGCCTGCTATTATTTTGGTACAGAAGTAAATACTGTATATATCTAGATGATAGATGTCTGGAGAGAATTAGAAGATGGGAAGACCCATTCCCCCAAAGCCAGCTTCTGTTTGGATTGCATTTAGAATGTTCTTATTTCTTGGCTGCCTTATCCTGAGTGTATTGACTTGCCAAAGAGTGAACTTTTGAAGAAATGGAGTTGGGTTGTATGTAGTGCATTTCAGGTGTACAAGGACCAAGGGTTGGATTAGGCATGTGCAAAGGTTTTGAATTCAATCTATCTGGAAACTCATACCAAACTGTTTTGGGGTAGGAGTGCAGAGAAGGCCTTGACAAAGGAATGCAAGATCCATTAGGAGAACCATGAAGAGAAAGTAAATAACCACTTAGTCCTGGGAAAGAAGGATGTATGAGAGAAAGATATGCAAAATAGCCCCACCTGGATTCTGTTTGGTATAAGAGGGACAGAGGGAAACAAGGTTCTCTTATTATACCCCACAACAATCAAGTAATATTCCTCTAATCCTTGCAGTGCCTGTTTTCTGACCGAGCCTACTTTGAAGGGCTGAAGAGTTCAGAAGGGTTGGTACATGGGATGGGCTGGTACAGTGATTTGGTGAGCATTCCAAATTTGAAGCACTGCATCTTCAAACTTGGAGTGGTTTTAGAGCTTGAAACACATCCAATGTGATCGTAACAGCATGTTTTGGATACCAAAATAATTATTGTTTTTGTCCTTGAAACATATTTCTAAAGCACTTTGTGGACACGCAGTGCTTCAGATTCAAAATGTGTTGCACAACACTAGTGGGGACCCTGTGGATAAGCAATACGATTGAGCTAAAATGGTTGATTTCTAAAGAGAGAGATAGCTGCATTGACTGGCAAAAAGTGGGTTGGGGAGGATGAAAGCAAAGTTGAGGACTTGGGGGTTTTACAGAACAAGACATTAGATTTATTGAGCTGGGAAGGGAGAACAGCTTTGACTTATGTGAGAACCAAGCCCTCTGTATGTAGGATCAGGGCTAGGAAATATTCAGCTCCCTCAGGAATACAGTTAAAAGGCTTTTATCATTTTTACAGAACAGAATGGCAAGAACAGTGCACAAAATCATGTTACATGACCCTTTTTTGTCACAGCTGCCTTTACAAACCTTGAGATATACTACCCATCAAGTTTCTAACTGAGGTAAAATGCTGAGGCATGTACTTTGATTGAGTACCTGTAAAATCTATGGAAAACTGGTCTGGCAGTCATCATTTCAGATGATTTCTCCAGTATGGAGAACATTCCATAGGGTGTGTGTGTGTGTGTGTGCACATGTGTGCAATACTCTTTTCAATGCTTTTCAACTGTGTCACTGCAGATTTAGCTGTGAATCAAAACTGCCCAGTAAGCAAGTGGGAAAATATTAAGCAGCAGCGCCTTTGTTTGTGTGAGCCAAGCTGAAGACTATTGACTTTGAAGATTTTGAATGGAACAGGGATGGACACATCAAACTGTTAAATGGGGGCTGCCTCCACATCTTCATAAGAAAAGGTTTCCCTAAAAATCTCCTTGTGTACGAAGAGGGGGCATAAGCCAGACCGATCAGACCTGGTGCATTAAAGAAACCACTTAGTGTGAGAGGGAGGGAGTGGCCCCGACCATTTTGCTGTGCAGATGAAAAAGCCAATGTTGCATTACCTCTCCCTATTGAATGAATGAGCCTTCAGAGATTTTACATGAACCATCAAAGGCAGGCTTTAATTGAAGGTCCAAAAACCTGCAGAAAATGTTCTTGCCTTGAAAGTGCTTCCCAGTATCGCCCTCACTTCAAAACGAGTGCAGCTACTGAAGCAGAATTCTTTTCCAGAGTGGCGAGTTAAAAGCTTAATGGCAGAGGCACTGTATTATAATGTGAAATGGGGAAAGCTAGCAACAACTCATGTAACACTGTTGGAAGGATGTGGAGCGTTATCAGAGATTTTTTCCCACATCTTTCATGTGGAAGGCTCTCCTGTTCATAGATGAGAATGTGTTTAAGAAATCACTTGCAATGTGATTTAGCTCCGAACTCTTTTTGCCCCAGAAAAAACAAGTTTTGGGGGGCATGGGGAGATGGCCACCTTTGGTCCTGCCTGCCATCTCAGAGGGCTAGAAGAAACACGCAAAAGGCATTGTGCAATCACATTCTGCCACAACTCAAAGCTCCCTGGGCAGGCATGGGCCTTTTCCTGGAGGCCCCAGCTTATAGAAGCAGGATATTCACGCAGCCCATATGTTAGCATACACACCGAGATGGTTCTGTTTTTTGTGGTAGGCCTCAAAGAAGGCAACCCCAATCAAAAAATGTTGTTCAATTTTCTTAAGCAGTGGCAATTTATATTTCATGGCTATTGGCTCTGATTCCTTCTTCATTTCTCCTTCGTGTTTACAATTCTTCATACACGGGATCTCGTCCATGAATCAGTGCTGTTATTCCCCTTCTGTAGGTTGGGGATGCAAGGATACAGATTGGTGGCTTGCCTCAAGATTGCCCTGTGAATTCATGGAAGGTGCTAGATTGCAGGCCTTGGATTTCAAGGCTGCTGTTTTAATCTCTTCCACCAGGTAATTCCAATGGCCAGAAGGTTAGCACAGAAAGCTCTGAACACATGTATGCAAGTCCATGCTACGGTATTTGTCTGTCCTAGCAGTACTAACATTAAAACATCAGTTGTAACAAAAACTATACCCATACTCCTGGTAGTCTGCCTCTTTCAAAGTTCTAGTTTGTTGTTGCTTTCAGAAGCTTGTTAAAATAGAAGGGGATCAAAACACCATCAAGAAAAGAAGGTGTACTTGACATTTGGACTCGTAGTGAACTTAAACTAGCCATTATATGTCCTCTCAGCTCCTCTCTCCTGTTCTCCTGTGTCTCCATTTACAGCTTCACCATCCTGCCTGCCTCTAGAGACTATCATCTTTGACTGCTCATGGTCTTCTTCTGCATATTGAAACTCATGCTAAGACAAACAGCTTCTTTTGTGTTTGCTTTAAAAGCAAGTCAAGCATCCTTCTTTCATTCCTGGTCTCTGCTGCCAAAAGGCTTTGTTTGTACAATGGCCATCTCGTGACTGTAAATCCACCTTTGCTTTTTTGATCTGGGTTAAGGTTCTTTCCCATTTATAAATCATTAAAACTGCTGCAGTGTAAAATTCCTTTCCAATTTTTTGCAAGTGGGTGACAGAATTCTCCTGCATAAGCCCTGGCAAGGAGGATGAAGTATTGAACTTGCTCTCTGATCATACACTGAAGGGCACCAGGCTAACAAAGGGACGCAGAAGCTACCTAATGCCCTGAAATAAGAGGTAATCTTCACCCGCTCTTGGCTTTGGACCAGCTCCCATCATCAAAAACCCATTTATCCAGTGACAGGACTGTGGTAATTATATTCACAAAGACCCGCAGGTCCTCACAGAATTACAGTATATGAATAGGGAAGGCCACATTAAGACTTCAGGTTTTTTGGAATATAACTGCCACCATCATAACCAAGCCAATTGATTGGCGATTAAGGGAGCTGGTCCCAAACATTGGAAGGGTTTAGTTTACCCTTTATTTAAAGACATGTTGTTTTCTCTTGAAGCATTCTGTTTTGTCCATATGGGCAACACAACCACCAAAATGTTGTTTCTGGCAAAACTGATGGGTAGTTTCTCTGACATATAAAATTGATATCATGGCTTCCAAACAGATTTATTAATACTTTGCACATTGCTCAAGTTTTTCAAATATTTTATCATTTATAATTTAAGATAAACCTGAGCTGCAATCTTTTACAAATTCTGAATGAAATTCCTTACCAGCCTATGAATCCTTAAAGCTGTACGTCTGCACGCTTACTTGAGAGCTGCCCAGAGTCACTCTTAGTGAGATGGGCAGTGATGAAATATTAAAAATAAATAAACAAATAAACAAATGAATAAAATAAGCCCCTCTGAATACAATGGAGTTTAAATGGAAGTTTGAAAAGGTCATCTATTGAATAGAATCCAATCCAATCCAATCCCTGTAATAGTTAATTTCTTAATATGGAGAGGTATAGTCTTTAGGAGAATAGCAGCTAAACAGTAATACAATTTATCCCTCTTTCTCAATTTTGACCAAGTTATTCAAAAGGTGTTATGGGAATCTTGATAATCCCACCTGCACTCCAACTGTATTTGGATTATTTTTTCCTTCCAAGAAAGGTCATCGATTTATGATATAAGATATAAAATAGCTTTTTTGCTATTTGTAGGTGCAGAATACATGCAGATTCCATGGTGTCTTCTGCTATCTTTTCTCATGGCAGCACAATTTTTAATGCTATTTGTCTTTGTTTATTCTTGCTTAAACTGCTCAGGAGAAATATATAAAAACAGGGCTTATCACGCCTCTACTGACGTACAAATGTCATGATTTATAGACCTGGTCTTGCACATTCTTAAACATTACATTTCCCCCGAGTGGACTAAGTCACATTTGACTTTAACGGCTAGTTAAGGTTACCATTAATGAAAGCGGTGAGCCGAGCCTCGGAAGACGCTGTGCTTTAAGGGAAGCAGGATAGTGACTGAAATACTGACTGAGGTTTTGCATTCTCTTCCTCCTCCATTCATGCTGTATATACATCAAGAGAGGGAGCCATTACGCGGTCGATACTACACACACAATTTGCATGCCTCCCTCTGTCATTTTAAGAATGTCAGTCAGCTGCAGCTGAGTACGGAATCAAGTCCTTAGATGTACAAAACCACAGCTCCTGATCCATGTGTGAATCAGTGCTCATTCGGAGGCTGATCTTTATTGTGTTACGATGCATTGTGATTTTTGATAGAACCTGCACCAACGTGGGTCCCATTCCGCCGCCACCCCCCAGTTTAGGGATGGCCATGACTTTTGCCCGGCAGTTTGATTATTCATATCTGAGTTGTGTGGTGTTTTTCCAAAACTGCTGCCATTGTTGAACATGAAGACAGTTGATGAATTATGCATCCAGATAAATAACTCACTAGAGAAGAGGAAAGCAGAGCCTTTTAATAATAGATAAGTTATTAATCTGTACACTTGTCATTGGAAGAAGATGCAGAATGCTACTGTAGGTCCATGCTGAGATTAGAAACAGGAACGTTCAAGTGAATTCCTCACCCTACAGTGAGAATTTTGTACGGTGTGTTATATATGTGTTCTTTCTTCTGCAGCTAAAGGAAGTACAGTGGTGTGACTTCAGCTCTCTGGTACTCCTGATGAGTTTAGCTAATGTAGAGGAAAGTCACGGCCAAGTCATTAAATGTTGATGTTACATGGCAAGTATTGTGAGACCTACACCATTAAACAGTAACATTCGGTTCAATAGGGATGTCCACCTTTTGATTACAATGGAGAGGAAAAGCGCAGGCGATCCATAAGGAAGAGACTGTTGCTGCATTTTGGAAATGCGGGATGCCTGTTAAGAACTAGGACATGTTTTGCATTTTCTCCTTCTCCACAAAGAGGGTAGCAAAAGGACATCTAAGTCTAGGTGGTGTCCAGAGACAAAGATGTGGCATAGAACCACATTAGGCTGCTTTAGGATCCATACCCTGGGCGAGTCAGCAGAGTTATTAGCTGATGATCATACAAAGGAGGCTGAAGTTGTGGCTCTTCATACATCAGAAGCAGGTAATTGTGGGGGGATACCAAACTTTCTCTTCCATTTCAGTAATGAACTACAGGTTGGAGTGGAAACCATTTATGCAGAAGACTGACAAGGAATGTTTTATGAGCAACTGCCAGCCATAAAATGCTGTCGATTCTGGAATATTCATTAAGGGAATGTACTGGATTTACCCTGATCAGCTTGGAAAAGGAGTTGCCTGAATGTAACAGAACAAAAAAATATAGACTTCTTTCAAGCTGCGTTCCCCGAACAAAGTTCCTAAGCTGTATGTTTGTCCAGAATGATAAGCTAGCCATGATAGGAGATGGGATTCTGTTTCAGCTGGGAGCTTAAAAAAAGAAAAAATAGATTAGAGGAAAGTTTGTTTGTTTGTTTGTTTATTAAATTATCCCTGCCCATCTCTTCCCATCAGGGAACTCTGGGCTGTTAACGATAACATCATCAATTAAAACAACGAACATACAATATAAATACAATCTATAAATATATAATTACCCTTAAAATAAATATAAGAATAAAAATAAAAATAAAATCCAAGTGGCAGGAGGGTCTGATATAGTCCATACGTGGGAGGATGGTCTACGGTACCAGCCATCCCCATGTGGAGCTTCTCTGCTCTCCGTCCCAAGCGAGGTGGCAGAACCAGGTCTTCTTCAGGTTCCTCCAGAAGGCCAGGAGAAATGGAGCTAACCTCACCTCTGGGGGCAGCATGTTATTTCTAAGTTGCTCCCTCTCCTAACGGGTCCACAAAAGAGCCTTAAAAAGACAGAGTGTTGTTGATGACAACATAACTTTTCCAACCCAAAGAGAACTTAGTGGAGATCACTGCAAACCATTTCTGCTTCACGTGCAGCATATTTGGGTTCCATTTCCTACCCCTAAAAGAACTGTCACCAAGAGACAGAAGGATCTGAAGACTGGGAGACGCATTCCAGAATGATGGAGCTCACGATAAACTATCTGAAGCGGGGGAGAAGGAAAATGAAAAGAATACTGCTGTAACTTTGATTTTTTTTTTTTTTTATCACAGAGAGTGTTTTGTTGTAGACTGATGTTTCAAAAATGTATATTCATCATTTGCTTTGTGGCATAAAGGCTTGGAAAGATTTTCTGCAAGAGGAAATGAAATGAGCTGGTTAGTGCTGAATACTGTGGCTGCTCTGGGGCACTTCAGTCAAAATGTAGTTTTATGTCAGAGGTTTTTTATTATTACTCTTATTATTTCTTCTTCCAGTGCCCTCTTCTCCTCTATAAATAACAGTAGGAAGAAGATGGAATGCTGCTTTTCTTAAAATCTGATATTTTATTAAACTGACCAATTGGTAGCCCATTGTCATACCTGCGGAACTAATGAAATTATTTCGGTGTAAAACTCCTAGGTATATTTTAACAACTCCAGCCCTGGCATATTTATGTTCTAATCTATAGATCACAGATAATTTTCTGTTCATACATGTCTCTCTCTGTGTTGTTCCTTTTTCCTGGAACAGTCAAGAGGCCACTCTTTTAATGCCTGTACTAGCTCATTGGCCATTTCCCACAACACAACTAACGGGGTCAATGGAAAGGGAGGTTAAATGTGTGTTTTTAACTGACCCAGTAAACTGACTCCCAATAGGCTGATATAGCCTGAAATTCCACCCAGTCCATTTTCTTGTGGAAATTATTAAGCCCAGCCGGTTGACCCGTTTTGTAAACTAGGAATGAGTTGGACAGAAGAATCAGATGAAAAAGCATCTTCCCTACTACAGACCTCACTGTCAAGGTCTGTAAAATACAAACTTGACTGGGCTTCACCAGTCAAGCCATAAGTACTGCCGCCTGCTTGGCCAATAGAGAAAGAACTAATGATGTCATGAAGTATTTCCTTGGGGCACTTCCTGAGAATGTGGGTGGGCCCCAGTAATACAGTAGTATGACTGTGTGCTGATTGCTTTATAGGAGATGAGGTCATGGTTGTGAGAACAAAGCCATTGACTTAAACACGAATAACTGATTCATGGCGTCCAATGTACTATTTGGCTTAGACAATTACTTGCAGTTATCTCCTAGGCAGGTCTGTAAGTTCAAATGATACAGATGCCCCACCATTCAGCACGATTCCTTGCTTTTCCAGAGAATAAGAAAAAGGGTTGCCACTGTCTTTTCCAGAATACTTATTTCTTAACCTCCCCATTCAGCCTACCGCACCAGACAGCTTCCATCTACGTAATAATCAGGTCTTACCTTACTTAGCTTCTTAGCTTTTCTTAGAATCTGAGATTTCATTAAACTGACCAACTGGTAGACAAATTGTGGAAGTGCACAGGTTTGCTAAATGTAATCTTATACAAGAAGGGTGTATCTCCTATCTCCAGCCCCACCTTGATCATAATCTTTCTCACACAACTGTGACATCTTATTGATCGCTTCATTGAGTTCATTGTCTCACTGAGTTCCCAGTATATTAGTCATGTGAGGGGAATCAATTTTCCTATCTGGGGGAAAAAAAAAAAAAAAAAAGTAAGTCATCTCCTTAACCTTAGCTTTACCTGGAACTGAGACTTCTCTCTGAGCATCTTGGCCTGGGTGTTTCACCCAGCCATGACTGTTCATGAATGATGCAACTGAAGAGCTTCCAAAAGTGCAGTTCATCTTTCATTTTTAATTGAAAATATGGTGGATGGAGCCTTAGGGCCTAAACTGTGGAGATCCATGTTCAATCCTCATTTAGACATGAAGTTCATGAGATAATATCTTCCGTCATACTGTTTGGTTCAAAAGTAGATGTAGGATTGTGTTACAGCATCCTTTCCTGATCCAGATGTATTTTACTACATCCTCAGCACTGCCCAAGACATCTGGAGAACATCAAATTGGGGGAAAAACTGCCAAATGTTCCCCAAATTCTCCAGTTGGGTGATTCATGAGCAAATTCTCTACCCGGGCAGGACAGAAATGAAGTCATCCTAAAGAATCAGGGGGACAGGAGAGCACCAAAAGAACTTTCAGTGCAATGTTCAGATAAGTATTGAGTTGTGGCTTAGTTTACTTAATAAGGTCACTGAAAAAAGGCCAAATCTTTCTTCTTGGTTTTTTTTTTTTTTAACCCAGTGATAATCTTCACAACTGGGATCATTTTAGATGGAAATAATTAATGTGGTTTGAAGAATTGAGTGTGGAACATCATGTGTTAATTCAGGAAGTTGGACTGCTTTGGACTTCTTTCTCGACTTCCTTAAGAGAGGTTTGATGGCTGTTTCTGTGGACTTTGTGGTCTGAGGGTAGTGAGCAAGGAATGATGTTACCACATGCTCTTGTGGAAGTGTTTTTCTTAGGTTTTGATTTTTCTTCTACTGCTGATCAACTTTCACATCGAATCCTGTCTATGGTCTTTTGCATTTTATGTCTCCTGGAAGGCATTGGCTATTTTTGGCAGAATCATGCCTCACCATTGTACATCCTTCCCCTCCTGCTTACCTTGTTTCTGTCTCTGTCTCCCTAGCAACTGTGGAATGGAATTTGTCCAGTCTCCCTAACCATAACGTTAAGATTGCAGTATCTGGTGATATGTCCTGGATGTTAGTGCTGTGTGATTTCCCTATAGAAATTCGTTGACATTATGCCAAACCAGCCTAGCTTGAGCCTGGAACATAAACTCAGTTCTGCAATGAAGAACTTGGATGAATCACAAAGCGGAATGGAGCATTTGGTTTATGGGAGGGGACACACTGATCTGCAAATGTTTCATAGGGTCCACCTGCCTTTCATTGTCCTCAGCCACTATTTCATTGTCTGTCATTTGGCACTTGTAATATTGCCCAGTGCTCCTCTGTCTTCATTTTCCCATGCTTATTAGGGAAAGAAAAGGTAGGTTAAACATGTCAAGCATTTCTTCAGGAACACTTTTCAGTGTTTAATAATAGCTCCACACTGGGCCACATGACTGTGATGAGAAAGACACGAGGGCTTAGAATGAAGGAGTCAGCAACCTTCTCAGTCCCTGATCTACTGCTTGGCCTGTAGAGATGCATGGAGCACATTTTGGAAACACATTTTCTTTTGCTGTCTTTTCTTGCCACACCAAATTTAACACACCATGTTCAGTTGACAAAGAGCTACCCTACTAATGGACAGACAAGCAGGCAGACAGGGGCCTGAGCATCTTCATAAGTTTCTTTCCAATACTCTGTTGGGTTGGAAGCAGCAAGAATATTTACTATCTTGAAGAGAATTTGCATGCAGGAGTTTCATGGTCCTACTGAGAAAGAATTGGTAGCCAAGTTTGACTCCACCTACTTTTTTGGGTTTACCTTTGTCTGCTCTGACATGGGTGTCTAACATGCCTAGAAACCTGTTCACTACACTGGGATGCAAGGTAGCCAATAGGCTCATGGAAATAATGGGTGGGGAACTATGTCACTGTTAAGTTCCCCACTTATCTGTAGGTTTAATAACCTTTTATTCTAATTGTTACTTCCATGGCTTCTGCTTGGGAAACTCAAGCTTTTTCTGGCCTCTATCTCAGCACCATGATGTATATCTTCACCTCAAAGATGTCATCCTGAAAATTGGGTTAATGCTTTTTGTAGAGCCTCAGTTGATTCTATCTTCTGTTTTGTTGGGTCAAGAATGGCACATTCTTTTCTTCTGTTGGCTGTACCAACTGAGCTTTCACACCATGCACTGATTCTGTAATTTTTCAGAGCGTATCCTGACCATCAGACATATTTCTTCCTGAAACAGGAAGAATTAGAGAATTAAGCTATCATTCATGGCTAATGATTTAGAAGAGGTATACTGAACAAAGAAAACTTTGGACCCCAGGATCTTCCTTATGAAGCAATTTATTGTGTTTAAATGATCCATAGGATCAGTTCACACATGACCTTCTAGATTTCTTAATTTATTTTACAAGATTTATGTGCTGCCCGATTCCATAAGGCATCATGTAGCAGGGAAGCTTCTGTGTGCCCATTGCACAGGACATCCCAATCTGGGCTGCAGAACTCCAGATGGCCAGTAGGCAGGGGCAAAAAGAAACAGGAAGTTCTGCCTTTTTGCTACTAGATATAATAGCCCTGTGGCTGTACTTATGGGTTCTGGCTGCTAAAGCAGGCAGCGGAGAGGGCTTGAGAGTTTGCTCTGCCAAATTCTTGCAGAGAAGAATTTTATCTATAGGAATTTACCAGGACCCCTTCCAGTGCAACAACCCTATAAACTGTTCTCCAGAGAGAAAAAGATATGAAGAATCATCTTTCTTTCACAGTAGGGATTTCTCAACAAAAAAGATAGGCCTCAACAGGACTTCTCACTGCAGAATCTCACAGCTTACGCCATTCTATTCTCTCAATGCTGTACATTTGTTAGAATTTATGCCTGTGCGCTGATCCAAATATCTTGCTTTTTTCACAGTAGATTAAAGCTTCCTCTTTTTCCCCCTATCAGATGAATCTTCAGCTTAAAACTCAGTTATTCTTTCAGCTACCAGCTACTTACAGGCATTTTGCTTTCTGGCTCTTTGCATCAGATGCCAGCTTTACTCTATGAGGTTGTAAACAGAAAGTACCCATGACAAACCAACATTAGAAACCACTGGTCGTATCTACAGATTCCCTTGTTTTCTGACAGCAACTTCTGCTTCTGAGTCAGGTTGACACCAAAGGGGCAGAGCAGGTGCCAGGAGAATTTTTGTGACTCCACTTATGTGAATAAAGGAATGGATGTTGAAGACCCCAATCTCTTTGTGAACAGTGCATTTTCTTCTGCAAAGAGCCACATTTATCCCGCATGGCTCTTCTTTTCTGAAGATAAAACCACTAATTTGGTTCATCAGCCCTACCAGATCTGGTTTGCATCTGTGCAGACAACTGCTAGCTGACACTAAGGAATATCAAAAACTCTAACTCCCTATTGCCATCTAATGACATCTGGATTTTTGCAGCCATGCACATGCAGACAATAACATATAGGCAATTCTTCTGGGGGAAAACAGCAACAACCGGTAAATCAGGGGAATAAAGATATCCTGGATGAAGGCAACAGCAACCCATTTCTATATTGCAATCAAGAAAGCATGGATAGAGCCATGTAATCAGGAAGAAGTAAGCTGATTCTGTCTCTCTTTAGTCAGTATTGAAGCATTCACTTAATTAGGAATCTCAGTATGTTCCTGATGCTGAAATTGTTAAGCCCTTCTTATTCATGGGGGAATTTGGAATGGTGAAGACCAATGCTAAAATTGTAGGTAAAGCTTTAGAAGCAAGACGAAGGAAAAGAGCAATTTTGGTAATAAATGTGGAGGTAAATTTTAGAGTGATGCCTAGGCAGGTGTGGGGACTAACTTTGGAGACCTCACAGTAATTTAACAACTGTATATTCTAAGAATTCCAGACATAGAATCAAAGGGAATGTTATGCCCCCTAATTTTCCAAATTTGTTTAATTCTAATATTTGATGGCATATTTATGATTGGTGGTCGGGTGTGTAAACTTTCCATAACACTGTAGCAACTGTACCAATTTCTGTGAATACTATCTCTATACTTTCAGAATCCTAGCAATAGCCAGTAGTGCATGGGGACATTAGAAGGGGTAGATAATTCCATGCTTTAGCCTGATAAATCTTTGACTCTGCCCTCACGTTAAGTCCATCATTTGTATCACTTCAACTGTAAAAAACAGCCTAAAAATTCCCTTGACCTAACTTTTGTTGAGAGTAATGTGCTGCAGAGCTTTCTTTTAATCTGAACAGGGATTTATACACTTTTTTTCTCTGATTGGGCTCCACTTTGGATGTGATGGTACATTAGAGGCATCTGACCTCCTAGATACTGCTAACCTCTAAGAGTCGGAAGCAACTGAACAAATAAACAACACCCAATCTCCTACAGAATTTTCCATAATCTTTTTAGAATTCTGGTAGCTTGGCCATGAACACCTTTTCTTAATTTATTTCAGGTTTCTGCAACTTCATCAGATTCACTACGAGAACTAAGATTCTGCATGTGACTGCATTTAGCCACCCAGTTATTGAGAGTCCGGGGGCATACAAGTTTAATATATTATTAATATTAAATTATTATTATTTTAAATAATCAGGTTTTCTTAATTTTCCTTTTTTATTTTTTAGCATGGCTTGCAAAGAATTAATGTGGAATTTTGCTGTTGTAAGAACTGAATTCAGAATATTGCACGGTTAGGAGGAAAAAAAAAAAAGATCACTGCCTGGGGGAACATTCTTCTTAAATCCCCATCTTGCAATATGAAATAACTTCAGTTTAGGGAATTTTTTTTTCCCCTGTCCCACAAAAGCACTGCTGTTCCAAGCTGAAGTTTTCCTGAGGCATCAAAAAGTTGTTGCTAAGAAGAATGGAGAGAGGGGGGTGAGTGAGTAAATTGATTCCCACAAGGAAGGGCTTCACTACTAAAGGCTAAAGGAAATTAAATGTAGGCTCTTAAATCATAAGGAGAAAGCAGTTTGCTCTGGGAATGGAGGATGGAAATGTTGCCCCCCCTTCCCACTTCAAACTTGTATCTCTATAGTCTTTGAAACTCCTAAGAAAGAACATCCAATCTGAGAAGTAAGTTGAGTAAATGCATCTATTATTATAGGATTTGCACCAAATATACTATATTGTCCATTTTGCTTTCCCCATCCAACCAGTCCCCAGTTGAGATCCAGCTGTGTCTTTGGGATACATCTGTTGCTCTTAAATGCACGATGAGGCCAAACCTTTGTTTCCTTTGTATCTTTCCACTGGCTGAAAACATCAGGTTTTCAATCTTTTGCATTAATGAGTGCAAAAATCCACAGCTATTATATTCTGGCCTTAGCATCACTTGCACGTAACAGTAATCAAACCCTTTATCCTAATTCATCCCAGGCAGTATCTCAGCAAGCCTTTAACTGGAGGTAACACTTTTTCTCTAAGAACAATGAGTCATTGTGTGAAAGCTCAGCTGTGCTGGAATCACCACATCCAGGAGAAGGTTGTGGCATTTTTATGGGTGGATGAGAAGGAACTCATTGCAGTGAGAAGGGTGGTGGAGGGCTTTGCAGGTGAGGAAAGGTGTGCACAAGCAACTGAAAATACATTAAGTGTCTTTCTTCCTTAATGTCAGGTGGATGAGTTGCAGCCACTGCGTAGTGGTTCTTGGAAGCACTATGATTCCCAGTTGCTCTGGTCTGCCAGAAACCATGTTTGGGCCACTCCAGGATCAGCCCCATCCCAGTATGTTCTCATGTTCCTGTTCAGCAGCTGAGCTGACCTATTCCTAGCTCAGCTGCAACATATATGAGACTCTACTGGGCTTGTGAGTGGGCCATTCTTCTTGGCTCATGGGCTTCAGCAGCCCTAGCAGGTCTTTAAGAAGAAATTATAATAACTTAAATTAAATTGGAGGGTTTTTTTTTCTTTTTTTTTTGTAGACAATGGGATAAATGAATACAGTGTGAAGTAAGGGAACAGATGACCATGTGTATTTGTCTCTGCGTACAAGTAGTTTCTTTTACCTCCGCTTAACAGGGAGTAGAGGCAAAGATTTTCTTGTTGGTGCTGCTGCTGCTGCAAGATTATGGAAGCTCTAGGCAGGACAGTTATTTTATTCCTCGTTTTCAGCATGGCTCGGTTGAAAGGATGTAAGACAATTGCAGATCATCTTCAATTTGCTTTCTGGGGAACAGAACCAGAGGTGGTGTAGAAGTACTCTGAGATGACTTCTCCTCTCATCCATGTCCTGAGTGAGCTTACTGAGGCAGCTCAAATGTGTTTTGTTTCTGAAGGACAAGTGAAGGTGCTTATCTTAAGCAAATATTCTGTATTGATGGAGTGTTTTGTAGATACAACTTTGGGTAGTTGACTGAGAAGAGAGGGAAAAGCTTCCTTCCATTTCTTATCCTTGACCTGGAATATGTTTGATAGTTTTCTACTAGTGATCAGAAAGGTAGCTTTATAGCAGAAAAAATGGACTTCATTTCCAAACCCTTCCATGAAGAATAACATGATTTCAAGCAGTTCTAGCAAATTTCTATTTTTGCATAACACTGAAAATGTGCTTTTAAAAATTATATTTATGGTATTAGGTTCACAGTCAATATGCATCAAGAACCTTAGAGGGTTTATTGATTAACACTGAGTTTTGCAATTCCCTTAATGCTGGTGACCTTTTTAAATAATAAGACGCATGTTGGCTGAATGCTCAGAAATGAAAGATTTGGATCCGGAGGAGCAAGGCAGGGTGTTATTCCCACACAGAGGCTTTCTCAATACTCCTCTCCTACAACTCTCTACCAGCCCCCCAAATGCTCTTCCTGAAGGTCAGGGGACTTTCTAGAAAAGTATATTGTGGTGGAAGTAGTAGATGGATGCGGAGTGGGGGGAATCCTCCATACCTGAAGGATTCCTGGAAAAAAACATAACGTTGAACTGCAAGGACATTTTCTCAATGCCTTTTGTCCCAGACCTAAGTCCACAAACTTCAGTGAAGTGGAAAAATCTACAGAGAGAGGGAGAGACTCAGAGAGTTCAGGAAAGACTTCTTTCCTTATCTGCAGAGCAATTCCAAAGTTATAGACGGTGCTGACTGCAGGAGCTCCTTGAAGGTGGGGGAAAGCGTGGCTTGTAATGGAGTGCCTCTTTCATTTCTCCAGACCTTCCCCCCCCCCTTCTTTACAGTTCCCGTTCCTTGAGTCCTAAGTCTGAATTTCTATAATGCGCCTATATGTAACATACAATCTGGGAAGGAGAGAGAGAGACTAGTATGTCAAATACCACAAGTATTATTTGAAATATTTGTGTTCCGATTGTGCAGATGAGACAAAAAAAAAAAAAAATGCAAGGGAGAAAGTGCTGCTTCTCTAAATATGGAAGTGTCGTTATAGCAGTAACTCTTCACATGAATACCTCCTTGGGTGCAGTTCCCCTTACTTTTCCTCTGGAGATGATTTGGAGCCACAAATCCCAGAGTTCCAGGCAGGATGACTTTGCAGGCCCATGTAGTTCTCTAGGTCAATAGCATTTTCTTTGCATGCTGGCTTTTTTTTATAAGACCTTTGTTAAATGGAAAAAAAAGGGGAAAAACAATTACTGTAGTTAATGTCCACCTGTTGCTAAGGGCTACTGTGCATTTAGCACCACATCTATTTAAGTGAGAGATCTACCGTACTTCACTTTCGAGTCAATCATTCCTACTGCCCTCTTCTCAAGATTCTCACTTTAATCAGAGGCTAACAGTTGCTATTAAGGTCTTGAAATTGTTAACATTGCTGCTGATAAAGGTGTTATTTCTCAGGATGCCATGGGTAAGATCTCTTTCCTTGCTGAGTTATGGATAAAAACAGCCCCCGCCTTTCTGATGTTCTCCTACCCAAGGCTCTCCAAATGGGTTGGACTAAATTGCCTGTCCTGGTTGAGGCTGATGGGACTTCTGACAGCATTGGGTCATATCAGCCTGTTAGTAAATGTCCCAGCAGCAAAAATGTTGGAGTAGGGAGGCTGTAATAAATTTGAATAAGATGATGATGATGGGTAAAACACTTTTGCTGATGGGACATTTGGAGACCCTTGGGTAAGAGAACATCAGAAAGACAGGGGTTATGTTTATGCATATCAAATCCTTGCTCAGGATGAAGTTTATGTCAAGTTCCTAGATCCATACATTTCGAGGTAACATACAGGATGATATCTCACACACACTCATTTGGGGGGGACTAATAATAATTTATTAAACTTTTATGCCACCTAACTCCCAACAACGGACCATAACAATCAGGCAGATCATAACAGTCAAAACAAAGAAATTACAATAAAACCAATACAAATAAAAAAGATGGCTAGAATGGCAGATCCAATGGAATGAAGTGGGTTAAAAGAATAACAGCATCCTCCAAATTCAAACTGAGAGGCAGTTATTCTGTACAACACCTATTGAAAGTCGTTTATTTCAGTCAGGCTCATTGGAAAACTGCTTGTGGAGCTGTGTTCTTTCTCTGTATTTCTTCAAGCAAAATGAGTTTCATTTTCAGCCATTTGAATTCCCATGAACAGATTAGACCATTAGGCTTATCCTCGGAAGAACAAAGGAATGTGATGTTGATCTGACAGTACCCTGGCTGGCAGCAGCTAACTAAATTGGAGATTTGCAATTTGGAGACAGCAATCATATTTGAAGTCAAAACCTTCTGTTACTTCTGACACTGATCCAGCATAATGGCATCTGAATTGAATGAGGATTAAACAGATGACCTATGAAAGACAGTTAGGGGTTGATTATTGTTGCTATATTGGTTTCAGAGAATGAGATACAAACTAGGCAAATTGATATCTTTTATTAAGCCAACATCTGGCGTAGCAATACACTCAGTGTTTATTCCATAGACTATCACATGAAGTGAAGGAACACAGCTCATGCCTTATTGTGCTGGCAAGAATAATTCTGGGTTTCCTGATGTGGTTTCCAGAAGCAGCAATGCCTTTATGAAATTATTTCTTCTGCTAGCTGGTTAAAAATAAATAAATAAAACATAATGATGCCTGGAAGCTGGCATTCTTCAAAGCAAAGTCTTATCACCAGCATTGATATTTCCAGTAATAATTTCCAATTATTGTTTTACTACTTGGGCATCATAGGTATTCTTAGGAAATTAAAATGGGAGCCTGCAACCCCATGCTTTGCAAGTATTTTTGTTCAAAGGCCAAAAGTAAACTGGTTGGATCTGACTTCATTTGCCTGCTGCTGAATGGGTGTTTGGGAACTGGTTATATCTACCATAACTACCATTTTGTGACTAAGCAAACCTCTTCCACACAGCCACCATTTTCTGATTTGCCCTCAGTCCCTTCTCAAATTTTGCGGCCTCTGTTTGAAAGAAGAATTTGTTTGGAATAAAAAAACTTGTGTGGACCACCGAATACTTAACAAGAGATACTGCCTGTCATTCTTAGTTAAGTGACCACAGAGTTATGGAGAAACAACTAGGAAATTCAGTTTTTAGCTCTCTTGAGAGAATGTGTGTCATGAGCACTGATGGTGAGCAGGCGGGGGCCCCTATCCAGGGGGGAAAACACATGTGTAGTAGGGAGGAGTTGAGCAGTCACTCAAAGAGACAGAGAACAGACCCACCTTGACTTTTGGGGTTTATCTGTCTGGGTTTTCCCACACTTCTTCAGTTTGTTAGGATTTTCTGTCTAATGTAGCAGTAATAAAACACGAGAGACCTATTCCTCGTCTCAGCGTGGTTCCTGGCTGTTAGGACAACATACAAGGAGATAACTACACTGAAGGGCAATTCAAATGGCATTATTCGTGTGTGTTTGAATATCAGTATTGATGATTTGGGGGTCTTTTGAATTGAATTCCAAAGATTGGGGGGCAGGGTAGTTTGAAAACTACCATAGCTTCCAGGAAATTGGAAATATGTGTCGAACTATTTAATCCCCAATGCAGATTGATATGAAATGGAATCCATTTCTAGGATTGTGCATGAAGCTGCATGTCCTGTATAAGAAGAGGATTTTTTTCCATTTCCGTTCTGAAAGCTGCATATCTGTCACTGAAGGTAAACACCCCATAAAAGCAAGTGTTCTCAGGATATAATAGTTTAAAGGATGACTGGTCACAGGATACAACTTGGTTATTATATCGTATGTGATACACAAGGATGATTCAGCTCAGATGATATTACTTACAAATGTGTTTTAAGATTAAATGGAGAATTGTATACGGAGGGGAGCCTAGTTTGATGGCGACGATGATGAGAAAGTTAAATCTGCATTGCTGAAGCCTCATTTCCATCTCTACAAAAAGCTATAGCAAGAATGTGTTGCTAGTGCATACAAAAATATATGTATAATTTCAGACATATTGCTCACTTTCAAAATACAACATTTTCCCAAGAAGCATACAAAATAAGATAAAATCGATTCAATACTATCAATATTAAAGTAAGAAAAAATACAATAAAGTGCAGGTGGGGCAAGAAAATCTGAGCAATGCAATTTATTTCAGCCAGCCATTCTGCCATAAGATCTAAACAAAACAATACAAAAAAAGGCTGTGAAAGATAATTTAAGTTCAGTTTTTTCTCTTTATTAAAAACACTGTGATTAAAAAACAAAGTTGTTGTGAAAGATAATGGGGAGTGAGCAGATCACATCTCTGGCGGAAGAGGGCTAGACTGAAAGGTGCTCCTCTGTCCTCTTTCCCACACTTGGTGTGCAAATGACTATGGCCTCCAGACCGGTGTAGGAAGTAGTGAGACATGGCCTCCATGTGAGATAGGGACATTATAATTTTGACTGGATGGTTTCACCAACTGCAGGAAGTACAGTAAATTACATTTAGCACATTGATAAAGTCCATAGCAGATGGCAGTCCCTTGGCTAATCTCAGAAGCTAAGTAGGATCAAAGCTCATTAATGTTTGGATGTGAAACCACCAGAAAATACCAGTGCTTTAGGATTTATGTATTTATTTAAAAAGTTTATATAGCCGCCCATCTTAAATTGAACTCTCGGTGGCTCCCAATCAGCAATTAAAGCAACATCAAAAATAAATCAAATTGGACTCTCCATTCAGTCATATCCGACCCTTGGCAATTCCATAAGCCAGCTCTCTCCATGGTTTCCGATCTTGTACAGCTTCTTTCAGTTGTTTTGTATCTTGGCCTGTGTCTGCTTTGGTTACATCCAACCAGCGGGTTCTTTGGCATCCCCCTCATCTCTTTCCACTGACCGTTCCAAGCATAAGGTCTTTCTCCAACGATGTTGATCTCATGACATGACATGACATGACGGTGATGTCACGACATGACATGACAAAAATAAATAAATAGGATAATTTGTCATTTGAACTTCCCATCCAGGAAGAAAAAAATGCAAACAATATCAATACTATTGTGAACACCCCTCTATGGCACATCCATGAAGTTACCAGCACATTAGTTTATCTAATATGTACTAATATGCTTCTATTAAATATGCATCTCTTTCTGCAAAGCAATCACAATTAACAATGTATAGACAATATTCTGTTCTTCCTTTCTCCATGTTGTTGAAAAATAAAGAATCTGAGGGATAGTCCTCAACCCCAAGGCTGCAAATTTCAGGCAATTTGAACTATCTTTCTATTTTGCTCTCTCTACAAGGAACTCCACACAGAATTAGAAGCTACTGCTTTAAATGGGAAAAGAACAATAAGGAATAGCATTCTTTCTGCAAATAAACCTTTTTTGTTGTTGTTTTTGCTTTGTAAACTAAAATGTAAAAAGAACACAGTCCAAGAAATGATTAGCAGGACTTTTAAACTGCAGTTCTAACAATTAAAATCAATTTAGCTACCAAGGATCAGGATTATGTGCCTTCCAAATGGAGTGCTGAGTATGGAAGAAACAGCTTTACACTCTGCAGGATTACTAAGGAGACAACAACAGAACTACTCAACTTTGAACAAGCTAACAAAGCATTGGAAAATTAGCCACAGATCGTTGTAGCTGGTGATCAAAATGCATTGCAAAACTTTAAAGTGATATGCTTATGAGATGTACAGGTAGTCCTTGCTTAACAACCACAACTGGGACAGGAATTTTAGTTGCTAAGTAACAAGGTCATTAAGCGAATCTGACCTGATTTTATGACCTTTTTGTGGTGGTCATTAAGCAAATCACTGTGGTTGTCAAGCAAAACATGTGGTTGTTAAGTGAACCATGTGATTCCCCATTGATTTTGCTTGCCAGAAGCCAGCCAGGAAAGTTGAAAATGGTGATCATGGGATCATGGGATGCTGCAATGGTCATAATTGCAAACTGGTTGCCAAGCACCCAAATCATGATCATGTGACCATGGGGACACTGTGACAGTCATAAGTGTGAGAACCAGTCATAAGTTGTTTTTTTAGCACTGTTGTAAGTCCAAACCATCCAAACCATCACTAAATGAATGGTTGTTAAGTGAGGACTACCTGTACTATATTTCAAAGATCCTTATCTCAGCCATGTCATTGGTGACCACTATCTATCCTTGGGCAGCCCCAAAGGTATAGGCCTCAGTAGCTATGACTTTGAATTTCATATGTAGAGTTTTAGGGCCTGAGTAGAACTTGGGAGGCATGTTGGCAGTTTAATATTGCGACTTCTGAAATGACCATTGCTTCAGTGGGTGTGGAGACCTCTTTTATGAACGATGGTATTGTAGATAGGATTTTACCAAGGAACCATTTCTGATCCACTGCAGCTTATTCTCTTTTGCAAAAGTATAATGTGCAGAAAATCAGGACTGTGAAGCAGTACAGTGATAGAAATGTGTTCACTCAACTCTAATTGTGTGTATATAAATGGATATTCAGCCTAGTATAAAAAACGCCATCCAACAAAGGTTCTGATGCATTTGATGGGAGTGATTTTCAGCGCTCTCAAAGATTTTCATCAAGAAACAAGCA
Organism: Candoia aspera; assembly: GCF_035149785.1. Taxonomy (NCBI): domain Eukaryota; kingdom Metazoa; phylum Chordata; class Lepidosauria; order Squamata; family Candoiidae; genus Candoia; species Candoia aspera. The sequence goes on from NC_086157.1 coordinate 3,480,883, forward strand.
AAAAAAAATACTACACCCAAAAACAAAAACCTCACCATCATTTACATACTGTGTACTGCATTTTTTCAAACTAAAGGGGCAAAAGCAGAAAGAAAGATGTTATCACTTCAATATTTTAATCTGTTCTTAATCGGCTTTGGAAGGAAAAAAAATGCAGTTTGACTGAGAACAGTCGCAACATACCATTGATTTCCTAGAAACAGCCTGGGGTGTTTCAGCCCAACTTGAATCCATGGGTTTGTCCTATATGGCCTTTACCCATACCATTGTGCTTCACCCAAATGGCTGATGATTCTGGAAGTTCAAGTCTTCATATCCGGAAGGCTCTCTAGATGGAGAAAGCTGTTCCCAATAAATTAACAGTTCCTGCCGGATCAGAAGGTTGTCTGGAAAGTGCCTGAAAAAGGAGATCTCTTTCAGTAAATATTTTAAATTAAATTAAATTAAATTTCCAAGTATACATATAAACATCACATATTCAGCTTCCTCTCTCATTTCAAGAGCAGTGCATGAATTTAATGTCTAGCCAGAGGAATGGTTTCAGAGATCTGCCAGATTCAGATGTGTGGGAGACAGTGGTCAAAAACATACCTTCCAGAGGCATCAGGAGCTGAGACAGTGAGATTTTGGATCAACTCTTTGTATTTGGGGTTTCTCCCCCTGATTGGATAGTCTTAGGTTCCCACAGTAACCTTCTTCCTATAGGAAGTTCTTTTTCTTCCTCCTCCTCTTCTTCCCCACCAAGAGGACAGGAAGTCCAGAGATACTTCTGTTGGGGAGTATAAACTAAGGCTATGAGATCTGGATGCAAAGTTCAGCCCAGCACTAGATGGTAGCAAAAGATACAGAAAATAACAACTTTTTGCCTTCACCATTTTCCTCCTGGAAATTTGCAGCCCAGATCTGAAAGCCCCCATGCCCAGTGACCCTACTTCCAAGACTGAAAATCTGTCCCATGAATACCTACAAATTTACATTTTTTAAGTAACTTGAATTCCCAAAATGCAAACAAAACAAAGGAATGGAAGTTAAGTTGGGCTACAATTTCTTTATTTTATTTTCCCTGTATGGCTGTTAACTGCCCTACCTTAATAACTCAGGTCAGGGTTACCCTATCTGGCCTTCAGAAATCTGGAAGAATGCTAGCTGATGGCAAGGAGTCAGAGATCTCCATCGCTGTCTAGATTCTTGCAGTGGCAATCCTACTTTTATTGGCAAATTGCCCAGAAGCTGTATATGTCATTGCTGCTACTAGCCAGGACAGGCTCCCAGGAACCAAGCTAGGACTGTCCCAGCAAAACAGGGCATCTGTCCTGATTACCCCCTCCCTTGGCATCACTTGCCTTTTGGGAGCTGAACTGTATTTCTGTAGATACTCATACTGGTTGAATTCACGCATTTGCTTGCTAAATATGGACACTGAAGGGTCCCAAACAGAGTTACCACAATATTTTTTCCTACAGGATGTACCTCTTTTTAAATGGAATGAAATCATAAACCTTTGAAATACTGGTGTATTTCTGGCAAGAACATGTGATTTTCTCTTTGATAATCCAGCTCAAAGATACTTGATTTTTCTCTTGTTGAGGAAATGGGCAGATTGACTTTAGCAGCAGTTACAAGAAGAAGAAACTTGTTTAACATGAGCATGTTTATAACAATTCCAGGGCGTAGACAACTGTGGCACAGTTGCCCCTTCCTTTTTCTGGGAGCAAATATTTACAACCAGCCTTAACAACGAAGCTTCATCTCTGGGTTGGTTAAACATGTTACACATTCCATTGCCATTTTTTCCTACCTTTTGTGGGAGGAGAAGAGTTGGGCATTTGGGATTTTAATGTTCATAATGCATTTGTTCAAGCAGTTGTGCCACAAAAGATACTGAGATGTTTGTTCAAATGTTAAAATGTAGCACAAATGAAGTTTGCTTATCCATGAGAATGAAACACATTGGGCTGGCATTCCTAAAAGAGGCAAAGTTAGAAGTGTGCCACTGTTGATTCCCATAACCTTACTGTTCCTTCACACACTGTTATGTTAATGAGTGCAAAATTAGATCCCACGGATTTTGTGCTCATCAAGCGTATACAAGGGTTTTGGTGTCAGTTTGTGCATATCTGTTTACCCCGTATTGCAAAATGCAATACTTTTTAGTTGTGTAACACGGAATAGTTGAGCCAGCCTTGGAATTCACATTGCGAAGGAATATCAACTAAGCACTTTCTTTCCATCATACTTATGCGTGACTGGTGGCGCTTGCCTACTTGTAAGCATGCTGAGGAGTGCAGGCGCAGTTGAGCTTGGGAACTTGATGAATTTTGCCTTTTGGCTGAGAATGAGAAACAAGTTAGCTTTTTTAGGAAATACAAAATTGAGTTCAGTGGAATGAATGGGTCCATATGGATATTTTATTGCATATGTGGGTTAGAAGGAATTTCAAATCTATTGCTTCCTTCTTTTCAAGATGAAATTCTATGTCAATCCTCCTCTGGTCTAAGTGGCATTCTGTAATCTAGGAGCAAACTATGAAGCATAAGCTCTGCTTATAGCAACAGCACACAAGCGGAAGGAAGGTCTTCATGTGGTTGATGAAACTTTTCCTCTATCTCTGACTGAACAGGAACTGAATGCCAATATATGAGGTTAGCATGCTGCATATTAGTGCAGTTGCATCATTTGTGCTGTGCGCAATTGCCATAAGGCATGAAGCTTGCTGAGAATAATGAGAATAGCCTGTCCTTAAGTCAATATGACTCTAGATTCTTGCCACAGATGTGTTTGCCATATCAAATATGCAAAAATAGCCAATTGGTTTGGATGTGGGGAGGGCAGATTCAAATCCCAGCCTCTTTTGGAGAAGCACTTTTCTTAGGAGGTCATTGATTATTAGACAATACAGTGATAACAAGAGATGCCATATTTCTTTTACTTTTTTTTTTTTTTAACATACAGCCTGGGACTCCTATTCATCTTCTTCCCTCCGGAGTGAAATGTGGACACTTCTTCCACTCTCTGACCTTGCTTTGCTCTATATTCTGACAGGACTGACCTGGTGTGTGACATGAGAACAGGCTATGTGAGTTTGGTGCAGACTGGAGTTCAGCCGCTTGGGTATCTAGTGGAGACAGGCTGTCTCCTGCTTCACCACAAAATAGTTCCTCTTGAAGGCCTAGTTTGAGTAATTGGAATTGATGTTCCGCTTGGGATCTAAAAGAGGAATGGAAAGTTGAACGAGGTGCTTGTCCAATTGTTTATGAAGCTAGACGATGTGTGAAATAGATAGATCTTTTAATTAGCAAGCTAAACATGCACAAAAACTTGATTGCAGAGAATGAAAAGTATGATCTGTTTGTACCTCGGCTACAACACGTGAAACTATTCTCAACTTAAATTGAGTCATTGTAAAGCATAGGCTGCTATGAGTTATTCGGAGGAACGTAAGATAAAGATTTTAATAAATGAACAAACTTGCTTTTGTTTGAAAGATTCTGCTATTCCCAGTGCAGAGTACTAATATGGATTTAGTCCCCCCCCCTCCAACTCTTGCATTGTTACCATTATATAATATGGTCTGATGATTGAGGTCAGGAAAGATCAGTCACACTTGATTAATATCAATCACCTAAGAGCTTTGGATCAATGACACCCAGGATTTCTTTCTCACAGGATGCAACCCATCCACCCCGCCTGAATAAATTTAATCCAACTTCTTCCAAGATCAGCTTTTACTTTCTATCTTTGACTGGCATGCATTTGAATTGTTCTTTAATCTTGGGCAGCTCTAAGAAGATAAGACCATAGGCCAACCAAGGCATTATACGCCCCACTTGGAAGTATCAAGCTGAGACCACGTAAGTGGATTCACGAAGCAACTTAATCTGTCTTATGTGCTCTGTGATATGAACCGGGTAAGACTCTGTGAAAGAATATGGATTCAAGAAGATGATGGTTTGCAAACACTCTGTAAAACAGAGGTGACGGCTGGGGGCCAGAAAGGAGCAGACTTCGTGTTTGATGCTGCAAAATCTCTTGTCACTATGGTGGTGATATCTATAACGTGGCATAATCTTCTATTTCTCCTCTGACAAACCCACATGGCACCCTCAGGTAAACACATCAGATATCTCTTTGCCACAATATTTTACTTACCTCATGAATGAAATGAGAAAAGGAAAACACAGAATATTGGGGGAGCTGGACACCACTCTGTCAATATAAAGCTGGGGTTTTATCTTTATTAGATCTGGAATGATTGAGGTTCCTCTTTTTACAGCAGTTGGATTTTCTCACACAGGGGAAGGAAATTGGGGGCAGAGGACAGCTAAAATCTGCAGGAGAGGTGTGGTGGGTTAACACCTATACATTCCCATACATTCCTTTGTGTCTAAGAAACTTACAATGATGCCGAGGAAGTTACCAGGCTGATCAGAATTGACAGGCGCATGCGCAAGCGAAAGTGCTTCAACTCCTGTTCATTTTAAAATTGCAATTTAAAAAAAGCTGATAATGTCTACTTTATAAAAATCAGTGCCTGGTAAGCAATTTAGCTACTGACTTAAATATTTTGAAGACGAATCATAAAAAGGACTCTTGATTTTATGCTCCATGCTGATTTTAGATAAATGCAATATTTATTTCCATCGGGCATGTGAGTAACCTTGGAAAAAGCAGTTTGAAAGATCTTGGGTAAACATTTCAAAAATCGGAGTTTGGCTTTAGATGCGATTACCTGGTGTCATTTTATTCTAAACATATCCATCCACATTGGTAGGAAATCCATGGATCCTGCCCCCTTTCCCCAAAAGGAGGGAGAGGGATCCCAAGGCTGGCATCTGACATTTTGCAGCTCTGTCTCTCTTTCTTGCAGCTTCTTTCTGAATCCAAATTCAATTTGTTACAGTTATAATTATAGACCCACTCAAAATGATTTCAAACGATGGTCCCACAACACTCTTGAAGAGGAATCTTGCATGATGAAGGCAAGGCCATTAAGGAACTTCCTGTTTGAAATGGTCCAATGAGTTAAACTCCTTTTTGAAGTTAGTGTCGTAGACACATCTGTTCCCTTGTTTGGCAGTGAATCAGAAATGGATTTGTCATTGCCTTCTTCCTGGATCAGTTTTGATAGCTCATCCATTAGGTTGTATTTTAAATGAAGCAAACCAATTGCTGTCTCACTCTAATCCAACCATCCCAAACTCAGAGGTCCTTAAACTGTGGGTTGGGATGCCCAATGGGGTTGTGAACATCTTGGAAAGGAATCACATTTTTCCCCCAAAGCCTGTTCAGATGAAGTAGCAAATACCATTAAAACTCACTCTCGGGTTGACATCCTATTCTGCAGACTGTCCCAGGCAAAGCAGAAGTAAGTTTTGACAGATCTCCCACTAAAACTTGCTCTGAGCTTGGTGCCTCATTCCACTCGCACAAGCCCATGGTGGATGATTGTGAGTTGACAAAGTTTGAAACCTCCTGTGATATAGAAATTAAAATGTAATAATTAAAAGTGGGATATTTATTTCATGCCCAGCCTTATCCTATGAAAGTATTAGTTTTATTCATGGGGAGGGAATGCACAAATTAATTTATTGGTCTTTTTGGGGTGGTACTGCAAAGTTTGAAAATCCCACCCTCAACTCATAATAATGACCATTCCCACTTCTTTTTCCTCTCGTTTCCTGTCATGCGGTTCCTACTTATCCATGTGCTTAGTGTAAGAAATGATTGAATATGTGATTAACATGTGTAAGAACTTCTTTTTTTTTTCTGCCTGATTTATTTTCTGCCGAGAGGACAAACCAGTCCAAATTCTCTAACATGTATGCGAGAGATAATCCCATGATCCAATGTCAGTATAATCCCTCCCCAAAAGGCTTAAATATTTGTCGTTCTTCCTTAAATAAAAAAAAAAAAAAATCCCTCAAGGTTTATACAATCTCAATTAAAGAAAAAAAAAAAATGACTTGACCTGAAAATCTTTAGAGAGATTCATGAGTAAGTTTGTCTCGCCTTTGGCTCCTTAGCAAATTTTCTGTAATAAGAGATGATAAAGATATATAAGGTCATAATCTATGACTGGCTTTGAATATCAAGCTTTGAGTAAAATGTTGAAGGCAAAAAAAAAAAAAAAAGTATAAAAGAAGGGGGGAGGGGAGGGCAAGCCTTTCTCATTATTATTAGAAAAAAAGACCTTGAAGGCTCAGATTATTGTACTTTAAGTGAAATTGATTTTGTACATGATTTGATTTAAATCTAGTATAGATTAATCAAATTCTACAAGGAACAGATATTTAATTTAGTACATTTAGGATGAAAAGGACATTGGTGCAGAGAAAAGTTTGATGCAATAAAAACAATATCTAATTAGGAAGGTGCGGCTCTCCTGGTAACTCTATTATAGGTTCCTCTGTTTGCCATTTGCTTCTATGGGGGAAAAAGGTGGGGAATATAGTTACTCTCTCGTCACTACCAATGAAAGCAACATAGAATGACTTTGGCATGAAAGAAGAGGGGAAGGAGAGAAGGGTTGCATGTCAACATTTCTTTTTCTTTTTCTCTTTCTCTTTCTCTTTCTCTTTCTCTTTCTCTTTTTCTTTTGTCAAGGTCTGTAGGAGGGACCTACAGTCCTTCCTCTCCCTTCTTGCTTGGCAGTTCCATAGTCAAAAGCAAGTCCTCAGTTCTTTCACTGCCAGTGGCCTCTGTGAACAGAAAGCCCTCTCCTGCAATTTTCCACTCTACTGTTTTCTAATCTAGAGGGGTTAAAGCACTTGCCAATTTTGAAGAAGAGAAGGTTGAAGGAAGGCTTTCACAGGTTTAACTGTGGGAACGAGATGCATTTGTTTGCTCAGGTTAACCACAGGCAGAGAGCTCTTGGTGTGCAGAGATGAAGCCAAACTGAGGTTATGAGAATTCACACAGCAGCCTTTGGTTTTAATGGGGGGGGGGGGGAGAGGGAAGCAAATATATACAGCTTTTTCGGTAGCTCTTTTCTCTTCCTCCCACCTAACTTTATCCTTTAGGAGGCCTCCTGAGGATGGTGGAAAAGGCTGTGAAATTGCTGACTTTTCTACAGCCTTCCAACCTGCTTAGTGCTATTTTCTGGGCTATTTCTGATGTGTTGCAAGGTCTGGTTCCTTCTTGCACTAAGAGATGCTTTCTCTTCTGATGTTTAATAGGCAATCTTTTTTCCAGTGTGCAAAGAATAGATTTGCTGGGATAGAAGAGGAATTTACATTGCAAGGTTTTTCTGTCCTGTAGGGTCCAGAAATGAAACACCACATGAGAATACCATACAAGAACATTTGTTATTGATTATGGTCCTACAGCTGCAGGCACATACTTGAAACCAACCCCATAGAATTAGCAAGGAAGCATTACGCCCCATCCATCAAAGAATGTGTTCCTAAATCACCTTCTCATGTTTGTGTAGAAAGCTGGAACAAATTGCAGATCTGCTAAAACTCAAAAGACAATGGAGGGATGGCAAATTCAAGTTCTGCAGAATGTTGTTTCAAGCAAGATGTTGAAGTGCCTGTCTCTGACATTAAAGTAAAGCCTCACAAAGCTTCAAGTTCCCTTCTTCTCTGTTTCCCAGCCTTCCCCAGTTCTGATCTTTGCATCATTCATATGAATTCATACTCTCTGAAAAAGTAGTGAGAGGCCATCAGGATGACATTTGGAGACCCTCCATAGGCAACATTTGTGCTGCTTGGAGATTGACTCAGTATTGTAATACTTCTATCTTTGTTAGGTGATATAAGCAAACCCTCTCTAGTGAGATATACTTGAAACTGCCATGAAGGTAGTTTTGTCGTGTGCATGCTATAGATTGATTACTTGATTGATTCATAGGGCTGCCCAACTCACTTTTATAACTGGTTGGAAGCATAAAAACAAAATACAACCAACAGCCAGAACAAAATAACAGAATAGCTGAAGCCAACCCACACATATCTCATTCAAGATATTTCCTTCTACACCAGTTCATCATTGACATGTGTCAGACAGTTATTAATGGAACACAAGAATCACAGTTAGCATGAGATGTGTGATCCAAATGGTGTATTACAGGCAGTGGGGACTGCTTAAGAAATTTCAAGGAAAAAAAAATATTGCTTGCTGATATTTGCTGCTCAGAATTTGTCTCATAGTACTAGAAAGCAGTAAGAGATTCATCAACCAAAAACACCTAAGTGCCCAGTTGTTGTGTGAACAGACAAAGAGGTCTGGGTGCAACGTAACAATGGATGAGAATTTCATTTCGCCTTTTAAGCAAAACTGACCTCATTTTCACCTCTTAGACTTATAAACATATTCAAATTACACATTTCTCCATTCTTGGCTCAAAAATTACATGCAAAAACATTCTTGCAGTCTTTGTTGTTGTTGTTTATTCATTCAGTCGCTTCCGACTCTTCGTGACTTCATGGACCAGCCCACGCCAGAGCTTCCTGTCGGTCGTCAACACCCCCAGCTCCCCCAGGGATGAGTCCGTCACCTCTAGAATGTCATCCATCCACCTTGCCCTTGGTCGGCCCCTCTTCCTTTTGCCCTCCACTCTTCCTAGCATCAGCATCTTCTCCAGGGTGTCCTGTCTTCTCATTATGTGGCCAAAGTATTCCAGTTTTGCCTTTAATATCATTCCCTCAAGTGAGCAGTCTGGCTTTGTTTCCAAGAGGATGGACTGGTTTGATCTTCTTGCAGTCCAAGGCACTCTCAGAATTTTCCTCCAACACCACAATTCCAAAGCATCGATCTTCCTTCTCTCAGCCTTCCTTATGGTCCAGCTCTCGCAGCCATATGTTACTACGAGGAACACCATTGCTTTAACAATGCGGACCTTTGTTGTCAGTGTGATGTCTCTGCTCTTAACTATTTTATCAAGATTTGTCATTGCTCTTCTCCCAAGGATTAAGCATCTTCTGATTTCCTGACTGCAGTCAGCATCTGCAGTCATCTTCGCACCTAGAAATACAAAGTCTTTCACTGCTTCTACATTTTCTCCCTCTATTTGCCAGTTATCGATCAAGCTGGTTGCCATAATCTTGTTTTTTTTTGAGGTTTAGCTGCAAGCCAGCTTTTGCACTTTCTTCTTTCACCTTCATCATAAGGCTCCTCAGTTCCTCTTCGCTTTCAGCCATCAAAGTGGTATCATCTGCATATCTGAGATTGTTAATGTTTCTTCCAGCGATTTTAACTCCAGCCTTGGATTCCTCAAGCCCAGCATGTCGCATGATGTGTTCTGCGTACAAGTTGAATAGGTAGGGTGAGAGTATACAGCCCTGCCATACTCCTTCCCCAATCTTAAACCAGTCCGTTGTTCCGTGGTCTGTTCTTACTGTTGCTACTTGGTCGTTATACAGATTCTTCAGGAGGCAGACAAGATGACTTGGTATCCCCATACCGCTAAGAACTTGACACAATTTGTTATGGTCCACACAGTCAAAGGCTTTAGAATAGTCATTCAAACAGAAATAGATGTTTTTCTGAAACTCCCTGGCTTTTTCCATTATCCAGCGGATATTGGCAATTTTGTCCCTAGTTCCTCTGCCTTTTCTAAACCCAGCTTGTACATCTGGCAATTCTTGCTCCATGAATTGCTGAAGTCTACCTTGCAGGATCTTGAGCATTACCTTACTGGCATGTGAAATGAGTGCCACTGTTCGATAGTTTGAGCATTCTTTAGCATTTCCCTTTTTTGGTATGGGGATGTAAGTTGATTTTTTCCAATCTGATGGCCATTCCTGTGTTTTCCAAATTTGCTGGCATATAGCATGCATTACCTTGACAGCATCATCTCGCAAGATTTTGAACAGTTCAGCTGGGATGCTGTCATCTCCTGCTGCCTTGTTACTAGCAATGCTTCTTAAGGCCCATTCAACCTCACTCTTCAGGATGTCTGGCTCTAGCTCACTGACCACACCATCAAAGCTATCCCCGATATTGTTATCCTTCCTATACAGATCTTCTGTATATTCTTGCCACCTTTTCTTGATCTCTTCTTCTTCTGTCAGGTCCTTGCCACCTTTGTTTTTGATCATACCCATTTTTGCCTGGAATTTACCTCCAACGTTTCTAATGTTCTAGAAGAGGTCTCTTGTCCTTCCTATTCTATTGTCTTCTTCCGCTTCCGCGCATTGCTTGTTTAAAAATAATTCCTTATCTCTTCTGGCTAACCTCTGGAATTTTGCATTTAATTGGGCATATCTCCCCCTATCACTGTTGCCTTTTGCTTTCCTTCTTTCTTGGGCTACTTCTAGTGTCTCAGCAGACAGCCACTTTGCCTTCTTGGTTTTCTCTTTCTTTGGGATGTATTTTGTTGCCGCCTCCTGAACAATGTTGCAAACTTCTGTCCAGAGTTCTTCCGGGACCCTATCTACTAAGTCCAGTCCCTTAAATTGATTCTTTACCTCCACTGCATATTCCTGAGGGATATTAGTGAGCTCATATCTAGCTGATCTGTGGGTCTTCCCTAATCTCTTTAGTCTGATCCTAAATTGTGCAAGAAGAAGTTCGTGATCTGAACTACAGTCAGCTCCAGGTCTTGTTTTTACCGACTGTATAGATGACCGCCACCTTTGGCTGCAAAGGATGTAGTCAATCTGATTTCGGTGTTGTCCATCTGGTGAAGTCCATGTATAAAGCCATCTCTTAGGTTGTTGGAAGAGAGTGTTCATTATGCAGAGTGAGTTGTCTTGGCAAAATTCTATCAGCCTATGTCCTGCTTCGTTTTGTTCTCCCAGGCCATGCTTACCTGTAATTCCAGGTGTCATTTGACTGCCCACCTTAGCATTCCAGTCTCCCGTGATGAAAATAACATCTCTTTTAGGCGTGTTGTCCAGTAGGTGCTGCAGATCCTCACAGAACTGCTCTACTTCAGCTTCTTCAGCATCTGTGGTTGGGGCGTATATTTGGATCACTGTGATGTTAGATGGCTTGCCCTGAATTCGAATTGAGGTCATTCTATCGTTTTTTGGATTGTATCCAAGCACTGCTTCAGGCACTTTACTATTAATTATGAAGGCTACTCCATTTCCTCTGTGGTCCTCTTGTCCACAGTAGTAGATCTGGTGGTCATTTGATGTGAAGTGGCCCATTCCAGTCCATTTCAGTTTGCTGATGCCCCAAATGTCTATCTTTAATCTTGACATCTCACCAATAACCACATCCAATTTGCCCTGGCTCATAGATCTTACATTCCAGGTTCCAATGGTGTGTTGATCCTTAGAACATCGGATTCGCCGTTCACCACCAGCACTGTCGGCCGCTAGCCGTCCTTTCGGCTTTGAGCTAGCTGCGTCATCACGTCTGGGGCTAGTTGAACTCATCCTCTGTTCCTCCCCAGTAGCATTTTGACCATCTTCTGACCTGGGGGTCTCATCTTCCGATGTTATACCGACATATCTCTGGTTGTACCGATCCAGTTAGTTTTCACGGCAAGAATACTGGGGTGGGTTGCCATTACCTTCCCCAGGGTTCGCGTTTAGTCTGACCTCTCTGTCATGACTTTCCCATCTTGGGTGGCCCTTCACAGTTTAGCAAATGGCTTCATTGAGGTGCTCAAGCTCCAGCACCACGACAAGGTAATTATCCTTTGCTGAAGTCTTGCAGTCTTAGCAGGAAAAAAAAAAAAAAGTTTGCGTGACACAATTTGGTCAAGTTTGGAGAATTAAGCCTGTCATTCAAACTGCAAAAGTGAATTAAGTGAGCTAGTCAATTAACCCACAGGAATTAATTTTGGCCAAAATTGAGCTGGTCTATCGGGTTAAACCAGCACTCATGGTCAACTCCTCTCTCCCCCATTGTGTCAACTACCTATCAGTGGGTTAACTGTCCTTTCCTATGCCCATGAAAGAGACAACATCCTAGAAATGCCCCCCAAAATACCATCTCTATGACTGTCTTGGTCCTTACTCTTGGGGTGAAAAGAAATAAGGGTTATATGAACCCACCTACAGTACCTATCTGTCTAGCAGGGCACAAGGCAAACCTCCCCATCATTTTTGTTATTCCTGTTTTCCTCAGGAGGGAAAAAAAATGTCAAGAAGCAGCTAGGGTCATTACAAAGGTGGCTGATGGCTGATTATTTGAGTCATCTGAGGTCACATGCTGCCAGTGTGGAAGGATATGTCAATTGACTGGAGGTCATTCATGTAGTGCAGAAGGAAGTTGCGGGTTTCATCTATTTAACTATGTGAACTGCTTCTGCAGTGGATTTTTAGAACTTCGGAAGAAGCTGATGAGCTAGATTTTGAAGCTTGACAAAGAAGAGGTGACTCACCAAGCTAAGTTACTTCTCATGTGTGACTTATGAACTCAATAACAGGCACAGAAGACTCTTGGTGTTCTGTCTTTTCATACCCTTTCTGTTGTAGAATTCCACAGTTTCCTCTCAAAAGCTTTGTGGGATAGAGATACCCATGCTCTGTAGAAGAGAGCTGAAAATTGATTCTCTACGACACACATGCTGTGCTCTGTCAAACCAAAGGAAACAGTTTCTCTGTGTTTGGGATTTAGAAGCAGAATGGGGCAACATGAATTGATGCAAAGTTTTCCTATCTTTTCACGCTATATGGAAGCAGTTTTCTGTGACAACCACAACTAGAGCCCATGTGGAATGATCTTGAATTACACAACAGGGATTACGTCAGTGCGTTATGCCTCTTATCCAGCTCTTCCTTTGGGAACCTCAGAATGGCTTACATGGATTGTGCTGGCACATTTCCATCCATGCATTAACCAAGCTTCAGACCTACAGAGGCTTAACGATGCTTTAGCATCCTGTGTTCTCAGACAGCCATAAATCAGACTGTGTTTTGTTACTGGCTGCGTAGGATCCAGGGCTTCAGTAGCATTAAGGAGAATTGAGATTGATACAGTAACACATTGTTTTGGCATCAATGCTGCCTATGATTTGCCTCTTTTTCACAGTTCTTTGTGAATTATCTAGCTAAAAGAACTAGCTGGATTCTCAGGGATGAAATGGAAGCAACCAATCTGCTCCTTTGTTGTTGAATTTCAACTTTGACAGTTGGTTCTGGTTACAATCAGCTTCTGACAGAAAGTGGGTTGGCTGTGTTTTTTACACATATAGTTATGAGATACTGCCATGTTATTTGACACTGGAGAAAGAGTTTTTGGCTTGCAGTGATTGGGAAGAATTAGCGAAATACAGCTCCCCTCCTCTCCTCTCTTCTCCTCTCCTCTCCTCACAATTGTATCCTTGTCTTCCTAGACCATGTTGCAGTTTAGCATGGGTATTTTGCTGTGTTTCAACCCACTAAGAGCATACCCATGCCTTAGCCTAGCTTCTTTAACACAGCAAAGGAAGGCCATCCCTACATTTATTGCTCCTGCAGGGATAAAATGTGGCCTATATGCAAAAATCCAGTATATCTGGTTATCAATCACACATTTGAGATCTCTGTTCAGTTGAGGACATCACACACATAGGGTGGCTTTGGCTTTCTATTTTATATTTACTACTGATTGTTGCATGTTATATTATTATTGCTGTTTGAATTCCAAGCTTACGCTGCACTTACTTATAGGCACATAATAAATAAATTCACTTACATTTAATATTATTGATTGCCTTGCAAAATATAAAGTTGGCTTGCAATAATCTGAAACTGAAATCACATCTTTGTCTCTCTATCATCCATCCATCCATCCATCCATCCATCCATCCCAGTCGTTCTTCAGTGGGGAACCAACCCAAAATTCACCTCCCCAAAGTGCTGCAGGATAGAAGGTGAAAAGGACAAAATATCAATATGACATAGGATGAAGAGTCAGATTTCAGGTGATAGAAACCATTAAAAGGCAGCAAATGGTCAACTAGTTAGTTTCTGTTGTGTTTTTTTAAAGTGAGATTCTTCTCATCCCAGCTTAAAGTTCCTTAATTATTTGTTATTTTGCTTATTCAAATATTTATGAGACTGTATGCTGTATAAAGTCTTCTGGACTATTAGTTCTGAGGATGCCAAGCAGAACCCAGAGTTATGGATATCTAGTGGGGAGAGGTAAACGATAAATACCACAACGTAAGTGCTATCTCTTTTGTAATGTGCTAGCTGTCTTGTGACATCATGAGATGCAGGTCATCATTCTGATGAAATTTCAGCATCAAGACATAGACAATATGGCAAGACTCTCTAGCAGTATCTCTAATATAATTAGATCAAATGATACAGTATTTGGAGCTTAAAAGCCAATGGTGTGTGGTTAACAAAGTTTTACTTTAACTCCTTTTTAAAAGGAGGTATTTAAAAGAATACCTGTTTCAACCCAATGGAATATAGAGCATATTATTCTCTCTCATCTAAAATAAATGCCATTCAAGGCTCTTAGATGACTTGGGAGAGAAATGGTAAAAGATGGGTTGGATGCACACAAATTCTGTGCGGGCTTAGTTATGGCTCTACATCAACCTAAAGGAGAATCATTCAGAAGGCCAGGAGCTTTTGTTCTTTCCTTTTTTTGCAGACATAAAAAAAGGTAGGTAAAGGAATTGCTTACCAAATTCATTACTGACAGGAAGTTAAATATCCAACACCGTATAAGAAAGAATCAGGATTCTAAAAGATCTGGAGAGGCTGAAAATAACAAGATGAATTTGAATGGAGAATACCAGAGAAAGAGAGGGAGGGAAGGAGGGAGGGATGGATAATGGATAGATGGATGGGTAGATAGATAGACCATCAATCATTGTAAAGTGAGGGGCCTCCAACTTGTGAAAGATTCTGTGTGTCCTAATACATCATGAGCTGAATGTGAGCAGCAGTGCAACAGCTTCTAACAAAAGAATTGCAATTTTAGCGTGCAACTAAGCATAGCTTAGTGATGGAACAACATTAAACATTTGTGCCATTCTGCTCTGTATTTGTCTGGACATATTTGATGCAATGTGTTCAGTACTGAGGAATGCATTTTAAACAGGACATTGAAAAATGGATTGTGTCATTAAGAAAGTAAGAAAGAAAGTCGGGAGGCTTGGAAACTAAGCCCTGGGCGCATTTAGTATGGAGATGCGAAAATGGAGGAGACGTTAGCTCAATCTGCAAGGAGGATCATGCAACGGATGATAGTGCAGAAGGCAGGGTTAGAATCAGTGGGCAGAAATTATTGGAAAGCAGATATTGTCTAAAAATTCATAGAATTCCTAATGGTGAGTTCTACTAAGCAGTGGGACACCCTGCTTGGAGAAGAGAGTTGTTTTTTCTATACTGAAAGCATTTAATCATTGTGTTGGTAGCTGTTTGCCAAGATTGCCATGGTTTGTGTATCCATTGAGCACTGAGGATGGACTAGATGACCACTAACACACTTTGACCCTGTGCCACATCTCTACCTCCCCCCCCCCAAAAAAAAGTCTCAACCAATTTTAAGACAGTCTGTTTTGACAACATGGGTATATCTCAGATAAACGTTAACAGTTTGGCTAACTTGGCAGCATTGTGAATTATACAGTTGGCAGGATTCCCTCTAACTCCTCAGGATTAGGTGATAAAGCAGACGGGCTGCTAGCATTAGTAGATCAGTTATTCCTTTGCTCATGGAGTGAATAGGACTTCATTTCCACTTCTCCAGACTTGCCAAAGTACCACTACCAGTAATGTTTATTCTGTCCATCAACAGCAAAATTAAACAAAAAAAACAAAAAAAACCCTGCAACACGAAAGTGAAATCAAATGGGTGAAATAAAATACCAACTTAACAAGGAGTCTCTGTAATAAAAGTATAACATAAGCTACTATAATGATGTAATGTATTACAATGTTAATTAAGTGACCATGCTAAGTCTAAAATACAATCTATGAAGTAAAAAAGTGTGTCATCTAAAACTAGGTAATTAACACATGAAAATGCTGAAGTGATGTATAGAAGAGAAATGGTTATTGCTGTGGTCACTTATGTCTTATTTTCATCATGGGAACAGAGAATTTAGCTCCTGAGCAGGTAATGGAGGGTTTAAAATATGCCCAAGTTGGTCTATTTTTTTATTTTTTTTGACAATGGGGTTTCTGAGCTAAGGATCTTAAAATAAGCATTACTCTTGCTAGGAACTGTTCTGCTCAAAACCTTTGAATATTGTAAAATTGAAACTAAAACAAACAATATGCACTGAATATCCTCCCATTCCCCAACCTCATCCTCTCCATGGCTGAGGGACTGGTTTGCAAAAGTGAGCCTAGGGAAGACACTTGAGGTGTTCCCATCTCCAGGCCAAGGATAAAAACTTTCCAACTTTTCCTTGGAGGCAAGTCTCTTTTCAGGAACATTTCATCTGCTTGTTTCCTCCCCTTCGGCCAAGACATATGCAGAATGGTTCTTCAGCAAAAGAATCCAATCAGTTGCCTTGTCTTGTGGAAGTAAGAGGGGGAAATGCCATGCTGATACTGAACTTACAGGTGTCCTATTTCTAGTTGGCTCTGGCTCCTTGTAAACCCTACCACAAGGATGGGAATGGGCATGAGATAAGACAGACACACAAACAACTAATGAGTGAAGATAGTGCTATTTATTGCTATCCAGCCATAGTGCAAAGTGTAATCTCTCTCTCTCTCTCTCTCTCTCTTTTTATCTCTCTCTCTCTCTCTCTCTCTCTCTCTCTCTCTCTCTCTCTATCTATCTCTATCTCTATCTCTATCTCTATCTCTATCTCTATCTCTATCTCTACCCTGTCTCCTGGTTGTGTTAACAACCATTAATAGTGGTATCTTCCTTGGCTCCTGTGTATTTTAATTTTTGTATCTTTGCTGAGAATTTGTTTTTAATTTATTTTAAGATTGTTTGCCACCCAGAGTCACTTGCTGTGATGTGCGGCCATACAGATTGAATAAATAAATCCTGCACGCACGCACTCAAACACGCACACACACACGTCTATCTATGTCATATCTGTCTATAGTGTGTAATAAATATGCACTCTAATACTTAACCAAATACTTAGATCTTAACTAAACAACTGGAATTTCTACGGCTTTGCTTATGACACACGCTGCTTGTCCCTTCCTCCTCTCGCCCTCGCTTCTCCGCAGGCTTAGGAATGCTGACCGCTTCTCCCTTTAATACTCTTTTGCCCAGTTATCCAGCACCTGCACCACACAGAGTTTGCTCTGCTGCTGTGTAGAGTCCAAGGCGGCATCTTTTTCTCCAGCTCACTCTTTTCTTCTTTGGCTTCAGCTGCTTCAGGCACCTTCCTGGCTCTTCTCACGAACACGGATATCCCGGCTTCTTCCTCTCCCAGCCGTTGCCTCCTCGCCTCTCACTGAGCAGCACTTCCTGACAAATTGAGAAGAAGAAAAACAAAAATGCTTTCCTCCTGTCTTCCTGCTCTGCCTTCTCTTATACCTTTCTTTCGAAACCTCTGTGCCAGCTTTCAGGCAATTCTAAGCGGTTGTAGACTCGTTGTTCCTTTCTCTGCAAAAAAACGTTGACCTTTATAGTTGCATGTAACATTTTTTTCTGATTCAGGGCAGTGCCTCTTCCACACACAGTAGGTAATGTTGGCACAGACATTGTGATTGGTCATTTTTCTAATGCAGAATTAACCAGTCGGGAAGTAATACTGCCTGAAAACAAACATACTGTATTTCTTCAAACTGCTGAAAAAACTGTAATTTTACATCAGCCTAGACTGGCAAGAGAGGAATTCAAAAGGTTAGCATGGTACAGATGTATCTAGTGCATGCTGATGTCCACAGGAAGGGTCAAAACAGACAAGATGGAGGTCACAGCAGCACAATCTAAGACCCAGCCCTTTTGTATTACATACATTGTATGCATGTACAAAAGGGTGGGCTTCGGTTGCCTGGCTACGACCACCATCCTGCCTATTTCGACCCCCTTGCAGATGTCACTGTCCCAGCATTATCATCTCAGGGAAGAAGTGCTGCTCCAGTTCAGAATATAAACATTTTTCTTTATTCATTTATGTGTTCAGCTGAGGCAGCACCTGCCTCCAGGCAGATTCTGGGTGGCTAATCATGAAATTAGACTGACACTAAAGCCACACCTAGGACTGGAGCATTTGGCATAAATGGGGTATGAGTCACTGGCGAGAGATGGAGACCTTCACTCATGGGCCTAAGACAACCAAGAGATTGGCTGCTCAAGCAGCATCATTTCAGTGGTGCCATTTTGCCTCTTAAAAAGGAAAAGAAATAATAATAATAATAATAATAATAATAATAATAATAATAATAATAATAATAATAATAATACAAATTAATGAGCAGTGTTGTGGTTTTTTCCTAAGCCACTAGCATGGAGTCTTTTCCCTGAATATTGAAGAGGACTGCAGAGTTCTTTCATGTTCAGCTTGCTATAGGATCAGTACATCTTTTGGTGGCTGAAGGCTTATCTTATATTTGGGGATCCAGCTGAAGGCTGGAATGGGTAAAGCATTCAGGAATGTTATCAAAACGGGGCTGAGATTTTCTTGAAACCAGGCTAATTTTCCAAGTACTGAAAAGATGCTTCTGCTGTGCTTAACCTGCACCTGTGCTTTTTAATTATATCTCCAGAAATACTGGACTTTCATTATATATATATATTATTGGGGAATCCATTCTAAGTTGGGGGTAATTCATTATCCATGAATCATATCCACCCTTTCCCTCACGATTCTGTCCAAAAACTTTCTCGACAAAGTGGCAGATCGCACCATTATTTTTTATTTATTTATTTAACTTTAGTGAGTGGGTTAAGCCTCTGTAAGCACTCTGACACGTGCACACACTGACACACACATAGCACACACAGGGTTCGCCCCACCCCCTGGTTGTGTCAGTGAATCCATGTTGCAATTCCCACAGCCTGTTGAAGGATATAATAAGGTATGCTTCCAAAGCAAAGCAAAAAATGCCCATCTTGGTTAGGGATTAGTCATATCAGGTAAAACAGAAGGTCTTGCATGACTGGAATATGCTCTGTAGAAATCATCAAAGTTTTCTGGGTGTTTTTTTGTGTTTTTTTGGCAGCTTTGGAAAAGATCTTATGAAGGGAAAAGGATGAGAAACTGTGCAGTGGACACTAAGAAAACAAGTGGTTTTGGATAATATAAATGGGGTTCTGGAGAGCACTCGGCAGCTCAAAAATAACTTATTTACTGGTGTACAATATTATTAAGCCCATGTTTAGCGCTTGATGGGCATTCTACTCAATCAGCATTGCATGACTCCATGTTTTACATGCCTCTTTTAAACAAGTTTCCCCCTAATGGGACCCAATTATGATTTTACGGGAGTTGAATAAAGACCATGCATTGCCATGTTGAAGCTTCAGCCCTTTAAGGCACCAAGTTCAACTCAATGTTGCAAGACTGATGTTAAGTCCATAATGCCACATTTTCAAGAATAGTCATCCACGGGAAAGAAATCTAGTCATGGCCAAAGTGCTGGAGGAGGGGGCTTAATTCTCCTCCTGTGGCTTTTTTTCCCCCCTCTTCAATACTCTGCTTCACTGGGAAGAGAAATAAATTATGATACAGATAAAATCATAGATCTGCTTTTGTCTCAGCTCATTCCCACAAGCCGCCAGACCTTCACACAAGTCCTCCATGTGCCGAAGGGAATAGGTCCTGCAGAACTCAGTAGGCTTTGACTAAACATCATAAGGTTCTTCTGTAATTCTCTTAAATAGAAGGTTACTTGACATACCACTGCGGTGAGTCCTCTTGAACTATGAAGCACCATGATATATAAACTACACAGTATATTTTCCAGCCTAGCTTTGTCAAAATAAATTTCATTTCCAAGCATATCTTTGCTCAAAGGTATAAACGTTCACTTTGACTTAAATAAACGACCATGCCTTAATTGTGACTCCATTGATTGTGTGTGTGTGTGTGTGTGTGTGTGGTCACAAAGCGCTTGTGAAATACTTCCTGCAAAATCACCTTTTCAGGCTATAGCCAATTTTTTTCTGAATATATCTTGCTATAGTTGTTCTTCAATAAGCACCACCAGATTGCGATAATAAACGTTTCTTCCAAAGTTTCTTTTTTAGCTCTTAAAACAAATTAACAGCTGTAGGTGTTTTCTAAAAAGAAGGGAAGGAGGGAGATAAAACAATACTTTATCTCTACTACTTTATTTATTCTAATATGTATGGATAAACATCTATAATTGAACCCTTTCTTCCCTCTTTAGGCAGCTTAATTCAAAAGCAAATCCTACAGAATGCCTTTAAAAAAAATGGTTAATTTAGTAAACCCAGTCACATAACATGATTTCACAATACACATAAATAGTCATATGGTGTAACTTCTTAGAATGTACAGTAAAATCTCACTTATTATCATAAATATTGCCCATCCAGACCTGAGACTATCAATTCAAACTTTTACATAACACATTATTTTATAACTGAGTATAGCAGCCCAGATGATTCTTTACCAGAGTATCTTTGATTAATCACACATAGTAAATCTTGCTGTATCTCAAGGAATTTGGTTTAGAAGATGTAATAAAAGAGAGAGATAATTTCTCCATAGCCATTATATATAAAAGCTGCTTATCTAAGGATAAAATTCCATGGTTTCAAAGTAGTTTCTTTTGTTTTGTTTTGGTTTCGTAGTTTAGTTTGTCTAATGCTTGCTTCTATCGACAAGTAGTTCACCAAAAGTTTAGATTTTATTTTCTTACTGTCTTCAATAAATATTTCCAACTATGCTTATTGTGGATCTATTGTAATACCCCAGCTGATGATTTTATGGGTTTCAATGAATACTACTGTAATTCCCAAGAGTTTTTAACCATTGAGCACATGTAAAACAAATGAAGAGACAGTACATGCTTTTTTTGCTGCATTTATTTCAATATTAATGTATTTAGTTATATATGCCAATTTCACAGTAAATTTCTACCATTTATAAATTATTTTAGTATATTTTTTCCCTTGTTTGGATGAGGATAAAAGTATAGGTTTGGAAACCCGAATCCTGTTCCGCTCTCTGTTGATGTAGATTCTAGATTGTTTTCCCAAAATGTAAAATGCAACAGAGCACAGAGTTTGGATATGAATAAACTGGCATCTAAAATTAATTCTTCAAATTTAGTAAGTTGTCCTTTGACAGTATGGATTTGTTGTTAACAGGCAAAAACATAATACAATTTAGCAGATGAAACCAGGAAATACTGAAATGAAACTCTTTGTTTTTTCTGTTGCAGTTTTCATCTTCTCCAAAATTCCATAGTTCTCCTCAAAAGAGATTACAGATTATTTTAATTCCCTCCTTCCCTCCCTCCCTTCCTTCCTTTCCCCACATTCTCCCCAATGCCCATTTGGCTCAGAGGTCTTCTGCCAGTGTGCTATCTTG
Source organism: Candoia aspera (assembly GCF_035149785.1). NCBI lineage: Eukaryota > Metazoa > Chordata > Lepidosauria > Squamata > Candoiidae > Candoia > Candoia aspera. The sequence goes on from NC_086157.1 coordinate 3,502,208, forward strand.
ACACACTTGGGAGCAATATTAGGTAATGTTTAAAGGCTACAAAAACATTTCAGAAAGTGGGGATGGCAGGAAGGTGTTGAGAAAAGCTTTGATCGCAATCCACCAGTATACTTCTTGTAACACTGTAAAGAGAGGCATTGTGGAAGTTTGCAGGATGTGAAATCCCCCTCAGAGCAAAGTGAGGAGATGAAAGTCTGCAGAGATATACAGAAAACAGAAGGCATCTTGGTTATTTCTTTATTTATTTTAAGGGATGAAAAATAGGAAAAGAAAATGGCAAATATACCATTCTCCACCACTTTGGAAAGTTAAGTAAACAGCAAAAGTCTGCTTCCAAATTCTCAGAGACCTTTGTGAAAAAAAATAATTTACCACCCACCCAACAAATGGTTGAAAAAGAAATACTCAATGTTTTCAGCCCAGCATTGCTTAAAATACAGAAATACCTTCTTTCTTCTCTTTCCCATTTATTCTGGTAATGTGAAGAGCCAGGAATTGGGGAGAGAAAGAGGTATACAATACTGAATATTTTTGCAACAGTTCCTGTGAAAAGTGCATCTTCTTCCTTGTCACAGATGCTGAGTTTTACAAGCAGATCTTTTGCTACGTCAAAGGAAACAACTTGTCTGTGTCAATATTTCATGCCTTCCTCTGTATAAAGTTATTCAAAATTTGGTCCATTCTGAGTTTTCATTGAATGTCACACTTTCTAAGAAAACGTCTTGAAAATGATGACAGATTGATACTTTGTCTTCCATGCAACAAACTCAACAACTTCACTCAGTATTTTCTGATTCGCTGTTTGCTACTTCCCATAACTGCTCATTTTAGCTTTTCTTTTAAAAGGTACATTTTACCAGCCTTAAAAAAACAAACAAACAAAAATACTCCTTAAATTTTCAGACCAAAAGAAGATGGTGCCTCATTTCTTCATGATGGTATAGTAACATTATATGTAAAAATTAAAGGCACTGCATTTTATGCAGGATAGAGGACTTTTTCTCCACTGGGGCAGGTTTTAGTCAAGAGAAAAATAGGCAAATTAAAACAAGACAGGTAATAAATTGCTTGCACATCTCTAATGAGTAGTTATAGCAACCTGCACTGGAATCTTGATATATTCACCTAAGCCTGAATTAAATTAATCTCCTTTTATGGGAACAAACAATATGTTTACATTGTGAAATCTGGAAATGTCTTTGAACTATGGCAATTGGAGCATACCTCCTCATTTTGGCCAATTACTGTAGAACTGTATCTACCCCAGCAAAAAGTTTATATGGAAAGGGAAAATACAGCTCTGATTTATTTTCTTCCAAACCTCCCAGATCTAATCCTGTAATTAAATCACAACAACATCTAAAGTTTCACAAGTAATTCATGGATTACGCAGATGTGCTCACCTAATTATAAAATCATCGGTCTCTTCCTGAGTTTCAAAATAGGCAGGTTATTCTATTAGGAAGAAACATTTAATCAATGTGATTGACATGTTTGTGAATTAGATAAAAGCACCGCAAGCTGGAATTGATTTTGGATTTTGCATCCAAAAAATGCTGCCATATTTACCCAAAAGATGACAGTCTGCCTAAAAAAGGAAGATTGTATGAGGACACACCGTTCCTGCTTCCTTACCCTCTCATCTGTGTATACATGACTCCCACTGAAATCCTCCCAAAAATGTACCTGTGATACTTTTACATGCGTATATATGTTCATAGTATGTTATATGTATATGTAGAAACTGTACCAACTAAAGGTCCTGATTTTCTGACCTTCTCAATGGGGATGCCCATGGGCAGAACGTGAAGACTCTGCTTAATGCAGATGGCGAGAGAGCCAGGGTCTGTAGTGGTTAATGTCTGGGACTAGGAGTGGAGAGACCCCATTTCTAGTCCTCCTTTAGAAATGGGTGCCGGTGGGTGACCTTGGGCCAGTCCCTCTCACTTAGCCTGGATCGGCATCAGGCTTTGGGACAAGCAGGCTTATAAACAAAACCCCGTGTCGCATTATGCATTGATAGCTTTGCTGTAAGAGCCAGATGTGTGCAGTGCAGAAACAAACAGATCCTGCAACCATGCAGGACAGTGACTAATAAGACCAACAGCTTAAAGCAAATATTGCAACCCAGTAACTTTTTAATCTAAACACTGATCTTACATGAACTGCACTGACTTGCAGTTGAGGATGCTGGCGTTCTTTACGATGCCCTAAGGAGTTTGTGCTCCTGACCTCCAAAATACTATTGCTCTCCTTGTGAACTGCCAGTCATTTTCAATCATCTTCAGAGGCTGTATTGTAATAACCCCCTAGTTGTATAGGTTGAAGTCTTTCTTGAAGATAGCACCATAAATTATGGAACTCCATTCCTATCTTCACCAGGCCTTCAGCATGGGAGAGACCCCTCCCTTCAGTCCATCTGCTGTGTCACACTTTCTATCTTTTTATTGGTTTTATTGTAATTTCTTTGTTTGACTGTTGTAAGCCACCCAGAGTCACTGGGAGTTGGGCAACACACAAGTTCAATAAATCATCATCATCATCATCATCATCATCATCATCATCATCATCATCATCATCTTTTCCTAGTTTTCAACTTACCATAAAGACCCTGGCTCACACTAGTTTTGGGTGTGTTTCGAAAAGCTTTAATTTTACACTCTGGATAGATTTTGTTCACATTTTAATTGGAATACTTCTCCTTTCCCTGTTCTAGCTCATCTGGAGAGTTCTTTGGGACCCTAACCCTCAGCAATTTGAAAGCTTATCTGGAAGGGCTGGCTTAAATGAAACTATTCCAGATTCTCTTTTCATGTTGTCATTACCATCCTCCTAAACTGTCACTGAACAGTCACATTTTCAAACTCTGTGGCCACTTTTTTCTTGCCAGTGTCCCTGGGTCAAGAGCAAAATGAAATTGTGGCTTTCTGAAAGTGAGCTGCTTTGATCCCTCCAGCTGTTGCACATTCCAATCATTTTACCCATGTGCAAACCCAAGGGACTATTTCCACTGCTTTCACCTGAGATCACCTGAGGGGACGTTAGGGGGATGTTGACAGGAGGACAGATGTACCCTTTTGACACATTAGAATAAGAAAGGACACCAGGGCTTTTGGATAGGGAATGTTCAGTGGCCTCCCTTCATCCCTGCTGGCTTTCTCATTCTGAAAAGATTCTACACTGCCCCCTTTCTCCGTTGCTGTCAAATCCTCAATGATATTTAACAGTGATTTCACTTTGCATCTGCTATAGCTCTGATGCCTCTCGACATGCACATTCCTGCGATGCTCATGGGACATCATTCAAAACAGCAAAAAAAAAAAAAAAAAAAGGTAAAACAGGTATACTTCCAGCAGGATGACACCCAAAGTTTATCCAATGATTCTTTATCCTGGAAAAGGATAGGCTTTTCTCGCATGCCGACCCGCTTAGCTGGGAAGAAATATGCTTAGATATGGAAGAAAGGGAAGGGTTCCTTAAGATCTGTTCTGTATCATCTGACATGCAGAATATAGAATAATGCTTTTAGGTTACTGGAAGGCAGATTCTGGTTAAATGCTACAAAGAAAACACCTTCCTAACAGTAAGAACATTTGCTGTCTACAGATCGGTGGAATCAGTTACGAAGGGAGGGGATGAGCTTTCCTTCACTGAATGTTTTCAGACTGCTCATCTGGGATGATTCCTAGACCTAAATGGTCCCTCCCATGCTAGCATTCTATATGGATAACATGTTGAACTGAATAATCATAATCATAATCATAATCATAATTGGATTCTCAAGACAGAATTAGACATTTTGCTGATAATCTATGTTCTTTATATTTTTATACAAAGATGACTTTAGGTCCCATAGTTACTGCAAAGTGGGTGCCAATGCTTTAAGAAATCACTTTTTTAACAGGAAAAACGTAATTAGAGAAATGTTACGTTAGACACACAGTGTTTAGCCAGAACATGGTTCTTTCCAAAAGTTCAATTCTGAGATGATGGTATTTACCCTTCATACACTTCTTATAACTACATGCTTATTATCCCAATGTTTTAGGTATTAAAAAAATCAGTGAATTAATTCTAAGAGTACAGTCTACAGAACAAGACTTGTTAAATTAAACGGGTTCTTCTTCCCTGGGGAGAAAGTCCTCACCTTTGTTGACATGAAAGTTTAAAACTAATAAAATAAAACCTTCCAGCATTTCAAGTAGCATTTTTTTTCCAACTGTTAAGTTTAATGTGATTACACAGAAGTTAGCAAACTTCTCTTGGTCGTTCCTTAAAAATATTACCTGTAGTTGCATGTCAGTTAATAAGAACCAGATATGGTGAAATGGATTAAAGGTGTCCTACGCAATCCTTGAGGGATGGGCAAATGGTGGATCACATTGTATCTCTAGCCTGACTGAAGTTATTAGATCAATAATTTGCAGCTGATATGTTACCAAATCTACAACCAATAAACCAGAATTAGAAGACAAAATACAGAACAGCTCCAATGTTTTGGGGCTGATACCAAGGGTGTGCAGAGACCACTAGACATTCAGGATCTTCATGCAAAACACAAAACGTCCAGACTGATGTATGAATCCAGAGAAATTATTAAGCCTCTTACAGCAGCTTATAACCAAGAAAGAAAGATTCTCTCAGATTCAGAATAGTCAGGCTTATTTCAGGGAGAAAGAGATTAAGATACAGAATTTCAGAAACTGGATATGTGTGCCCCAACCCGCATTCGGTGATCCTATTAAGGCAGGGACATCCTATTCCCTTTGATCTTCTTTCTGACTGAGTCTTGGTTTAACTGGGAGATGTTAATTGATTATTTGATACCCCCCCCCCAAAGATCCATCGTTGTCCACATGAGAGGGGTCAAAATGGTTGTAATATGTGTTTGTTTTTCAGAGTTTGCAGGTAAATTGGACCTTTATTTTTTTAAAAGGGTTTTTTTTATCAGTAGAGATAATTTTTAGCTATTTGTAAACACTGAGGAAAACTAGACTTGTTTGAGACAGAAAGTGATGAAATTGGTAGTAAAAGCAGGAATGCCTGTACCAGTCTCAGGATTGTGATGTTGTATAATGGAAAGGTGGGAGGAGGGCTGGAAGGAATAATGATGCTCCTTACTGAATGCAGTAGTGCCGATGGTTGTGGAGTGCACACTCACAAAAACCATATGCCCAGAAGTTTCAAGACACTCAAATAATTTATTGGGAGGGAATTCTGCTGCCATGCAGAAGGCAGCTGGTGAGCTAGAAGGAAGCAACATAAATCACACTCCAAGTGTGGAGGATCAAGAGTATTGCATATTATTCAGGGAATAAAAAATGTATTCAGAATTGCAGATACCATTTGGACTAGCACTGAAATAAACACAGGCTGCTGAAGAGAAGGATTTGTTCAAGGGATTGAATATATGGTTAGAGAATAAGAAGATGTCACTTGGAGTACATCATAATTAAAAAGTGCATCCTGATCATTGGGTGCACTCTCAAATGGATAAGTACCTGCTAGTCACAGTGTGCTGTGTAATGAGTTTCTCTTCTATATTCAGAGAAAATAGCTTGTCTACCAAAGCAGGCATACTGTCACAGTTCTGGAGTTTATGGAAGTCCAGATCTGGACCAAAGTTAAATTGCTCCCATTTCCCAATACTATGGACCTCCCTGAATTGCTCCATTTTGTACTGTACTGTAGTTCATCCGAAGGGATATAATTTAAGGGCCAGTTATTATTGGCAATGGTTTTACAACTGCTTCTTTTAGTTACGTTGGAACAGAGATGTTCCTTTAGGAAGACCCACAGAATGTCAAACATGATGAACAAGTCAATGTTAATACTTCCAAGGTGTGTATGTGAACTGGAATGGAATCATACAATGATGTCAATGTGTTTTTCTAACTTGGATGATGCAATTCACAAATAAAACCACCATGCAGAAGAATGCACATAATAGAAAGAAGCACACATAGACATGTGTATATTGGAGGAAAAAGTACACAGAGAAACATGGGGCAGCGGGAGGGGGCATTGTTTAGATCCTTGGTTTCAGATAGCCTCTGCGATGGCTGCTGTTCTGCAGAAAGCCTTGTTGGTAGAGACTCTTTAAGCCTTTCCCTTCTAGCAGTTCTCCCCTCAAACAGTTTTTGTTGCTTAAAAATCTGTATCTCTGTCATTATTTTGAGCTGAAACTGAACCAATTGGGAAAAGTTAAGCGATTCCTTTCAGCCTTCCATTCTTTTGCTCAGAGGTAATAGCCTGCTGTTAGTGTGCTTCAGACCAGGAACCCTAGGGAAATAATCACAATGTAGTTTGGTCCCAAGACTGAAGCTGGACTTGATTCAACCATTGTTACCATTTTTAAATGTGGCTTGGAGCAAAGAGATGCAGATCATCACTGCCAATGGCCATTCTCTAGGGACTCCCATTTCAGCATTTGCTTATCCATATAAAATGGTGGATGTGGTTGAAAGTGCACTTTGTCTGCTATACAAAAAAGGCAAGACTTGTCTTGCTGGATCAGCTAAACTAGCCAGATGGCCTAATTTCTTCACAAGCAGGTTGCAAAAGTGAGGGTTCTCTCACTTTGGACCCTCTGCATTTCATTTTTTCCTCCCATATAGAAACTTGCAATCTATTATTGTCTGTGCTGCCTTCAGCATTATTGCCAGTACCCTCGGTGCAGGGCAAAAGGATTACTTACTTTCCTGTGCCAGTGTGTAAACGCAAAACGTTTTTACTTGTGGAAAGAGTTAATTGACTTCTGTCCCTGTTCACAAATTCATTTTTTGTTGTCCTCTTTGACAGTAGCATGAAAAGGACTTTGTGCAATTGAGCCATAAAGTGCCACAGATTTTAAAAAAAAATGTTACTTTTTTTCTGCCATGCAGAATCATCCTGTCTTTATGAACTGCAGCATGAGTTGATCATATAGATCAGAACGATGCATAGATTGGAACTTAAATCAAACTTTGTTCTTGTTGGAAGTTCTGGCAAATCCAGCATGCCTCATTAGCATGTGAATTAGCATGTAAATTGAGTTGTCCCACAATGCAACTCTGAGGAAGCTTTTTGTTGCCACTCCCATTTTCTGTCTCTCTCTTTTCCCCTTCTTCCACCAATCAAGCAGGTAGCATAGATGCTGCTCTCTTCATCAGGGCCATGGGCCTTGATGAAGGATTCTGCCCCTTTTACACAGCTGCCCCTTGGCAGCTGTAGGGCTGAGAGTTTAGGGCAAACTAAATACTTAGAAAGAAAAGAAGAACAAAGGAACTTCATTATTTCCACCAAGGTGGATGTTACAGAAGCAACTATAAAGTCAGTAAGAATTCTTTTATTTATCTTAACCTAATCTGTCTAAGTGTGTGATTCTTTATGCTTGGGGTGGGGGTGTGTGCATCTGTAAGATCCATAACCTGTATTTCTCTGGCATGCTCACTGAAGCTATCTAAGATAATTTTCTTTTTCTGGGCCAGCTTCTCAGCTGTGTTATAAGCTCTGCTCCATTTCAGTGGTTCTAGCAGGCCACTAAATTGGCTTCAGTTCTTACCAACTCTCCTTACTATGTAGTTCTCAGCTCAGCAGATAGACGAATAATGGAGTGGGTTTTAAAAGAAAATACATTAAAATGTCTGTATCTAAAGAGACTGAAAATAAAAAAAGCACCTATTTAACTCCAGTTTTCATGCAGATGCATCTTAGCAAAAGGCAACTCCTAGCTGACTTAGCCTGGTTTGAAGGCTAAGTAGGGTCATGACCAGTGGTATTTGGATGGGAGATCTTTGGAAAATTCAGAGTTCAGGGTGAACCTGGAAATTTGAAGACAACATCTTGGAAGAAGGGAGTGATATATCACTTCCATGTTGCTACCAAAAACCTAAATGAATTTATCCATGAAGTCACCCAAAATTGGAAAGAGTTTATCTTTACATTTCATGCACAAATAAAAAAGAAAGAAAGTGACAATCAATATAGAAATGGAAAAACAGGTGAAGACACATAAAAGTGGCAAGGATTAAAACAAATTTATTCCTCCTTAGTTACAATGAGTTAACAATAACCACCTGTGAACAAACTTTATTCTGAGTTATATAATAGCCATATAGGTGCATATTTACAACAAAATAATAATTTAGTAGGGATGCAGGAAAAATGGCTATACTGAACATTTTTGCATGAATTTAACTGATTCATCCTTGACAAATCAAAATATATTTATGGGCCCAAATCTTCACTTTTCACAAATATGTAATGCAGTTTTCAACACTGCAAATAATAAGTATATATTCTGGAAAAGTGAATGACAAACTGCCAATTTCTAGTAAGCATACAGCCAAAAATGTGTGCAATTTTCCATGTGCCTTTTCTTTCAGAATCTGCAGTCTGACAGAGAAATGGGAAACTAATCTACAGCTATAAAAATGAGAACCTGAGAACAATAAGGATGGGCAGTTTTTCTTTTCCCCAGGACTACCATATCTGGCTTTCAAAACTCCAGATGTTTACTAGATGGCAGCAGGGAGAGTGTTATGGGTTTCTCTGCCACCCTCTGGATTTTGGCAAGTGTGGTAGCCATACAAACCCCACAAGAATGCTCTTTATTAAATGCCTTGGGAAAGAATCTTAATCTTAATCTTTCCCAAGAATCTTAATCTTAACCCCACTCCCTTCAAGCACTGAAGATGTTACCTAGTCAGGTACAGAACGTCTGCAAGAAAACAACCAAGCTCAGAGAACACCAAGGACTCCAAACAATCGTAACTTTTACTTGCCATTTCTATTGTTTCTGAAAGCTACATGTCAGAGGTTTTCTCTTCTTTATTATCCTGTCATCAATATTATTCCCATTTTGTCTGACCCTAGGAAGAAGAACACTGATGCTTAATCAAATGAGCACAGGATGTTTCTGAAATGCTTTTAGGCCGTGTCTAGTAATGTTGGAACAATTTGTCATCCTGTTCAACTAATTCCTATGGAGTTTTACAGAAGATGGGGTGGGTCTAAGTAGATGTAAGAGAGTGGCCACAAACTGTAGCTGTCCCTTCTCCAGGAACCAACAGGCATGCTAGCAACAAAAAAGTAAATAAATATAAGGAAAAAGAGCTATTCTTATAGATAGGTGTAGAGCTGAATAATTTAACCTTTCAGAGTTGTTTATTTTCTTATGATCAAAAGAATGAATGTCAGAGCTTTGTTGTTATAGGGCATTTTCAGACATAGAGAATTGCTCCACAAGGCACCCTGCATAAGCAATCTCCACGTAAGGAATCTAATGAAAAACAAAAATGGAATTTGAAGAAACACATGCAAAACCTACATAATTCAGCTTGTGGCATTTGTAGACTTTTATAAGTCAAAAGTACGTTTTGTTTTTTGGTTTGGTTTGAAAGATGAAAGACCTAAAGCATCTTCTGGTATCTGCAGCGGGTTCCGTCCAATTTCTTTATAGATGTATAGATATCTTCAGACTTGGAAGGTTACAGGTTGTTTTGTTAAATTAGATATTTTCATTTTAAGATTGTGAGTGGTGTTTGGAGGGAGAAGGGAGGTGCCAAAGATGATGTACCATACTGGGTGTGATAGTGAATGTCATGAGGTGGCTTGTCTTCATGTGAATTGATGGTGAATGTGAACATGCCTCAGAAATCATATCTGCAGTGCTTCTATACCACATACAGAATGTAGGGTTCTCCTGATAGGCAAAGTTAGTAGGGAATAAATTCTTTCAAAGAACTTGAAAATCAGCTGCTCTGTCCTCTGAATTATTTGTCAAGATCCCATGCAAGTGCACAACTAAGCCACACGGAACTTTGAAGTGTCTAAGTACAGTACGTGAACTTGTTTGGTAATGGTCTGGGAGTCATTGGTTTGCCAATGATTTTACAATGAAGTTACTACTGCCCAAGTGTGTATGTGAACCTGAATGTTAATACTTCCAAGGTGTGTATGTGTACTGGAATGGAATCATACAATGATGTCAGTGTGTTTTTTCTAACTTGGATGATGCAATTCACAAATAAAACCACTGTGCAGAAGGATGTATGTAATAGAAAGAAGCATGCCCAGACATGTGTATATTAGGGGGAAAGTACACACAGAAGCAGTGTGTGTGTGTGTGTGTGTGTGTATACCCATCAGAGTGTTTGCATAAATGTCTAGAGCATTTTAAGAGATGTGCATCCTAAGCCTGTTTTTGGGGGAGATTGGGTACAAACGACCATATCAAAGGGGGCAGATAGGAGAAAGCGAGAGAGAGAATGGAAGGGAAGGGAAGATTCTAAATGGTTGGAAAAGACTGGATGAAACCAAGGTTTCCACATTTGTCAGGTCTCTGGTTTCTGGTGCTTTCCTCACCATGTTCTTCTCCACAAGGAGTAACTTGCCAGAATAGGAGCTGAACATTTTTTCTTGCACTGTTGTGGTATTTTAATTAAAAATTGAAGTTCTGTAGATGAATCAGGATTTTAGTTCAGGTGCTATTTCCAGCCTTTTTAGTGTGGTCAGTAACTAGAAGAAAGATTAAAAGTAAATATTAACCAGAATTATTTGTGCTCAGCTTCGGTTTGATCATGCCCAAGAAAACTATTTTTAATTTTGGGCAGACCGAGAGAACATTTTCCCCATGTCAAAAGATTAGAAGGGTACATTTTTTTGTATGTGTGTGATGTGTATTTCCTTATTCTTCATATAATTTGTACATTAAATCTTGCAATACTATCTCCAGAAACTTGTTAAAATGACGCACCTCAGAAGTTGCCACTTTCCTTCATTCCAACAAGCATTTGTCTCAATTATTGCCAAAGTGCAAAATTCCCCAACCACTAAACTGTTTTCTGCTGTAACATCCACCTCTTCAGATGCTTCTGAGAAAATACTGGGCTTAGCTCAGGTCCATAGCATGCCTTTCGGCTTATACTCAGAGGCTTAAGCCATCTACAACCTACTGGTAAACTACTTATACTGAGCCAAACATTTTTTAAAGCAAATTTACACTTTAACTACAAAATGGTTCTCATGGAACCACCCCAGTTCTCTTTAGGTAAAGGCATGCTTTGAATGTAGTGATGATGATGGACGTAAATTGTTTAGCTTCTATTGCTACTCATTTCAGAAAAGTAGGCATATAAGCTGTTAAAAGCTGTTGTTCCCTTTCCAGGGCAATAGGAGAAAGGAAGAGATTAGGGCTTTTTTCCAAGTCCTTGACACATGAATGAGTTTTATGGCCTAGCACCTTCCTATAAATCAAGCTAATTTATTCATATTCATTATTCAAACTTTAAAATGAAGATGACACAAAGCTGGGAGATTCAGAAGCATCTCAGCATGTTGGAGCGGTAGGCTGAAATGAACAGAGCATGAAGTTTGGCATCTGGGGGAAAAAAATATAAGAGGATAGGACAGGTTAGGGGAAACCTGATTTGTTCATTGCATGTCTGAAAGGGACCTAGGTAGGAGAGTTTGTAAAAAGGCAGAGAAAGTAATGAGCAAAATGCTAGAGAACCAACAGACAGGGGAATTTGTTAGTAGCTTATCTCATAAATGGCAAGTCACTGTAACTGGCAAAAAGCCCAGAAAGATGATGTTGGAATTGCACAAAGAGATTCTGTCTTGATGAACTCACTAATCCCTTCATGTGAGATGGGCAGCCAAACAAACAAACAGGACTAGAGGTTTCTCTCCCAGTTTCCAAGATTTGGAAGTTTACTCCTACTTCTTGTGTTAAAACTCCTTATTGGAGTCTGTGTGAGTCTTGCCTCCTTGATTCGGGTAGTCCTCACTTAATGACTACAATTGAGACCAGAATTTCAGTTGCTAAGCAAAGTGGTCATTAAGCAAATTTGACTTGATTTTACAGCTTTTTTGGGGGTGGTTGTTAAGTGAATCACCATGGGCATTAAGTGAACCACATAGTCATTAAGCAAATCATGTGGTTCCCCATTGATTTTGCTTGCCAGAAGCCAGCCGGGAAGATCAAAAATGGTGATCATGTGACCACGGAACACTGCGATGATCATAAATGCGAACCAGTTGCCAAGCACTCAAATCATGATCACATGACCGCAGGGATGCTGCAAAGATCGTAAGTGTGAGAACCAGTTGTAAGTCCGTTTTTTCAGCACCATCATAAGTCTGAACCATCACTAAACAAATGGTTGTTAAGTGAGGACTACCTGTATGTCCTGAAAAACCCTTGACACTGGAGTTTTTTAATGACCACAAGCTAAATATGGTTAATGTAAATGCTTTGAGTTCGCACCACAGTAGAAAGGTATGGAATGAACAGGGAAAAAAATAATTAAAATATTAAAATGCTTTCAGCCCTGTTCCCTCTTGGAATATATAATGGTATATAATGGTAGCACTATGTTTTTGTTGTTGTTATTTGATTCTAAATTAACTGAGCCTCAGTAACAATATTTTTCCTTCATGCCATCTTCAGAGTTCATAACAGTGAGTTGTCTTACTGCACTATTACCAAACATAGGTGCTGATAACACTACATGTAACTTTCCCGTAATCTATTATAATCTATTATATGTATAATATATTATACAAAGATGGGATAGTTCTTGTGATCAGGAAGCTGATTCCATTTAGAATTTAACTGCTGATTTGTAAAGATCAGTTTGCTCCAGATTTGTATTTATTTCAATAACCCAAATGGCTACTACAACTTCATTGTTATTATGCAGTTAAAAGAATACAAAGCTGATAAAAACCTTTTATCACAAAGAAGAATGTTAAAGATCAGATGAATACTAAGGGTAAGATGTCATTTATGGATATAAAGACAGATTTAAAAGTCAGTTTTCTTAACCAAAGCAAATAATTGGAAAATAAATAATGGCAATATTGAAGTTGTGTATATTCTTCCTTAACGTATAAGATGACAATTTAGAGGTAGTCTCTTAATAGGTACTCTAAGTTATTTCAATTGTTTTGAACCAAATGTAGATTATATAGTGGAAGATAAGAGGTGTGTAACATTCTTTTTACCTATTACTACAATATCATGGTGGGGTGCAGTGGTCAGTGAGAGAAAGATTGGCCCAAAGTCCCACACAGACTGAGCCTCCACAGCTGGGACTGTGTTGTCCTAGTCCAACACCTTAAACATAATGTCATTCTGGGATACTTCTTTGAAAGGATCTGTGTCTTTTTAGGGTCCATAAGATTGCCATAAGACAGGACAGCCTGGAGAAGGTGCTGATGCTGGGGAGAGTGGAGGGCAAAAGGAAGAGGGGCCGACCAAGGGCAAGGTGGATGGATGATATTCTGGAGGTGACGGACTCGTCCCTGGGGGAGCTGGGGGTGTTGACGACTGACAGGAAGCTCTGGCGTGGGCTGGTCCACGAAGTCACAAAGAGTCGGAAGTGACTGAATGAATAAACAACAAAAAGATTGCCATGTGAATGAAAAATACTCTTTGATGTCATCTGTGGAAATGGTGGCATTATTAGCTCAATGGGACCAAGTGTACCTTTGCGGCCCTGTCAAACACCCAACTTGGTCATTTTCCAGAGGTGACCTGCTTTAAAACATGTACACTTATTCTCTAGGAATATTTCAAATATTATTTATTAGCAGGACTTATAGGCCACTCTGATACCAGCAATGAGCGGATTACTGCAGTTTTATCTTTTACTTGCTAATGTTAATTTCAGTCACTCCTGCTGTAAGCTTAACAGCTTTTGCACCGTATTCTTTTTTTTATTATTATTGTCTTAATCTGGGACTCTGCAGAAATTATTGTGATTGGAAGGGACTGAGAAGGGCTTTGCATCCCAGGTTCTTCTGAAATCGAACAGGGGAAACCTTTCCAAGGCATAGTATGGAAGGAGCTAAGCCCCAGTTTCCAATTTAAAGCCTATAATGATTTTTCTTGGGCAGGATTCATAAATCTCCATTTCTTCCAACGGGGGCACAAAAATGGTCCTTTCACTGGAGCTGACCTGTCTCATCTAAGCCTTCCTCTCAGGACTTGTAGGATTCTGCTACAGGAGTATCACCCTGCGACAGGCTTCTTTGTAGAGCTGGAAGCCTTGTTGAAAATATTCTGGTGCCTTCCATTGATATGCAGCTCGGCGGTCATTAAAATTGTATTATATAAGCCTTGCTATCTGCAGAGAGGGCTTACATATTTATTTTATCAGAATATTCTGTAAGGCGGGAGGCAAAAAAGAGACCCAGCAGGATGAGAACAAGGAAAGGAATCAAAATTATGTTCCCTTATAATTTAAATATAGTGCTGAAAACTTTTCCCATCTCTCTCTCTCTCTCTCTCTCTCCCTCTCTCTCCCTCTCTCTCTCCCCTCTCCCTCTCCCTCTCTCTCACACACGCACACACACACTCAAGGCATTGACATTTATCTACTCTAGTTGATTTCAGCATTTGCTCCCAATGCCCTGCAGGTACTTTACTGTCCTGTATTAGCAGCAGTAGTTCAAGCTATTTTTGCATTATATCATTTTCATATCTTTCTCCTGGAAGGCAGATATTAATCAGAAGGTGCCACTAACAGTTGAAGCAAAAGGGGGAAGAGAGAGGGGGAGGCAGCCAGCTATTGATTATGAAGTTGACTTACCCAGGGTCAGACTATCCGATTAGCAGGTTCATAAGCTACATGGCTTCGGCTGGCTAGAAAACAAATGGAAATTCATTTAGCTGCAGCTGACTATGATATTTCTACATTGTGTTAAAAATATAGTGGCTGATACTAGCAAATCCCATTCTGGGGATAAGGTCTATAACATTCTGCAAGGGAACTGTTCATGCTTCAAAAGATATAAATTAATTACACAATTAATGGCTTTTGCAAGGCCCAGAGTAAATATACTTAGAAATCTACCTCATCTCCACCATGAAGTGCATAGTTTGGGGCTTAGTAATGGGCACTTGGTTCCCCCTGCATTTAATTCAATTTCTTCCATCCTTTGCATGCATTTAGATTAGCCATAGGCCTGAATTAATGAAGAGGAGATTCGCACAATTGCCTGGGTTACTGGTTCTTGGAGATCTGATCCAAGGTCTCCTGAGAAGTTCAAACAAATGGGAGAATATTCCTCTAGGTTTTCAGGCTGTCAGTATCCCCTGCATGGTCAGCTTTCTATAATGTTCTCTCTTATTCATGACATGAACCTGCACTCTGCAAATATTTTAGGAACCATTTACAATATTAGTTTCCAGGAAATGTGATTGAATGCATGTGCATATAGTCAAACCTGAATCTATTTATTTACTTATTATTTGTATTTCAAGACTGCCCAACTCCATGGCAACTTTGGGCGGCTTACAGTTTTAAATACATACGTACGTACATACATGCATACATACCTAGTATGTCAAAAAAAGAGAAGACAGCTGACCAGTAAACACAACCAAATAAACCAAACGGGCAAAAGGGGGTTGCTATCACTGTTTATTTTACCTATTTCCAATATTTATATACAGAGAGCCAGTTTGGTGTGGGGGCTAAGGCACTAGGCTAGAAACCGGGAGACCATGAGTTCTAGTCCCGCCTTAGGCACAAAACCAGCTGGGTGACCTTGGGCCAGTCACTTTCTCTCAGCCCTTGGAAGGAGGCAATGGCAAACCACTTCTGAAAAACCTTGCCAAGAAAACTGCAGGGACTTGTCCAGGCAGTCCCTGAGAACTGGACATGATTGGACAGAATATAGATACTTAGACAGACAGAGCCAACAGTACTTAAAAAACAAACAAACTAATTATGCAATTCACAAGCATAATAATAAAAGAAGACATGTCCCAGTCACCACATTCATCTGTTTGGAATGGAATTTAACATCAGAATCAAGTTTGAAACAGGACAGAATTAATGGCCATGCTGAGCATAAAATCTTGCAGGAAAAACCAAGCTTAAACTATTTTCCTAAACTTGGTAAGTGTGGGAAGGGCACGCAGACTCCAAGGAGGAATGTTATTCCAGAGGTTCCGTGCAGCGACAGAGCAGTGTGCTGCAGGAGCAAAAACAGTTGTCTGGGTAGGAACAAGAAAGAAAACCCAGTTTTCGGATCTTACAGTCCATTAGAAAAAGCTTCTTTGCAGGAAACGGGGTATAGGCTGCCTGGATGTGAGGCATGATACAGCAGGGCTGTATTTATCCAGAAACAGATTAATGTGTGCTAAATGTGAAAAGCTTGATTTAAAAATAAGCTTCTGGTATTTAAGTTCTTTGCTGCTGGTGCCCAACAGCACCTGCCTTATTCAATATAAAAAAAAGATCATTGCCTCAGTAGTGTGGGTGTGAGTCCATGTGCACGGGTGTATGCATATATGCATGGGGGACTGCTAAGGATAACCTGTTGAACACACATATAGATTTTGGCACTGTTTACACCCAGCAGGATCTCAGACGTTCTGAAAATAAATAATTCTATTCAACGAACCATTAGAACGGTAAAGTCAAAAGCATCCCAAAGCCATTGAAGTGCATGTATGTAATTACGGTGCCAAAATGATTTACTTTTGCTTCTAGAGACCTAACATTTGCCCCTCAAATTAACAGCTTTGAAGTTTGCCAATATGTTTCATCTCAGATGTTCTCACTTCTGTTTTAATGGCTTGGCTATTACCGTTCTGATAGCTAATTAGGAGAGCTTCCGTGTGCCCGTATTTAAGGTCCTTTGCAAGCTTTGCTCTGCTCAAGCGTTAGAAAACGTGCTTGCTTCAGCCAAGGCATTTCTGTCTGTTTTTGATAGATGAAACCCCGAATCCCATTGCCCTTTTAACAGTGTAGTGGGCCAACAATGCAGATTCTAAATAGAATTACTTTTCCCCAGCAGTTTGTCCTGAGGTCTGTAATAAGTTAAGTAACCATTTTAATCACTTGAAGTGACTGACATCATGCTGACAGAAACCCCAGGGAACTGCAGAAGCCAAACATATTCATTTTATCACAGATATATTTCAGACAGCAAAAATGAAGACTGGAAGAGGGATTAAACATGTCAAATAATTGTTTTGGAGTTTTCACCCTGGTTGCCCTTTTCGTCACTAAATGTTTGATAATACTAAACAGAATTAGAAATGAAAGATGAAGATCTGGGTAGAGGTGAAGTCTGAAACAGCTTGGGAAGGCTGGACTGCCAACTAGCATTGATCTAGATTCATGTGGTTATAACAAGAGATCAAGAATGGAAGTTCATGCATTCCTGTTCAAGTATTTATCTGTTTCCACAAATGCAAATGCAGTGGTACAATTTTTTAGTAATATCTTGATAACAACAGTTGATATGCCAAATAGTGGAAGCTCATCCACCCATTATTTTCTTGAAGGATGCCAAACCTAAGAAAATCATATGGGTTTTGTCAGCCACCCCCAAATCAAAGAAATCCCATTCTTTCCCCAACCCCACACAAAAATGTTGTCTATTTCCATACAGTTACAATAAAAACTGTGGAGAAAAACAAGCAAGGAATGTGAAGGGGATGTTGGCCAAGTGCCAAAGAGGACTGCATTCCTTATCTCTCTCATAATTGGAAAAAAGAAGGACCTGCAGATAAACCAGCATGTCCGCAATTATTATGAATTAACCACACCTTCTTTCCTGGAAGTATGTGTGTCAAACAGAAATTACGACAAACCTGAATCTTGCAAATGCTTGAGACAGAACCTGTATTTGAACATCTGGCACTTCATATGAGTATGTTTTCTGCTCCACCCCCTCCCTTATTTTCTCCGCTGAGGATATGCAGGCTCCAGATATTCATCCATTTACTCTGTTAGTGATTGTGTGTGTGTGTGCGTGTGTGTATCTTCCTTCCTTCCTTCCTTCCTTCCTTCCTTCCTTCCTTCCTTCCTTCCTTCCTTCCTTCCTTCCTTCCTTCCTTCCTTCCTTCCTTCCGCTAGGTCAGATAGGAAAGCTGGTGGAGAAATCCCAGGACAATTTTTAGGCACCAAACTGATCATCTGCTATTTTCAGCTGCTCATGCTGCTATGGGGGTCTTGGAGAGAATCAATGAAGAAAACACCTTCCTCTGCAAAAGAATGCATGCTACACTCTAGGGCAAAAAGTACAGTTCAGCACTCCTGGATGAGGATGTTGAGGATCAGGATGATTTTAATCAGCCTCACTTCTTCATTTTATCTCTCCCTGCCAGTGTTCTAGCTAGAGTGTGCTAAGGGGGAAAATAGGATAAGGCACTGTGATAAGATGAGGTTGAACACACATGGATTCCTGGAATGAGAGAAAGAGAGAGAGAGGCCCCTTCACTTTAGAGCATCCCATTCTGATAGCACAGCAGGTAAACAACCAAAATTACCATCACTCTCATGTGCAGCCTCCTGCTATCTTTGAGGACCACTGCAAGGAACCTTTACCTTGCTCTTTGCTTGGGGTGGGTACCATAACATATGGAACCCACAGGAGAAATCCAATATGCTATCATTTAAATCAATCAAACCACATCTAGATGAAAAAAAATCTGTCAGTATCTATTTTTCAAGCTTTGGCCAATTAATAATTAATTAGAGGGATGTGTGTGTGTCTCTCTCTCCCTCTTTCTCTTTCTCTCTTTTGGCCTTGTCTAGATATTTATTGATTTGTTAATTGATTTTTAGTGGCTCTGTGGAAAGTAATAAGGCAGATTCATACTAAGTCAACCCTTCAGTGCTGTCCTAGGACAAATCCTGCAGAAACATCAGATGTATTCCGACACCCTGGGACAAATACGCCTATATTTATTGTTGCACTATTCAAGTCTTTATCTTCTTAAATTGTACCAAGCAGAATATCCAAATGAATTCCACCCCATGGCAGGATCCACCTTTGTTGACCCACATAGCAGCAACAATGACTTAATTATTATTGCTAATATCCAGGCATTTGGGGACATGCCATTTTAGGAGAAGGACAAAGCCATCAGAAATATACAGTTTTGGGTGAGAACAATGGATTTTCAACTTGATGTTTCTCTGGAACACCTCTATTACTGATTCAGTAGGAAGCAGCATCTGGCTAAGGTACCTGGGCTGGGAAAGTCAGCCCTGGTTGATACTTGGATAGCAAACTTCCAAGGAATCCCAGCACTGTAGGCTAGCCTGGGAAATTGGAAAAACAAAATTGGAGGAACACAAGATCATAATGGGAAAACATCTTGCACTGTTGTCAGGAAGAGAAAAAGGATCTATCTATGAGATCACTAGGAGCTACTGTAAGTTTGACTCAAAGGAGTCCTTGCCTTTACCTATGTCTTTACCACGGGCTGATTATTCTGTGGTTCTGCTAGAGAAGTTAAGCCCTTGTTATACAGCATACCTGTTGTGCATGCCAACAGTGAAAACCTTATATGCAGAAAAAGAATTGAAGCAGTGGCCTTACAATATATGTGGGTTTAAGAATTTTGTGGACTGTTTTATATGTACCAGCCTGGGGACTGAAGTTCTTTTAAGTTAAAGGGAGAAATATATTGGATTTCTTGGTTCAGCCTTGTATCTGATACCCGAGAACAAGACTCATTGAACTCAATGGGACTCATTTCCGAGACAGCATTTTCAGACCTATCCTGCACTTTAATAAATCCCCTCAGTTCAAAATGTTAACATCCCATCCTTCCATGAGGGGAGGGAAACTTTTTCTTATTCTTCTTATTCTCCCTATATTAATAAGCCTTTTTGGTTTTGGTTTAAAGTAAAAGATCAGAATTTGTTCCTCCAGGTTTCCCAAACATAGGTCAGATGACTTGGGATTCCTCAATGCTCTACATCTGTGTTTTATTTTATTCTTTTTGTGGTGCTTGACTGCTTGGCCAAAGTCCGTTAGTCCCTGAGATGCTGAGGTATTAGTCAGAAAATCAACTTATTTTCAGTTGGAAAACGGATGCATATGCTTATCACACATTTAATAAGACCAGCTTTAGCTTGTTGTCAATATGCACGAGATTGAACAGACACTTGACATGTAGGCTGCTTTGTCCTGTAGCCTTTTTGAGTGCCTTTAGAGAATCACATCTACTTACAACCTTGCAAATTTTCAGCCACCCATATATCCTGCTCCCTCCTCTAAATCATTTTCTAGTGAGATGGCTGACACCATTCCAAAGTAACCATAGCAACAAACTCAGACAGCAACAAGCCCACAATGTCCAGTATGAACACCCTCATACTTGACCCCAACAAGTTAAGCAATTAATCCGCCACTGTATATTGGCTTAGTCCTGACAACCACCTCGAGTTCATTCCTCTTGGTGATTGCCAACCTGATGCCTTTCTTGAAATGTGGAAGGGGTTTTTTTTGTTGTTGTTCCCTCCTTTCCCTTCTATGTATTTTTGTCATGCAGCCCAATTCCCAATTTGGCCGCAGTTATTTTGGGAAATAAGTTCTACAGACATTTCTATAATGCATGAAGATGGAGATGGGGGAGAAGGAGACTTTAAAGAGTGTTTTTGCAAGGCTTGCCATTAAGCAAGCCATTATTCTCTGAGCCTTAACCATCTTTATGCTGCCTGTGAAATGTGGTGGGACCAATCTTTGCAGAAACATTGAGATTATGTCCCCGAGATACTGTATAATGTAGGTAAGATGCCATAAACCAGGAATAGACTGCTTGGTCTATTTCAGTGACTTTCAGATTCTAAGTTTTTTGTTTTTTTTTCCCCTTCCCCATCTTAAATTTGGTTTCGGTTTTTTGGGGGGGAGGAGGGGTAGGGGAAATGTAATGTGCTTCTCTATTTTTGAAAGATACAGATTTTTATCTAATTACACATTTTGCTTTTTTTTAAAAAAAGAAATAGTACTATAATGTGCCTTGTATGTCTTTATATCTCTGAATTGTTCTGTATCCATGGCCCTAACAGTATGTGTTTTTCACGTGGAGAGAGGAATGTGCTGAAAAACCGTAAAAGCTACAAACATCAAAGAGAGTGGATTTCCGAAGTGTCCCTAACTTGGTCTCCTAAGCTTTTTGTTCTCTTTCTTTAGTTGTCACTGCTTCAGTTATATAACCCTATGGTTATATCTATATACTGGAAATATGTTCCATAAAGTCTCAGTTATGGAACTCAAGCCTCATTTTCTACAGAACTGCTATTGCCAGAGTCCCAGAAAGAGAAGAAGCTTGATAGGAATAGGAGTTTCTTGTTGAACCTGAGAATTAACGAAAGTAGAACATCTAACAGAATTCTCAGCTTCCTTGTCAGACTTCAGGTTCTACAATACTTTGGGTTGGTGGAAAGACACAGTATTCATGTGCGTTTATGAAGTTGCCCTGGCATAGGCATGTTTTTAGTTGAAACATTCTGGGTGAGAGACCGTATTCCTTTATTATCCAAACCTTCTTTCGTCTTATTTCCAACCTCACAGTCTTCCTCTCAGTAGGCATGGTGGGCAAAAAAAGTGCACTGTAAAGCTAAGAACAATGGAATGGTTAAGAATGATGAGCTGGGAAATGCGAGCTGAAAAAGAAGAACAACGGTGCAGCAATTGGTTTGATTTGGGGAATAAATTGCTATTTTCAGATTCAATTTGTATCAATAAGCAAAGCACTGTACACCTGCAGATTCCGTCACACTCAGTATCCCCAGCTCCATTGCCACTAGTCTGAAACAATCTTCCAGCTATTGACACTCCCAGATTTTTAAAATACTGTAGTAGTCCTTTCAGCATTGTTTTATTTGATGATGATGATGATGATGATGATGATGATGATGATGATGGAATGCCTCCTTGCTTTTCTGAAAATATTCGCTATCATTTGGAACTCAGAGAATTGATACAACAATTCTACTTATTTTAGAATTACAGCTATTCCTAAAATAAGTGAAATAATTTTACTTATTTTAGAAAGAGTTGAGGGGCTGCTGCTCATTCACCAAAAAAGTATGTTGGTTTTAGTAGATCTGACTGGAAGCTGGGAGCATAAATTCCCCTCCCGCCACCTACATTAAAAATCACACTCTGCTAATTTGAAACAGATGATGTAACAGTGCAGAAGGGAAACAGATTGGATCTGTAATTCTGAACGTACATAATTAAAGTGTCTGCTTATATCACAATCAGTGCTATTTGTCAGGGCAAACAGTGGTGATTTCTCCAGATACAGTAAGTCCCTTCATCTTTTTTTTTTCCTTTTTCTTTTTTCCTTCCCCTTTTGGAATTTCTGCAGGAGTTGCTTTGCAGTGATGCTTGCAGTCCAAATCATTTTGCTTTTCTTTGTAGCCTTGAGGGAACTCCATTTCCACAGATCTTGGCCATTCAAGCTCCTGCTGCTGAGGAGACATCACCAAGGCTTTGTGGAAGAATTTTGGGCTACCCTGCTGTCCTTCTCAAAAGGACTTTGGAGCCTGGTTAAAAAAAGAGAGAGAGAGAAGTTTTGGAGCAAATGCTTGTTCAGATCACTGGACTGTAAAACAAAACATGTTGTTTTGCCTCAAGGAAGGATTATCGTTGTCTAAATAGCTAATGGCCCTTGAAACGGGTGTCTGAGGAAGCTGAAGGCACCTTCCTAACCCTGTTTGATGATTAGGAAGTAAGGCACATTCCATGTGCCATACTGGGAGACTGAGAAGGAACAGTTGGATACTGGAAAATCAAAGTGTGCCTGAGATTGGCACTGAAGTAGTTTAATACATAGTTCCCAAATGAACCGTCTTACAGTTAATCAAAGCCTTTTTCTATTAGGACAGTCATTCTGTCTTAGCTGCTGTTGCTATTGTTCCTGTATCAGGAACGTTAATAAGATGCCCTGCAGTTGCAGTTGTGTGTCTGAAACAGACCTCCACAAAGTCAAAATGATTGAATCCTACAACTCTGGATACTCAAACAGTCTTTAGTTCCTCCACCACCACCACCACCTGCTTTCTTGTCAGCTTGCTCTGAAAATCAAGGTTGTCCTGTCCTCATCTGCCTCTTTCCCAGTCTGTGTTATCCATCCATCAGGGCAGCCCTTCTTGATTTAATCCCCAGATGAAGTCTTAATCTGGTTTGGAGTGAATTCAAATAGCTCGCCTCATCCCACGCATACCAAGTATAGTGCCCTGGTTGATATTTATCCCAGTCCGTTAGAACTGCATTTGTTTTATTTATTAGTTAATCATATTTATAACTTGCTCCAAGACTGAAGCACTGGGGACTTTGTACAACTGTACCCCCCCAAAAAAAAAAGAAAGAAAGAAAGAAAAAAGAACAATGCAACAATGAATTCACAATAGAAAACCCAAGATAGATACCCTCAGTGAATCGGTTGGCCAAAGGCTTATTGAAAAAATATAGATTTAATTTGTTTATGAAATGTTAGCAAGAGGCCACATGTATTTTGGGGGGGGGAGAGAGAATTTTACGAATTGGGGGCTACTCCAAAGTCCTCTTCAATCTAATACAGACAGCAGGAGCTGTTGGTCAGACTTAATGAAGATGCAGATTGCATGGAGATTCCATTAGCTGGTGTTTAGCCTTTGTCAAACCCACAACCCATCAGCAACCATAAGAACCAAATATGGGTAGCATTTCAAAGATGCTCACCTGTTTCAGGTAAAGTAGCTGAAAACAGAGAGGGAGGGATTAGGCAGACATTGTTAGCAAGAGGTAACGACTAATTTTCAAGGGGGATGATTAGTTCCCCAGTCAAAGATGGGATGGGAGACATATCACTTTTTTTTTTCTGTGCATCTGGTTATAGGATGTACTGTTTAAAGCCAAGTCAATCATATTTATTCTTTCTGTTATGTTACAGTGAAGCAGTTTCTTCACTACCCTGTGCCCTTTGCAGAACAGGTGAGCTGTGGACAAGTGTAAAAGGTCCATTTGTAATATTGTGGAAGTTGCAAAGTTGGAGAAACATCTCAGAGGATCAGCAGTGTCTCTCTAAGATTACTCGTCCCTTGGACTGCACATGAAATAATCCAAAAGATTCTGAAAACCAAACCCAACTGACTGACTCAACTCCCTGGTTACAATGAAATGCATGATTCTGAAACATGAACAGCTCTAGATCAGGAAAGAGATAGGGATGAGATACATTCTAGTGACATTCACTCACATTTCGATGATAAGTGTCAGTACATTAGTTATAATAGTTTAATTACTGGTTACTGTAATCCATTCTTTGTTTTCATTTTAATATCTGTTATCCATCTAGACTTCATTAGGATTGAGGTGGTAGATAAATTGCATAAATGAGAAATAAATAAGCCAGCTTTAATATCGCTTTGAATGGGGTAAAAATAGGTTGAGTGAGAATAAAATCTCCCCCAAGTAAAACTCAGCTCCTAATGAATACCTGTCCATCTGTGGCAATATGGACTCCAAAAGAGTCCCCTTTTCGGGAGAGATGGGTGGTGCTAGAAATTTGAAATATAAATAAATAAATAAATAAATAAAATATTGTAGTTGTTCATTGATATCTCTACCCACCTACCTACCTACCATCTATCTATCTCTTCCCATTGATCCTCCATCAAAACGATAACCAAACTGCTTAGCTTTTTCTAGATAAACAAGGTTCGGATACCTGCTCTAGTTGATTATGGAGACAAGCAAGCCATCTCTACAGAAGAGGAAAACAAAATTATTTGGAAATCCGTTGTAGGTGTGGGTGTTCAAATGTCCATGAGCAAGTATACACATTTCTGACAGCCAGACACGTAAGGGATTTGCTTTTCTGATGTATGGGTTTCATTAGCCTTTTTTAATGCTTGACATTTTTTTTTTCTTCCCAAGCAGTTTTGTACAGCCTTTAGAAGTTGTGCTAGTTAATTTATCCTCCCTAGTATGCTAAGGGGAATCCTTAAGGTAATAAATAGAGACATAAAGCACTTCAAGCTATGAGGCCCATGCTAGAAAGCCAGAGGATGAAGTGTGGAAAGACAAGCCCTAAGGAATGGATATTGTTAGTTTACACCTAGTGTGGGATTATTTCCCCCTCCCCAGTAAAGTCAGCATTTATGGTCAGATCAGTGGGCTGCTAATATATGAGCAAAGCCTTGTTCCGTGGGAGCAACTTAGATGAAGAATCAGGAAGAGATGAGCACTTAAAGATTGCTGCCTGTTTATTCCCCCGGGACTTGCTTGCTGATGTTGGTAGAAATGGGAATAACTTTTGGCGAGAGCTTAGAGAAGATTCGTAGGACAGGCTAGACGAAGGAGGCTGTGATTACAGTAATGTCTTGATAGATCTCCTGTGGGATTTTGGTTTTCCATTCTTAACATAAAACCAAAGCAGCCTATATCAATTAACATTTTGCATAAATTGCAGGGAAACCAGAATCTTATTCTTGGCAAACAACATGATCAGCATAAATGGCTCAAAGTTTGATGGAAAAAAAGGCTGCAAACCAAGACTTGTTCAGCCTCCCCCTGGCAAGAAATTGACATATGAGAGCCCCCCTACAACCTATATTTATACCCCATTAATAATATTTATTTCATGGAAGTATCTGCATCTAACTATGCTTTCTGGAAGAAACAAAACAACTTTCAGTGATAGACAGTATCACTGTCACAGTGGTAGGGGGGACACTAGATACAAAAGACAGCTTTCCTGGTGGATAATGTGTGACAGTGAGTTGGATCTGCAAAATACTATTAGGAAGAGTGGGGTTGCATTTAAGTAAATAATATGTTGTTGGATATTAATATCCCTCTGTGACCTGAAGGAACTTTTTGGGCAAACATTTGGGAGAAAACTAAACCCATTCTGTAGATAGGTATTCTGAACCCACGTTCCCTTTTGTAGATAAATATATAGATAAGTATTCCAACAGAAAGTTTCACCCATATGCATTTTTAAAAATCTATTCAGTCATGTCTGATTCTCAGGGACTGCCTGGACAAGTCCCTGCAGTTTTCTTGGCAAACTTTTTCAGAAGTGGTTTGCCATTGCCTCCCTCCTAGGGCTGAGAGAAAGTGACTGGCCCAAGGTCACCCAGCTGGCTTTGTGCCTAAGGTGGGACTAGAAATCATGGTCTCTCGGTTTCTAGCCTGGTACCTTAACTACTACACTAAACTGGCTCACACATATGCATAGGAATTAGTTGATTTTCTTTAATGTGTTTCAGATAATTTGCCACCTGTTTTTCACCACTACTCATAGTCATATATAGGACCTGTTTGGTAAGAGGGTATAGAGACCTGATATTCAAGTTCTTCAAAAATTGCATGGAAGTAACTTCTGTTATTCAGCCGAAGTCTGTTCTCTAAAGCAGAAATGGAGAGTCTGTGGCCCTCTAGATGCTCCTGGACTCCGGCCCTTATCAAGTTCAGTCTGCATGGGTAAAGTCCAGAATAATGATGGCCCAGTACTGTGTAGATTAATGCATTTCCTCAGCAGACTTCATTCTCCCTTCTTCCAAAAAAAGTCATAAAATACAAATTACAGGATGGGAAAGGTCTCAACCCAGACAAATAATTCAGTCGTTTAAAAAATTAGAGTTGGTTCTCATATACATACCTCCACAATAGAAGGTTTATTTTTGCTTTAAAATGAATAAATTGATGGATGGGTGGGTGGGGAAGAAAGCTAAGAAGCCAATTTCCACCTTCACATCAGTGTTCACTAGAATTTTATCAAAGTGATCTGACCCAGAAGCTTTCTGTATCTTCCCTCTTAATTCCCAAGTACAGAGTTAAGGTTTGGAGGGAATCTGGCTACAAATATTTAGCAATTCAGTCCCACAAATTTGCTCAGAAGAAAGCATCATTGAAGTCAAGAGATATAGCCTTGCCATGTAAATAAGAAATGGGAACTTCTTTGACTCCTTACGTCATTTCATGGCTGCCCTTGTGGACCACCTGCAAGTTATAACTGGTCCAGAATGTAGCAGTGTGTGTAACGTTGGGTGCCCCGAGGTTTGCCCACATCACACCTCTGTTGTGTGAGCTACACAGACTCCCAGTTTGCTTCCAAGTGCAATCCAAGGTGCTGGTTATTACCATTAAAGCTCTACATGGCATGGGTCCAGGTTACCTGCAGGACCACCCTTCCCTGAGGACATCTGTCCACCCCACCAGAGCAGATGGGGTAGGCACATTCAGGTCCCTTCCCTTAAATATTCCCATCTTGTGGGGCCTCAGAAGTGCGACTTTTCCATTGCAGCCTCTGTCCAATGGAACACCCTCCCTCCTGAGATCTGACAGTCCCCCAGCCGTCTCTCCTTCCAGAGAACACTTAAAACCTGATGCTTCCCCCAGGCGTCAGGATAGGGTGAGGCCAGGGTGGGACGAGAATGTGGGTGCATTAGAGGTGTGTGGCTGCGGGGCCAGGTTTTTCTGTTTTCTGTTTTATTGTTGATTTTATACTGTTTTATATTGTTTTATACAGTTTTATTAGTTGAAAGCTACCCAGAGTTGTTTAAGATGGGTGGCTATCTAAATGCTTTAAATAAATAAAGTAAATAAATGCAAGGCCTTACTCAAAACTCTTTCCCTGAACTGTTAGAGTGGTGATTATTAAGTCCTGTATATTTTCAGTACTGACACCAAATATTCTGGATTCGTTCCTTAGCGAGGCCATTAAAGTCTTCCGCTTAACTGTCAGAACACTGGCAAACTTTTTTCCCTTTCTTCTTCTTTTCTTTTTAGAGCTTCTGCGTTTTGAAATACTGATTGAGCTTGCTTTTAGATTGTTTCCCAGTTGTGTTAAATTCTTCTTAAATCATTTTTTTAAAGGCAATGCTGTTTTACTGTTATTGAGTTATCCAGTGTGGGGGAAATGTGAAATATAAATCCTTTTGAGAAGTGGGTTTTCACCTTGTTGGCAATTTAACAAATATTATTCCTTTTGTTTAAATGCTGAATCATTTCTGATATAAAGTAGTAATGAACCAAATCATTGTCTTTATTATTGTAGAAGAGTTACAGCTATATTAGGAGTAGAATTTTGAATAAATAGAAAATATAAAATGCAACAGATTAGACAATTAGTGATCAGCCAGTTTATGTGTAGCCAATAGTCCAATATGTGGCCTGTTGGTGCTTCTTTGAGTAACAGGTAAACTCAGTTTGGCTTGGTGGCTATGAGTGGTAGAATCCTGATCAACAACTCCTATATAGATAGCTAGATGTTAAACATGCTAACATCCTCATCACTTTGGATCTCTTCCTGCCCACTGTGTGATTAATCAATATTGCTTGCTATTATTCACTACAGCAGCCTTTCTCAACTTTCTGACCCTGGAGGAACCCTTGAAATATTTTTAAGGCCTCAGGGAACCCCTGCACATTCAGGCTCAAGTACAGGCCACAAGTTCCAAAATTATTATATTTGTTTCATGGGTAGGCCTGTCCATATGCATTAACAGTGTTCTTAAACGAAAAATAAAGGGTGAAACTTACCTCTTTAATGTGAAGTTTCCTGAATTTTATTTATTTATATATATATATGAATGAATGAATGAAATCATGATCTCCCAGGGAACCCCTAGTGGCCTCTCATGGAACCCTAGGGTGCCACGGAACCTTGGTTGGGAAACCCTGCACTACAGCATAGAACTGTTTGATCTGAAAACCTTATTTCCTCCTCTGCCAAGAAGCATATAAGCTTCCAGGATGATCTCCTATGAAACAGGACTATACATGACATCTTGAAAAAAAATGGATGCCATTTTTCAGGACTTTTGCCCTATCCATTTTATTTTTTTATGGGAAAGGAGAATCAAAACAATATTTATTTAGCTGCCTTTAACTGAAGCATAAGACACTCCATTAACTTTCAACATATGAACTTTATCCCCCAGCACTTTTTTACCCAATTTATTAAAACAAATAAAAGTGCATTCCAAAGTTAGTATCTTTCTTTGCCAATAATAACTACTGTATATCTTTTAAAAGGAAATTTGCCTGTCCTTCAATATATAATGCATGTTTGCAATCTTTAAATTATTGGGAAACACATATATTCATACTACGATAGCAAGTTTGCAAGTTTTAAAATATTTTTCCATTTGTGCTTCATAGTACATAACGTTCCTGAAGATTTTATGTTACTTAATCAATATTAGTTACCTTACATTTTTAGAAGGCACAGAAAACAGACATTTTATATCTATACCTATACCTATATCTCAATAAAATAGTTAAGAGCAGAGACATCACACTGATAGCAAAGGTCTGCATAGTTAAAGCAATGGTGCTCCCTGTAGTAACATATGGCTGTGAGAGCTGGACCATAAGGAAGGCTGAGAGAAGGAAGATCGATGCTTTTGAACTGTGGTGTTGGAGGAAAATTCTGAGAGTGCCTTGGACTGCAAGAACATCAAACCAGTCCATATTCCAGGAAATAAAGCCAGACTGCTCACTGGAGGGCATGATATTAAAGGCAAAACTGAAATACTTTGGCCACATAATGAGAAGACAGGACACCCTGGAGAAGATGCTGATGCTGGGGAGAGTGGAAGGAAAAAGGAAGAGGGGCCGACCAAGGGCAAGATGGATAGATGATATTCTAGAGGTGATGGACTCGTCCCTGGGGGAGCTGGGGGTGTTGACGACCGACAGGAAGCTCTGGCGTGGGCTGGTCCATGAAGTCACGAAGAGTCGGAAGTGACTGAACAAATAAACAAAATATCTATATCTATAGTTTTCTCTGTCTAATCCTGAATGAAATTGGATAAAGGCAAAATTCATTCTGTTGTTTGCAAGTTCAATGCTCCTTATAAAAGTGGATTGAGTGGTGACCCAGCAGATTGAGATGTTTCTTATCTTTGTTTATCCTTTCAAAATTGATATGAAGAATGAAAACAGTGTGCATTCTGGTCATGGGTTTTCTTTGGGTAGACTTTTCTTACTAAATTGGTTCCCATTCAGGAATACTAAATGGGATGACATGATGTGGCAACAGTTTTCTGGATGTTCAGGACCAGAGCATTGGATGGGGCAGATATATTTGTGCATGTGATCAGCAAGCTGTATAATGTTCTGGATGGTCATTGAAGATAGTTTATCCTATAAGCAGACAAACATTGCACAGCACAAGGTGAAATCCAAATCTCTATTTGCAAAGCAGCAGATAAACAGATTAATAACAGGCGTGGCTCAACCTAGTAAATTTATTCTTTAAAAAATCTCTATCTGATTAGTATATTAGTATACTCATCCAGGTACATCTCAGAAAAGGAAAATTATCCATAGATAACCAAATGAAAACTAGATCTGACAGCCCTTTCCACCTGGTAAACCACCACCACCAGCCTAGAATCAATGGAAGAACTTGAATTGAAAATCAGTAGATACCTGTGGATTGAATAGATCTTGTGAGAAGCATTTGTAGTGAATATGTTTTATGAATTTCATGGTTACGTGGAGGAGAAAGCATAATCACTGAGTACTTACCAGCATTTCTTGAAACCTGCCACCTACTGCATGGTGCTGGTAGCCTACTTTCTACAAACAGAAATATACTGTAGTATAATAAATCAAGGGAGAAGGTCTGCTTTTCATTCATGGAATTAACCACATCCCTTTGTCACAATAGTAAAGAAATCAGGGCATTTTTTTTTTCTCCTTTATTCTGCAATGAGCTTTCATCAAAACTGATGGGGTCATGTCAGAGGTATATTGGAGCCTCAGAAGCCGGTTTAAGAGGTTCATCTTTGCATTTGCAAAGAGTGATCCTCTTTTTATTAGCTTCCCCAACAGATTAACGACATATCAGAAATCATGACTCAGATTATTAAATAGATAG
Organism: Candoia aspera; assembly: GCF_035149785.1. Lineage (NCBI taxonomy): Eukaryota > Metazoa > Chordata > Lepidosauria > Squamata > Candoiidae > Candoia > Candoia aspera. The sequence goes on from NC_086157.1 coordinate 3,532,836, forward strand.
CATTTTCCCCCGATGTGGTGGAGCTTATTACTGCGAATAAAGCACATGAAATGCTTTGAACAAACTCATAAAGTAATCTGTTCAGAATAGATGAATGGAAGGGCTTGTTCATTCTCTGGCACAAGACAGCCCTCTTCAGGTGTGTGTGTGTGTGTGTGTGTGTGTGTGTGTGAGTACTTCTAACTTGGTGGAGAGAATGGGTCTGTCTACCCAACCCTGTTGTGCCTTCTGCAGACTACGTGCGTTCTTCTAAGAGATCTGAAGCAGGGTTGTGTTCCTGTTGACTTGCCTTGAAGTACAGCCCTCTGTGAAATCTGGGACCTTAATCAAACAGATCGTGAATGGAGTTGTATTTGCAGGAAAAATGAATGCAAATACACTTACCTTCAAGCCAACAGGTTCAGGGTAGGAAGGTCAGAGAAAGAAAGAGGTAGGTCTATGCACACTAAGTTGTTTACTTAAAAAGCTTGCACATTCTGCCAAATGCCTGAAGAGAGCTACAGCATAGAGGTGAACAAATCAGAGTAAAGTTTTAGGTTCTGCCCCTCCATATAAAATTATACAAGTATTGCAGGAGTTCCAAAAGTGAATAATAGAATTTCAGTCATGGTAGGGCCTGTGATTAGCTCACTCCAAGGGAAATCTAGATGATTCAAGTTTCAGACTATCCTGCTTTCCTTAAGAGGGAAATCCACATTTCCTTAATTCGTATTGGGATCTAGTGACAGCTTAAGAAAAAGTGGGATATTTCTGGAAAAAAAAAAAATCAACAGTTTACTGAACATTTTCTAACTTTCATTTGAAGAGGCAATTTCTCCCATCACCTTTATCAAAACAAGGACTTCGCAGCCTTCTCTTCAAGGCCTATGGCCATTTTATAACTGTTGTAAAGATAAGGCTATATTTGCCCCATAGTTTCTGTAGGATTTTGTTTTGGCAAAGATTCCTGGGAGCCTTGGATAGTTTTTCAATTAAAAATGCTCATTGGTCTACCTATAATGCCACACTTATGTTAACATAACAGAGGACAGTTTAACTAGAAAACTTTGCATCCTTGCCATGGTCACCCAGCCCAGCTGGTAGCAGTAATACAGGCATAGATGTGTAACTCCTTTGAAATTGTGTAACTTTCTTGTACACTCCAAATGTATTGTGCCCACTTCTATTTAATAAGAGCTCAACAACCTGCTGTATCCCCGTAAAGCGAGCTTCTAAGCAATATTACAGCTTGTGCTGTACTTCTAATGGCATCCACTAAGCACATGTTGAATGTAGTTTTGCAGAGGGGGCGAGGAAAAAAGAAAGTTATGTTGGTAATAATCCAAGGAACTATAAACAAACCCATTCAATATGGTGCTTTATTCTTCCACATTCTGTTGGCTGTTACAAAGAAGAGAAAGGCACCTGAGAGCTCCACTTTGACCCTGTGATTCATATCCACATTAGCCAAGAGAAATGATTAATTCCTACTGGATTCCTACTGAAGCCACTGCCACTTGTTTCTTCCAAGCTTTTCAAGAAAGCAGGTGGTTTTACAATAGTAATTTCATATGTGAAAAGGATTTAGGAGGGTAGAATTTTATGGTGCAGTCAGACATGTATGCTAAGTTGTATGTGCCTGGATCTCTCTCTGTGTTAAATATCTGATGGGTGAGGTAGGAGGGGAGACAGGATGTGACAAAGTAGCGTGAACATGATTATTAAAAGGGGAGATGCATATGGAATGGAATCAGTAGGCTTAGCAGTTGAAGAAAGTATGGACAGAAGTTGTAAAAAACATTCATGTTTGCATATTTCTGTCTGAAAGTAATTATCGGTGATTTTTTTTTTTCCGGTGTGTGTATTTCAGTATAAATAATACTGCTTTTCAGGATACTGTCAGACACATATGTCCATTTGCAGCTATAAACTGACACTATGGATAAGAGTACAAGTTGGATGATTTTTTTTTTTTTTTTATGGTAGCCCCATATATACAGTATACATGTCTACATGCAAAAGAATAAGAACAGAGACAGCATTTGAGCTTCGGCTGTAATGCAAGCTCCCTTAGTGTATTATACTAGGTGATGTCTCCAACCAAGTGGGGTTGAGGTACACAGAAGGATTATTCCTTGAGGGTAGCAGTGGAAGTGTTTCAGACTGAGAGTGTCAAGATAATGTGAGCAAACGATGAGAAGACGCTTGCTAGACAAGTGGAAAATGTGAAGAGTGAAAGATGGAAGAAAATGCTTATTAAGGCTTTAATGCTCTGCTGAACTTAAAAACAAAAAGGGAAGCTTTGTTGACATCTCCAAAAGCAGTGGAGGAGTAAGGCTACCATAACTGGACTGCAGAAATCCGACCCCCTATTAGACAAAGAGATATCTAATTCTTCTCTGAGGTCAAACCCCACTCAGTGAGGCAAGATGAAGGAGCAAGAATGAGGCAGTCTTCAATAAGGTCAAGGTTTTAACACTAGCATTAGGGTGCCTACAGAATCTTGAGACCTACAAGAGGAATTTCCAATAGTCATTTGTTAGGGAATTCTTGAAGGTGGAGTCTCTTGCAATGTTTTGATTTGCTTCTTCCCAGGTTTCTGGACACCTGGATTGAGTTGCTGTTTACAAGATAAACTATCAACAGCCTCTTGATTGTTGATGTCTTCACATTCTTCCCATTATACTTCCAGCCTCCCCACAACCTCTCACACTGCCGTCTTGTGGTCATCTGGATTTTTGCAGCCCTGGTGCAGTAGCCATATGAATGAATTGCATCTGTGCTTTCCTTGTTTCACAAAACAGTAAACAGACTTCTAGGTTTCCATTCTCATCCTATTGTTACAACACTTCAATAAACCCAAGTAGCATGTTTATGTATTATAACAAGTCTTGGAGGCCCCCATTATACTAACTATTCTATGAATTATGTATAGAAAAATGAACTTCTTGCCCAGCAGGTCTTCAGGAGTGGAAGAAGAAGGCATAAGAGAATTAAACGTAGGCTCAGCTGGAGTAGCCTGTTTAAAAATCCGATATGAATTACCATAAATTCAGAGTCTTTGTTTTAAGCTGGTAAGGGTGTGTTCCCACTTCTGTCACAGTTTTACAATATTGCTTTAGGCAAACCACTTTTTAAAAAAGCTAGCTATCCTTGTGCAATATGGGGTTAGTAATACTAATCTACTTTGTGGTTCTAAAGAACACCAAAAGTTAAAAGGCTGGACTTGGAAAAAAAACCCATAGAAATAACAGCAATAACAAAGATCATGGCTTTATAAAGACCACACCACCAACTCCATTTCTCAGCCTTCTGAGCTCTTCTTTTCAGAATTCATTGCAGCTGTTTGAAAGTTTACCCTGAAACCAACTGTTACACACTTTGTGCTTATAATTCTTACTTCTTCTTCTTTTTTAAAAACTTTTCACAGAAATCTTGAGATTTCACAAGGAGCTTTGCATAAATGTATGGGACTGTTATTCAGTGTCTAAGCAGATAGGAAATCATAATTTTTCATCTTCTGAACTAAAGGTTAGTAAAGGGCAGGAGGCTGTATTGCACAGCTTGGTGGTTTCGAAAGTCTCTGAATTTGCAGCATCAATTTTGAATATGGCTACTTAGCTTGATGTTTGTAGGTATGAATGTATGTATGTGTATACACACATGCACACACACACACATGCACAAACACACATGCACATGCACACACACAAACATTATTTGCTCTGGTTTTGAGCATTCCAAATGTTACTTTGCTGGGGATGAACTGGAAATGGTTCCTTCACTTTTTTTTTTTTTTTCTTAATCGTATGGCATAGCAGTTCGGTGTTCATGCTGCTTTTCTTGCTGGGAAATCCTTGTGAGGTCCAGCAGCCAGATGTGTAGGCTATTTAGCTGTAACACCACGAGGAGGCTAGTCTACGTTGCACCGAACTGGGCTGAGAGAAAGCTACTGGCTCAAGGTCACCCAGCCGGCTTTCACGCCTAAGGCGAGACTAGAACGCACAGACTCCTGGTTTCTAGCCCAGCACCTTAACCACTAGACCAAACTGGCTGGCTGTTCCTTCACTGCCCCCAGTAAAAAAGAATAGATGCTGCATACTCTTGTCCACACCTTGTTAATTTCCTATGGTCTTTACAGAACAACTTCCAAAATTGTTGGGCTATTCCGGTGACTGTTTTCGAGTGCAGATGGCTTTGGATGCAATATGCAATAAGCAGTCATGCATGACAGAGTTTGTTCCTAGATGATGGGTTGTATTCCAAGGAGTCTTGCATTTCACTGGAGCTTCAAAGAGTATCAGTGTTCCTTTCCTAACTGCTCAGGGCAGAACTCTATAGAGTCTGCCTGGCCATGCTCAGTGTAGGTTTATCAGAGAAAGCAGATGTTCAAGGCAGACCAGCCCTGCCTCAGTGCCTTGCAGAGGTGCAACCATCTACTTCTATAAATCCCAGCCAATCTGCACAGGTCTCCTGGAACTACTTGGACCTGCAATTGGAAGGGAATCCCCAATTCAGTAAAAGCAAAATGAATTCTTGAATGTAAAATATTAGTGTATTGGGGGAAGGGCAGGTGAAATGTTTTGTTTTGTTTTTCTATTCTGGCTTTCTATGCACTTTTTAAAATGCTTTCTTTTTCACATGCTCCCATTCAGACTCTACCATCTACATCTTTCATTAACGTAAAAGGAAAAGTTTGACCAGTAATAGATATTTTTTTTCTGATTGTATAAACTGATCCTTCATGCAGTTAGGCTGGGAAAAATTCTATACTGACATTCATCTAGTCAGCCTAATGGAAACCATACTATCTGTGTATTTCTCACTTTGGTTGCTCCTGTGCAATACAGGTAAATTACAATGGCTCTGAAGAGATGTTGTTTTATTTACATTTTTTAAACAGGGTAGTCTTTCCATGGCTTATGTATATAGGCTTTCAACAATGAAATCTTCAAAGCAATTCCTCACTCAATTCTCACTTATAAATTAAGACAAGTTGTATTATTATGCAGTTAACCCAGAAATAATGTATAAATAACTCAAAAGCAGAAGTTTAGAATTCCTGTGTCTGATAAGATAAAAATTCTTTTTTCTGCATCAAACTCTTAGAAGTAAGATTTTTTTTAAAAAAGCTCTCCCTTTTCATGACACAATATGGGATAGCTAACATTCCCTTATCTTACTACTGCATAAAACAATGTATGCTGTGTGCGTCTCAAACACTCTGATACCAAAAAAAATAAATAAAAATGAAGCTCAACTCTCTTTATCATAGGAAAACACATGGGCTGAGTTTACCCAACATGTTTCATTAGGTCAGTTAAAAAGCAAAAAATCTTTTTTTAATATAACACAGTAACCATGGCTAATTTTTCCCATCATTTTTTTTTTAAGGAGAAGCTTAGGATGCTGCACAATGGGCTAGTTTTTATTTCAGCCTATTGTGTCAACCCAGAATGAATTAATTCAGTAACCAGCTTAAATATGCTGAGTAAATGCAGCCAGTAACCATAATGAAGCAGAGGTGTGTATATGTGTGTGTTTCTGTAAAAGAGAGGTGATTTGTTTATTTATTTATTTATTTACCAGCACTTTTGAAATATCTTTTCAGGGTGTGTTATGGCCCTACCAACTCAGGGACATTAAATGTACAGCATTTTTGCAGACATCAGCTGTTATTCAAACCAGCTGTAAAAAAGGCAAAGGGGCATGAAACTTCCAGCTTTGATAACCAGGACCAAGAGACCCAAAATCCTGAGTTGAGTGCCTCTTTTCCTTGTGACTGCATCTTTTGAGATGACTCTGAAAGGTAATAGCCAGGGGGGAAAGAGGGAACACTATCCTGAACTTAATCCCTGGATGCCAGCATAAAATAATCTGTGCAAGAAAGAAGAAATCTACTTGTAAATTGTCTTCGTCAATAAATCCCACCGGTTTCCTAGAAGAGTTTCTTGCACATGGCTTGGCAGCTGCCAGAGTTGTCTGGATTTTACAGGGAGTCCTGTCTTTGCTAAAGAGTCTAGTGATCCTAGCCACTGTTCTCCCAGGAGGACAAGCAGATATTTCAGAAAGACACCGAGCAGGGAGGCAATGTCACCGTGTTGTCTGCCTGACTCAAGCTTTGGAAAATTAAAGCGCCAGAGCCAAATAAATTATTGACGCCCCTCATGAATGTTTAAGCAGACAAACACATTCTGAAATACAGTAGGGGCCCGGTCGTCAACCCACGAGCCCCTCTTGTGACTCTCTCTGTAGCAGCCACTTTTCATGCAATGGCACTGAAACACAGCCACTTCAAGCAGCCACCATTTCCACTTGGAGGATTTGTTGCCCTGGTTTTGTTAGCTTCAGCAGTTAGAGTGTGTTGGCTCACCTGCAGCCCTGAAGAATATATCAGCAAGTGTCCAGGATTACCTCTTGCCTCTTTGTATTTACCGATGTCGTATGCTTCAAGGTTTCTGGTGCCCTTGAGAAGCTCTAACTGTTATTTATATGCAAGAGCACACCAGCTATCTATTAAGATGGAAACTGAAGGGACTGTTTGTTGAGAGGGAAGGAGGGTGGCCAACAGGAATATTCTACCTAATATATAACATAACATTAAATTACAGGTATAAATTATCCCTTGTCACCCTTTGGAACTTTAAAACAGAGTTGCAAAATAAAACTCAGAGTAAGCAGTGTTGAACTTGGGTAGCAATGACTTCTTAGTCTTCTTGTCTCTATTAAATGCTTATTTCTTTCCCCCCACATAATTGCTAGCATTTTAAATAGACAAATAGCCACCGTTGAGTTTGAACCACTAAATAAGCCATTCGTATTGTTGCAGATATTGGGTGAAGTCACTGGGAAAATTACAGCAGAATTTAACACATGTACACACAAAACTAGAATAAAATCACTGGGTTATTGATGTCTAACTTAATCATGACTAGCTTGAAGTCCAGACTGCTCAAAGCATTAACTACATATAGATACAGCTCACACAAAAACATACAGTCTGTATAAATGTAAGCCATTTTAACATGAGTGTTTTTGTCTGATCCAGAACTCTGTAAGTAGGGGAAAAAAATGAAAACATGGAATGTCTTTCCAAATATATTGATAAATCTGTTGAATGCTTTTTTGTATGCTTGCTTAGTTAGTTAGTAATATATTCACCTAGGAGAGGAAATAGTCTTTGCCTGGAAATACACCGATCCTGTGTGTGTGTTGGGGGTCATGAAAATCAAGACAATGGGCATGATTATGCAGAGGTGATCTTGACTTTTTTTTTCCTGCTCTCTCCAAATGTCCCCAATTTTCTGTAGGTGTTAGGTGGAACTCCTTTGGACAAGGATTTTAATAAACAGTTTATTCTCTACTACTAAAAACAAAAAAAAGCCCATCCACTGTACCTCCAATACTACAATACCTGGAAGAGTTTCAGTGCTGCTGACCACCAGAAGGTCTTCATGAAGAGATCACCCTCCAAGTATAGACTGCATGTGTGCAACAGTTTTAATTTCAAAATAGATGCATGTGTGCTTTTTTTAAATTCATTTTCTGTGGAACTATTTTAGTATTTTGTGGAATATTTTTAATACAATATAAAGTGTGCAGTCTGGATTTTACACTGTGGAAGGAATCAAAAGAAACAAATCATAAGAGAGAAAAACCAATTGTCAGAGAGAAAGATGCAAGCTTTCTCATGCCACCTAGTTTTCCAACTGAATCTCTTTCTCTTCTGCACATGCAAAGACCAACTGATTTTCTGGTATACTTTATTATTATTTTGTCTTATAAATTGGCTGCAACCTTGGTTGATGATGGTCAATACATAAATGATTGCATTCAGTTAGAAGTAGATTTCCATTTGTATATCACCCTACTGACCCTACATTAGCTTTGGTTTACAGAAAGAAAAGAAGGAAAGATTATTTCTTCTGTGGGTGTGACTAGGTGATTTTCTTGCTTTTCTGCTCAAGTATATCTTGTCAAATTAATTTAACTCTATAATCTGAAGCTATGACAGGCATATCAACTGGTGTGTTAAATCATGATTCTGTTGCAGCTGTTGTTGCTCGAAGCAACCACTGTTATGTTGGGAAGGTGAAATAAGAATAACACAAAATTGCAGTTAGATCCCAATCTTTAATATTTGTTGCATCAGGAAATAAGGTTGTGGTCAAGCTGAGTGTAGTGCTTTGCCACAACTGCAAAAAAAGTGCATCTGTAGAGTGCATGGATTGTGTTGAGAATGTAACATAATTAGATCACCCAAGTTCTAAGCAGGGCAGAAGGTTTCCTCGCATGTCTGTGAATGTACTTCTCAGTAAAGCTGTAATCTAGAGAATGATGGAAACTTAAAAGGAGGAAGTGGACCTTCCTCCACCTTCATCCTCATCTACCACCTTGTTTTGAAGATGAACTTCTTCAGTGGGAAGATTTAGATCCCTATAGACTCTCAGAACCATTAAACATTCTGGAAAGACAATATAAGTTTCATTCCACTGCATAAAATAAGGAATTGGGGGTGATTGGTGAGAAACATTAACATGGCCACCTTTGCTGTCAGACTGAAATACATGAACAGAGCTATATACAAGCCAAAAGGCTTATGGAGGATAGGCATATATATTGCCAGAAGGTGAGAACAAAATTTCTATGCTGAAATGAAGACACGGAACACCCAACATCTGACTCTTAAAAGTGAACCTTTTCACAAAACAACCAATTAATCCCACATCTTAAAATTAACATCAGAATATAATTAACATAGGCTATCCACCTACCATCAGACTTAAGGATCAAATTTATGCTTAACATGTAGTGCCTTCCATGCCTTCCAGAATTCTGGAATATTGGCAGCTTTTTACAATTATTTGTAATTGTAAATCTGGATGGTAAGCTGGATCAGCTCAGGGAAGTGTGGTAGGGAATACACAAGACTGAATTCAGGCCAAATTCGGGCAAAGTAAGGAAGGGGGACAGAAAGTGTGTTGAATGCTTGACCACAATGCTCTTGGACAGACAACCAAGTTCATTTCTTAGCTGCCTGTTACATTCTTACAAATGAAGGGAATCAGAATCTATGGGGACCTCAATAGATTCAAGCAGCGTAGCGTTTCGAGTTGAGATGGTGAAGAAATGTCTTTGCTTGGCATTTTAATGTGAATTATCCTAATTCAGCCATTTGCATCAATAGATGGGGGGAATGACATGGACATAATATATCTTGATCTCATCAGAGTCTCATCAGAGATCAAGATACCATATTCTCATGAATGTTGTTGTTTATTCGTTTAGTCGCTTCCAACTCTTCGTGACTTCATGGACCAGCCCACGCCAGAGCTTGCTGTTGGTCGTCAACACCCCCAGCTCCCCCAGGGATGAGTCCATCACCTCTAGAATATCATCAATCCACCTTGCCCTTGGTTGGCCCCTCTTCCTTTTGCCCTCCACTCTCCCCAGCATCAGCATCTTCTCCAGGGTGTCCTGTCTTCTCATGATGTGGCCAAAGGATTTCAGTTTTGCCTTTAATATCATTCCCTCAAGTGAGCAGTCTGGCTTTATTTCCTGGAGGATGGACTGGGTTGATCTTCTTGCAGTCCAAGGCACTCTCAGAATTTTCCTCCAACACCACAGTTCCAAAGCATCGATCTTCCTTCTCTCAGCCTTCCTTATGGTCCAGCTCTCACAGCCATATGTTTTGTTGTTTATTCGTTTAGTCGCTTCCGACTCTTCGTGACTTCATGGACAAGCCCACGCCAGAGCTTCCTGTCGGTCGTCAACACCTGCAGCTCCCCCAGGGACAAGTCTGTCACCTCTAGAATATCATCCATCCATCTTGCCCTTGGTTGGCCCCTCTTCCTTTTGCCCTCCACTCTCCCCAGCATCAGCATCTTCTCCAGGATGTCCTGTCTTCTCATTCTGTGGCCAAAGTATTTCAGTTTTGCCTTTAATATCATTCCCTCAAGTGAGCAGTCTGGCTTTATTTCCTGGAGGATGGACTGGTTTGATCTTCTTGCAGTCCAAGGCACTCTCAGAATTTTCTTCCAACCCCACAGTTCAAAAGCATCTAACTTCCTTCTCTCAGCCTTCCTTATGGTCCAGCTCTTGCAGCCATATTTTACTACGGGGAACACCATTGCTTTAACTATGCGGGCCTTTGTTGTCAGCGTGATGTCTCTGCTCTTAACTATTTTATCGAGATTTGTCATTGCTTTTCTCCCCAGGATTAAGTGTCTTCTGATTTCCTGACTGCAGTCAGCATCCGCAGTAATCTTTGCACCTAGTAATACAAAGTCTTTCACTGCTATTCTCATGAATAAAATTGTAAAATATGGACTAATAATAAGTCTCTCTAGGTGTGATTATCCAGCCAATTACAAGTTCATCCAACAGTTCCTGGGCCCAGTGCTGTTCAACAGTTTTACTGAATTACAGTAAAGTTACAGAATCCCCCCTTCACTCTGCCTCAGTCAGGCTCTTCCTGGAGAGGAGTAAGGAGGCTGGAGACTATTCCATGAGGGACAGTTAAAGGAACTGAATAGGTTTAGCTTGCAGAAGAGAAGACAGCAGGGAGATGCATTCACAGTTGTCTGATATCTGAAAAGTCATCTCGAGGAGATACCTTTTGTTCTTCATTGCTCCACAGGGCAGGACTATAAATGGTGGGCTGAAATTACAGGGAAGTATATTCAGGTTAGATATTAAGAGGTATTGATGGTAAGAGCTACCAACCAGTGGGATAGGCTGCCTCCCTTTGCTGGAGATCTTCAACAGAGGCTGGATAACCATCTTCTTGAAATGCTTCAGCACAGGGTTTTTCAGACTGCAACTCACAGAACTCTAAGAGTCCATGAGAATTGATGGGGTTCTCTGACAGACCAAAGGGAGGGGAGGAAATCTCCCAAACACAACTGGGATAGCCAGAGCAGTTTTTCTAACATACACCTTATTCAGACAAGGCTTATTCTCCTACCCCCCCACCCCACCAAAATAAAAAGGCATGGCTGCCCATTTTCTGGATTGAGATTCTGCATTTTTTTTAAAAAAACTAACTTTTGTGGCCTGAAAATGTTTGAAAGCTTCTTCTTCATCAGATGTTGCACTCAGTAGGGTGTTGGACTAAATTAGTTTTGAGGTCCCGTCCAACTTTATGGTTGCCAACCGTATCAACCAAACAAACAAAATAATTATCTTAGAGAAAAGTACATCTCAAAATGCAGGCATTTAAAAGATGAAGCAGAACAAAATGTATTAAAGCTTTACAATAGGAGAAGGGTTCAAATTTTATTAGCTAATATTGTATACACTGTATATTAGAAATGTACAGGGATATGGCTTTTTGTCCGTATGCTCACTTTGTCTTGCCATATATTTCAAATTGAAAAGTGACCTGCATTCAAGCCTGGAAAAATGGGAAATAGGGAGAAGCAGAGTTAATAAATCCATGCATCCCTATGACCTGTCATTTATGAGCTATGTTAGTATATTACGTGTACATAGCTCTCCATGTGCATGGTTCTGAGAGCAATGTCTGCTCAAATGTTGAATGGATATGCCCGTGTAGGTGGAGGCTGTGTTTCTATAGCACATGAAACAACCTTGAGTGCTCCCTGTATCAAGGAGAGGATGGAAACTCTCCCTCCATCCCTGTTATCAGATCATGTGGATACAGATCTTGCCTAGAGGGTTTGAATAGATTGCGCCACATAGAATGAACCCACATTTTTTTCCCCACAAGATAGCATTGTGGTTATAAGACTCTTGATAAGAAAAGAGTCCCCGTTCAGTGCAGTACTAAATTTCATTCTTGACATGCAGAAAATGACAAACTGAACCTATTAACCTTCTGCTCTTCAACAGTAAATATGAACATTCAGCAAGTATTCCTTCTGCCAGCAACTAAGATAACTTTATTAAAAGTTGGATCATCCCATGACAACATGACATCAAGATAAATGGGGATGCTTACAAATGCATTTAGGCACTTCTGTATTACTGGTGTGTATTGAGAAAGAAGGCAGGTACTCAAATTGGGACCAATGTATCGGTGTAAGTTTGTCCTTTCTTCCTCCTCCTCCCCCCTTCTCCTCCTCCTCCTCCTCCCCCTCCTTCCCCTTCCCCTTCTGTCCTGTTTGATATTTCCCAAGATGGAGAATAAGACCCCTGTTAATATATTATCCTACGTGAAAACAGGAGAGCTAGGAACAAACTGGTATTAAAAACTTTTGATATGGTCATGATTTTGTAGCCAAGCAGATGCAAAGCTCTCCTCAGATTTATCTGAAACGTTGAATAGATGTACATAAATTTCCTTCTTCTTTCACTCCCTAATATTAGCTCCCTCTTTCATTGTCTAAAATTCATATCATAAAGTCACCAAGAACAAAAATGTTCTTTTGCTCACAATATTTATTTTGTTTACTATTTAGATTATGCATTACATTATATAGTTACTATATTTTATATTATAGTAATACACTTCCTTCCTACTGATATAAGTGTTCTAGTTATATAAATACAGCAAATAAATTTATAATGTGCTCCTTCTTCCTGCTCCCTGCTCACCTGGGCAGAGTCCAGCCACAATAAAAGTACTAAAACTACACAAAAGGAATACAATCAATATATACCATAATCTCTATGCTCTGCATTTATTCAGAACAAGATGGATCTCTAACTGATCCTCACCTTCCTATTTCATTTTAAGCTATGTGTAGCACATAGATTACAAGATGATAAACTGATTATAGACACCCTAATCATAACTCTGAACCCCCCCCCCATCAATTTTATAAAATTACCAGAGTAACGATCAGTTCCTGCCTTAGAGTGTTATATTTTTTCAAGCCACACTTTTTCTGCCTGGCCTTTAATAACTGCTGCTATCATTATACACTTCATGCTTTTACAGATGTTTCCATCTGGCTTTCCCACAGAGGTGTCTGCAGGGGACAAGGGACATAATGTGCGTGTCATGATATCATCACATGCATTTGCATTTGTTTGCATGATCAGGCCGTGACACACACAAGGTCATTCTGGCTTGAAGCAGTTCCTATGCTTCTTTGTTATCAAGTCTTGCTAGACCACAGGGAAGAGTTCTCACGATATTGCAACCCTCTAAAGGAATGCAGAGACCAACTGCCAGGGTGCTGTAAATCATTTAAGATGCCTAAACCACTTTTGATCAGAAATGTGATTCGCTTATTGCACATCAACCTACAGGTATCACTACCTAAAAGAAAGTGAAAAGGGGGCACTGTCCTTTAAATAGCATCGCATCGCATCGCATCGCATCGCATCACATACTTTATTGGTCAAGTATAATTAGACATACAAGGAATTTGACTTTGGTCGAAGAGCTCTCAACATATTTACATAACATGAAAAAGAGAAAAAAAGTCTCACAGAAAAGGTTACACTTTCCACATCAAAGTGGCATGTAGAGCTGTGTTGTACAGGGTAATTTGGATATTTTCTTTAGCCACTGAAGGTCAGTATACATGCTTATTTACAATGGATAGAGATTTTTGCGTGGTGTGAATTGGTTTTATTTAGTTTGGGCGGAGGAAGTGATTATACATGTAGCACAAGGTGATATTTGTTTGTTTTGATCCAGCTAATCGTCTTATACTGTTCCTGTTCCACAAATGGACTGTTTTATCTCTTGTCTCTTTCCACCCCTTGTACAAATTGCAAATTGTCCTGGAGAGGGGGAGGCAGAACCCAGAAAAAAGCCACGTGTGACAGGAATGCTAAGTTTGGTTCAGAACAAGTGAACCTGGACACCGAACTCAAGCAAATCCCAGGGTACAAATTAGGTATTCAACCTGCTGCCTGAATGTGACAAGCTTTTAGCTCATTATTGCTAAGGATTGGGGAGTGAAGAGCTGAAAATATCTCCTGAAGTGGCAGTGTGAATGAGGCTTCAGAGATACACTAGGTAGTTTTATAAAGTTCTCCTTCCAGCCTCTCAGGAGGTTGCATTCAATTACTAGCTAAAATTAGGCTGGAACAAAAGGATGGCGCCATTGTGTATAATTCCTATTCACGCAAACATGATGTAGCTTAGCCTCATTCATCTCTACGGCTGGGGAGATGCCTCAAATGTGGAGTAATCAGAAGGCTCAGTGATTCCTAAGCACACTCGTAGCACTTCTAATTTTTGTGAATGGCTTCAGATAATAAGGGAAAATAATTCACACAGAGTTAGGCTGACATGGAATGGTGGCTTGGGGTAAATAATGGCTACTTCTTGTGTTGCAGACTGAAGACATGGGACAACTTGAAAGTTTTCAGAACAGATAGTGTTTATGTCTGGCTCCCAGACCGTCTCTTTTGCTTCCAGATTCCATTAACGGCCTTAGAAGTTCTGGCTAGGTCCCAAAGAGGTATTGCCCATTCTGCCAAGGCTCGTACAATCCCTTCTAAAGATAGGGAAAGATGTCTGACCACAGCCCTTTAAGTGAAATAGGAGAAGAAATCCCAAACATCCTAGATTACAGAAGTTTGCTAGAGGGCCTTTTTCGTTTCCTGGCTAAATCACATGGAGCATGATTATACCTTGAAACATTGTTTGTGACATCGTAATTTAAAGCAAATGAAATACTCAGGGAGAAAGTCTCAGGGAAAACTGGGGCATATATCTTTTGCATAGTCATGTATACCCACAAGCTAAATACTGTATGGACAGTTTTGTTGTCCCATAGCAATGATGCTGAATGAAAGTTGATGGCATCTTATTACTGTTGCAATGTACTTATTGCATCTAAGGCATTGGCATGGATGCAATAAGTAGTGTGCTGTTTCTGTTACAGATTTGACCATGATTTCAGGAGATTTGAAGTTTAGAGGAGTAAAAGGTTTAGCAAGTTTAAGTTCAATCCTGAGTTTGGTCAAGATGAAGACTTCAGTACCCCTCAAAAGATTTGACCAAAGAAGAAGCATCTTATAGGCTTTGGTGCCACAATCCACTTAGGAGCTAACCCAGTCATTTTTTTTATTACTATTAGTTTTACTTCTGCACTATTAGAATATTAGAGACTAGTCAGCTGTTTGTCTACATTTGAACTACATTGCAAGCCACTTATACCCATTATAAAATGGGTACATTTACATCATCTTTATACCAGCAACACAAGAAGAATAAGAATCTGTTAGTGTCTGAGGGCTTGCCTTCTTTGACTTGCTCCAAATGTCATGGTAAATGTACGGGAACTAGTTAGATTTTAGCTTAGCTTGCTTAGAGGTCTAGTGGGTTATAAACCATGGCTTAAGTTTTAGTACGCAGTGTATACCCAACCACCTGTGATTTATTCAGTAAACAATGATTCATTGAAGTCTGGCTTAGGTTGATATGTGGATAAGACCAGAGGCTCCTACTTTCAATATCACATCATGGTTTAGTGTCATGTGCTTGAATGGAAGAAGGAGAACATGATTTCAATCTTGAACACATTTTCTTTTCTCTGTAATTAATCTCCACTTTCAACACATTTTGGTTTGTTACGTGCAAATAGGCCCACTTCATTATCTGTGATTCCAAGACCAGAGTTTCTTTTAATTAATAATCTCTGGGTCTCACTTTGCCAAGAGGCATGGAAAATGAAAGTCCTAGAAATATAGGAGAAAAATAGATCCAGTGAAGGCTGTGACCCCAAGCTTTCACCAGGATGGGTTCAGGTCCTACCTGTATTGCTAAACCAGGAGTTACTGTAGAGCTATGCACCAACCAACTCTTTGGCTGCATTCATCCAAATGACTCTGAACTGGGATTTTTTTTCCCCTTTCTTTCTTTAACTACATCCTGTTAAATAAGTTGTAGTAGTTCACACATAACAAAAGCCATTAAAAAAAAAAAAAAGTTCACACACCATTTGCCTTTAGTTCCAGATGAATTTTTTCATACATGCATACATACACACATTCATTCATATATATAGATAGATAGATAGATATATTCATAAATAAAGATATAGATAGATAGATTAGATAGATAGATAGATAGATAGATAGATAGATAGATAGATGATAGATAGATGTATGTATGTATGTATATATATATATATATACACACACACACGCACGCACACACACACATACATACATACACACAGACACATATACATACACACACATATGCTACACACACACATATCACATAAGAGAATCAAGAGCTAAATATTTACCATGATATCAAATGAAAATTTCCTGCACAGAATACCAGATGTTGGACCCGAAAGAGGGAGGATGGAAGAGAAAACAGATAAGAGTAGACTTTATTCACTTAAAGAAAAAAACTTCTAGATACTGTATACAGTTGGTTGTGAGATGTTCCATTTCTTCAGACCTTCAAAATCTTCAAAATGCTGTTGCCTTCTGAAATGGGTGATACTTGTTTTGATCAGCGTATAATGGAATTTTCTTTGGCTCTCTTCTGTTGCGTTCTCCGTGGACAATTTACCAGTGTGTAAGGGTGATAAAATGTGAAGTGAACTCTTATAATGGATGTTCTTATAAGGTTTTCCTTATATCTGTAAATATTACAGATCCATCTTTTGCCCTTTAGATAAGATGGTGGGGAAGGAAAAGAACTGGCAAAACTTGGGATACCTAGAGAAGAGGCGGAAAAAAAATCTACTGTACGTTTGTACCTGTTGAAGTTATTAAAATGTTCTTTTTTTTCTTTTTTCTTTTATTTTTCCTAATATACAAACTCCTGAAGGAGTTCACAATTTTTGATAAAGGCAGTGTTAGAAGCAAAAATAACAATAAGACATGTGCCCCCGAATGCAAATAATTGTCACAACACATTGCAGGATCAAACAGTTGAAGTTCTTTGAGTAATAGAATGGGTATCATGGGCTGCAAAAACAATTCTCCTCTTTGGCAGGAGCCAAGAAAACACTTATCACTGGACCAGTCTCCAGTGAAGGAGGGGTGTGGTTCATGGGCTTAGAGATAATCCAATATCAAGCTTGGAGAATTTGGTAATAATTCAATGCGTTTCATCTCATGTGAGCATTCCGTACTGAGTGTCAGTTTGGATCACTAAAATATTTCACTATGCTTCCACTCTGGATGGTGTATGGCTGTGATTTCCTTTTTACAGTTGTCCTCCTGCAGTAGAAACAGCTGTAGTAGAAAAAACTATGCATGCTTGAAATTCTATGCTTTTGCCATGCTTGATACGCTGCAGACTATGAATATGGGAGATTCTGCTTGAAAAATGGACCAAGGGGAGATTTATGCCTCTCTCAAATCATTTTCAGGGTTAAGGCAGTGGGTATAATGGTTATCGACCAGCTGAAGATTTATGTTCAGGTTGAACCATCATCGTTCTTTTGGACAATGGATTGTTTCTTACACATATCATAAATAATGGGCAGTATTTCACTCAAAGTGATGAGTCCAAAGAATTGTGCATTGGGAAGGAGGAGACTGCCTCACACAGAAAATATCTTGTCACCCAAGACAGGACTGTTCTTGCTACGAGACCGTAAGGAGGGACAGAAATGCTACATGGCATAAAGTTTGCAGTGAAGGTTGGCACTCATTAGTGGAGAGGGGTGGATGCCCATTCAAAGGTCCCACAGGCATGAGTTCCATGGTGACAACTGCATTCCAAAGCCTTGTTGGGGAGATGACTTCAGAGTGTCAAGGAATAGAATAAACCTCGTTAGCACCTGCAAACTTAAAGTTGCCCTTTTGCCCCTTAACCCTCCTCCATTATCTTGAAGGTGTTAGCAAGCCACAAAAACGATTCTATCATACTTTTTAAAAAAATGTTTTAGGACTAAAGGAGAATCTAGCATTCTCCCAGTCTTCCTTATTACCTTTTTCTGAAACTAACTTAAGAAATTGTTTTGGGCAGTATATGTGAGTCCCTCCAGAGAGGATCATAGATGGAATGGTTAAAATGGATATAGGTGAGGCCCTCAGCAAGCTGCTGTAGCAGGTAGTCCTCTCTTAACAACCCTTCATTTAGCAGCAGTTTGGACTTATGACGGTACTAAACAATGACTTGCAAACAGTCGTTGCACTTACGACCATCTTTTGCTCTTACAACCAGCATCCCCCAAGGTCACATGATTGCAATTCGGGTTCTTGGCAACCAGTTCACAACCATGAGATTCACTTAACAACCATGGTGATTTGCTTAACTGCCACAAAAATGGTCGTAAAATCAGGTCAGATTCACTTAACAAGCGTATCACCTATTGTCTTAAATTCTGGTTCCCGTTGTGGTCGTTAAGTGAGGACTACCTGTATTGGATATTTCTGTTTGGGTTTCCTGGCCTCACTAATTCCTGTTTGTACTAAAGAATTTTGTATTTCTGCAAAGCTGGAAGTTTCATCAAGCCTGATGTTGCTTTCCTATTTTGCTTTGATTGGGCTATGTAAGAAACCAGTAACAAAAAAATAAATTTGTGGGGGATATGTATGATCTTAAGTTATTGTCATAGTAAAACAATTGGTGATCCAAGCTCAGTTCCAGAGAGTCTATACTTCTTTTTCTCTGTCCAACACACACACACACACACACACACGAACACAAATACCCAGCAAATACTCTTGAAGCAAAAAAGAAAGAAATGGATTAAATATTCTAGTAGGACTTTCTAAAAGTCACATTTTTAAATGATCTTGGAGGGAAATCTAAATGGAGATTTGTAGCTCAGCAACAGCTGAAAGAAGCATGACTTTGCTCTATTACACTTTCATGGAATTTAAAATATTTGGCCCTGATTTTTTTTTTTTTAAATTCTGTAGGTTTAAATAGGAAAAAAAAAAAGTTCTCTGCTCTTAATTTGGAATGGATGTATAAATAGAGAGATTTTCTCTGAACATTAAAGGAGATTTGATAAAATATGGCATGAGCATATCTACTATGAATTTAAAATTGTTGATAAAGGGACAAATGGTGTCCGTGCACTTTTTACTGAATATAACCATTTTGCTGAGTATAACAAGTGTTCTCCATACCCATATTCCCTAAATTTAAGTATCAATGCTTATATAATTTAAACTATATACTACTAGCAATATCATGACACAACACCTTTTTCATTTACTAGAATCTCTTCTTACTCTTATCAAAATAATATCTGCCTTTTTGTATTTGAAACAGGAATATGTTGGTGCATATGAATATATACTATACTGTTTGCTACATTCATTTTACAGCTTAATGAAAAAGTGGTCATCGTGGCCTGCTGCTGTGTAGTTATAAAGTAGGAGCTATGGCATGCACATAGCCTGTATGTAACCATGTGTGTGTGAGTATAAAAGCAGAAAGAGCAGCCTCGGAGGTTTTGGCTGTTTTCCCCAATGATACTGTCTCCAGATCTCTTGCTTCCTTTATTGCATTTCTATACCACCATATCCCAAAGGACTTGTGGTGGTTTAGGAGATAAAATAACACAACAAAGCCATTCAATAAACAATCACACAATTGTAAGGGAAGACTAAGGGGAAAAAAATAAAGAAAAATAGTTAAATCGTTACTTTCCTTGCAATTATATTTATTAGTAGGCATGCCAAAGACTAGGATCTTGGCCTCTTCTGTGAAAATAGCTGTCTTCACTGCTTTCCTAACAAGCAGGAAAGAGAAGCCAGTCTGCAACTCCAGGGGGAGATTTTACTATGGAGCTCTCCACTAAATGACACATGGAGGGATCCTCAGCATTCCTACGTGGGATGTGGGGACCAGATGATGTAATCAGCCCTGCAGACACCAAGCCATATAGGACTTTAGAGTTCCAACTAATAGACTGAATTATATCCAGAAATTATACCCTATTGATTATCAAAGCTGAGCCTGCAGTCCTGTGTTAGGTATGTGTAGTGACTTACCTACCAAAAGGTGGGCTGCTGAATTTTGCACAAACTGCAGCTTCCAAGTAGTCTCCCAGGCCATGGCACATTGCAGTAATCTGTTCAAGAGGTGAAAATGGTATGGGTTACTTTAACCAGGGGCCCTTTCATCAGGAAGGGCCACGAACGGCACACCAGCCAAAGTTGAGCAAAGCCATCCAGGCTATTGCCTCCACTGCCCAATCCAGCAGTAACTGTGCATCTAGGAGGACCACCAAGTTACAAAGCTACTCTTTTAGTAGGAGAGAGTCACACTGGAGCAAATGGTTGGCCAGGTGGTTTCTGGACAAATGATAACACAGTATTTCTGGGATGCAACTTCATTGTTTCTCCCCATTTATACAGCCTCCAAGCACCAGGTTAAGACTTCTACCTTATCATCAGCTCAGACTGGTGAGAGATGTATATCTGAGTGTCATCACTATATTCATGGTACCATACCCTAAATTGGCAGATAATCTCTCTCAAAAGCTTCATATGGATATTGAAAATCATATGAAAAAAGGCCCATGACAGTCCAGACTGGAAAAACCAGGATTGTAGAAGATTTCTATGGCTCCCCAACTCCATCTTCAGTTTTGGGATTACAAGGTCCAAAACCCACAGTGACTGGGCCTTGACCCTCCTCCCTCCCATACCAATGGAACTGTCTGGTCAGGAAAACATGCCACCACTGTAGCACAGTGTTCCTGTCTCCCAACCCTCACAGACATCCCAGAAGGACACCAAGATCAATGGGTCTGAAAGTTGTTAAAAGACCCAAAAGGGGACCCCTCCATGCATGTCCCAACAGTATAGACCAGCCTTTCTCAACTTTGGACCTGGAGGAAGCCTTGAAATACTTTTCAGGCCTCAGGGAACCCCTGAACATTCAAGCGCAAATATAGGCCAGAAGTTACAAAATTATTATATTTGTTTCATGGGTAGGCCTGCATATATGCATTAACAGTGTTCTTAAACTTAAAATAAAGAATGAAACTTACCTCTTTAATGTGAAGTTGCCCGAATTTGAAATAATGTTTTAAATAAAACATGATCTCCCAGGCAACCCCTAGTGACCTCTCGCAAAACCCTAGGATTCCATGGAATCCTGGTAGAGAAACCCTGGTATAGATCAACAACCAATAGAACCATACAAATTATTGTCATGCTTAGATCAGAATCCTCACTAAAAACAATGTAGATAATCCAATTCTTCTAGAGCATTTTATGGTTGCCACTCCACCACTGTTCTACAAATGCAGACTGGATTCTGGTTACCCAAAATGGTTGGATCCATGGAGAGCCTCTTCAGGAAGGATTGTACCACCACAATTGTTGGTACTACAATTTCCAGAATTCTCAGTCATGCTGTCTGGATGAGCTACTGTATGTGGGCCAGCTTAGGAAAAGCTAGCATATGGTGCTTGTTAGGTGTGGTCTTAAGCATGTCTTCTCTGATGTAACTGATGGCATGCTCAGTGAAATCTACTTTCTACAAGGATATTGAGGATTGCTGCTCAAAAGTGTGATTACGCTTCATCCACATATCCATTGCATACTGTAGCTGATCAAGAGAAACCATTATTTCTGCTTTTTTAAAAAAAAAATAAACTTTCAAAATATAAGTAAAACATATAAGAATAGAATAACTGAAGAAAGAAAGAACAACAACAAAAAAAAGAACAAACTTAAAAGTGCAGAAATAAAAAAGGAAGACATAGAAAAAAAGAGTGATTTCCGACCATCTTTGGTGCAGATGAAAACATAAAAATACATTAACCTTTTACCCTATTTTAACGATAAAACACATTATTTCTATATTCTTATACAATTCTAATCATCAAATCCCCAAATCAAAACTTCATCTTTTACAGATTCCAGCAAAAAGTCTAAAAGTGATTTCCGAGTAGAAACTACATCTATTTGACACACACACACACACACACACACACAGACAGATAAAATGATTTTTTTTCACTGTTGAGAGAATAATTTGTGAGATGAAGCAAAACTTTAAGCTAAGTAGTATTAGAACTATTGTCTTGTGTTAAATGTTTTGAGCTTTCTGAAGTTGTTCATCTTTTCCACAGTTAGAAAATTCACTTCTGTGATGGCTTGTTCTAGGCTGGGTTTGACTTCTAGGCTAAGAAGTGGAGTCAAAGGGCAAATACAGATTTCTAGGAAGATTGGAAGCTAGAGGCCTGTCAGAAATGATGATGCCACTTGGGCAATCTGAGACTTAGTGTGAAGGAGACTTTCTGTTCATTTGTTTGTTTGTTTGTTTGTTTGTTAAGCAAATGTCAAGGTTCTGTTGCAGTGCCTGGAGGCTATGTGGGTTTGGATGGGGAAGAACCATCTCTGACACAGTCCTATCAAGACCAAGTGACTGTGGGTGTTTCAGCCACCCAGATCTGGGGATATTCCATCTTTGAACTTGGATGGGATAGCACTTCTCTTTTAAGGTTGATGAATAATGTGGGGGTCTCCCGGGACTTGCAGAACCCGCTTGAAAAGCAGGTGGCAGCTGTGTCCAGGAAGGCCTTTGCACAAGACATCTGGTGCACCAGTTGTGCCCTTTCCTAGTTAAGGAGGGATTTCAGGCAGTCACTTATGCCCTAGTCACCTTGTGGCTTGACTACTGCAACATGTTCTATATGGGACTACCCTTGAAGACTATATGGAAGCTTCAACTGGTGCAGAACACAGTGGCACAGGCAGTAGTGGTCACGCCTTGGTCTGCCCATGTGACACCTCTGCTTCGCAAGCTGCACTGATTGCCCAGTTTGCTTCCAGGTACAATTCAACGTGCCAGTTTTTATCTATAAAGCCTTACATGGCATAGGGGCTGATTACTTGCATCCAGGGCCTGTTTCCATAATATCTGGCTGGCCAATTCAGTCTTGTAAGATTGGCATGCTCTGGCTTCCTTCGATTAAGCAATGTGGAAGTCCACCTTCTCCGTAGCAGCGCCGGCCCTCTGGAACAATGCTCCCCCTGAGATCGGGATGTTTCCTACTCTGCTCTTGATTAGAAGAGCCGTGAAGACCTGGCTGTTCACCCAGGACCTTGGAAAGGGAAAGGGAGACCCCTTGCTTCATCCCACTTGCCATCTTCTATCTTCTGCCTTCTGTCTTCTATCATTTGTTTTATTGCCATTTTTTTCTTTGTTGTGAGCCACCCAAGGTTGTTGGGAATCAGGTGGATATTATTACTATTACTGTTATTATGGTTGATCACACAGTCAGCCAGATGTTTAGACTGGATTTGGCATTTTTGTCCACCTATCAAGTCCTTCCCAAGGACCTGGGATAGGCAGATGTTGTTGTTTAATAAAATTAAAGGTATCGTCGCAGGATGACAGCTGTTCCAAGTAAAGCTGCCTTTTGCAATCAACTGATGGTGATTTTGTCAATGCCGATGGTGTTCAAGTGGGGCTCCAGATGCTTTGGAATTGCACCCAAGATGCCTATTACTACTGGTACTATCATTGCTTTCTTTTGCTACAGTTGTTCTTTTTACAGGTCTTAGTATTTTGTGATTTTCTGCAGTACTTTCTCTTCTATTCTGCTGTCTCCAGGTATTGCAATGTCCACTATCCAGACTTTTTTGTCCTTCCTATCAATAATTCTTAAGTCTGAGGTGTTGCTGTTGTTGTTGCTGTTGTTGTTATCATCATCATCATCATCATCATCATCATCATTATCATCATCATCATTAGTTAGTTGCACAGTCAGTCAGATGTTTAGACTGGATTTGACATTTTTATCCATCTATCAAGTCCTTTCCAAGGAGCTGGAATAGGTGCTGCTGTTGTTGTTGTTAATTTGGCCACCTATCTTCTGGCTGGCTAACAAAGCATAAAAACAAAAGTATGTGTAAAAGCAGTAGAAAAGACAATAAAAAGTGCAAAGTAAAAATAATAATCAACTCCTCAGTCAACACAGAGCAAAACAGAGAAGAATCAGGTTTTTAAGGCCTTCCAAATGGCCCACAGGAGTTGGGGCCATTTGAATCCCAAATGGGGAGGCTGTTGCATAGGGCAGGAAGCACGACAGTGAAGGCACACCTCCTAGGTCCACCCTGTCAGATCTGGTGGTATAGGAAGAATCCACAGGAGACAGGAAATATCTCAACCAACCTGGCCCTGTGCCATGTTAGTAATTATTAGCACCTTGATTTGTACCTGTAAACCCACTGGAAGTCAAGGTAGCTCACACAGCAGTGGGGTTACATGCACATACCATGGTGCACCCAGAGTTGTCTGTGCTACCACATTCTGGCCCAGCTGCAGCTTTCAAATGCTCTTCAAGGGCAGACCCATGTAGACTGTGTCGCAACAGTCCAGTTGGGAGGTGACAAAGGCAAGAATAATGGTTTCCCAATCCAGAAATGGGCACAGCTGCTACATAAAATGGATTTGTGCAAAAGCCCTCTGGGCCTCAGATGCCACCTGCTTCTCAGTCAGCTCTGAGCCTGAGAGGACCTCCAGATTACATGTTTATCTTTGTCCATGCTGGTCTTATCTGAACAGTTGTTGGTGGTAATATTGTTTGATATCTCCTGTAACACTCCATTTAGAGAAAGCAGTTCAAAAACAGCAGAGAATGGAGCTGAACCTCCACATCTTCTTTCCCTTTTCTGAAAAATAATTCTGTGAAATTATGAAGACCACATTATTCAAATCAGCCTCCACATTTTCAATGAACAAGAATGGTGTGGGTATTCAGCAACTCATATTCGTTCTGCATGCAAGCCGTGATCTGGCTTCTCTTTCTGTGCATTGGCTTCCCCTGTTCATGTGCTGCAGAAAAACACACTGGCTCTAGATGGTGGATGTTTTCATGCTGTCAACTCCCCAATGATGCTTGCCTTTTAACTTTGGAGCTACAAGAAACATTAGAGAGCATTACATCTAAACATCTGTGCAGTCATGAGGAAGAAACATACTTTATTGCTGAAGTATTGCCCCAAGGGAGAAGTGGGACTCTTTTTAGACTGTTTTATAGATGGCAGTGAGGAACAAAAAGTGTAACCAGGATGGGTGGAAGAAGGTCAGAAACTTCAATGAAAGCTAGTCCTCCCTGCAGGTGAATGGAATTAAATAGCCTTCTTGAAAAATTGCATTGCATTATTTTAAGACACAGGAGAATCAGATGCTTACATCCCATTATCAGAATGAGCTAATTACTTCATTTGGAATGAACATAAGAACATAAATATTCCCTTGCTAAATCAGATCATTACTCTGTTCTCCAGCATTCTGTAAGAGTCTGTCCATATGCAGCAGAGCACAATATCAAGACTTTGCTTAGCTTGGTGTTGCTGAATACCAAGTTTTTGCTTAGCTATCCCTCTACAGTTGAGTGGTTAAGAACTTGGAGTAAGCCATCAGATACTGAGTTGGTTGCAGTTTTATTACTGAAATCAGTGGGACATCATGATTTATCTCAAGTCCCAGTGATCTCAATTAAGTCTGGATTCAGGTCTATATTATGTTATCCACCTCTTTTTAACAGTCTTGAATCTACTATCAGCCACCTTCAGTTGGTGACCTCAAGATTTAGTATTGTTAGAGCAGGGAAGAAGAAACATAAAACATATCTCCATGTATATTATTAACTATACATGAAAGTTCAAAAACCCAGGCACTGGCCTCTTAAAAAGGCCACCAACTGAAAATCCATTTTTAAGCCATTTGTGTGAAACATCTGTAAAGTTCTGGGAATCTTCACTATGTGTCCACAAATCCTTTCTTTTCTGGTTTCCCATTAGTTTATGGAAACTTGAAGATCCACAAGCTGCTTCCTACAACCACCTTGTTATATTGCTTCATGTTTAATTGTGAGCTTTCATCACAATGGGATATCCATGCTGAAATCCATAATTTAGAAGAGAACCCTTCAGCAGTCATGAACTTGAATCATAGTTCACTGGAATATTAGCCTTTATATGTGTATGTCTGTGCACGTGTGTGTGTGTGTGTGTGTGTGTGTATAGAGCAAGCAAGTGAATGCACGTCAGCATTGGGCATTAATGCACAAGTTTCTTCCTTTTTGTTCAGCTACCCAGATTTTTAAGGAATTTCCAAGCAGATGTCCAGATGAATTCAGCTGGGTTGTTGCAATATTGTCAAAAGCTAATAGGATGAAGTTTGTGCCCTGGTTTTGTGTGTGTGTGTGTGTGTGTGTGTGTGATTCAGCAGGGTTACTATTGGCCCTGAATACAACTAAACCAAGTGTCCCTATCAAGGGGATTCACTTGTAGAGAAATCTGCTGGTCAGCTCACTTGATTGTGGGTGGAATGCAGAGCCTTACAATAAATCTCAGGCTCAGACACTATGGCCGTATGATCCAATGCATTTTCTGGAATCTCCTGGCGCTACAGATCATCATTCATGCAATATTTCCTCCTGTTCTTCAGGAGGATTCAGACTTCATCACCTTAAGCATAGGCCCTTGCATTGGAAAGTGAATTACAATCGTGATTACAACAAAGGGAAAGGAAGGAACGTGGAGTTTTGTAAAAAACTGGCAAAATGTGTACTAAAATGTACTCAAGGTATACCTGGGAGTGCCGAGTTTTGCACAATTGGTCATGCTTCCATAGGTACAAGTCAACCATAGATACAAGTACTTTTTTTTTTTTCCCCCCTAAGTGCTGTGCTCATATTTGTTATTTCTCATGATTAACTTTCCCAAGATCTTCAGACAGGTCATTTTAGAAAGATCTCGGGGGAAAAAATGGAGAAGTAATACCTTTGGGAAATATCCAAGGCCCCCAAACACAAAATTGTTCTTCTCTAGGAAAATGTTTGGAATTCCCACCTGCTCTTTGAATTGCAGGGCTAAACAGATTCATGGCTACAAAGAATGGCTCCAAGATACCCCAATCTTTAGTGGCCACAAAAATCAGGCTGGAGCTAGTGATAAAGTTCTACTACTTTCAAAATTTTGTAATATATAAAGGGCTAAATGTTTCCAGCATTTTGTTGGGGGAATAGGATGCAAATGCTAATGTGTTGTTTGTGATGGATCTGTCCTTTCTATGATGATAAATGTATTCATTCTATTATCCATTTATATTGCACACATGGATTCATGCAAATCATACAATGAAAACCTAGTTTAAGTTGATTTTTAATTTCCTTCTGTTATTCCATTGCAATGGACCTGCAACTACAGAAAGGTTTATAGAGAGTTCAGTTAAACACCAGGATTGTGGAAAGCATTTTCACAGGGGCTTTGTGGAACACACTGGTGCAAGTGAACTAACTTTAATCAAGTTTGGAGGCATCTGTGTCCTGTCTAAGGCTCAGCACATCTGCTTTGAAGACTTTTTCAGGTTGCCTAGATACACATATGTATGCACAACCACTTTACTTCTCCGGCAATTGCAACAGAAATGCAGGTTTTGCATTGAGACAGATTGGGAAAACCCTAAAATCTGCATCTTTTGTGTGATGCAGCTACCTCAGCCCTTTGAGGAAGGTGCTTTGCCAAGTGCCCTTTTGAATGCTTTGCACATCCCTATTAAATGCATTCTGATCTGGCACCGGCACATAGTTATGTTGTTACATGTCAAATAAGATTAATTGTGAAGCTCAGATGTGGCTTGACAGAGTATGTCAGTGCACTGGTGCCAATTCAGAGGTTAACAGTTTCTAGCAGATTATTGGTGCCGTTCTATATAATTAAAAAGGTAAAGGTTTCCCTTGACGTAAAGTCCAGTCGTGTCCGACTCTAGGGGGCGGTGCTCATCTCCGTTTCAAAGCCTTGGAGCCGGCGTTGTCCATAGGACACTTCCGGGTCATGTGGCCAGCATGACTCACGGAACGCCGTTACCTTCCCGCCGAAGCGGTACCAATTAATCTACTCACATTTGCATGTTTTCGAACTGCTTGGTGTGCAGGAGCTGGGACGAGCAACGGGAGCTCACCCCGCCGCGCGGTTTCGAACCGCCGACCTTCCGATCGACAGCTCAGCAGTTTAACCCGCAGCGCCACCGCGTCCCATTCTATATAATTAGGTACCAGAAAATAGAATGTGTAGTGATGAACATTCCTATTGTTTATATATGACAGAACAGGAAACTCTATTTCAGTGTTTGCATTTATTGTTTCATCACAAAAGCAATTCCTTGTTTCCAGTGAAACAATATCCCCATTTTAATAAACAGAAAAGCACAGAGGACATCAGATAATGCCCCTGAGTTGCTAATCCAAAAAAAAATAAAAATAAATAAAACCGAATCTCTCTCTCTCTCTCTCTCTCTCTCTCTCTTTCTATCTCTATACACACCCCAAAATAACCAAGAAGTTGATGAATGTGTCTGTCTGTCTGTATTATTCTCATCACCACCATCCTCTAAAACAGATTGAAAGATTGGGACTTGCATATATGGAACAGGGTAGCAAGGCTGTGCTGTGGCCCTCTCCCCAGGGCAATGCTGAGCATTAACATTTCAGAAGGGAAGGTCCAGACCTGAGGAGTCCCCTGAAAATGTCAGAGAGGTGAGTGCACATTAGTGTAGGTTTGTCATTTGCAGATATATCTGCAGCATAAGTCATACTTCCAAAACACATTTTGAGGCATTTAGGAATTTATGGCTGCAGGTATTATTTATGACACATGTAAAAATGTATGCCTAGTTAGGGTACAATAAGTGCTGGCAACCCAGTTAAAATGGATGGGGAAACCCCGGCTTTAATCTTGAATTATTCCCCCCCCCCAGTTTGCAGTTTTCTTATAGGATGCCTCCAAACATCTGTTTTCTGGTGCAAACTATTGACTTAAAAGGGTTTAGTGAGAGAAATAAAATGGAGGTGCAAATCAGGCCATGCTGGTGCAAAGGGTTTAGGAGGCTACAGGGAAAGATTGGCAGAATCTGGAGTCTGCTGGATTGTGGTGTAGTGGTTAAGTTGTCGTGCAGTGGTTAAGTTGTCGGGCCGGGACTGGGGAAGGTTGTTGACTGGGTGACATTGGTGAGGCACTCTTTCTTACTTTTGGGGGTTATTTTAGACAGACTTCAGAAGAGCCCACTGTAATGGTTGCCTATTCTAAAACACCATCAGACTCATGAGAAGGAATTCAAGGATATCTGATTTATTAAAGAATAGTATGCAGGATCACAGACAAAGCTGAGAATGATGAAAGCGCGCCAAATTCAAACTAAAAACCCTCGGTGCAAATGAGACCCCTCCCCCTGTAGACTCTTCCCAAGTCCACAATCCCAGGTGCTCCTAACGGTTTCTGATGGTCTGCGGGAAAAGTCCTTGAACAGAGAAAATAACCCAAACACATTCCATTGTACTGATTTCACATACTGAGCTTGGTACAAGGTCTCACAGCAGCTCCCTTCCAAACAGAAACACGCGTCAGCGCCATGGCATGTGAAACGTTACGATGTATAAACTACATTGAATCAGTGAACATGACACCCACCCATACAGTGACCCTGCATCTTTATTATAAAGGACAGTCCTTATTTCAGAAAGCTGTCCTTTAGATTTATTTATTTTTCAAAAACGCACTTTTGTCCTTTATTTAGGTCATTTAACTTTTACCGTACAAATAGTACCACTTAATGCACAGTCTTTCACATTCATGTGATGAATATGGAAACTGAATGGTCTTTCAAAAATAAATTTAGATATACGGTTTGATTTTAGGTATTTTTAGTAGAACATGTGTTTTTATTAGAATGAGTTATAAGCATAAAGAATTACATTTTTTTATCCTTTCAGATTTGTCCCCTTTTTCAAGTTTGTCGCCGCATATACCCACACTTTGAGTCCCTAAAGAAAAACTTGGATATAAAATTATTATTGTGGCTGGTTCCCTAACAGAACAGTTAATAGCAAACTGAGAATCATATCTGTTAGTCAGGACCATGGGCATAACTGTCACATACAGCCTAGCTCATACATTCGTACAGACTGTAACACCTCAGGCATAACAAATTCATACGTACTAGTCAAATATTTGTAGAGAATGCATTAGCTGTAGCACTGATTTCTCCCAAAGGTAATATTTTACAATGCAGACACAAGCAATTTGTCATGGGAATTCTAAAGATAAGGGCAGAAGGATTCCAAGGAAATGGGATTTCTAATCCCTTCTGTTTCTTGCTGTTCATCTTTTGGCCAATGGCTGCATCCATCAGAAGGTGACTGGTCAAGGTTGGAATTAAAGCCTGTTTCGAACCCTGTGTGCCTAGGGCTGCAGTGTTGTATGTGTCCTGTTCCTGTGCGTTCCTTTCTGCAATTAAACATTTATCTCATTATTCTAATAACTCTGGAATATAGTAATTCTAAAACGGTTCACTGGATGAACTACTAAGTCTAAAAGGCGAGAGGATGTGTGTGTGTTTGATTTCCCAAAGCATTCAAGTCACATAGTAAGTATGTGAGAACAGGAAGAAGGTGGGATTGCTCTGCAAGATCATTATATAAAGCATTATATCGTAAATGCTGAAAAGGGCTGAAATTATACTAGTATTTATGTCTTACTTTGCATAATGTAAAATGTTAGCATATAAGAACACTGTTACAGTATTTTAAGTTTTTCCAAGGATGGTTACACACATCAAGCTTCTACATCTTTTTTTTTTTTCAATATATAGCTGTTATTTGTAGTTGGCAATTACTCCAGCAGCTACAGCATGTGTGTGTGTGCATGTGTTTATACATAAAAATGGCCTTGATATCTCTAAATGCTTCATTGGGATGATGCTTGGAACATGTAGACTGGCTGACTGCACCGAAGCAACTAGGCCTTTGATATCAATCTACCTGGTTAGGTGTGAATGACGTGGCCATTTGGAGCAGACAGATCATATTCTCTGATCTGAAGTGGCTCTCCCAGATGCCTATTCCATTCATAGATTGTAGTTTTAAGATGTCTTGTCCCTGCCTCCACCTGCTTAAATTTCCAAAATGGGCAGATTCCATCAAAGTTTGCTAAAGACTGTGAATTTAAAGGAACACACAGAATAACTAGAGACAAGGTGAGAAGGGAAAGGCAATAGAATAGATTGAAGTTACAGTGAAAGGTCAAGGTTGTTGTTTGTTCGTTCAGTCACTTCCGACTCTTTGTCACTTCATGGACCAGCCCATGCCAGAGCTTCCTGTTGGTCGTCAAGACCCCCAGCTCCCCCAGGGACGAGTCCGTCACCTCTAGAAGTGGTCATCCATCCATCTTGCCCTTGGTCGGCCCCTCTTCCTTTTGCCTTCCACTGTCCCCAGCATCAGCATCTTCTCCAGGGTGTCCCGTCTTCTCATTATGTGGCCAAAGTATTTCAGTTTGGTCTTTAATATCATTCCCTACAAGCATACGAGATGACTTTGTATCCCCATACCACTAAGAACTTGCCACAACTTGTTATGGTCCACACAGTCAAAGGCTTTAGAACAGTCAATAAAACAGAAATAGATGTTTTTTTTCTGAAACTCCCTGGCTGGATAATGGAAAAACATTATCCAGCGGATATTGGCAATTTGGTCCCTAGTTCCTCTGCCTTTTCTAAACCCAGCTTGTACATCTGGCAATTCTCGCTCCATGAATTGCTGAAGTCTACCTTGCAGGATCTTGAGCATTACCTTACTGGCATGTGAAATGAGTGCCACTGTTCGATAGTTTGAACATTCTTTAGTGTTTCCCTTTTTTGGTATGGGGATATAAGTTGATTTTTTCCAATCTGATGGCCATTCTTGTGTTTTCCAAATTTGCTGGCATATAGCATGCATTACTTTGACAGCATCATCTTGCAAGATTTTGAACAGTTCAGCTGGGATGCCATCGTCTCCTGCTGCCTTGTTATTAGCAATGCTTCTTAAGGCCCACTCAACCTCACTCTTCAGGATGTCTGGCTCTAGCTCACTGACCACACCGTCAAAGCTATCCCCGATATTGTTATCCTTCCTATACAGGTCTTCTGTATATTCTTGCCACCTTTTCTTGATCTCTTCTTCTTCTGTTAGGTCCTTGCCATCTTTGTTTTTGATCATACCCATTTTGGCCTGGAATTTACCTCCGATGTTTCTAATTTTCTGGAAGAGGTCTCTTGTCCTTCCTATTCTATTGTCTTCTTCCACTTCCATGCATTGCTTGTTTAAAAATAATTCCTTATCTCTTCTGGCTAACCTCTGGAATTTTGCATTTAACTGGGCATATCTCCCCCTATCACTGTTGCCTTTTGCTTTCCTTCTTTCTTGGGCTACTTCTAATGTCTCAGCAGACAGCCATTTTGCCTTCTTGGTTTTCTCTTTCTTTGGGATGTATTTTGTTGCCACCTCCTGAACAATGTTGCAAACTTCTGTCCATAGTTCTTCCAGGACCCCATCTACTAAGTCCAGTCCTTTAAATTGATTCTTCACCCCCACTGCATATTCCTTAGGAATATGAGTGAGCTCATATCTAGCTGATCTGTGGGTCTTCCCTAATCTCTTTAGTCTGATCCTAAATTGTTCAAGAAGAAGTTCGTGATCTGAACTACAGTCAGCTCCAGGTCTTGTTTTTACCGACTGTATAGATGACCGCCACCTTTGGCTGCAAAGGATGTAGTCAATCTGATTTCGGTGTTGTCCATCTCATGAAGTCCATGTATAAAGCCGTCTCTTCGGTTGTTGGAAGAGAGTGTTTGTTATGCAGAGTGAGTTGTCTTGGCAAAATTCTGTCAGCCTACGTCCTGCTTCATTTTGTTCTCCCAGGCCATGCTTACCTGTAATTCCAGGTGTCATTTGACTGCCCACCTTAGCATTCCAGTCTCCCATGATGAAAATAACATCTCTTCTAGGCGTGTTGTCCAGTAGGTGCTGCAGATCCTCATAGAACTGCCCTACTTCAGCTTCTTCAGCATCTGTGGTTGGGGCGTATATTTGGATCATTGTGATGTTAGACGGCTTGCCCTGGATTTGAATTGAGATCATTCTATCATTTTTTGGATTGTATCCAAGCACTGCTTTAGCCACTTTACTATTAATTATGAAGGCTACTCCATTTCTTCTGTGGTCCTCTTGTCCACAGTAGTAGATCTGGTGGTCATTTGTTGTGAAGTGGCCCATTCCAGTCCATATCAGTTCACTGATGCCCAAAATGTCTATTGTTAATCTTGACATCTCACCAATAACCACATCCAATTTGCCCTGGCTCATAGATCTTACATTCCAGGTTCCAATGGTGTGTTGATCCTTAGAACATCGGATTCGCCGTTCACCACCAGCACCGTTGGCCGCTAGCCGTCCTTTCGGCTTTGAGCTAGCTGCGTCATCACGTCTGGGGCTAGTTGAGCTCATCCTCTGTTCCTCCCCAGTAGCATTTTGACCATCTTCCGACCTGGGGGTCTCATCTTCCGATGGTATACCGACATATCTCTGGTTGTACTGATCCATTTAGTTTTCACGGCAAGAATACTGGGGTGGGTTGCCATTACCTTCCCCAGGGATCACATTTAGTCTGACCTCTCTGTCATGACCTTCCCTTCTTGGGTGGCCCTTCACGGTTTAGCTCATGGCATCATTGAGGTGCTCAAGCTCCAGCACCATGACAAGGTAACGATCCTTTGCCGAAGAAGGTCAAGGTAGACAGCTGAAAATTAAATCCAAATCACGTCAAGGACCTTCAGTTAATTTGGCAAGCATGGCAGTATTTTCTCACTATACTGTGCTGTTTTGTTAAGAATAAGTGAAGCTTCTCTCAAGTCAAGCTCAATCCTCGATGGCTACGTAGACATATTTGCCCTGCACAGTGATGGCAAACCTTTTGGACTTGGCATGTTAAAAGTTCAGAAAATGTTTGACTTGACTCTGCTAGATTGTGACCCTGGCCCCTGAACAAAAGAGAAACAAGTCTTTACATATTCATTTATTTTTAAAAAATACAATCTGATTTTGGGTGGCCAAAAGGGCAGAGATGGGGGGAGAGTTGCTGGGGGGAGAGTTGCAGTGCCTTTTGTTCATTCAGTCCCTTTGGTAACTCAAGCAGGGAGAATAGTTGTTGGGTATTGGTGAATGCTGGTGTCATGGCGACCCAAACACATGTCAGGTTCACCATCACTGACCTAGCATCTGCTACTTTCCAGAATGTTTCCACTTCCAGGCCAGCCTGGACTAGAGTGGGAAACAACAGGACTTGGATGAAAGACAACTTGGAGTTAGATGAGAGACAACGGGATTACCTGGATGCCACCCATCCAAGTATTAACCAGATCTAACCCTCTTTAGCTTGTGTTCAGCCCAAGTTAGCTACGTGGTACTGAAGCTACAAAACAAATCTAGTACATTATGGTCTTACTAAGCTTTTGAATATTGAAGCAGCATTTAGAGATAAACTGTGTAGGATTCTTCATCAATACACAAAGTAGTCCTCAGGAATTGTAAATTCAAAACCAGGCAGGTGCATTTCTGCTCAACAGTCAATATTTACAGCAGATGCCTATGCTGTAACTGGTAGTGTATATTTTATTGCAGCCTGTAAAGCTGTGATCAGCAGGAAAATATAACCTTGATGGATAGACCTGATGACAACATTGATATTTACATGTGTGTTACTTTGTAAGGCAGAAGCTTACCATAGTCCATTCATTTTTGTTCCCCTAAAAAAAATAGTATGGGGAAGGGGGAGAAGAGACATGGAAACAACAAGGCAACCCTGGACTGATAGCATTGTCTCAATGCAATTAGTGCTATTCGTCAAACCTGGTTGACACTTAAAGGAGATTAGGACCCCAGGTTTGAGAGCAGTCTATTATTTCAGATGATGAAAAATTGCCATTGTCCTTTCTGAACTGGAGAAGAGCTTCAGAAAGGGGGCACAAATCCGAGTGCTTTCATTATTGCTTCCTTGCAATGAAGATCCATAGCTTTGCTGCTATGACAAAAAGGCCCACTTGTTCTG
Organism: Candoia aspera; assembly: GCF_035149785.1. Classification (NCBI taxonomy): domain Eukaryota; kingdom Metazoa; phylum Chordata; class Lepidosauria; order Squamata; family Candoiidae; genus Candoia; species Candoia aspera. Next base: position 3,567,558 of record NC_086157.1, read on the forward strand.
CATATTTATTTATTAATAATTTCCATATGTAGATTGTTCTTTATCATCATATTTGCTTGGGTGGATATATGCAACTTTCCTGTTCTCTAAAGCTTTTTCTGACGTGTGTGTGTGTGTTTGAGGGAAGAGGATATTTGGATGTGTCAAAATACCTAACACATTGTAGTAATTAAAATAATAGAGTAAAATAAATGTTGATTGGATTCGTTTTGTGAAGGGGCTTTTCACTTGAAATGGATCCAAACTGGCACCTAATGTTTCTGCAAGATTGAAAAACCTTGTTTTTTTCCAGGAACAGTATTATTTTTTTTTTTAAATACAATAATTACATTGTGTTTCATCAAATTATGAGTAATTTTAAAAGATTATTGTAACATATACAAGCCATAGTACATTTTGGAATTAGCTTAATGTAGCTGTTCATTTTCCCCCCTCTTTCTAGGAGAAATTAAGTACGAGATTTAAAATACTTTGTGCTCATATATTTATCTACAAAACCAACAAACAAAAAAGTATCTGTGCCTGATTTTTTTTTCCTTTATAACAGAGTTAACTTTATAACTCGTGTTTTTATTTGATCTGATCAGACAGACTCCTATTTTGCAATTCTTGTACATATCAATCTGTATCAGCACAAATCTTCCTTCTCATAGGCTTGGGACCCATCTTTGATTCCTTTTATTGAACTATCCATGGACAGCAGCTACAGCCATAATCTTCTGAAAATATCCACCCCGATACTATGTATAAAAAGACTCCATCTTCATTATTTGCCCTCAGTCACTTTTTTGGGTTATGGGTGAAAAACGAACAGCCAGCATTAATACAAATATTAGGAAGGGTGGTGTACAAAACCTTATGAAAGAGTTGAAAATAGAACCACCAATACAAATGTGCTTATAAAAACCTATTGTGAGACCACATTGGAGTCTTTCTTACCCCAAGCAAGGGTGTATAGTTCTTACGAGCAGAAATTCCTACAGTTACTCCTCAGTAAGTCACTAGGCTCTGCTCCGTTTCAATTGTCATCAAAAGTCAATGAGCTTAAACTTGCCCCAGGCTGAATCATCCATCCATCATTTAGGGTAGTGGTGGGGGAATGGTAGGATGTAATGTCAGTTACTGCTCTACTGGTTATCACCACTTTATTTTTTTACTGCTTGGATTTATGCATACACCTTGTTCAATTCTATGTGTCTTTAATTTTTTCTACTTGTTCTGTAGTTATTTGAAAAAGGTCTCTTCATAAATAAAATAATTACCTGGTCACCATACCTTAAAAAGGACGTTATGGAGCTAGAAGAAGTGCAAAAATAGGGGGACAAAAATGAACCCCAACTGTGGTCTCTTTTCACCAGGAGGGCCTGCAGCAGTTCTTGGTGAAAAGAGACCACAGTTGGGGTTCCTTAATTTGAAGTGAAGGATGGTTGGAAAGCCCTTCAGACAAGGCTTGCCCTGGAATAATGATGTTTATAGGCAACTAACTAAATTATCAGCATTGAAAATGTTCTTGATTAATTTGATATTGCGCATTTTAGCTGTTGCCTACAGTCTTCACTTTGTGTGCTTTTTGGCAAGACATAAGTCAGAGGTGACATGCTCTGCGTGGCTGTCCCTTATTTCATTTGTCATTTGAAGGCAGTCTCCAGACAGTGAGGTCAGAGAAAATGTGCACGCTGAATGGGGTAGACAAACAGCAGTCAGATGAATTAGGGACACAGAAAGGAGGTAAATAAATATTCTCAAAGTGAAGGAGCAGAAGGTAAGATATGCAACGTGTGGTTTGTTCATTTTTGCATTGCTCTCTTGAGACACTGTACAGACATGGCACTCTGTAGGCAGGAACAAGAAGGATTATTAAATCATCCTATGAAGATAATAAATAATTTAAGCATCCTTCTTTCATACGCTCTTCTACATCATGTGCTGGTATTTCCAATGTTGTAAAGAAATTCAAAGGGTAGAGAATATGTGTTTAATGTGGTCTTGGTCAGATGTGATGATCATGTGTAGCACTCTTGCAAGCAATAGTAAATAGACTGTTCCTTTGGTAAGCAATACAGTGATGTTAGGTATCTACAGATTTCCCTTCTCTCTGCAGAAGATAAAAGCATCTCGACTATAACAGTTGTGTTGAATTCCTGCATAGCCAACGCTGCAGGATGACTAATGCAGAAGAAGGTTTACTCACCACCCTTGCATGGTATGTTCTGCATGGAGTTACACTAATTTGACATTGGCTTCTGGACTGATTTCTTTTTCTGTCTGTGTTTCTGAGTATAATAACCTCTTTATAGTTCATCCTTGGCCTATATGTTTGTTTATTTATATATATTAAAAAAACTCTAACTCTAATCCAGAACAGGACAAATTGATTACTTTACTTAGATAAGTCCCGATGAGAAACTTTATTTATTTATTTATATTTTCTATGCCGCCTTTATTATTTTTATAAATAACTCAAGGCAGGGAACATACCTAATACTCCTTCCTCCTCCTATTTTCCCCACAACAACAACCCTGTGAGGTGAGTTGGGCTGAGAGGGAGGGACTGGCCCAGGGTTGCCCAGCCGGGTTTCATGCTTAAGTTTTTCATGCATAAATTGCCAAACAATCGGAAGGGTTGTGCAGTGTCAAACCTTATGTTTCACTTATACAGCTTTGAAAGGAAATTGACATTCTGCTTCCAGCCCCTGTCCTCTCAGTTGGCTGTACATAAGTGTAGGGCAGGCAAAAAGTCATATAAGCCATTCTGCCTCTAGGGAAAAAAGACCATGCCAAGTTTCACTAGGGAAATGTATTCCAATAGGGAAACACATCCCATCCATTGACTTGTTTTAAGAGTTGGTACAATAACAATTTCTACAGCCTCAGATCTTGGCTGATCCCAGAAGCTAAGCAGGGTCAGGCCTGGTTAATACTTGGATGGCAGATCACCTGGGAATACAAATGCTGTAGGCTACAGAGCCAGTTTGGTGTAGTGGCTAAGGCACCAGGATAGAAACCAGGAGTCCATGAGTTCTAATCCTGCCATGGGCATGAAGCCAGTTGGGTGATCCTGGGCCAGTCACTCTCTCTCAGCCCTAGGAAGCAGGCAATGGCAAACCACTTCTGAAAAACCTTGCCAAGAACACTGCAGGGACTTGTCAGGATCAGCATTGACTTGAAGGCATGCACACACACACACTAAAAAACCCAAATGTTTTGCTTCAAGGTTGGAACAAAACAGCCTTATTTAGAAGGTTCTATAAGAATATTCTGAGTACATTGTATTCTGATGGAACAAAGCTTGGAATGTGGAAAACTAATTTCTACATATAACAAAGCCAACAAGTTTCTTTTATGTATTTATTTTTATCAATCTGATATAAATGCCACCCATCTTGCCACAGTGACTCCGGATAGCTAATAATATATTATGCATTTAATCCATATTATGCAGTTTGACATAAGGGTGACTGTTGACTGCTACATACCATCCAACCTAGGACTGAGCATGATTTTTAAGGGGAAAAATGTTTAATGATTTAAACATTTTTTTCACCCTTCCTACATAAACCCCTGGATATTGTAATTCACTTCATTCAGGCCATGATTGACATCAGCAGCAAAAAACTGAACTTCTTTGGGTAATGGTGTGAAGGTTGTTTTCTTGCTACTGTGTGTACTTTGTGTACTTCTTCATTTATCATAAAATGTCATCAGGGCTCTGCAAATAAAAAGCATCACAGCTTCTGCACTTGCTGTATGTACCCTGAAAGCTCAAGATTAAAGGATCACAGAGTGTACGCACTAACTTTCAACTAATGAAGCAGGATATTTTGGCATTGTAGAGCTTACAATGAGGAAAAAAAAAACCCAGTATTATCGGCAAAGCTTGCATAAAATACCCAGTGCAGTTTTCATAAAAAGAAAATGAAACATACATGCAGCCCCACCTATGAACTTTATCTTCCCTGCACCAAAGTTTATTTTCTAAGCAGTAAACTTTTACATCAAGCAGGCAGACAGCTGATGGGAGCCTTAATCAGTTCTTTTATTTAGTGATGGCTATCCAGAATCCCCTTTAAATAGAGTTTTAGCAGCCTGCCTTGATTCAGTAGAATCAGTGACTGGAGACCTGCAGAAGTACTTACCTCTAAACAGTGCAAACATTATATGGACTTCCCCTTATTCTTTAATCTTCTCCTCTTATCTCCTCTTGGCCAAAAGCAGTAGGGATGAAGCCAGTCCGTTACTCTGCTGGCTCTGCTTTGAGGAAAAATATCCAAGCAAAATAACAACTTACAAAGCAGCCAGACCAAATATTGGACTTAGGAATGTTCAGCTTGAACATCTTTCCATACTCAAACACCATCACTCAAAATTGGTCCTGTTTTGTCTGAAGTTCTAAAAAATAATGTTTTGTTCTGAGGTTAAGACAAAAGTTCTGAAACAGAGTAAACTGATGCCAGAAAATCTGTTTGACCATCAGTAAACTGATGCCAGAAAATCTGTGATGACCTTTCACTTTCTAAAAGGTGTTCCTGGGGAACCATTCAGGAATGTAAAAAAGCTCACTCTGTATCAGACTAGAAGGCCAATTGGTGATAGCCCACTATCTTTTCACTTCTATTCACTAGTGACCGTTACCAAAAAGCCTACTGCCTCCCATCCTGGAAACAATCTAGCTATCATAGTAAATAACTGTTGGAAGGTTATATGAGGAAAGTGATGCTATCAGGATCTGAACCTGAGTGAAACCAAATTTATTACCTCTTTTGTACTTCTAAAACAAACACTGTAGGTTTATTGGTTCCATTTTGACTGACTTGAGGAAGATAGTTGTAGTCAAAAACACACAAGCAAGTGGTTCACAACTGGTTAAGAAATAAAATTGTTATGACAAACTTAGCAGCATGTGGGCCTACTGTGGATTTTAGAATCATATATGCGCTCATCCCTGGTTTGACAGATGCATTCACTGGTTGTATGCAGTCCTTTAAGGGATCCTCAACTTGTGTTTTTAATCCAAACTAGTTAGAGTTGCTTTTCTGTACTATTTTGATTATCCATTATTACGATGGTTTTTGAAGGGGGAAGATGGCTGGAAACCATCCGTGAAGTTCCTGGAAGGTTATGCTAGAGGCCTTTGATAATCAGCCACATTATTTTTTATAATGTAATGTTAAGCAACTTACTGCATTGCACATAAAAGTAAATCTTGAGGAGCCTCATATCTGCAGTTAGTTGTGTAGGTGTGTAATTGACTTTTGGCCTCTTGGTGACACCAATTGCTTTTATAAAGCTATTGGGGGATTGAGCTCTAAAATTTGAAAGCCTCAGTATTTTCAATTCTGCTTACAAAAGCAAAGAAAGCTGATGTACTCGCTTGATTTTTTTTTTGGTAAATCATTTTAAAAACTCAGCAGAACTCATTTGTTTTAAAGCATCTCAAATGTCTTTGATAATTACAGGGGTACTCATAATGATTTCTTATGACATTGAAGGCCAGCTGATATTTATTATATTTACCCACATTAAACTATGAATGGATATGGGCAAGCAGATACTAGTGGGGTAAAGATTGCTTAAATAATTAGCATTTTTTTCACATTCCTGTTTCAATAGATCAGTCATTTTGCTTTTCTATTTCTTGAATGAATTACTTTACAAAAAAATAAGAAAACCACACTATCCTTGAACATGAGATCTTTGGGGAAGCAAATACATGAAAATAGAAGAGAGAAGATAAACCCAGTGGCCCCACTTTCAGTGTCCACTGTCCTTTACTTATTCTGATAGACTCACATAAAGATGAGGATCTAATTTCCATATGAATAAGGACAGATACAGATGTTCTGTACAGATTCAGGTCTGTGATTGCAGAAAGAGGGAAATGCAGAAGATCTGCTAAGCAACAAAGATTCATTCTGTGTTGGAATCCTATGTCACAGTTGATGCTATATGTTTGTTTCTTTATTTTGCCATGTTTTTCATACTTATTTAACCAGTTTATAAGTTACCCAACTTATCTACATGTCTGCCATCACTGGAATGCATATATGCATGCTTCATTTACTGCAGCTACTTTAGACCAAGCGTATTTTGTTAGCTCAACTTTCTCAAAGTGACACTGGGTTTTTCGCAGCTTTCCAAGTATATGCTGATTTTAATGAACTTTTCTAAGTGAGAATGATGGATTGAATGAATGTGTTTCATTGTTGTGGCTTGTACTGCAGCAGAAAGTTCTTGGAAAGATCTCCCAAGCATTGATTTCTGTCCAAGTTAATAGACAGCTCCTTATCTCTATAACTACAGTATAATTTTGCTTTAAGTGAGAAAGTTTGTGTTAGCAAAAGGTATAAATGGTACTCTGGAAATGCAAATGAAGCTATTCATAACACAGAGTTAGGATGACAAGACTATTTGGTTCTTTGTCCTCCTCTCCAATCCAGTGTTCAGATTTATAGAAAGCCTGCATAATATTTGGGCTGCAAAGCTGAATGAGTTCACTAATTATTTATGGTAGATGTGGATGGCTGTCAAATACTCTGACAGCTTTAGTTTTAACAGGGGTATTCCTCTTGGTCCTCCATAAGTAGTGTATCAGTTTGATTTTGTATAGACATGAATGGGTCTCAAAAGTGCTCTGAGCCACTTCCAGATGACCAGTTCAGACTTGAAATGGAGCAGGGCCTAAACTGGCTAACCCAACTGCCTAAATCATGTGGTGCATCACAATATAATGGGATGTCATTATTTACTTCCTTGCCCTCCCCCCTACAATGCCTGTGACTGCAAGTCTGTAGAGTTTGCAAAAACAGGCAGCCAGTCAGAATGGTTAAAAAGTAAGCAGAGCTACCTTAGGGGCTTAATATTCCGTGCTATGCCCTCTCCTGAGTTTCACACTGAAAAGATGCAATGTGGCAATATTGTTAAGTGGGGTCCTTCGTGCTCTCTGAGCTTGGTTGTTTCCTTGCAGACATTCCGGTACCAGACTAACATCTTCAGTGCTACCTTATTGTTCTTAAGTGTTGGATCCCCAAGGGCCAACAATTGGTGACTTTGAGCCAACCCTTTTTTTTAAGTCCAACCTACTTCACACAGTGGCAAAAACTGGACATGAGAATGATGTGTGTCAATTTTGTGGATTGATTCCTCTCCTGATGGGATCATTGCCGCTCCCAAATGAAAGTTTCCCATTTGCACAAAGGCTGATAACTCCAACAGGAGGGACTGGGTCTAAAAGCAGAGGTTAGTGTTCATGCCAGCTGATTGGCCTGCAGCTCAATCTGCAATGCAAGTAGATTGGAGCAACATCTGGCAGTACCTTCCACCCAGAGCTCATTCATCAGGCAATATTGTGATGTTGAAATCACTCCACAGCTCCAAATGGCAACTCATTGGAACCAATAAAAACAAGAAAATAGCCACCACAAGAAACTCTTGCAGATTCAGATAGAGCTGAACAGTGTGTGTGTGTGTGTGTGTGTGTTGGGGGGGGGGGGGTTAGTCAATGGAAGGCTTGCTGAAGCAATCTGTTCTTCCCTTCATACATGAGCAGAAGCCTTGGAGGGATATTGCTGTGAGTGATAAGGTATGGTAACAGTGCAGAACACTGGGAAAATGTCACCGTTCTGCTTTGATTACACACTCTATTTTGCAAGTTTCAGGACAGTAAAACTCCAAGTACTTATATTTCACAGCTATGTGAAGGACTGGTCAAACTGAATCATCATTAGCAGGACTTTCAGCTGTGAAATGATGAGTAAGCGCATAGTAGCATGGCAAAATACTCAGTTGCTGCCAGTGTTTAATCAGAAGGAAATATGTGTGTGTGCCTGTCTCTCTCTGTGATTTTATTTATTAAAAAAAATGTTGAATGCACTTCTAATGTCTTCTTAGGGAAGTTCAGATGCAGTGGCTTACAGTGGCAACAGATTCGGCAAATAGCTCAGAAGAGAAAAGTTCATCATAAATAGTATATAGGCTTTAAGAGTTTAAGAGAGAAATAAAGTTTCTGTAGGAAAGAGTTGAGTTTAAGGAACACTTCAGGATCCTCTTTAAGACCGTATGAAAATGGCCCCAGTAGAAATCCTAGGAGAGGGAATTTGACAAAGTCATTGTACAAAAAAGCAGAACACTATAGAAAAACTTAGCTATGCAACATGGAAGCAGATATAACAGATATTATTCATGCTGGGCCTCCAACAGCAAATGAACCTTTAGTGTTGCTAATTAATTAAATTAATTTAAACTACTTCTAGCCTTCCTTTAAGGGAAGCCATTTTCTTAAGGCAGAAAGAAAGAAAGAAAATCTCTAGATCCCACAGATTAAAACATCCCAATCGGCCAACACTAAACATCAAAATACAGTCATAGCTAAACCCAGAGAAGCCTAAATAAAACCTACTTAGGAAAACATGAGAGAGCACAGAGAATTCTTCATCTTGAAGTAACAGGGCCTGAGATCATGAATAGTAACCCCTCTGATAGGGGTGAGACTTGTGCAGTTAGTCAAAGCTGAAGACTCATGATTTATTGCAGCTGGAATATGGGAACCTATGCTGTCTTTTCTGCAGCAAGTATTAATTTGCCATGACTAAGCATGGTCTGTCTGTCTGTCTGTCTGTCTATCATCTCCATCTCCCTATCTCCCTATCTCCCTATCTATCTATCATCTTATACACACATAGTCAAAAAGAGATCCTGTGTAATATAGTGGTTTTGGACCAGGAGAATAGACAGCCAGTTTCTTCTCCTCCCTTAGGCATAGAGGTAGGCTGGATGACTTTTGGCCAGTCACTGTCTCTCAAAAAACATCTATCTACCATCCCTCACCGAATCAGCATGGTAGATTATGAAAAAGGCCTTCATTGGACTGTTGATGATGATAACACTGACAACATACACATCTTGGAAGAAAGCAATGTCAAAGCACCTCTATACTGTTGCCAAAGAATTCCATGTACATATCCATGAAATCATCAGGAGTTCACCCTGTCACAGGAGACCTTTATCTTTACCAACCACAGCCCCAAATATTTGTGTGATCCCCAAAACTACTCCAGACCACAGTGCCCAAAAACTAGCAATGGCTTCTCTGCCATTTTTAGATGGGAAACAGAAAATATTGGGTAAGCCCTGATATAGGTTTAACCAATTTATAAAAACAAAGGAGTACCCCCAAACTCAAGGAAAAACTAAGCAATATTGGCTGTGCCCATCTGCATCATCTGCAGCCCTTGGACCTCCACACTTAATTAAATGTGACAGCCAGTTATCCAAAGGTTGTCTGGTCCTGACCCAGCCCATGCAGAAACACAATTGTGTGACCTATTTTCCAGCCTCCCTCTGCCAACCTTAAGTTGGGGTCACTTGTTTGCTCTGCTGATGGGAGAGTTGAGTGTCCAGTGTCCTCACACAGTGTCCAGTGTGAGCAAAGCAAGGGTCACTCTGTAAATAAGTGTGTTTTTCTTTTTCATTTTGGCATGCAAACTTTGAGCAACATTCTTGGCTCTTAAAGGAAATAGTTGCAAGATACACATATGACTTGATGTTGTGAAGTAAACATATTTTGATGACAGATATAAATTGTGCTACTAAGCTTATCAAGTCAGACAGGTGGCAAGGATACAGCATACTAAAGGCAGTCTGCTGCTCAGAGGACCATGTTGATAGAAGAGGATGCTGAGATAAGACGTCAGCCTTCATTTTTATCCAGTTCTTCTGTGGATTGGGGGCTGAAAAATATCCCTGTGCTGTTTGAAAACTCAGAAGTGGGTCAGGATTAACCAGTGCTTTGACATAACTTCATTGGAAATCCTGCATCACTGAAGCTACTGTTCCTTTTGACTCTGCACCAAACACTAATGTGTTCCAGCATACTGTATTGTTAAGGAGGCATTGGGCAGTCTTGGATAGATTTTGCTGTGCTGCACAAAGGACTACCAGGCCACCAAAACAGCTAAATTTGCATGTTGAATGGCCAGTTTGACTTTGCAGTTCCTCAGCTAGCATGATACATAAGCATAGTAGCAATTTAACAGCCGACTGGGTTTCTGTTTGAAAAAAGTTGCTGATTTATCTGGAAATCGCTCTGGGGCTGGATCTAATTTGGCTGATGTCCAACTCTAAAGGGTCCCTCATTTCCATTACTGTGCTAAGCCTTAGCATTCCATGGCATTTTGTACAGAAAGGAGTGCAAATCTGATTATTAACCCTAAACCTAACCCATGAAGAATCAGATTGAGGACAGCTTCAGTATATATTGATCTATATTAAAGGGTCAGACTCTGGTCATACAACTTAATTCTGTAGAAGCATTTTATTGTTTGGATTCAATAAGGGAAACGGATTTCCTGAGAATAGACACTTTATAGCTGTTGTCCACTGTCTGATAAGCGAGACAAATAACAATGGAAGAGAAAGAATGTGGAAGATTGAAGGGTAAATTTTGGAGTGGATTGGATAAGAGGAAAAAATAATCAGAATTTATTCCTAAAAATACATTCTGAATTTGGCTTCCTTTCTGGCAGGAGGGAATTTACAAAGAACAAGGGTGGATGAATCTGGTTATTTCCTTCTCCCTCCTTCCCAGCATAAATCTGTGCCATCCTTGTCCGGCAACAGTTTTGGAAGTCCATATGAAAATATTTCCATATTTTGTACATATTTTCCCATACACAGTCATTTGGGTCCACACACACAGACATACACACATACTTTTCTGCAGCAGACAGATTGTTGCCACCAATTTCTCCAGATAGATTTTTTTTTTTTTTGCTACTTTCTGTAATGTACACATTTTGGACCCATAATTTTTGCACTGCAAGACTCAGAGATGTGTGAAAATTGAAGGCTAATTGTATTCTGCTGTGTGCATTAGCTTGGGAGGTATGTACTACGCTTGTGTTTATTAAAATGTGAACAAAACAAATTTCTCAGTCTCCCTCCATAAAAGCAATCTGGCTGGATGAGACCAAAGTCAGGATAAACAACGTTCTCTTGGCAACAACGGGCAGGTGAAAGACATTATATCTGCCACTTTTCTCTTATTGGAGCAGGATGTATTGAGTTTCATGACAAGGCCTTAAACAGTGGTAAGCCATTGCTATTGCTTTCAATTATCCATTTATTGCATTCCCTGGAAATGTCTGTGACAGGACAACCTATGATATATTCAAAGTGGGTTCAGGCAATTGCGTTACAAGCACCAGAAGTTAGTATTGCCAACATCCAATTTCTTGTGCCTTCCAGCTCTCTGTCCTCAAGATTTTTCTCTGAAAACATGAAAGGTTGGAAACTTGTCTTCCTTATTTTTTTTAAGCACTGGAATTGGTATGATTTCACCAGGAGTCTCCAGGGTAAGAAAATAGTTTTAAGGGCACAAATGATGTCTAAATCATACTAGTTGCCCAGTTTTGCCCTAAGTTATATATTGGAAAGGGGGCAGGTCTGATTGCCTTGCTTTCTTACAAAATACTTCCATCCTTCAGGCAGAATTGCTACTTATTTAATGGAAACCCAAATGGAATGGCCATGTTAAATTGAATTTCCCATTGACCTTGCTTCCATTCTCAGAAATGGCAGACAAGAGATTTGAGACTTTCATTAAAACACATATATGGGAAATTGGGTTAAAAGCTGATCATCATCACCACCACCACCACCACCACAAGAATACACATCAAAAACTAATGGTAACATTTGATAAAACTGGAATGTTTAGCCTGTTTTGATATATGGCTATTTGTTTAAAGGCTGGATATCAGGTAATGCCTTTTACCTTTACACAGATCCTAGTTTTGTTGCAGGTTTGTTGCAGGTTTAAGTTATGGGTAAAACTTTTCTGATCTTTTCACACTTTTTCCCCTTTACTTTTTTCAAATGATTCCTCCCATCCTCTCTGAGAAAGGGGAAGGATGAGAGAAATACAGCTTTTGTTTTTATTTTGTGTGTGTGTGTGTATGTATATACATGTGTGTGTGTGTGTATACATACTATATATATATATGTATATATATATATATAGAATGTATACACAGAGAGAGAGAGAGTATATATATTAAAATACGTTGGAATTGAGTCTATGGAAATGGAACAATACAGCTGATGGGAACTTAGAATTGATCATGAGCCTGTGTCTACTCTAAAAGGTTGGATGTAGGGCAAATAAAGAGAGAAGAAAATTGATGACATGAATAAAAGACATCTAGAGAGCAGGAAATGTTCACAAGGAAACCATATTCAGTACCTGAATTGAAAGCAGGTCCTAGCAGGGGATATTGAAACAAGGGTTAACTATGACTGTCTCCAGTACTTATCCCTGTAATTTATATTTCTTTCTCTTGATCCTAGCTTTATTCCTGTATACATTTTCTTTCTTTCTTTTTTCTTTTTTTAAAAAAAAATGCTTGTAGCTAAATTTGTTCAAGGTGATTTCTTCTTTGTGTTAAAAAAAAAAAATCAATGCAAGCCTCATATACTACACTTTCTGAGGAGTAAAAGATCTCCATCTAGGTCAATAGTTTCAAAAGAATTCTGCTCTGATTTACCCAGCATACTGTGCTCTTGTGAAAAACATACAATGCCTGTTTAAATCTCAGTCAGTCTGAGCAGCTAACTTGTTTTCAGCTCGATGGAGAAATTGATTAAAGCACCGCCGAATGGCTCATTTCAGGTGGGATGAGAGAGTGATGGGGAGTTGTGTTTGTCGGGAGATGGCAGAGTAATCTCCCAGGTTCAATTTCCAGGGTTGATATCACTTCATTTTTTATGCCAAATATCACAGAAGGCCTTTTTTCTCTAAAAAACAAACAAACAAACTTTGTATCTATCATTATTCTCTGTCAGGGAAAAACAGTGTGAAAGTTGATAGCCTTTGCAACATGCTAAGAAAGCCAAAATCAGGACCTGTTGTTGGATGCACATTCAGGCTTTCACACTTCTGGCTACTGCAGGTATGAGTGACAGCTCCTGGCCTGCTCTCGGCCACAGTTTCATTACTGCCCCATCCTGGCCCACATCTAGAAGGAACCTGGCTGAGAACTTCCTTCCGGCCTTGCCTTTCTCCAAGCATAGATACCGAAAGGATGGCAGGAAAGTGAGAGGAGCAGCCTAGGGAACACTTTGCTTTGGGTAGTCTGAGTAAACAGGCTGGGAGGCCAGAGGATGAATCTCTGAAAGGGGGTTATGTCAGAACTTCATGACTCCCCCATCACCATCCCATTAAACAGGTTCTGCTGCCTGGGATTAGATTCCTTTCAAATTATGAAGCCGGCCCCAGCTACTGTAAGCATCATCTACCTTTTGTCTAATTGTGAATATGTAGCATCCTCCACCCACTTTAGTTTTTACACAAGCCCCTAACTAGCTATTGGTATTGTTCACTCAACACACAGCCTGCTGAATGAATTTGCCCATTTCCTGAGTTCATACAACAAGCTGCATCATAAGCTAATCAAAGAGGCCTGGTTCTGGCTACACTCTAAGCCGTACAAACATTAATTCTAAGTGAAAAGTAAGCAAGCTTAATGTGTGGTACAGGTCTAGCTACTGGGTTTGTAACTGAGTGGCTAAGCAACTTGTGTGAACACAGCCTTTGTGTTGCAACTAGATAACAAAAGAGTTTGTCCCACTTGTATTTAAATTGTAATGCACATTTTCATCTGCACTGGCAACTCACGTGCACCAGCCCATTGATATGCTACATCTCAGTTAACAGAATTGTGTGTGTGTGTTTAATTACAGAAAAAATATTGGCAAAGATCCAGGAGTACATTGGAAAAGGACGAGCTGCTAAGATGTTGTGAATGCTTATTGTGGTTATCCAAAATCACAAACAATTGAGTAGCCAAACTGATTGAAATATAGCAAGTTGCCTTCACATATCTCACTGCCTAACATAAGAGTTACAATTTGTTGGAATGGCTTTCCTACATATAGAATATGATTCTTAAAAAATACCTAATAGTACTGATTGAAAACATATATTTTCAAAAGTTACCACCTTTAGAAATCAGTGATTTGTAACTGAATCTCATAGTAAAGGTTTCTATAACTAGCAAAGTGTCTTTTGACTTTCCTTGTGGGTAGGATCAAGAGTAGAACTGATACTATATGGGAAGTTCAAGGAAGCAGAGAACAAGAGGAAATGCTGTTGCAGAAAATACCTTCTTGGGGGTGGGGGAAGGATTGGCATTTATCTGCATATGTGCACACAAACACACACACACTTAGACACACGCACCCATACTTGTAACTATAACATAGTTCTTGTTTTTATAGCTTTTTTGCAATCTGATCCCCCGTGTAAGTCTTGGACTTCAACAAGCATGATACTCAAACACAGAGGGCTGGAGTGCTTTATGTGATATCAATTTTCAGAAACTCCATATAGTTTCATGTGACTGTTATCCATAACTATAGTACAGTCCAAATTCTGTCATAGCTGTTACTATTTTTAGGACTTTAGAATGCAACGATTGTGACAATATTGTACAATTTAATGGGTGATTAGTGATTGTGGAGGACCAGCAAAGTTGCCTCCTGTGGTTGAGGTCTCACATTTTAGAAGGCCAAACAGAGAAATGAAGCCATTGCTTTCTGTTTCTGTGTGAGTATGTGGTGGGATTCTTCTTGAATTCATTCATAACCCTTGAACCCGGGGTAAATTTGAAAATGTTTTAGCAAGTAGAAGCAACTGCATGGCTTTGTTAGCACATAGAAGTTAAACAGGACCAAATCTGGTTAGTATTTGGATGGGACACTACCAGGGAATACTAGGGCTTAAAGCAAAGCAAAGAAGTCCTTGAAGAGGCAATGGCAAACCATTTTCCATGTGAATGGCACGAGAACTACATGCCCATGAAACAATCAGGAGACAGGTTCTGCTCAAGAGAGTATTTACCTTTATGTGTTTGATATAGAGTTACTAACTCTATAGATCTAGAGTTAGTTAGAAGGACCTAGACTTTTCACTTTAAAAGTAAACATCACTGTGGTGGTAAAAGCAAACTTCAAAGTCTATTTTTCCCCCCTTTCCTTTGTTTTCACTTTTTAATGACTTTAGCTGAACTTGAACTGTTCTCAAACAAGAAGTGAGATCTTGGAACCAACATAACTCTGCTTTCCATCAACACATTTCAAAGGGGTATTTTAAGTTGTCACAATATGAGTGGCATATCTGAGAAACTCATGTTTTCGTTTTTCTGCAGTTACTCATCTGAAGGGTGGAACTATTTGGTTAGAAATCTATTGCTTTGCTCACTGGCATTCAGTTATGGCAATCAATATTAGTCTTAGCCCATTAGGACTACCTGGTTTAAATTTGAGGAGCCTTTTTTTCCATTTAAGTGTGAATTCACCTTACTCCTAAATTATACTTTACAGAAAATATTGCATCTTTAGCATTTAATATACAGTCAACTGTGGAATATGATAACTTTTAATAGAACTGGTAGTGTGTGAAAATTCTCTGCAATTTCCTATTACTTACTTTTGACCTACCTCGTACTTTCCATAAATATACTGAATTCTTTGACTCTTTTGCCATATTTTGTTTTCCATAGACAGTTCCCAGGCTAACTAACTAGACTTCCATGGCCAGCAATTAAAGTTACCCCATGCAATGAATTTTCCATGTGAAGCCGTGGATATCAGTTTTCACCGCTGATCTGGCTTTACACCACTATAATATATTCCTGGGTGGTAGTTGATCCACATGGTCACACATTAATGGGCCCCACAAGGAGAACATACACAAGGTATGACCACCATATTGTAGGGTTTAAGGTGTTGGACTTGGTTCAGGGAGACTTTGGTTCAAATCTACTACCAACTATGGAAGCTCATTGAGTTACTTTGAGATAGTCACCCCTCTCAGCCCAACCTTCCTCACAGAATAAAACTAAAGTGACATCCTCACATAATCCACCTTTAGCTCCTGGAGAAACTAGTCCTACCCAATATCTAGTCCTACCTAATACCGTAACCATTATAACACACAGGTTCTAGACCACTACAACAATAATAATACTAATGATAAAGCCATTGCTGCATATGATGATCATTAATCAGTCACAACTCATCAATCTTTCCATTTTTAATGAGTTATTAAATAATAATTAAAAAAAAAAAACTAATGTGAAAGTTCTCTTCCCATTGAAAGATTCCTTATTGTTAGTATTTCTTGTGTTTGATTCCATATGTGGTACTAACTTAGATATGCCACACAGTTTTTCATAATGACTATTTTCCATATTGACTATTTTCATGGCAGGGAGATATAATATGATCCTTTCTATGCTGGGAAGAACTGTACCAACTGGTTTTGTAGATGGTTGTGATGGCTGTGAGCATTTTGTTCAGATCATTTTAAAATATGATTTTACCAAAATTGACAAAAAAATGCTCATAAAGTCAGTGGAAGGACAAGTCTCTCCTACTGTCACCAGAAGTAGAGGAGATTTCCCCTTTTACATTTCAACACATGTTAATCTTTCCAATTTCTATGGATCACATTTATTCAGATACCACTCTAGAATCTTAAGGGAAGATTGTCTGGCTCCTACTTGCACATGCATGCACAGAGTCCCTGTGATGAAATCCCCCAACCATAATGCTGAAGTCAACCACATCCAGCTGTTGCATGCAATCCGCCAGTAATAAGTAAATGATTTAACTCAGTTACCTTAGGTGAAATTAAGGGAAACAGAAAGATTGGTCCTGATGCATTGCAATGAGATTTCATATGAAGAACAGCAAAACCTTTTCTGATTTGCATAAATGTGCATTGGAGCTCGATGGATAATTGTGGATTCTAATGAGGGATCTACAGTCATGTTCTGCAAAAGCTGCATTGCAAAGATTTGGTTTGATGGTGAATCAACTCAATTTTCCAAATTGGACTGCTGTTCAAGTAGGATTGGCTTGACCTGAATCAGATTAACTCCTCGATTCCCTTCAGAACCAATGTGTGAAACCTAATCTAATATGGGACAAACACTGGAGTTGATGGCTTCTGTGATCCTGTTATTCAAAAGCTTTCTTTCATTTGTTTCCACAAGAAAGTCTGCTGGTGAACAGAAAATTAACAGAACAGAGAAATGACACTGAATTCTGTAAGAGGCATGGAGCAGATCTGGGAGGGGGCAGAATGTGCTTCTCCTGAGAGAGTAATGCTTTTTTAGAAGTATCTGTTCCTGTCAATGCAGCTTCTTGATTATTTATATGCAACACAAATCTCTTGTATGTTCCTTGATGTC
Source organism: Candoia aspera (assembly GCF_035149785.1). Lineage (NCBI taxonomy): Eukaryota > Metazoa > Chordata > Lepidosauria > Squamata > Candoiidae > Candoia > Candoia aspera. The sequence goes on from NC_086157.1 coordinate 3,584,807, forward strand.
CACAGCTTTGGAATGGCTTTGAAGATTTTTAGCAGAAATACTAGGGTAGATGTCCTGGTGGAACCTTGGTAGTTTTGTTAAGTTTTCAGTTTAAATTACTGAGTTATGAAGTCTTTCCTTTCCTTTCCTTTCCTTTCCTTTCCTTTCCTTTCCTTTCCTTTCCTTTTTTCTTTTCTTTTCTTTTCTTTTTTCTTTTCTTTTCTTTTCTTTTCTTTCTATCCCCCTCTGTCCTTAAGGGAACATAAAACATGGATATCTGCTTCAATCAACTATTGCCAAGCTATCTTAATCCAGAAAGAAAGAAAAGATTTTGTTCACATTTCTGGATTTTTCACTGCAAAACATTCACCAGTCACAAAGATAATGCAGAGGCCAACTGGGGAAAAGGTGAAAAGGGAAAAAAAAAAAAAAAGATGGGTACCATAATTGAAAATGGGAGAAAGTAGAGATCAGCAAAGTATGTGGTGCACAAACCATTCTGTCACAGAACAACCTTTTGCGGTATTTTCTGCTGAACCCCAAATGTGTGTTTCAGAGGAATGAAATTGAGGTGGTTTCTTTTTGTACAGACTGAAACACAGCTGTTCTTCACAGGGTTGGTCTGGGGAGAATAAGAGCAGAAAATGGTGGTCTTATTGTTTTCTTCTTTTCTCCCAGAAAACACCTGGAGGAACACTCAGGGCATAATGAAATTGCAGAAGAACAATGTTTGATTGGCCATTGGGCAGGATGCTGCCTAATGGGATATTTCCTGTGGGATTTAAAAGCTGATGGCACCTAGCTGATTATATCTGGGCTCAGAAGTTAAGCAGGGTCAGTTCTGGTTAGTACTTAGATGCGAGGCTGCCAGAGAATTCTAGAGCTGAAAACTAGATTAAGATGTTTAAACACAGAACCCAATGTTCTTTTTTAGCATCACCTAAGTGAGTAGCTAGAAACTGCTTGAACACTATTGAGAAGGGAAAGAATAGAGATAAAATGCAAATGTGATGGCCACTTGTTGCTATGAATAAGACCTTAGAATATAACAGTGGGCGTTGCTCTGGCACCATGGCTACTTCCTTACTGAATGTCACCCATCAGAGATGGACCCTGAGACAAAGACGGCGTACAGTATTTGTCTAAACAAGGGAAAGAACATATCAAGGTGTCTCCTTCCTCCCTCCCTTCCCATTTTTTCTCCTTAATCGTTTTCTTTAGCAATCTGTTATTGTTCAGTTTTATGCGGGCCCTTGGAAGGAGAAGGATGAAGAAGGAAGGAGATCTTTGTCTCAAAACCCCGAGCTTCCCAGGCACTGGACGGTTTTTAATTCAAGAATGTTAATGCGTTTGGGTACCTTTTCAGAGAAAGGTTTTCTGAATGGTTGGAACTTAAGCATTGTATTGATTGGTTTATTTAGGCAAAAAGTCAGGCTTGCGCTCTGTGGGGATTTAAGCCAGCCATAGAGGGACTTAACCAGAGTGAGTTTCAGAGGTGCTGCAGTTGGCATTTGGCAACATGGCCTGCATGCCAACTGCTGGCCTGAGCAAATCCCGAGAGCTTGTGTTTCTTATCAGTCTCCATCGCTTTCCTGCAGATGAGCACTTTCTGGTTGGCAGAACAGTGGTTGGCTTTTTTTGCTTTCATTTCCCATTGACACCATGGGGCAAATGTTTTGGCAGGTGTATATATAAATATACACACACAAATACACACACACACAGAGATATCACTTCAGATCACTATGGGAAAAAAGGCCCTAGTAGCCATGCTTAATTATTGACTTTTAATTATATTGTGCACTATGCTAGTTAATTATTGACTTATTTTGTTCTTTTGGTACGCATCGCTGTCTTCACACTCAAGGGATTTGACAAAATCAGCTCATGTACAAACAGTTACAAGAAATCAGTGAGATGTTAGTACAGAAAATAAACACAGCATGCTGTTCCTGCTGCTACTGAAAGTTGGTGCTGTTTGAAGACAATCATTCAGAAAGCATCCTATATTTTGCCCTGAAATAGTATTATTTCATTTTTACATATTTGGAACAGTGCACTGATTTTTTTTTTCCCTTGTCAGTTGTTATATAATATGCACACATATTTGGGGTCCTATCTGAGATCTCTTCATGATCCCTGAAGAATCATGGGATTGTCTTCAGTTTAACACAGAAGAGGCCACTCTTCAGTCTTTAAAGGAACATATAGGGGGGCAGGACATGTACTGTTACTGTGAAAGATCTACCTTCACTTTGATACAGAATCCCATCTGTCATTTAATATTGCCATCCAACATTTTTTCCCTCTCTAGTCTGTCCATATTCCATCTGTTTAAGCATTTAGCCGCTGTCCGAGTGAAGCAGCACAAAGGAAGAAGTAGAATCACACGATGTGATGCGTTCAATTCAGTGGCTGCAGTTCATTGGAGAGCCCTTATGGCATAGTATTTATAATGTGAGACCTAATAGGAAAAAAATTAAATACTCCTTCAAACTGAGTTCAGTTCAGTGTAAAGTGTTGGTAGGATTAAAAGAAAGTGAGTTGAGCTGACATTGTGCTAGCCACATGGAATGGCCATTATTTTTTTCTTGGCAGCAGAATGGAAGTCCTTTGGCATGGTCTTCTGAAAGCTGCTTTTTCTCAAGTGTTTAGTCTACCCTACAACTCTGGCATTCCTGGGAATAGTGCCATCCATGTACTGCTTAAAACAAGCAGTACACTTCAAAATCAGCCAAGGTCAGAGACGGTAGGTATACATTATCAAGCATGAAGCTCACTGGGAGAGTTTGTGTCTGTCACTTTTTGGAACCTACTATACCTGGAAGGAAATGCGTAGCCAAAATGTTTGGTACCATGCTCAGGGTTATAAACCCCACTGCTTTATGTGATATGTCTATGTGTAGAGCTACATAGGGGAGAAGATAAACTCATGAATAAGGTCAAAATTTTCTGGGTTTGGACTGGATTCTGCAAGCACGGCTTTGCTTTGTTCTCAATTATTCCCATCTTGAGACCAAGCAAATGAGTTTTAATCTTGAGCTCAGTTGAGAGTGACAGACCAGCTTAATCATTTGAGAGGAAAGGGAAGCTGGGAAAATGAATGGAATAGAACTTCCCACTCCTATCTCTCTCTGTGTCTGTCCATCAAATTTCACAGTCCTTTATCCTTTCAAAGCAGACAGGCTTGGCACTCTGCTTTCAAAGCTGCCTGCTTTCTTCTGGTCCAGCAACTCCATTCATTATCTCTGGAGCACTGTGCGGAAGTGTATAGGTTGAGTTACGTGCAGCCATCTGATGACAAAATAAGAGACAAAAGTAGGTTAGTAGACCAACCTTTACTGAAAAAGTGCCCACCAGCTTTTATAGCTCCTGATTCAATAAGAGAAAGGTTGGAAGTGAATTTTGCAGTAGAGGTTTGATGATGAGAGAATATGGTCAAGATTAATCGACAACAAGCTATTAACACATTTCACTCTTGGATACCAAAAGGTAACATGGACCATTTGTAATGGCACATGAAGCAGAAAGCTCTTTAATGCAATAGCTTGAAGTTAACATGCTTTTGATTTTCAGTTTCCACAATCTTCCTTTTTTCAAGAAGTTCCTTCTGCACCACCCCAAGGAAAGGCTTGAGGGCATGTGATGCAAGAAACTGGTTGGCACAGAAATTTGGGATAGTTTCTCTTAACTGCCTGAGTTTCTGATTTTCCTTCTCTTTCTAGTTCATTTCAGATATTAGTAGTTCACTCCTAAGAGTTCATTTTCAGGATTCTTCTCCCTCAAATCACAAAATAATTCTCAGCATAGGGCTGCAGCAGCTTAGTCATTAAATCATGAATAGGGGCTTTAGTGGTGTATGAATTAAGGGCAAACCTATTCATTTATTTATTTTACGGGTCTTGGGTTTTGATGTGTCCCTGTTTTTTAAAAAAATACATGAAATAGGTTAGAATAAATTGTGAACTATGCTCGCTTCTTTTCACAGTGCATTGTTGTACGGTAGAAAATAAGCATAGCCCAGCTGGATCAGGTCAAAGTCTGACCTAGCTCAACATTTTATTCCATATAGTGGCCAACCAAATGCCTCTAGGGTGTTCAAAAGCAGGAAAATGTGTTGTTGTTCTCCTGCGGTTACTCTTTAGAGACATGCACCCCAACATGAAGGTAACACTGAATTTTCAGCACAGTCCAACCAAATGGCCATCTCCATATCATATGGTATTGAATTTTGCAGGTAAATTATGCATATGTGAAGAAGTCCTTTATTTTGTCTATTCTAGATTATTTCAAATAAACCCCTAGTATTTTCTGCATGATTTTGAAGTTCTCATTCATGTCCCGCTCCCATTGTTCTTTCTTAAAGCTAAATCATCTCATGTAACAAAGGGCCATCATTACTTGGGCTCACAAACATGCAAAGGCACTTCTGCACTATACTTATTAAAATGGCAATAGTTATGTTTCAGCCACAAGGAAAATATTTACAGCAAAGATCATTAGGCATTTGTTTTATGGTGTCCAGACTGGTCACTACCATGTTATATGAAGCTATCCAATCTACATTTTTAAGACGGTTTCCAACACTTTGCTGAAATTGGAATCTGATCCCATCTCCATAGAGATTTAACTTTGCCACTAAAATTTTGGCTCTAATTGGCTGCTCCTGGCTTTCCTTGATACTACAACATAATTTTAGGCCATCATAAAATATTGATTTGGGCTCACAGTTTTATGCTTTATTAGCTCAACAATTGACCTCAGTTGGCTCTGAGAGAGCATAGATTGAGTTGAAGGACTAGGCTCTTGACCATAATATCCATAGCGGTCTAAGCATAACCGAAATTTTGAATGGGGTAGATATGTTTGGAAGACTGTTCTCTTACGCCAGTTACTGGTCAGTATCCTTTTCCTAGTTCAATGGAAAGCCTTTCTTGATTCAATGTTTTGCCATATTCCTTGCTGGAGGGCTGATTTAATCAAATTCCTGTGCAAAAATAAATATCCCATTGCTTTGAGGGAGTGTGGAGGAGTAGAATTGGTGTCACGTGTTATTTTGCACTGTTTTTTTTTAATCCACTTTGGCAAGCTGACCTATTAATGCCTGTATTTATTCATAATCAAAGTAATTCAGAGGGAAGAGTATTCCTCCTCCTCCTCCTCCCCCTCCTCCTCTCACTCTCTTGCTCTTATTATTTAATAAAAGAGAGCAAAGAAGCAATAGGGCAACAAATCAGAGAGAAAGCAAAAACACATAAGGCAATTTAACAACCACAACAATATTTGTGTATATAAGGGTTTCTCATTCATGTTTGTACTGTATGTATATTTCGTTGTAATTAGCTGTATATTCTCCATATGTTTGTAAGCAGCCCATACATAAGTCACAAGTAAGATCAGACCTTCTTTTGACTGACAGGGTCATCTGAGATTTCCAGAAAGGTCACCAAATTCAGTCCAGTTACCTCTGAGGTTTGACCCCTAAGCATGTAGCAACTTTGACAACCTTATTTTTAGTTTTGGATGTTTTTAATCTACTAGTTTAGCGTATTCTCTTTGGTTGAGTGCAAACTTGACTCTTGGTTTGGTTGTTTGTCCTCCCATCTAATCTTCTTCTTCCTCCTTTTCATCATCCTCAAAGCTCCAAATGTTCCAAAAGGGAGCTGGCATATTTGGTATTGAGGCCACAGTATTGATGGTACTGACTAACAAGTACTTGCTGGCTACATTTTTTCTCACCTTGTATTTAATACCCTTGAAAGGGTGAATTTACATAAACATGATTATGAAAAGGAACATGAGTAATATCTCTTTAGACTATGTGCTTCTTCACAATATTTTTAATGGTGAACAGATAAGTCATTTTCATGGCTGAAGTCTTTAGTTGTTACAGGTAATTTCTCGCTTAACGACCACAAGTGGGACTGGAAGTTTGGTTGCTAAGCGAAGCAGTCATTAAGCAAATATGACCCAATTCCACAACCTTGTTGAGGTGGCCGTTAAGCAAATTGTGAGGTTCCCCACTGATTTTGCTTGCCAGAAGCCAGCCAGGAAGGTCAAAAATGACGATCATGTGATCACAGGATGCTGCAACAGCCATGTGAGGACTGGTCGTAAGTCAGATTTTCAGCGCTGTCGTAAGTCCAAACCATCCCTAAACGAATGGCTATTAAGCAAGGACTACCTGCACATGTGAGGGGCACCCTGTGATGTTGCCTGTATTCTTGGATGGCTGAGAAATGTTCCTCTTTCTTCTTGTGAGGATAAGTCTGAGATACGCTTGGGAGTGGTGGGCTTCCTCGCTTAGTCAGATCCTGTGCTTTTTGCTTGAGTTTTCAGGATTAAAAGACAAAAACAGTCATGCAAATGTGCCATGAGTTCCATTGTTTCTAACTTTATTCCAGGGAAATACCCACAGAAGTAGAGGGGGAGCAGAAACAAATACTATTTTCATTCTGACATTTGTTTGTTATGAGCAGCGGGTCAGAGAAAGAGATCACTGTTTTTTGTTCTGAAGCAAGATCTAGATCCGCCTTAGAACTGGGGGATAATGAGCCATAATGAAGGAGCCTCCCCATCTCTCTGCTCCATCATATGCCTTGCGTGTTTGTGGTGGTTTGCTTCTTTCGAGCAGTTTCTTCAGACTCTTTCCACTGCTCTCGCTTTGCCTGGGTTGACTGAAACATGGAACAAAGAATCGGTCATGCCAGATTCTGGAACTGGCTGTGAAGAAGGTTTTGAATGAGCAGCTTCAAATTGATTCAGTTTGCTGGAGAGGTTGGGACCCAGTGAATTAAAAACAAAACAAAAACAAAAACCACATACATACAGTGAATTAAAAACAACAGCAAAACACTAATACACACACACACACACAGTGTGTGTGTATGTGTGTGCGTGTATGTGTGTGTGTGTGTGTATCAGACCTTTCGTATACAGTATATTACAGACCTATCATATACAACAAACATCTATACATGCATGCACACACTTGCTCACATGGGCATATAATTTAAATTTATATCATGCTGTACGGAAAGCACATAGTTCAGTTATGCTATAGTGACATTGCTGATATCTTTACCTTGATTATTTCCTAGGTGGATTTTGGGAAGGAAAGAGAGAGAAAGAAATGGATTGATTGCTGAAGACTAGTCAAGCTCGTTTGCAAGATTTCTTAAGATTTCAGGAGCCAGTGGAAGGAGCTTAATGTTTTTGTCCTAAACTGTCTAGGCTGAACAAGCACCTTTACGAAAGAATGGCTTCCATTATCTATGAAGGTCATCCCAGGTTTAAAGGCTCAAAAAATAAGTCATCAAACAGGTGGCACTTGTGGATTAACTGTTCAGATCATCCAAGTGTCTGAGAAAGTATAGGTTGGATTCAGTTTTAATCAAGCCTGAAATTATTGAGGAGTAGCCATAGAACTCAGTGGGAAAAGTTGAAATACTTTAACAGCCCTAGCCAGAGTCGCCAGAATGGATGAGATGACATCTGGCTGACTGAGCCTGTGCTATGAATCCAGCCTCTCTCAAGCCAGAAAAAGGGCTGAAAGGATATTCAAATTCCCATTGGGTTCAAAGTGCTGGAAATATGTTTTGTAAAGGTCTCTTTCATTCACTAGGACTGGACATGGTATAACTTTATTCTTTTCTGAGTTTATCTCTAATCTGCCCTCTGTCCAGTTGATGGTTAATTTCTGCTAGCAGAAAGACAGGGTCAAAATGCACCTTACAGGAAACCTGAATCAAATCTAATGTTTTGTCAACTTCATTATTAACCATCAAGCAGCAGGCCTCCATAAAAAAATATGGAGTTGATCTCCTCACATGTACTTAATTTGCAATGTCATTGCACATGTGGCCAAAATAAAATATTCCCTTTGTTGGGCTGTAGACATAAGTGTTAGAATTGCTGTGTGTGGTTTACAAAACAATTAATGGTTGGGAAAAGGGCAGCTGTACCTTCACCTCATTCTTTCCCCAGTGAATATGAACTTCTGTGGTCTTGATAATCCTCATATTTATCCATTAATGTTGGTTAAAAAAAGCCTTAGATTCACCACATTAGGCAGAACAATAGCTGTAGCAAATTGGTAAATTCCTCCCTTACACCTGATGAAACCACACATTTTGTTATAAAAGTCTACTTTCACTAAGTACTAGTAAAAGGTTGCAGGGGGGTGTAGGAAGAGGTCAGGAAAAGTGCGTAATTCTTTTTTCTGGCTACCAGCTGGGTTAGTTGTCTGTTTTACCTTTCCAAATGGTCAAGTGGTAAAATGTGAAGGGGGTAGTAAGAAGAAAGAAAAATAAATAATTTTGTAGGTGATTAAGTATGTTAGCGTTTTGTGAGTCTGACAAGTTTATTTCATATCTATCTATCTATCTATCTATCTATCAAAAATATTCTCTTAAATGAATATCCAAACCTGTTGCTTTTAAAAATGTTGGATTTTTAATTTGCAGTCCAAATCCAGATTATGGTGGTCGAGTTGTTGTTATTGCTGTTGTTATTTTGAGTCCTTTCTGCTATAGCATCCAACAGTACGTTCAAGGATGTTTGCTGAATTGTTTGTTTGTTTATAATTTGGCTGATACAGGATGGAAATCCAGAATTTTCCAGAATTGCTTCTCTGGGTTACCCTCTTAACTCATCTCTTAACTTAGGGTGTTCCCTCCTTACATAATTTCTCCATTAGCTGAACGAGGGAAACCGCATGGAACAATTTCTGATGAATTCAAGTTAGGCTGGAGAACTTTCAGAAATAGAAAAATCCAACGCACCACAAACGTGATTGCAACACAAAAGGATTCGGTGTGTTGTCTCTCCCCTTTCAGCTTTCCCCAAGTTTCCATCTAGCTGAACTTTCTTATTTGCTGACTCTCGGGTTGTTGTGCCTAGTTGTAATAATAGCCAACTTCTTATAGAAGGCAGTGAATACCAGGCTGCCAATCACTTGTCCATCACGCTAACAGGTGCACTGCCATTGTCATTGTCAAGCTGAATGCTGGGGACCAGAGAGACAGGTGGAGTAATTTGCTCATCTCAAGGTGGCAAGAGGGGACAGCTTATCAAAAGAGAAACGGTGCCTTTACCCGCCACATGAGATACTTGATTGTGTAATCTGGAGTTTGAAGTATCATTGCAGAAACTGAATGAGACCAGGTATTGTTGTCTGGAGCCAAATGCATTCTTGTTTCATCTGCCCAAAAAATCAATACTGTCCCTTCTTTATCTGTGTGGATTTTCAGTCCTTCAAAACCCCCTTTTTCATTGTTCCTCTGCCAAACCTAGAGTTGCATGTGTGGCCTGTTGTGTTCTTGGAATGCTTCATTACTCATCAAGCCTACACCCTACTTAATGCAGAGCAATGCCACTGCAATGAATGGCAGATCACTGGCTCTTCTGTGTTTCCATATTAAAACACACAGCTGCACTGCCTCAGTTATCACAGGCTAAACGCTACTCAGAAGGTGTTGCAAAAATCTATCCTTTCATTACAATCAGCAGACAAGCGCTGTTTTTAAATAATCTGTTATTTAACAGATCATCGATGTTACACATATTATTGTGTATGCTCAGTTAACACTAATGCATCATAAGATAGTCTTTTTTTAACCTAGAGCCAAATGCAGGAAGTGTGGCATGCTAGAGTCAATAGATACTCCTAAACTCATCCATCAAAGATGATGTAGTCAGACAAATTCTCTAGGAACTGAACAGAGAAACACCATCAGTCATGTATGGACCCATCAGTCATGAGACCTACTCTTAGCCTTCTTTCCATTCTCAAGCTATGTGAGAGCTGTGATCATTAGAAACAGACAGCATGCCTTCATCGCTTCTTGGGACATCAGCTGCGATTAAGATACGCATGATTGCCATGAGAATATGTACTTTCTCAAAATTTGGCCTTTCCGTAGAAATCATCAGACTTGTCACAAATAGGGAACTTCGCCTTCCTTCTGAATTTGAAGTCCAGTGTAAGATGGGGTTTGTGTCCATCCAGATGTGGCTAAACCACAAGACCCTGCAGCTGCAGACTGTATAACTGATTGTGAGGAAGTTGTGTGTCAGCCACAGTTGGATGGATGCACATAGCCATTCCCCTCCTACTTAAGCAGTACAATGGATTCATGTGGTTTAAGGCAGAAGCTTCATTTGTGGCTAAGTGTATTCTCTAATGAGTATAATGGGAGAGTTGAGAGAAGATTAAAAAAAAAGAGAGGGAAGGGGGTGTCAGTTTAATGAGGTCTGATTGATCAATGCATTAGTACTAATTTGATTTACTTGCCTAAACCAAGCAAATGAATCCACAGTCACTAGATGTGATCTGATCTGGATAGTCCAAACTGAAGTTGAACAATTTAATTTGGAGTATCAAATAGATTTGGATTTCCAGATCAGTCCAGAAAAAATACATTGTTTTGCATTTGCAAAGGTCTATCAAATGTCTTAATGGGTCTGATTTTTTTTCCAAATCATTTTGGCAATATCCAGTTTGTTGAACATTGTTGAATACAGGAATCAAACATGCACCCACTAAGGACAATATCCTTACAGACTACTGAAGGATTAAAGACCTCGCCATCACCACCAAATTTTTATGTGACACAGCAGTATGAACCATTAGGAATATTCACTTGATGAGTGCCTAATACCTTCTGAGGCCTATAATGGAACTTGTAATGTCCTTTTCCAGTAGAAAAGACAATCCAACAAGCCAATCACCACTCTAGGATTTATCTTCTACAGAGCTAAGATGGACAAACTAACACTGATATCTGAGCAGAATCACACTGAATCCCAAAATCAATTCCTTAGTCTTTTCCAGTCTAGCTTATAATATTCTATTTTTCATTCAGCGTCTTTGCTTAGTCTGGTAATTTTCTAAAACAATTTATCACCAGAGGGGCTCATAAAAGCTTGTCCTTCTAGCTTATGTTCAGTTGATGTTCGTTTATTACATGGATTTATATACTGCCTACTCTGTAAAGTCTAGGTGGCTTACACAATACCGATAAAACCATTAAAACCATTAAGCATATATTTGTTCTCCTTTGCTCAGACTGACAAATTTTAATTCCAGTTCTGCTTCCTCTTTAGCGTCAGGTGGTGAGATTCGGCAGAGACACACACCCATGGCCTTTTAAATAGTATTACTAAAAGCAGGAGCAGTTCAACTGAAAAGTAAAAGAAAGCTATTGAAGAAACAGGTGGAATAGCATATAAGGTGTTTGGATATTTCAGATCCCAAAATATTGCCAAGTTACAGGTTCTGTTTCTCGGTACCCACCCTCTGTATTTTCCCCATGATATAGATTCCAGGCAGAAGGCAAAGATGCTGAGAAACAAAGACATCAGCACAAGCTGAAAGTATATGACATGTGTCCAAAGTGCAGTGACTGTACTGGTGTCTTCTGGAAGGATGCCCAGAAAGAAGACCTTTTACTTTCTCAGAATCTAGGCTTCTGGTCCCACATCTCCTGGATCTGTTGCCTGAATCACCCACCTTGGACCTTTCCCAATGCAGGAATAGTGACTCATGCAGGCATCAGACTTTGGGGTCAGTTGTTGGTTTAGCTTGTTCACTGGTAGTATCTATCCTTAGGATACTTGGAAGTGAGGCAAAGATCATATTGGAGGTGCTGTGTCCAGTGAAGAACATGCAGCTGAGTATTTCAGAATTCACCAGGCCCCATTACAGAATTAAGAAGCACAGCAAAGGCAATAAAATGACAAATATCATGAAAAATGACTAATTCCTAACAGGAACTTTTTCCATAATATTATCCTGTCCTACAGTAGGTCCTTTTTTCCCCCTTTGGGTACTAATTTTCAATTTTCATGTAAATTTAAATGAAATGCAGACAAATCTAGTTTTTTTTATCTCAAAGCCATTTGTCTTGAACCTTTCTAGAGTGTTGCCCTTAGTCACATTGCTCAGAGGCCAAAATAGGTCGTGGACACTCCTATTTTTTTAGTGATAATATAGATCTAGGTTGTTTAAGAATGGTGTGATTAATCTATGGCTCATATGCCCAATCTGTGGGTGAATCTTTAGATAAGATACACAATCTGTGTCTGGTAATACATAAGCATTGCTTTCCCACAGCTGTGTTCAGTTGTGCATATGCAACAAGCTTGACTCCTCACATTTGTCACTTTGCTATAATTTTTGAAACTTTATTCTTATTCTTATCAAGAGTCCAAGGACAGCATATAGATTTCCTTTTGATGTACTTTCTCTGATATTACCACAGTCTGCTGAGGATGCTCAGATGTACTAAATATACATTGCTTACTTAGCGCTGGTGGTTACCTAAATCTCTGAAGCGCACAAAGTAATTAAGGGGCAGGGGGAGGCTAATTCGAAACTGCAAACCTCTTTCTATTTTAACACAGAGGTAGTGCATCTACCCAATAGCTCCATGACAGGCTTAATGGCTATGCAAAGTTTGCAGATGAACACAAGTTACTTATTTATGTTATTTCCTTGATTTTTATAGTTGGTGTATTCCTTATAATTTGCTGGCATCTCACATGCATATGTTCCAATAAATCATATTTATGTGGAAAGCAAAATATCCAGGTATTCATAATCAATTCATAGATATATATATTCGAGAATTTAAAGGTGATCAATGTGTGTGTGTGTGAGTGCGTGTGTGTGTGTGTGTGTGTGTGTGTATTCCAAATCCAATGCATAGTGGCAGGGTGTAAGATGCAGGCAGGAATAGCATACACTGAACAGCTCAACCAAGTAGCTGGCATCGTGTACAGGAACATCTGCACAGTGTATGGGCTAGAACCTCCCAAGTCCAGATGGGAAATTTCACAGAAGGTCATGGAGAATGACAGGGCTAAGATCCTGAGGGACGTCCAGATCCAGACGGACAGGCAGGTACTGGCCAATCAACCGGACATCGTAGTAATAGACAAGGACCAGAAGACAGCGGTGGTGATAGATGTAGCAGTGCCAAGTGAGAGCAACATCAGGAAGAAGGAGAATGAGAAGCTGGAGAAGTGCCAGGGCCTGAAGGAGAACTAGAGAGGATGTGGAAAGTGAAGGCCAAAGTGGTCCCAGTGGTGGTAGGGGCACTTGGGGCTGTGACCCCCAAGCTGGGAGAATCGCTCCAACAGACCCCAGGAACAGCATCAGAGCTCTCTGTCCAGAAGAGTGCAGTGCTAGGAACAGCCAAGATCCTGCACAGAACCCTCAAACCTCCAGGCCTCTGGTGGAGGATCCGAGGTTGAGGAAGACACATACCTCCCATAAGTGTGAGAAGGGTTTAAGTTTATATACTGTGTCTGTGTGTGTGTGTGTGTGTGTGTACAGAGTACATGTGTATATGTATGCATGACATTTTCCAATCATCATGGATGCTTTCATATTAGTTGAAATGTTGTTCTGGTGGTTTTCTTTTTTATAATGTTGGTATCCAGTGGAGATTTAGGATACAATTCTCTGCATGTTTCTTTGTGTGCAACACCAGTGAACTCCATGAAGCTTGCTTCTGAATAAACAGAAGTAAACTATTTGAAGAAATATAGTACTTAAATTTATTTGCAATATTTCTATTTCATTGGCCATTTGGCAATCCAAAGCAAACTTGTTTAAACTTTGTTTAAACCTTTGCATCTCTGCTCTCTCTGTGTGTCTATGTGTACAAACACATGCACATAAATATAATACAGTAAGTTTTTGATTAAAACCTCCTAAATTCAATCAGGTGATTCATGAATATACTATATATATATATATATATATATATATATATATATATATATATATATATAGAGAGAGAGAGAGAGAGAGAGAGAGAGAGAGAGAGCTTTTAGAGCATTCCATAACATAGGGTAAGTTTTACTTAACTGCTTATCATCTGTCTAACATGGGTCTGAATAATGTGATTTTTCACTGGAGTATCAGTATCCAAACCACTAAGTCAGACTACTATTTATTCAGAAACTATTCGAATGTGTGTTCTCCCACCTGCAACCTGGAGTAATACCACCCACCAAGGTGAAGCTTGTGCAGTTCTGCTGATCATACAGCTTAGCTTCATCTCACTACTTGTTTGTTCCTTTTTTTAATTGATTCCAACTTTAATGTTTCAGATTGCCTTTGCGTCCACTCTAAATCCCCATAAGACAGTGATGGGCAGTGTGGGTATTTTTGCTCATGACTGAGGCATTAATTTTCAGTGCTAACCACTGTAAAATAATAACAATAACAATAATAAAAACACCAAAAACAAGCAAGGACAGCCTGCATTTATGAAGTTTGTAACTGATCTCTCCTTGAAGAGTTCAGAGGACATCAGTTTTTTGTGCCTAAGGATTTGTACAAGCAAATTAGAGGAGCAGAAAGGATTGAAACTCATGCTGGTTTAAATATACGCTCTTTATTGCTGATGTCTCAGTTTCTATCTGCCATTGCCATCATTGCCTACTGTTTTCTTTATGAGCAGAGCTGTCTTTTATGGTTTGCTTAATCTGCTGAAACCTGTTTGAGGTAATCCTTAGTCTAAATATGGCTCCCACTGAGCAAAGGAAGCTAGCAGTGATTCTGGTATCTTTCCCTTGAAAATGAAGCACTAGGATAGGCTTCTCTTCTTCAATGGCATTAAGAGAAAAGCTGGATTATAGTCTTTGTAGGACCCAGGAACTCTCAGGGGAAGAGTATTTGCATTGCAAGCAATGTGTAGCCCCACACAATAATCACTCTTCTGTTTTCTACATGCCTTTGTGTCTTGGTTTTTCTACCCATTTTCCTAAAGTCTACAGAGCAGAATAATAAAAAATATATATTATCTTATGCAGCTGCCAAGGTAGTACCTGAAGTTAACAACAAACACTGCTAAATCCTCCAGTGCACTGAAGTGATAAGAATGAGTTGGCGAGTTGTGAATTGCTGGAAAAGTGAAACATTGTAAACAGGGAGACAACTTCCAAGTACATACTGTGGCAGCCATACAGTGTTATTAGAGCTCTGTTTTAATCTACCATTGTTGCAGAAATTGGGGGGAAAGTCCATTTCTACCTATGTTGCTATTAATACTGTAGATACTGTATAATAAGATGTACTCAGACTTTTAAATCTTTCTCCAATATGTATGATGAGATATTTAAGAGACTCAGCACTTGTTTCAAAGGAGTGAAACAAGTCCTTTGCACCCCACTTTTCAAAGAAATAAGCATAAGAAATAAGTGTACATCGTGAGTCCAGAAGGTTTAAATCAAGTCAACTTTCCTCAAGCAGATTTGAGAGAAATGCCATTGATTGATTAATAATGTTCCATCATTCTTAGTGACTACATGAATATGCCGCAGGAGTATACCTTCCACAGAAACATCTGTCCCCCAAATGGCCCTTCAGATCTCCAGATGTGCATCACCACTGTAATCAAGTCCAACAACTTTATTGCTGGTTGTCTTCTTCTTTCTTTCCCTTCTACCTTTCCCAGCATTACAGACTTTGCATAATGTGTCCAAAATATGATAATTTGAGCCTGATCATTTCTGGCTCAAATAAAAACTCCAGATTGATTTGTTCTATAATGCATTTGTTTGTTTGTTTGGCTCTCCATGATATTCTTCGGAGTCTTCTCCAACACCAAAGTCCAAAAGCTTCAATAATCTTCATATCCTGCTTCTTCAGAGTTCTACTTTCCTTCCACAGAGTGTCACAGGGAATAACTTGGCTTGCACAATTCTGATCTTTATAGGTATATACAGTCTCAGAGTTATCCTCAGGAATGTTCAGCAAAGTTGATTTAAACCTTCTGGACTCATGATGTATCTTCTCTACTGGTTTTGCACTTTCAAAATAATCTGAGACATTTCTTTCTAATAACAAAATAAAACAAAAAAACATATACTTACATACACATACACTTCTGACTATCTTTCCATGGCCTTCATGGTTGCTCTACCAAGTGCTGGTCTGTGGTGTATTGCTTGACTGCTTATTCCTTTACTGTTGATGGTTACAAAGGCAGAAGCTATCCACACTCCAATATCTTCATTGTCAGTTCTAAGGCTGGTTGCTGTACCTGCTGCCATTAGTTTGGCCTTCTTTATATTTAATTTTAGGAATGAAGTAGTCATGAAAAATCCTTCTCTATTTGAGATTATATACACATCTGCATGAGTTCAGTGTGGTTTTACTTTATAGCTGCTAAATGCAGCAAAACAAAATTAAAGCATAAGCATACTGTACATGGAAAGCTTAAAAATGCAGTTGGGTATCAGTTCCACTGAGAATTCCCATAAGAAATGTATCCATTTGTTAATAAAATTGACAATACTTCTCCCACATCTATAATCCCCCCCCTTTACTCTAGAATAGTTGTAGGATATTAATTAGTAAATTCTGATCTAGATAATTTCCCTCTAGAAGAGTTGAGGCCTACAATATTAATAGTTGTATAAATCACATTATTTCTCTAATTGAACAAAATATTTCTAGAAATTTGGATCTGTTACACATATATGACTGTGTTCTACTTGGTTTTTGGAACTGGATTAGAAAAGAATGGAAAATAGCTTTTATTTGTCCCATTAACCTGAATGTAAGCCCAACTGGAAAATTGTGAGTGATTGTCAAGTTCATAATATCTAATACAATAGAAGCAAATTAGAGTTATCTCCAGCAGCAGACGAAGCAGCAGATTGCTTTATAAATCATCATATCACTGACAGTCAATTACATTCAAAACTTTCCAAGCATGAGCATGTGGTAGTGTTTATCTACCAACATTTTTTTTTTCAACACCGGAAAATAGAGTAAATTTGGGTGGCTCAAGACAGCTTCTATTGAAAAGATGGATTTTTTTCATATTTAAATTATTATTTGGGGCTTTTTAGTGACATATTTTCCCCCTCTTGCCTATTAAGAATTCCTTTCAATGGCACTTCCCTTAAGGACTGATCATTATCAATAAACACTAGGGTGCTCACATATGATATTTTGAGCTCTTGTAACTGCTTCACTTTGCTTCCAGCAGAAGCAGTGTCAGGACACACACACACACACACACACACACACACCAGCCATTCTGAAGGATGCAGCTGCTTTCAGGATTTGAGAAAGAGTGTGTTGTCCATGCAGTGCAGAGAAATGCACTTTTCAAATGTTCTGCACAGCCTTAATATTGATGCACATCCATACAAACTGCCATATACATTTTGAATAAGTAGGTGGTGAAAGGTCTTTGGTCTTTCTTTGAACCCAGAAAAATATGGGTACATTTTTTTCTGTCTGGTTGCTAGAAATGACTATTTTATTCTGAAGGATTTCCATCCATCCTTTGCCCACAGAAGGAACTATAGGTGAACCATGGTGTAAAGGAAGACCAGAAAATATCTTCAACCTATCATTAGGGAAGTTAGAATGTAAAGTATGTATCCTGCTCATGCTTAGCAAATCATCATCATCATCATCATCATCATCATCATCATCATCATCATCCTATGAAATGGTCAAATTGTCCCGTGGGGATTGTCAGTTGTACAGCTTTTGAACTGCTTGGGCAACACTAGTCCTGGCGCCCATTTTCTCTTCTTCCATTTTGGTTATGGGCGCACTTCTTCACCTGTTTCCAGAAGTAGCAGATTAACTGTTGGTTCCCTTTGTGGTACTTGGATCCATTTCTTATTCTATTCAGTCGAGTGTAGAGCATTTCCTCTAAAAATCCAATAGATACTGGACTATTAGCATTTGTCCTACTTCGCCTTTCATTTTCTAAAGATTAGAAGTGTGAGATCACATTATCCCCCATTACTAAAAAAATGTTACAAAGCCACAAATCCCAAAGGCCTGGAATTTCACACATCTAAAGTGGACATCTTCAAAATAACTTTGTAGAATGGAATGAAAACAATGCAGCTAATTAGAAGCTGTGCCCTATGCATAAAGTAACTTCACAGATTTATGCTAGGACTATACAAATGTTTTAAAGAAGAGGTTTTTACTTAAAAGAGCACAATGAACATGTTGTTTAATACATACTGATGTCTTAAATACTTGTATAGCTTTTGTGGCTGAAAAATAACCAGCCAAGGAAAAGAGTCTTTTCTCTTGACAGTTACAAATCAATGGAACATGGAACTCGAGAGCCATAGTTACAGAAGAAAGGAAAACCAATGACATCTGTGGCCTCTTGTGTTCTAATTATGCTTCAACAGAGCAGACCGGGAAAATGACTTTTTGTTGCATTGCAAAGGGAGGCGAGCAATGCCATTTCTTCATCTGCAGCCCGTTTGGGAACATGACAGTTAATGTTTCGGAGGTGATTTGCATATTTCCAATCATCTGCCTTTGGCAGATATGGGGAAAAGTTTTCAACTGCCAGGTTTGATAGTTGCAAAGTCTGGCAGCTGCTTGTAATAGGAAAGTAAAGCAAAATAAGTCGGGGAAGCAGGACCAGGGGATACGCATGCTCACCTTTCCCGTTCACACAACCCTGGGAATATCAGTAGCACACTAATGTTTCCTCTGTCCTCCATAAACACCAGCACCAGGGAGATGGCAGGGAAATAGCCCTGCATTCCAGCAGGCCAAGTAATTGGTCATTTTCAAGCAAAATTTGCACCTTTTCAACATACCAGCCATGCTTGAAAATTGAATCCAACTCAAATGAAAATAGAAGTGAGAAATTACAAACTTGGGCATCTGAGAAAATAGGAGAAGTATCTGTAGGTGCTGATAAAGCTATTACCTCATGGGAAATGCCAGAATTAATCTTTCCCCCTGTAAAGCTTAAAAGGGACAATCATTACTAAATAGTTCACAGACCAAAGGCTATTAACACGTGGCAATATCAGGGCTTTTGTGGTTGTTGCTGTTATTATTATCATTATCATTATCATTTCCTTTTCTGCCATTCTCCATTCCCATTTACCCCACCGTACTTCTGAGAATCCATCAGCGGAATGTAATAGGCTTTACTTTGCTGCTCCTCATAAAGGTGATGCTGAATTGTCCTTAGTGCTGTCTTTGAAATAAAAAAAAAAAAGTTGCATTTATAAAATAAAAGGTCCTCTTAAAATCATGGTAACAAGTACTAGAACAAAGGATGTATTGAGAGACTTTGGGTCATGTCAAATTATGTTTCCCCCTCAGCACTGGAGCAACTGATCACCGCCCACAACAAAGGTTCAGTGTGCTTTTGAATTTATCCCAAAGGTGTGAGCAGTTCAGGGAGGAACTGCTGTAGAAGGGCAGCAAGGTGAAAGAAGGAAACATAAATTTCCATTCCGTACTATCAGACGTAGGCTTTCTTCAGGAATAGGCAGCACATGGTGCTTAGATATTGTGCCTGCTCTCACCGGTCCTACCCAACATAGAGATTGAGAACGGATAATCAGGTTTCAGAAGAACCTCAGGAGGGCTACTCATGCTACCCGTCATAGTGTTTGCCATAATTACCAGGGCAATATCTCTAGCAGTCATGTAAAGCAACTAAGTATTATAACCCCTACTTTGCATTTGGAGGATAGAAACGGAAGGAATGGTAGTTTCTACAGAGCTGGTGTGGAATTTGGGACCAAGCCAAGATCAAATACAGGAACTCAAATGATCCATGATAACAGGGATATTCATGGGACCCTCAGCTGATTAACCTGAACATCTGCCAAGCACAGTTTTCTGGGAGAAATCCAAAGGTGGAATGGGGGAAAAAATCTTTAAACCTCACTGTTGGATTGAGGTCCTCTGGCCTCCCACTTTTCCTTTCCATTTAAACAATGGAGTATAGAACACAAATAGCTGAATTTTGCAGCACATGGTTTTGTTTTGTTTTGTTTTATTTATTTATTTATTAATCAAATTTATCGTGCCATTTAGTTTATGGCATGACATCCATATATTGGATTTGAACTTGAGCATATGGGTTGCTGATATCCCAAACCCTTTAAAAATTAGCATGTTTCAACAGTAATGTGAGGAAAGAAAAGATATGAGTAACATAACATTCCTGCCCTACGCAAAGAGATAGTTATGTTTGTTACTGCTATTCTTGCTTTCCATCGTGATAAGAATCTATTTTCCCCAAGAGCAGAAGGTGAAAAAGACCTGTTTAAACTGGAAATGCGTGCATCGTATTTGGCAATGTTTATCTGTCTTTAGTGTTTTCTTCCGCCCCTCATTGGGAATAGTCTGTCAACACATTTTCTGAACCAAAGCCCTCTTGGGATAATCACTGGATTTTCATCAAGACTGCAGTGATTAGTTGTCCTGATTATCATAATCAAACAACTAATTAACTATCATGTTTCAGAAAATATATAAAATAATAAAGTAAAGCCTCATTTGAGTTTGGATTCCAGGGACTTCATGAATACAGACATGTAGCTTTCTTGGAAAAAGTACAGAAGTGGTAGTGTTCCTGTTGCACGACTTTTTTAAACCTCCCAGTGTGCTCTGTAACATGGAATTGCCTGGAGGAGTCCTCTCCAAGGGCTAACCAGGCCTGACACTGCTTAACTTCTGAAACTATATAAGGTCAGCTGGTCATACCAATTCATCTTAACAAGACACATCATGACCATATGTGTTTATATTCATATTTACCACTTGATATATACTCAACCAGTGTATATGATATGTACCCAAGTAGATTAGTTCTCCTTTCTATAAGTGAGCTTAAGAGTAGGCATAGAAGAGGTACATATTTATTCTTAACCTTTCTACTGAGATTTGTGAAATTCAAAAGTACTTAAATTTTGCCAGTTAGTGCATGAGGATAAATCCCTGAACTAATGAGCATTTGAGTTTGTTTGTTTTTTACCAGCTGTACTTACCTTTCCATTTTATTTTTGAAGGTTAGAAACATGTTTTCCCTTAAATGAAAGTTTTTTTAAACAAACAAACAAACAAAAACAATGCTTGCTCTGATACTCCTGAAATTCAGAATCGTAGACAACTGTCAGTTAAAGCAAAGAAATCATGTTGTTGTAAACGAATAAACAACAACAACAAACCTTGGATTTCAAAGCTAAATTATGATATAGCTGCACAGAGATTCCTCAACTTCTTATATAGGAAAACATTCAAAATGGACTAGATCTACATCCATAGGCATCTTTTAAAATGCACAAATTGTAAAGTGTCCCCAGGCTTCTTAAGAGATTTGTATTATTTTACTGGTTCTGAAAAGACAGCTTCCACTGCTTTTTTTAGGTTGTGCAGTATTGCAAGGGGTGCTAATAATACTAATACTACTAATTATAGAATATATTTGTTGAGTTTCTAAGCCTCAGAGTTTAAGAAACGTATATGTAAAGTTTCCCTTGAGCTGAACTTGAGTTCTTAGGAATACGTGGAGCTGATAATGTCATTCTTGTGGCAGCAATATAAAGTACTTCCCCATTAAGTTTTTTCTGGGATTTTATCTTCTACCGTGCACGACTTTTACAAACCTGGAATTTTCCACTGGTCTCTTATCCGAGAACTAGCCACGGTTAATTATGCTTAGCTTTTTGACTGATTGGTTGGTTGGTCGGCTGTTAACACACTTTTGAAACGTATCCAGTAATAGAGGAGGAGCTTCTGGTTGTGAATGGATATGGTCATTCCACCTCTTGGGATACCGAATGTAAGATCTCCAACTTAATGGCAATTTTGAGCATGCAAATAAATCACTGACAGTTGCAGCTCAGAATGCTGTCTTGTCCAAACTTTCTTTTTGCTATTGGGCTTATATCTCAACAATTTAGTAAGACAGAATACCTGTGAACCTATTGAGAGCTGAAGAGAAAGTGGTGTTTGCTGTACTGGATTATTATTATTTTTTTTTTGTCCCCTACTGCCTCCCTTCCTTGTTGAATTTGTTGGAATATTACTTGACTTTCCTAAAGTGAAAACTAACCCATGGAGTGTGATACCTTATAGTGCTTCTGTCTGGTCAGCTTTGCGTTCTTCAGCATTGTCCTGCAATCCAATTGCAAACCAGCTCAAGTGGGTGAACATAAAACTCCCTGAAGGGATTTTGTTCCATCTTTGTCTCGGCTTCTTCTGCTGTGGAGTGGTGTGCATTGTTACAGCTCCTATTTCAAAACAGATGCTTCCAGGACAAGAGTAGAAATATTCAATTTTCTATTAAAAGAGTACATCAGCCTGCAATTTTGGCTTTCTTTGTTTGGAAAAGGTATTCAAAGTGTTTTGATAGACTAATCAATAGGCGTGTGAGGCACAGATGTTTAGAATCAGCTGTGAAGTTGTCATTGTCTGCTAGCAATGGAAAATGTTTTTCATTTATATTTGCCTCAGTACATACGCAATACCCTACATCTCCCATTGACCGGATCCCTGCTAGAACTCAAGGCAGGGATCTTTTCTCCAAATGGGTTGTAGAAATACATACCAATAATTAATAGGTTGGATGCTAAACACATACCATTCATATTCCCAGGGCCGCAACTAGGGTCTGTGTCACCCGGGGCAAACATGGATTCTGCGCCCATTTTGGTGCCCCCTAGCATTCATTTTGGTGCCCTCTCATGCAGCGCCCAGGGCACATGCCCCACTTCCCCCCCCCTTAGTTGTGGCCCTGCATATTCCATCCTTCCCACCATCACAAAGACCATCTCCCATGAGATAGTCAGAGGAATTGGGGCAAATTGGTTAGTTATCTTTGCCCAAGAAAAATTGCCTTTGGTTTGTTTCTACAAGGTGGTGTTTTAAGCACCTTCATAGCCCAAAGTGCAAAGCAAACATGTTATTTTCTTTCTTAGGTAAGTTTTTAGTAGCTTGGCATATATCTTTAAATTCTTGATAATAAAGCATGCGTTTTGATACTAGTCAGGAAAAGGTAAGTAAGATGATGAAATATTTAGAGGTTGATTAACCAGACACAGATATCAGACAAAAATAACAGGAAAACAGACTTAAGGCTTAATCAATAAAGCTTTAACAGACTGGGATGTAATTAATGCCATTCTTAGCAGGATATTATGAGAAAAAATGTCATCTTGAATCTGACCACATTTTAATAATGAGCTAAATTGAAAAATGTAATTTGGATGATATTTTCCCCCCTTCTAGGAGACTAAGGGGTATCCCACAGGTTACCTTGTTTTATGCCAAGTCTCTTCTTCATGGAACTTTTCCACTTTCTTATCGTAATCTCCAGAAACACTTTTAATGTTAGATGTGTTTCCTGCTTTTCTGTTCCATATCAATGGCAGACACTCAAAACACAGTCTGTATACTCAAAAGGTAGCAAACATGCAGATAAAGAGATTTGTGAAACTCCACTGATGATTAGAACTTATTGGATGGAGATCTAATCAGTCCTTCAGTGGCAAACATCTTGAACTTTCTATCAAAGAACAGGATATTAGCAACTTTTCCCCCCTTTTTTCAAGGGCACAAGGATTGGTTCCAGATATAACTATACTTCATGCAGATATAAGGAAATTAAATCACAGCAGGTGGCAGTACTTAGCTGTCTTAAGAAAGCTGGGCAGGATTTAATTTTGGATGGGGGACCACCAAATCCCAGGTTGACAGGCTAGTTTGGGAATTAAAAAAAAAAAATCTCAGAAAAAGCAATGACTTCTGTATTGGTTATAACAAAGCTGCATGGACATGGCAATGCATTCCACCTTGATTTGAGTGCAGCTTTTGAAACTCACCTAAACTCCATTGATTTCAATACGATAACTGGTATAAAAATGCAAAGCTGTTTAAATCTGGTGGTGTATGTGAAAAGACACTTTTAGTGGACAATCATTTTTAATGAAGAATATAGAACCAAATAACTGGTTTGACATGTTTTCCCTCAATTCACAATATCCAAAGGAGGAAAAACTGGAAAAAGTCAGGGCCGCCAATTGGATGTCAGAAAAGCAGATCCTGATGAAAACCAGAGGCTGGATCCCATGGCTCAAAATCCTGAAGGAAAGAAAGTGATCAGGAAAGATTGGAAATCCTACCAATGAGATACTGAAAGTGCAATCACAAACATTTCCTACAAATAGTGTGTGTGTGTGTGTGGGGGGGGGGGACACCAAGCTATCTAAAAAGGCCAGTGTTGAGCTCTCCAAAATGGGACATGTATTGGAAATGAAAGGAGGGACATATCATCAAGGAAGAATACGAAGTACTCTTTGTGAGGGATACTGAGAAGACAACATCTCTTAACTCCTATCTAGCATATATCTTCCCTCAAAAGGGCAATGAACCCTAACCCTAAACCTAACCCTAATATAATTGGTTATTATGTCACTGGGGGAGGAGTCAGCTGCACCTTAGGATAGAGAAGGAGAAGGCAAAAGACTACAAAACTAATACAAATGGTTTCAGGTCACCAGTACCAGAACACTTACAACCTAATATAATGAAAGAACTAGAAATGGGGGTGGGGTGGGGTGGGGTGGGGGGACAAAACAATAAGGGGATGAGTTGAATACATTTAATTCAAATCACTGACCTATACTTTTCCCACAAGTCTTAGATCATGATTTAGTTCACAGGAAATAAATGAAATAATCAATCCATCAAATCAGATCTGAATAATCAGTTGGATTCAGATTTGCAATTTGATGTGATTTCTGAATCCAATGGATTGGATTCAGACTTCTTAATTGGTGTTGGGAATTTCTGTGTGTTTGTATAAGCTTCTGAACCAATTCAGAGGGCTCCAGTTAGACAATGCAGGTTGACTTGGCGGTTGGACTGAGGAATTGATTTGATTTGGAGATTTGATCAAATCCCTTTTGAAATTAATCTCTGAAGCTAGTAAACACCGAATATAAATAGAATTCAAGTGAGCACCATCCCCTTTCTTTCACTAGTCTTATTGAACCTCTATTAGCCTCTGCTTCCTTAAAGAGTTTTGTTCCAAGAGACCCCCCCTTTAGAATTCACTATGAAATCCATTGGTTACTTAGCCTGAAAGACCCAAACTGTAAACCATCAATGCATTTCTATGTATGTTGAAAAGGAGCAAGAGACAAATTATAAAATCAAAGGTTAATTGTACATAAGTACAACTGCCATTACTTGAATTGTTATTATTATTATTATTGTGTGTGTGTGTGTTTGTTTTTGTTTTGTTTTTCTGCTGTGGCAGAACGGTTAGTGCTGAACCAATTCTTTTATCTGTTAATGGAAATGCTTTATGCATTATTCTGAAGGCAGCCTCTGGTCTAAAATGGCATTTGTATTCAGCTGGTTGTGGTGTTACAAATGCTTATATTTCCTACATCAATTTATTTAAACATAATGTTAAGGTGCAGGATGGAAAATCACAGTGACCTGTGAGGCGTGTTCCCCTTTTTGTAATTTAAAACCTTTCAGTGTTTTGATTCCTCTTCTCAACCCCACCTTTTTTTTTTTTTTTTTGTTCCATGAAATGGATTTTCAGCAAGGCAATAACAGCAGGGAACTTGGAAAAGAAAGAAGCAAGAAAATAGCAGGGTAGTTTCCATTGCTGGGGGGTGGGGAGCTTTGGGTGGGATTTTGTTTAAATGCAATTAGGTTGGCACAGAAGAACAAAATTCTGATTTAACAGTCATGACCCATTTAGGCCCAGCAAGAGTAACATGGCCCAAAGAATTCAAATTGTGGTTTCCCATCAAAAATTGTTTCTAGGGTTCCCGCTGTGAGTAATGGCTTGAAACTGCACCAGGCATGAGTACTTCACTCAGGAAAAGGCAGCTGAAATGAATGAGCTGAGCAGTTTGGCCTGAGAAACAAATGGTTGTCATTTGCCCCCCCTCACCTCATGTATTTAAACAAGAGAAGCTACTTTACGTTTTGCTCAGCTTTACCTGCTCTGCCTTTAGAATCCCTGGATTCCCTTCAAGCTTTGTTAAAAACAGCAGGGTAGGCTTGTATATTACAACGTACTCAGAAGAAACAGGAGAAGGTTTTCGATTCTTAATTACATGATCAAAAATTATGCTTTGACGTATTAGTAGCAACACCGTGCCAGACCATTGGTGGGCTTGGAAGGCTGTGCATGGACACGGAAAATAAAGATTAAAGGAAAAAGCAACCACTTGTAGACTTGTTATTGCTAATTGGTATCCTGTAGGTTTGATCAGTTTCAAGAAACAAATGCTCCTTACTTATCAATCAGCTGTAAAAAGGTTTGAATTTCTACATGTGGGAATGGGGATAAATATACCATGGGATATATATTTATAGTGTTTGTATAGTAATTTTGTCTTCTGTACATTACAGGAGGAAACCTGACCACTCTCTGCATGGTTCTTTGGATAATCTTTCACACAGGCCATTTGTTTATTAGCCTTCAACTTACCACTGCTCTCATTCAGATGACTAGATTGTATGACCATGGAAGCTTCTCATTTGTTGAGCCCCTTGCTCTGCTAACATCACACCAAAGGCTCCCATTAGCTTGCAGATATTTATGCATTTAGGGTAGGGTATCTACAGGGAAGAAGCTTTCCAATTTGTAATGAACTCATAGCAGGAGAATAGATTAACTGCCAAGAATTACAACCAGATGTTGTCAGATCGTTGGGATATTTATGCAGCTTGATTGTAGAGTAGTTTTTACTTTTTTTTTTGCTTTTGAATCATGACACTACTTGAGAAGGTAGCTTTCAAAACAAAACCTGTATTCTGTGTTGAAGAAATAGGTTTCCATGCATTTTTCCATGTACATGGGATGTCAAGTCACTGTAGAAAGTGGACTTTAGAGCAGGTGGAAACATGACTCTACGATCTCATAATTTACCAGTGAAGGGCCAATTCTGATATAGTTCCACACAGTTGTCCACAGCATTAGAAATCTTACAATCAAACCATTTGGGGGCAGCTTAAACTAGACAATATCTCGTTTCCTTCCTCTTTTCCCCTGGGCTAATTGCTTATGAAAGCTTTGAAATATGCATAGCTTTGTCACTGTTAGGTCATGACTGCGTGTGTGTTAGTGTGTATTTCAAAGAAGGCAATGGACTTCTTAAAAGTTGGCTGAGCTATCAAACGGAGTTTTGCTTTTGCAGTCTTACATTCTACTAGTAGAGGAGGTAGTTTCAATGTGTTGCGTATTTACTGCAACATATTCAGAGCAGTTTGCTAATATGCATATGACAAGAAAGGAGTCCTAGCTATAATATCTCCCCTTTCTGGTATAGCAGAGAGGTGTTTTTTTTTTTTTGGGGGGGGATCTCTCTCTCTCTCTCCCACAGGAGGGATAAGAACCATGAAACAATGACATTCTATGTGATGGTCCTATCTTATGTAGATTCTCTTTTTCCCCATTTTCAGTTTCCAAGCAAATAAACCTTGGTCCCTTGACGTTCCATACATCTGATTTATATAGCCGTTCTTCTAGGACAATTCTTTGGAATAAACTCAACTGTGGTAATATTTTCATCTGACAACAGAATTGTTAAAATACACAAGGGACTGAAATCAGCCTGCACAGCAACCTAAAGAGATTAGAGTTGTGGGGACTACATACAACACTGATAGACTCAATATTAATAAATGTAAAGTCCCAGAGTCAGAGGGAAAAGAAATGGAAACAGCATACATACAGTGCTGAGGGAAGTAACCAGGCAACAGCATCATTGTAGCATAGAGTCCTGTTCTTCTTTTTTAAGTACAACCAAAATGTCCCTTTCAATAACTTAAAAATGAAACAGAATGGGAAAAGAAAGAAAACAAAACAACAAAATATTTTATATAAAATCATCATCATCATCATCATCATCATCATCATCATCCATAATTAATCTGAATGCATGCAGAAGTTTGTTTCATTTTAAAGTTATTGAAAGGGACATTTTGGATGTACTTAAAAAAGAAGAACGGGACTCTATGCTGCAATGATGCTTTTTTTTTTTTTAATTGTATGGCATAGCAGTTCGGTGTTCATTCTGCTTTTTCTTGCTGGGAAATCCTTGTGAGGTCCAGCAGCCAGATGTGTAGGCTATTTAGCCGTGAAAAGTTATGTTGCCCAGGGTGCACCACGAGGCTAGTCTACATTGCACTGAGTTGGGCTGAGAGGAAGTAACTGACCCAAGGTCACCCAGCTGGCTTTGATTCCTAAGGCAGGACTAGAACTCTCCTACTACACCTGATTGGCTCTTGGGCTGAGAGGGACGGACTGGCCCAAGGTCACCCAGCAGGCTTTACATGCCTAAGGCAGGACTAGAACTCACAAAATCTTGGTTTCTAGCCCAGCACCTTAACCACTAGACCAAATTGGCTCTCGCAATGATGCTGTTGCTTGGTTACTTCCCTCAGCATTGTATCTATGCTGTTTTCATTTCACTGAAGATCATGTACTGTAATCCAGTGCAGGTTGGGCTGAAAGACAATGACTGGCCCAAGGCCACCCAGCCCAGCTAGCTTCTACGCCTAAGAGAGGACCAGAACTCAGAACTTTCCTAGTTTCTAGTCTAGGATCTTAATCACTACTTAAAATTTATACCTATCTACTCTTGGGTGGATCTTGTGGCAGGTTACAGTCCCTAGAAACCAAAATATCTGATATGTTTTCTCTTATCTCCTTAAGTTGCTCCAGCTGATAAATAGAATTCCTAAAACAGGAAGCAAACATCTGCAAAGCATTTTTCCCTAACAAAATTGGTTCACTAAAATGTATTCAGTGGGTTCAACAAATGTTTGATTCCTCCCCCCCCCCCCCCAGTTAGGGAGTTCGATCAGTAGGGTTTTCTCTTAATAATGGAATACTTAGTTAAATTTGGGTTGTGTTCCAAGCAAATTCAGCTTGAGCCAAACCTGAGTGAACATACATAAATCATAATTAATGTCTGCCTTGCAAAGAAGCTTTACCTAAAATATCCTAGAAACCTACTATTATTTAGCTGGATATTATTTATGCTAAATGAAAGCATAAGCCTTAACTTGGCAAGTCTGAATTCTAACAATACAAAGCAAAGTTTACACACAACAAATTTTATATAGAAATCAAAGCACATTAAAGACAATGGGGCTTTATACACTATTTAGTTTTTCATAAATCAGTCATATGAAAATGCAAGTAAATGTAAGAACATTGGAGTCCTTTCCTTTATGTTTGAAATAAGATAAGATGCTTCTTGAGATGGGTTTGACTCCTGATTACTTCTTAGACATGTACATGTTATTTTCTTGGTAGCAGGTCAGGAAATGGTTTAACACTGTCTCTTTCCAGTATTCTTTTAACTTCCCACTCTAGCACATGGTTATGGTGTTACTGGTGATCTCTGTTTATACTGCTTAACTTTTTTTTCCCCCCCGATCATCTTTGTTTTCCCCCTTAGATCAGCAAGAAAGCAACATGAAACCAGGAGTCTGTGAGTTCTAGTATTGCCTTAGGTGTTAAAGCTGGCTGGGTGACATTGGGCCAGTCCCTCTCTCTCCACCCTACTCACCTCACAGAGTTGTTATTGTGGGGAAAATAGGAGGAGGAAGGAGTACTAGGTATGTCTGCTGACTTGAGTTATTTATAACAATAATAAAGGCAGGATAGAAAATCAAACAAACAAACAAACATCTATTTAAGACTTCATGTTCTCTGAGCTTGGCTGTTTTCCTGCAGGAATTTCATTACCAGCCTAGGTAACATCATCAGTATGAGGGAGAATGGAGTTGGCTGGTTGTTTATATACAGTGTATTCTATCTGGCACTGTTTCCTGCTAACAGCCAACACCCAGGTAAGCAGGAAACAGCAGCAGGTAAATGATCAAGGAAGAAACCAGTCCCAAACATGACGGGGCAAGCTACTATTTGTAAACAGCCAGCACACTCTACCCTACTGTGTAGTGTGGGTTTTACTACCTAGCGTACATCTTCCAACCTGTTAAATAATTCATAGCCCAGCCTTAGTGCCTTGCTTGCCCATTTCTACTATACTTAAGCAAATCTTAAGTAAGGTCTGTGAGTCACAAGAACATACGATCATAAACATGTATCAGAGTCCCTATATTTTCAAAAGATAATTGATTTGTGGAAAAACACCCACCCCCAACATAACTAAGTTTCCTATATTATACAGATGACCCTTGCAAACACCTAAGTGTGCCGTGAAATATATTATAGGTAATTCCTGTCTTAAGGGAATGCAAAACATGGAGATATTTGCGAATTAAAGGAAAATTGGCATTCTTACTGTTTTATTAAAACTTTTTGAGTTCACCAATTGTTACATTTTATGTCTATATTTATTTAATGCTCACATATATATGGGTGTCCATCTCACACAAGGTGACTCTGGGTGGTATACAATTTTAAAAGCTTGTTTAGAAGAAAGGGAATATCTTTGGAAGAAAGGGATCAAATGATTTCACATGGGTCTTTGAATTCATTTTTTTTAAAAAATTCTTTTTATGTCAGTTTACAGAAATAACCTTCACCAATACAAGTCTGCATTTTTGAAAAATGAGAGATAAGATATTTTATAGAAATAAATGTGTGTGAAAGCAATAGAAAATATCTATCTATCTATCTATCTATCTATCTACCTATCTACCTATCTACCTATCTACCTATCTATCTCCAGGTCTTCAACTGCATTTTTTATGAACAGTGGACCATAGAGAACCACAGTTTAAATTTCAGCAGTGTAATCCATTGAATTAACTGCAGTAGGGAAAAATTGTTGCTGATTCGCTGAAGAATAATTCTTTACGAAGAGAAGGTGACAATACATTTATTATATTTACGGGAAATTTGAGGAGGACATAATAAAATATCATCCTTCTTCCCTCAGAAATACATTTGTGATCTCTTTTTTTTTTTTTCTGGAGAGCAGCTGCCCCAATTCTACCTACCTACCTACCTACCTGGATTAAATTTTCCCTGTGAAATAAAGTTAATCATTGACTTAATTTTGTTAGTTGCTGGCTAGATTCTTCCATCTGTCAGGATATATTTACTGGAAACTGCTTCAACCAAGGAGATGGCATTTAATATCTGGCCTTCAATATGTTCCTGTATTTCATGATGCATGTTCCTAATGTGTTTAATAGAGCAATCCTCTTCATGTTGCCTCAGAAATGAACAATGAGTTTAGGATCCCTATAAGTGTGTGTAGGATTGTCATCTTGATACTTATCTACCAGATATCTCTTCTATTAATAAAAGAGATCATCTGTTGCATTTCCCTTTAGCTTCAGTTCATGATTTTAGTTGAAGACAATAGTTTTTTTGTTTTTGTTTTTTTCCCATTTGGAAATGGAAAATTACAGTAAAATAAATAGTAACATTTCTGGAGTGAGGGAACTACCCCATGGTAAATGAACCCAGACTTTTCCCATTATATGATCTACTCTACTGGTGATTCCAGTTCTATCTCTATCTCTATCTCTATCTCTATCTCTATCTCTATCTCTATCTCTATCTCTATCTCTATCTCTATCTCTATCTCTATCTCTCTTTCATCTCTATCTACCTATCATCTCCTTTTTAGTTTGCTATATTGGGCAGAGATAAGGCCAATAAAGATGATGAGAATTTGCAATACTTTAAAATATTATTACTGTTGCAGATTGATAGTCATTGTAAACAAAAGAGCAGCTTCCTTTCTTCCAAACTGCTGGGCTGGGATGGCAAACTCACCCAAAGAAACACCAACAGCTGGAGAGGGTCCTACAGTCCTTTTATTTTCCAAAGCTTTTAGCCAGACAAGCCAAGAACAAGACCAAAAGGGTTACATATCTGTTATATACAGCAGAATGTTGATCAAAGATACTTTGACCTTTGTGTACACTAACAAAAGTCCCCAACTACAGAATGAATTGCTTTTCAAATGATAAGATACTGGATAAGAGAAGGGAAAACATAGATATTATTCAAACTGTATTTTTTGAAATGCAGCAAAGCAGATTTGATATATGGGACGTGCCAAGGCTCAAATTGTTATTTTAACAAGCTGACCATGTACTTTACTGTGGAGGGAAGTAGGTAGATAAGCAAGCAGCATTACACATTCTTGAATCAACCGTCTCTGCTAAGGGCATAAATTCTATAGGGATTTGAATCATTGTCAGCGTATTGGAGTATTATTAGATTAAAATAATTTACAGAAAAAAACTCAACTAAAAGCGTATAGGCAAAACAATGGTGGTGTATACAAACAGTTATAGAAAGGTACAATAAATTAAAACTAAAATTCTTATTCTGGTTCTCCAGAAAGCATCACAAGGTCACCATGGTAGAGCTTTCCAGCTCCAGTTAATTAATAGAACTTTAGGATGTCATGGAACAGTGTGTGTTTGTATTAGCAGACCTGATTACACCAAGCAATTGTTGCTTGCAACTGTTCCAGTTTATTACCTTCAGATCTGTTGCTCTTGGGAATTCTGGAAAGATCCAGCCAACTTCACCAGGGCTTTGAAAACCCACTTCTAGATGTGTTTCGCTGTGTAACATTTGATGGAAACTTATCAACACTTGCAAAAAAAGTGCCCATTTGCCTACTGACATTATTGTGACATCGTTACATTAGCTCAAATTAGGAAGTTAAGTGACTTCACATTCAGTAGTTTCGGAAGTTAGATAGAAAATTGGTCTGCTATATTGTCATTATAGGTATCAGGTGTATGATTATGTAGAGAAAGCTGTATCTAATACCCAAACCATAGTTCATATGGAAAATTAGTTCTGCCTGGATTATTTCAATTTCATTTAAATATTTTCAGGGGTAAATCTGGACTCATTCTGTATTTATTTTTAAGGATTCCTATGAAAGGAAATCTACATACTGGCGCTTTGACTGACCCTAAATGCAGTTATTGCTCCAGTCTTAATTTAGTTTGCTGTAATGTAGAGATGAACTACCTGAAAGCCAGACCCATATTTTTACCCCATTCCTCCTCCTCCTCCACCCCCCCCCACTCCTGGTGGTTGATGAATGGTAATTGGTAAGATGCACAAAAAGAAAATACGTAAAAAATATCATATTAATGCCACAGTAATAGGGTTTAGACTTGATCGATCGATTGATTTTTATAGAAGCTAAGCAGAGGTGGTTCTGGTTAGAACTTGAATGGAGAACCAGCAGGAATCCCAGGTTCCAGGTATGTAAAGAAGATTAGGAATAAAATAAAATAAAAAATGTCACAGCAGTCATAATCCATTTCTGTGTTAATGCAAAGAAAACTGAAAACAAATTTGCTGGATCAGAAATTGAGCTACACATGAGAACATCATCTCCTTTACTTGTGCAGACAATAATAATAATAGTAATAATAATAATGTTATTATGCCTTAACAGGTTTTGCCAGAGCCTCAGAAATGTCTTTAAAAACTTATTTAAGATAACACATTTTATGGCTTTGCTAGAACTCAGCATTTGGGACATAAGGTGTTGGCATTTCCTACTCATGAAATAAAACCTCATGGTCCATGCTTGACAGGATTAGAGTTCCTTGTTGTCCTTGATGCCTCAGCTGGAATAGTTTTTACCCAGGATGTACAAATTTGTGTGGTAAACTTTCTTAATCTTAAAGCTAATACAGATGGAACTATAAGCTTCTACATTTTCTGGGATTGGAAAGCATTTATCAAAATGAGCATGAATTTGAGATCTCGGTTATAGAATACTGGAAGATGGAAAAATTCACAGGGACAATGTCACACTAATTTCAAATTATTGAACTAAAAAAAAAAAGAGTCCTAAATGAAAACAAAATAATGTTTCCAGAAAAAAAAAACAATCCATCCCTTCTGGGTATGCAGTGAAAGCTTTGCTGGCAAGGAGAAGTATAGTAAATTAAGTTCTTGCCTGCCCCTTTGTGAAATCGGATGATAACTGTATTCCAATTACTTCTCAGTAAAAGGAACATCAAACTTAATTGCTACTCTTCAAATAGCTATGTCTTTTAACTAGAACTGTATAAAAATGTGGATCTAGGAACACTGAATAGACTCCTACAGGAAGGATTTTTTTTTTTTTTTTACCTCCTTCAGTGGACACTGAAAGATTTTTGCAACAGCTGCAGTTCAGAAACTCCTCAGGCCAATTCTGCACTCTTGCTGAAGCCAACAACAGCTTAAGTACTGTCATGAGTGCCGTTGAGCTAAAGTCATCAGCGCAATGGCACTCATGACAATGACAAGGAAATAGGTGAAGGGGTACAAGTTAAGTAGCCATCAACCTACAACGACTAACGGCCAACAAACAATAGCCAAAGGAATCACGGAGCCACCCAAACCATCAGCGGCAATACAACGGGGATCGCCCAGCTGAAAGCAATCAGCAGAAGAATGGAAACCTGATGATGGGCGATCCCGGAAACCCTCACCCACCGGCAGGGCAAAGCATGGGACAAAGGGGGGTGACGTGACCGTGAGCGAGGGGGCGCTGACCGGCGCGGGGTATTTAAACCCCGCACCGGCGCGCTCCTGTCACTCTCAGCTTTTTTCTACTAACGCTGTACCTGCCCTGCAATAAACCAGAGCCTGATTCGCAAGCCAGTGTCTGATCGTTATTCAGGGGGAGGCAGCGCATGACAAGTACATGGTGAAGAAAATTCGTATTGGTGAAGAATATTCAGTTCCTCCAGGGCCTGGGCCTAGACTAGGCTAACTCACCTTTCCTTGGTTCATAAAAATAAAACAGTAATGGGAAAAAAAGGTTGATCATCCAGCATGGCTTTTATAGATGCCTGTTAGCCTGTCCTTTCCCATTATGCTCAACCATCTACCATCATGATATGCCAACACGATATCTTGAAAACAGAATTCTGTCCTTCATCCATAAACATGTGAGCCTGAGAGTAGCCTTCGAGATGATCAGCAGGGGAGTGCCAAAGATCAGAGCCAGTCAAAGTTGTGTAGAACTCCTATAAATTTCAATACACTTGCACTCTAGTGCTCCCAATGTGTATTGCTAAAATACAAATGATATAAACACACAACTCTTGACAGTTGTAGGTTTTGATTTATGATGCTGTCGTGTGTGCAATACCTGTGCATTTAGTTTTGCACAAAAGGAAAAAAGAAAATATCAGAACACTTGCAATCATTCATTCATTCATATCTATATCTATATCTATATCTATATATCACTGTTCTACAACTTGTTTGATACCAAACCGATGATGATGATGATGATGATGATGATGATGATGATGATGAAAAAACTAAATGGTCTTCTTGCTGTTAAACAAAAGGTTATCACTGAAATTATAGCCAATACATTTGGAATATTTTGGTAGTGAGCAATCTTTGGATGACTGGGGCTATGATTAATTTATTAATTTAAATTGGGATTATGGTGTTTTGTAATTTGATGTTGCTTCTGACATGAAACATCTGGAGAAACAATGACGGCAGCTGCAGCCTGATCCTTTTAAAGCTGTACTGTTTCGGCCCCAAATATTTGGTGGAATAAAAGTCTGTAACTTCATATTCGTGACCGCCAAATGCATTTGCATCTGATCTTATTTTCCTCTGCCGTGTGCAGTAAGGATTTATTACCTGGCTGAGCTGTCCATGGATTAGTATTGGCAAGTTATGGATTCTCAGAGTAAACAACAATAAGTTTCTACTTTAATGTCTCCTGTATCTACTGTAATGACTGAGCTTCTCTAAAAGATAATATGTAGCTAATTTTTACTAGGCCACTTTCTATTTCAAATTCATTAAGAACGGTGCTTTAGAAGCATAGGTAGTCAGTCAAAGCAACGTTCCTGGATTTTATCTCAATGTAGGCATACCCACCCATAATTAGAGGTTAGGTCTTCCTAGCACGGAGGATGTGTGTTCTGTATTTTTTATTTGCTTTTGTCCATATGGTTACCCTCTTTATAGAGCAATTCAAAGCTTCTAGTTTCCTTGAGTGTGAAGTAAAATATGACAGTAAAGTTAAGATTGTCAGTGTTGGCAGCCAACTTGAAGGACAGCATTGAACCCTGTAGTGGCCTGTCTCCTGCTAATTAGCAGTATGGAGGAACTCTGTGCCACAGGCATAGTTTTATCAAGAAAGGACATCTTTGCTGTTCCCACTGACAGCTGAAATGCAACTCTTCATGAAGAAAATGGCATATTGAGCAGGAGAACAGGAGAGGTGAAGAGGCTTTAGAATAAGTGACAGTTCTGGTGTCCTGAACTGAAGCAGTCCTGAGCGATCATAAACAATGGAGTTGAAAATAGAAAGGTAGAAATGAGAATTATGGAAGCAGAATTTAGACATAAAATGAGTGTGAGGGAGAAAAAGCAAAGGAACCTTGCCTTGCAAGTATGTTGTACAAAAACTGGAATGAAACACCCTTGTGATTAATGCAGGCTCAAGGCTTTCCTCATAAATACAGTGCAGAAATTGTGGCAATTCTGAGTCAGTGAATGACTGTGGATTTTTTAAAAAGAGAACCTGGAAACCACTAGATGTGTCTTGGAACAAGAGATGATGTTAAGCCGTCTAAATAATGCAGAGTGCTCCAGTTCTTATTTCTTTGATGGATGGTGAGAAGAAAAACAGGGTCTTCTACCATGGAAAGAATTCACTTAGGAAAACATGAGTAGTGTCCATGGACTTAGAGCAATGGGGATTGTGCTTGGAATGGCCAAAGCTGTTGGAAATTTCGCCCTTATTGAGATGACAGTGCAACTTGACTCATTTATTTATTCCTAATTGCATTATTTGTAGCATAGGGAAATACTGTCTAAGGAGGTTTCCTCCAATTACAGAAGGAGGAGGAGGAGGAGGAAAAGCCAAGGTGTTTTGTTTTGTTTTTGCATATATAACTTTTATTAAGAATTTTGATAATAATAGTAAAACCTAATACAAACTAAACTTAAAGAAAAGAGAATAGAGTGGAGTAAAAAGGGCAAGAACAAAGAGAAAAGAGAAAGAGAAAAGAAAGAGAAAAGAAATATATAAAGAGTGGCTTCCAACCTTCATCATCACAAGTATGAACAAATTTAGTGACTCTTCACCCCATCTAAGGTTCTAAACTTTTATCTCTTCATCCCATGTCCCATCTCTTATCTATAAACAAATCCATACAGCATCATCTTTTCCATCCTGGTGTCAGCAGAACATCCGTAAAGGGTTACCAGAGGTAACAACATATCTTGTTTTAACCTTGATCAAATAAACCAACTTTATATTCCTCCTTTTACTTCTAACAGTCTTATTCTTTAGTTCATTCAAATATTGTCATAGGATTTGATTTCTCTTCATTTCTTCTTTGTCCCATCACACAGACTTCTTCAGGTTTTAACAAGCCTTTTTTGTAAATCCAGTAGGAAAAAAATTATCCAGGTCACTCTCTTGGTTTGTAATTTGTATTTCCCTTTTAAATTAAAAAAAAAAATGTAGATAAAGTGAAAAATCATTTTCTAATCATTCTCCTGGCCTGTTAGTTGAAAATCCACTTTCAATATCATCTCTATCCTGTCAGATAAAATTTGTTCTACATCTGTCATCTTTTGGACATGATCTAGCCATAGAAGCAGACACCATTACTGACATTCCTGATATTGTGGCTACTATTTTCTGTTTCCATTCTTCAAAAGTCTCCTTTAGTATTTTCATTTTTATAATGTTTTGCATCATCTTACAGACCTGTATACCTTGTCTCTACCTAAAAGCCTTAGTCTCATCTAGTGTCCACTTTTTGAAATCATAAAATTGCTTATCTATGTTATGTCTTGTAAAAACCAAAACAGGATCTATTTCCCATGAGAAACTGTTTGTACTTTATAATTAATTGCAAAATCTTGTTGTAAAAGCCTCAATATTCCAACTTTATCTGGACCCTTAGTCCATTTATAACTTTCTAATATCAAAATCTTATTTAGGTTTTTACTGTTTATTTCAGATTCTTTAAAGTCTTAAGCTTATGATTAAAATTTGCTTTTGTTCAGGATTGAAGGCAGACTTACTGGCATTTTCAAACTTGTTGTTTACAAAGGTCTCTAATAGTTTAGAAGTAGTTAATGAGCAACTTCTGAAAGTGGTTAGAAAGTGAGATTTGCAAACTTAGTGTCCTTTAAAAGGCTCTACCACGGTTGCAAGCAAGATGGCTGATCCCATAGTCTCCTGGTGCTCAAACCTACAGAAAACTGATATCCTGCAGTCTCCTTGCAAGTGGCTGTCTGGAGCAGTTGTGGGTGATCTCACATCCTCTCCATCCAGAGAGGTTCCAAGGAGCTGGTAGACTCATTGGTTCCTTGGTCTTTGTCACAGTCATCAGCTCTGCTTTTGCAGAACCATCTTCAATTCCCCCAGAAGTCCAGGAAAAGCCACATGTGAGTTAATGGATAACACCACATTTTATTGCCTCCAATCCAACCAAAAAGAAAAACAAACCATAACCTTATGATGTAGTTTCCTATTGGTGACAGGGACATGCATGAATTGGCCCTTCTCAGAAGGCTTGACCACATACCACACCTGTTTCTCCGTCAGGTCATCAATACTTCAGACCGAGCATGCAGAGGTTTTTTGAAGGAACTGATAGCTACTGAAAATCCTAACTATTATGGAACGGACACCATTTGTACCAATGTCCCCAACAAAGGCCTGCTTTGAGATTATGGTTCTAGAATAAAACACATAACACATTTAATAATAAATACATAAATACATAAAGTTAAACTAAAAAAAAAAAAAAAAACCTTTGGCAACAGTGCTCCTGTGCTGCACCTGCCTTAGCAGTGTGTAGTGATAATGTAAAATTTCTCCCTCTAGAATCATTGTTCCAAAACACATAATATAAGGTGGGAGGGGAAAAAAAGTCCCTACCACCTTCCTATAGAAACTGAATGGGGATTTTGATATGGTCCATCCATTGGATGTCAAAAGAAGTTTGCTTCTATGTCTTTTATCCCCTACTTTCTTCAGGTTTGTTTTGTTTTAATCTGTGATCTTTTCTTGGAGATTTACTGCTTATTGGCTCTGGCTGCGGCTAGCAATTCTTGGACCTACCCATTCTCTGAAATTAACAGACTGCCTCTGGATGTACGAGATGCAATCTGTTTGCTTGGCATACCTATCTGCTTACTGAGTCTTTAACATACGATTTTAAAAAAAGTTGCTTGGGGCTGCATAATTTTTTTAATCTAAGGACTCTGATAGATGTGGCCTACTATCAAAACACTTTATGGGAGAAGAGGCCTGCAGAATGTGTGACTTGCCATGCAGCCCCACAGATAGGCTGGAAAGATACTTGGCAACCAGCAAGTCCTGTAG
Source organism: Candoia aspera (assembly GCF_035149785.1). Classification (NCBI taxonomy): domain Eukaryota; kingdom Metazoa; phylum Chordata; class Lepidosauria; order Squamata; family Candoiidae; genus Candoia; species Candoia aspera. Next base: position 3,623,921 of record NC_086157.1, read on the forward strand.
CAGAATCTCAGAACTATGCCAGAAAATTGTTCAAACCTTCGTCAAGCCATCCGGCGTGACTGTGGGTTGGCTGAGTGGGTAAAATAGTGCAGATGCACTCCAAGAAGCCTTCTGAAGCATCATGGCAAGAGAGCAGTAGAACTTTGAAGCAAATTGGCTAACTCTGCAGTGGTGCAGTTATGGGAGATAAATTCTGTCCTTCGGAAGAAGCACCCGATGATGTAGCATCATGGAAACTAAACTGTGGCCAAAGCAAGCATAGACCTGATTAGCACTGATTCAGAAATGGGGTGGTTATCTATCTTTCTACATCAGAGATGCAATAAATTTGAAGGCATATTGATGCATAGGATGTGGCAAAGCCCTCTGGGCATTACGTATTGGTTTTATTTTTATTTATTTATACATACATACATACATGCATGCATGCATATATATAATTGTTAATAAAGTTTGAGAAAAGGACTTAGGGCTGAGAATGCTAATGTGTTATTGAATTATATTGGTATGGTCTGGAATTTATTTACTGATGAAGAATTTTGGCTCAGTTGCGTCAGGTTATAAAAGGATTATAATGTGCTTTTGGAAAGATGCTAGTAAAACAGATGTCAACAGAACACTTCAAGGAATGTGTTCACTCTCAGCCTTTCTTTACTCATAGACATACTAAACAATATGATTCCTTGCGGTCAAAAGTTACCTTGTCATCTAAAAGTTGGGCTGTAATATTTCTTCAAATTTATATAACCACATGTTCACTCTGTCTGCGTGTTTGTGTGCATGCACGTATACAGACACACACACTCACACTATATAGATATAGATATCTACACACACACACACATCAAGCTAATATTCAGTTAGTTTTGTGTTATTGATATTCCCTGTTTTTCTTTATAGCTTAGAATGGTAGGGTATACATGTCAGCCTTAATTTCATTCTCTTGTTCTTCAAATGAACCTGCCTACACAAGTTCTAACAGAAGAGTGAGTCACATCAGAAGCCAATCACACAATTCAACAGTCCTCTCCAACTTAATCCGAATATGGAAGATCAGGTGTAACAACGGTTGAGACTCTATAAAGTCAGTGCTCTTTTCCATAAATAACTCTTCATATAATCACACAGAGAGGCAGTTTGGTTTAGTGGTTAAGGCACCAGGATAGAAACCAGGAGACTGTGAATTCTGGTCCCACCTTAGGCTCAAAGCCAGCTGGGTGACTTTGGGTCAGTCACTCTCTCAGCCCTAGGAAGGAGGCAAGGGCAAACCACTTGCCAAGAAAACTGCAGGGACTTGTCAAGGCAGTCTCCGAGAATCTGACATGATTGAACGGATTAAAAATCATCATCATCATCACAAAGATAACAGCAAGAAGTGACCAAAGTCCTATTGGAAGGCTGATTCTTCTCTTATCTGTATGAAACACAAGAATGTTGTCATTGTTGTTGCTGTTGTTGTTGTTATGAGTACTAGTGACAGCTAGCTTTTCAGTTATGTTTTCAACAAAAGAAAAATGATTTTCCAATTGTATCCACCAACAGCTAGGGATCAGTGATCAGATCACTGAATAAGAAAGTTGTCAGGAATGTTTAACCCATAATGCCATTCAAAATTTTGTTTTTAGGGTGCAAATTAGTCAAATCAGACAGAATGGGTCTCTCTTAAAAGGAAAAGCATGCTGAAATTCATAGAGCTCACAACGTAAAAAGCTATCTCAGAATCAGGAGAGGAAAACAGGTGTGTTGGCAAAACAGGAAATGAAACTCAGGTTAGTGAAGAAACAGGATGTGAAAAAGCAGTGGTGCAAAAATAAACGTGGCAATACTGTCTCTGAATAATTCAACAGCGTATTCAAGCTCAGTTCACCAAGATCTGAAGCAAAATATGGCTGTAAAGGAAAGAAAACCTGATACAGAAATACACCAGAATGGGAGATATATTAAATGGGGACTAACAGCTTTTAAATTTCTTCCCAGTGGTAGCATGACACAAGCAGGGTGAATCTATTTTATTCAGTGCAAAGGATCCCTATTTGCAGCCCTCGTCTCGTAGGCAGGAAAATAAAGCCAGTGAAATATAATCTGGGTGGCATCCAACTTGGTGGGCTTCACCACTGGTTTGTGGGGCCAACAAAGCCCCCCCCCACTGGTTTGTGGGGCCAACAAAGCCTCTTCACCTTTTTAATGCATCTTGGGGGGGTGGGCTGCATCCTCTGTCCTTGACACTTTAAAAATTGGAGATTGACAAGCAACATTAAGAGCCTGCTCTTCCCTTAAGCAAACGTAATTGCTCAGCTCTCTGTACAGCCTTGAGAATCCTATCTTGGTTTGGTCTAACAATAGCACAGAGGAATAATAAGAAATAGCAAAATACGTCCATGTTGATGCAAGGAAAACTACAGAGATATGTGTGTATGAAGCCACAAGAGGCCACACATGCTCTACAGGTGTGTTTCTTTATGTTAACCGTAGTGTAAAGCACTTGCAGCTGATATACTGTAAGTGAAAGTCATCATTAGGTTTGGTGAAGTAGCAATGCTTAGGAGGAGGAGGAGGAGGAGGAGGAGGAGGATGATGATGATGATGATGATGATGATAAGATACCAGGACTCTGGTATCTTATATCCTGAACAGACATAAATGTAGTGATACTATTCCCCCCTCCCAAGTTATGCACTGTCCAGTAAGAAGAGAACAAGGCTAAACAAGGTTTATTAAATAGTTATGTTGTGCTGGGCCATTTTTGGAGTCACTCAACTTCACCACAATCAAGACTTTCTCCATAGACCGTGCCTGACCAGTGATTCTATGTTTTATGGCTATCAATTACATTTGGAAGCTGTGACAGTTATTGATAATCATTTCAGAACTAGCATAGTTCATTAGGTGGAGGGAAGCCCTTCAGCACATAAGTCCGCATTTTCTTGGCAGGGTTTTGAATTGACTTCCAGGGTGCCATTAACAAAGGGAGGTAAATTCAGAGGGGTATGCCAAAACAGAGTTTAGAAAGTCTTCTGGGTTTTATTTATTTATTCATTCATTCATTCATGGTAAATCATTTTTGAGTCTGAGAAACAATGTCCTTGAATTTTAAACTTATTTTTTATCCTGACCCTGGTTATTGGCAAATCACATCTGTCCTCTGGAGTTAAGGGGTTGGTTGCCATTACAGTCAAAGATGCTCCACATAACCCTATTTAGTGATACACTTTCTCTCTGTGGCTTGGCTTCTACCATTTGTCTGGCCCAAGAATCCTTTCCCCATGGTTACTGTAGTAGCCACACCATAAGATTTTATACCAGGACTCCAGCTAGAAGTCTGTACACACTTGTACTGGGTTATACAACTCTTCTCCCTAATCTCTCTCCTGGAGAGATTTAGCTTTCAGGCTTGCAGTATGGTAGTTTAATTTCATGGCATAGTCAACATCCGTCCTTGCAGAAGAAGAGAAGGATAATCCAATCCATCACATTATCTCCAGTGCAACTGGTTCAGTACCCCTGTGAAGTCAAACATAATAAAGTTATCATGTCCCTCCCCTGTTGGCTGAATGCAATCGAACGTCCTCTCTTTCTGTTGATGGGAACTGTCTTTGTTGTTGATGAATAATTTGCTCATTGATCTTTGTAATTAGTAGTTATATACCTTAAAACAAGTAAACAAATATTATGGAAATAGACCAAATATACAGAATTACTTTTCTCTCCTCCTCCACCTTCTTTGCATAAATAACAGACTATAGGTTCTGAGCTAAGCAGCTACAGATATGTATTGGTAAACCAAATGGTATGACTTTGAAACCTAGCACTTTCAGATTGGTGTTGTTGTAAGAGGGAAAATAAAAGTAGAGTAAAATAATATGCTTTTCAGTAAATAACCTCCAGAAAGGAAGGAAGGAAGGAAGGAAGGAAGGAAGGAAGGAAGGAAGGAAGGAAGGAAGGAAGGAAGGAAGGAAGGAAGGAAGGAAGGAAGGAAGGAAGGAGGGGTCTAACAGTCGTTTTGGTCCATAACCATAAATAAATAAACTTTGAAGCTTTGACAATATTCATACTTGATCATGACCGAGAACTAAATAGAACATTGAGTTATATAAGTAGAAGGCAAACCTTTTCAGGTGTGTTCTGGCACATTTTTAGTGACATAAACATTATTATTTGTTTGTTTTTAGTGTGCTGTTTCCAGTCAATGAAACATTGAGTGGTGCTGATGCCTATTTTTTCCCCACAGGCTGGTGTGAAATGTTGCAACCACCTTCTCTTTTTCTTTTCCTCCCCAACAAGAGATGAGTTATCACAGGACGGCAGATGCAAACTGTGGAAAAAAATCTGGAGAGATATTTGCTACTGGGTTTCTTAATGAGGTCACTAACCCTGTTCTGTGCAGCCATTAATTTCTATGGCACCTTTTCTGCCGAATTTGCTAGTGGGTGTTCAGGTTTCTTCCTCCTTCGCCCTCTCCCCACACAACAGATTTAGCTGTGCTTTGCATTCATCCATAGCCAACTTGTTGCCTTTGTTTAATTTATTTTCCTTTACTCCTGCATGAGAATTTTAAGAATTAGGCTTGGCTCTAAAATGTTATGGGGAGAAGAAATCAGCAAGGGGCCAGGTTCAAGGAAATGATTTCTCAGACTTCCTGACTCTGGTCCTGCCTTAACACTTGCTTCTGGTTCATCTGTTTGTCAGAAGTACGATCCATCACTAAACGTTACATGTATTCACGTAACAAGTGTGCCATGTTCAAACAAGCTCTCCATGCCTGACATTATTTACCCTTATCTTGCAATTGTGAGGTAGGGATACAAGATGAGAAGGATGATGTGCCTAGATCCATCCATAAAGTAATACGTGGGTTATCAAAGCTACTTAAGATTTTACAAATGGGCATATTCTGAAGTATTCACCATCCGTTTTTTAGACCCAGCCAAGTTCTGCAAGATTAGCAATCAGAATTAGAGATTCAGGGAAACCTGTTTACACACACACACACACACATTAGCATGATCTAAAATTGATTTAAACTCATCTTCAGTTATGCCATTGTAACAGCAGCTTATGCAAGATTTCTTGGGACTCGTTTATAGCTCAGTTTATTTTGAAGCTTTATTCATAATTTCAGCCTGGACAGACTCAAAATACTTAAAGCTTTTAGGGGAAAAATGAGTTTGTCCATCTATCTATCTATCTATCTATCTATCTATCTATCTATCTATCTATCTATCATATTTGTCACTGCCCATCTCCTCCCACCGGAGGGACTCTGGGCAGTTTACAACAAAATTTCCCCACGCTTATGGTACCTTACCTGGCCACATTGAGTGACAAGGCCTGAACAAATGTTCTACTCACATTTGTTTGAATATAAGTAGATCTCTGCATGATCTGGGACTCTGCTTTACCAGCCTGACCTTTTGCAAGAGATCTTCTTTTTCTGCAAGCAAATGAAAAGAGCAGAAAGTTTTTCCCTGCTGTGCTTTTTCTCCCAACAGAGATTGGAAAAAGGCTGGTTTGAATATCTAAGTCATTAGGAAAATGGAGGACTGTATAAAGATAAGGCAAAACATTTGTAGGGGACAAAACAGCTTTGGATAAAGAGATGCCTGCAATTTTATTAGCCAGGCAGATGGTTAACCACCACAACAAATATCATATCCTGGCATATTCTATCCATCTGGAAGTTATCCAATTTCTGACAGCTTTTCTGTCCACAGTTTTGCTGAGACTCAAAAATCCCATGAAGTGAGGAAGGGGATCTGTCCAAAGTTTGGGTCAGAAACTGAACATTCCTGATGGGCATGAAGAAGAAATAATCTTGAAATGATGCTATGGGTTTTGAAGAAGGCAGGGGGGCATGTTGAGCCTCTTGGCTGTTTATCCCTCTTCTAAATTCTTCCCTTCAATAGCTTTGTGAGAGACAGAAAATTGGGACTGTAAAGAAATGATAAATTCTGTAAAGGATGGTGGTCTTTATGTCTCCAGGCATTTGGTCTGAGAATAAAGAAAAACCCCGAACAGTAATGAAATGAATGTTATTTTTTTCATGCACGAAGCCCACACTATTTATTTCATCCTAGGATGTACTGAGCAGGCAGGCATCAGCAAGTACTCCAGGCAGTGTAGGGAGGTGATAAGCATTTTATCACCGTTCTAAACATATTAAACTTTTTGCTATAAAATTTATCAATAGCATCTATCCTGTATACGTGTCTGTGTATGTCTGCATGTTATGTGCACACACTGATGCATCTCACCACTTTCTAGACCTTTTCCCCAGCTTATCTGTTTGGCAAATATAGCAAGTAGCACACCAAGAATCCCAAAATACACATTTTAACTATGATTCGGGCTGTAATCTGCAGTTGTAAAAGAAACAGGGAATAGAATATTCCAACTTGAGTAAAGGGCATAACACAAATACACACAAAATCCCATTGACCATCTTCCCACCACTGGTTCTTGAGCTCTTTTTTGTTTTGCTTTTGTTTAATGTAGAAACTTCAACTTCTTTAATCGTAAAACTGCATAAATGGATTTAGATTTAGATTGCCATTTTAGATGTTCTTTGAAATGAGCCCCATGGAATGCAGAGATCTACTCTGGGATAGAATGACCATTGCACAACTTGAGGGAAGAAGCCTATCAAGGGATACACTTTAAGATTTTCTGAAAATGGGCTTAATCCAATCTGCATGTTTAGATCCACCTTAGGAACATTTGTTTTTAAATATGTATTTTAAAAGGTGATGGATGTGTTTGCTCAGTCTGCTGTCCACATATTGAGAGCAGAGAAGAGTAGAAGAGGCAGTTTCCAGAGCCCATGGTCTATCTTCTCTCTGGTAGCTCTTCTTTCTTCAATCCAAATGATTGGACTATCTAAGAAGATCTTCAAAAAGAGGACAGTCCTGACTATACTTTAAACAGCTGTAAATCTGGAGACCTGCTTGTGTGCATAAGTAACCCTTTACCATAATTCGCCCTTTCTCAACAAAACAAAATCATGTTCATGCTTCAGTGTTTTCACTTTTCTGAATTTTGCAATGTCATTCCCCAGTTAAAAAAAATGCGTACCGCATGGGTGTATTGGTCAAGGTAATGTATCGAATGGGAATTTGCATCATTGGAATTCAATGACAAATATTTACGAATTATCTAAATTAGAAGAAACATATATAAAATGTATAAGGACAGTCATGGACACCGGAGGAAAAAAAACAAATTTAGGACTATAAAAATTAGATACAAAGCAAAAATGAAACTTGTACATGTACATCCATTCCTCACATAAAACAAATACAGATTAAAGTTGTCTAGTTTTTCTACTGGGTACACCGGATAACCCAGTTCATTCATGAGTTGAGTGCAACTCTTGTTGGATTGCTCCAACCCATTTTGGTAATGTATTCAACTGACTCATTACAGGTAGTCCTCACTTAATGACCACAACTGGGACTGGAATTTTGGTTGCTAAGTGAAGCAGTCATTAAGTGAATCTGACCCAATGCTATAACCTTTTTGCTGTGGTCGTTAAGTGAATCGCCATGACCATTAAGTGAACTACATGGTCATTAAGCAAATCACATGGTTCCCCATTGATTTGGCTTGCAAGAAGTTAGAGTGGAAGGTCGAAAAGGGCAATCACGTGACCGCAGGATGCTGCAATGGTCATAAATGTGAACCAATTGCCAAGCACCCAAATCGTGATCATATGATAGTGGGGATGCTGTGACGGTAGTAAGTACGAGGACTGATCACAAGTCAGTTTTTTCAGCACCGCTGTAAGTCCGAACCATCACTAAACAAATGGTCGTTAAGCAAGGACTACCTGTATATTGTGGTAGATAGCATTAAAGTACTAAGAGGATATTTTCTTTTTCTTTGATGAATGAACAAAATTATATAGCACTGAAATATGGGACCAAACTCAGGTCATTTAAATAAATAAATCACTCATTTTCCCCGTTTGAACTGCAATAGGATTATGTATCATTCTTGGTCCCTTTATGAAGATTATTGTGCAAACTTGTTCTTCTTTCAAATAATGTTTGGTATTAAGTATATGTGGCTTTCTAGATGCAGAATGTGTATAGAACCTTTTTGCAAATAGTTTTAGAATATTGGCACAGGTTATTTGTGTTATTTAAATATGCAGCAGGTACCTAGGTGTTCAGTCAGGAAATGATACAACGCAAAACTCTCTTGGAAATTCTAACAGGAATATGTATTGTTTCTCTTTGAAAGCTTTAGGTGGTTTGAACAGGGAGAAATTATCTTCTATATTCAGCTTCTTCATTCCTTAAAATTACTAGTCTAAACTGAGATATTTCTTTATTTATGGTTTTTCACCTGTGGACATTGCATCTCTGGGATACTTTTGTAAAAGTGGATTTAATGTGTAATATAGGTCAAATTTTGTTCACTATGGTTATGTATTATATTTCTTATTCTGAAATACAGAATAAGAAAATTCAGACAAGGCTTCTTTAACTGATATGCTAATCTATCATCCATCAAAACTTCCATTTTGAGGTCAACTCTCTCAGGATCCAAGAACGTTTAATACACTTCTCCAGTTAATAAGGGGGGGGGGGTGGATAGATGTCTGGTGGTCTTATCAATCATGCTGCTAGCAATACAGTCTTGACAGTGGACCTCAGACAGATCTGCAGATTTTCTGTATGCCATATGCTTAAGCTCACTGATGGATAAGATAGAAAAGTAACTGATGCATGATAGAGAAACAGGAAGTTTCTAGCTAAAGCATATATTTCACATTTAAGACACCGAAGTTTAATTTTCAACATCTGCTGTTCATAGAATATTGAACAACAAGGATAGGTCTTTTGGATATCATGAAGAACATAATGGCTTGTTCACTAGGATGTCCTATGAACCTTGATGATTAGGCTATTTAAACTATGATATAAGTCAAAGTTCAGTACTTTTATGCCCCCTTAAATGTTGTCAAAAAGCAAAATGCATAGTGTCTGCTGAAACAGAGGAAATATACAAGCATTTTGACTGGCACCGTCTATATTCAATGTTTCGAACCATTTAAGAAAACTTCTTAAGTCTCAGGACTAGTCCCAGCAAATGTTGCATAATATTTTCAGATCCAAGCAAATATGGTTTTCTTCAAGAGATAAAGTGTAGTAGAGAAGTAATGTTTGATTTCAAGGTAGACACCCCCACCCAAAAGACCCAAAAAACAACTATTGCTTCACTCCTCACCTGCTCCCCCAACCCTCCCCACACAATCTGTACCACTCTAAAAATTTGTTTGGCCATTGTGGTTCTCTTTAGCCCAGAATAAAACTAAAATGCCTAAGAATTTGCTAAGTATGCATTATTGCAGCTTATCTCCCACATAACAGTATATCCTAAAAGTTCATTTTTCACCCATGCAGAGGAAAACCAATAAAAGTAGACCTGTGTCAAGATATTTAAACAGCTTGGGGAATAAACTTTCAAGGGCTTTTCTCCTGAAAGGTAGGATTAGGGTTGTGAATTGCATTCTTGAGGCTTAGAGATTTGCAAAGAGGTTTTTCAAAGCCATGCTTCCTTGGTATGAGATAAGTTTGAAACAATGAAGTTGTTTGCATTGTTTACACGCTACCAAACATCATACTTTTTGGCTCCATGAGAGAAAATGGAATAGGTTTGAGAAACTGTTGAGGCATTTCATGAGGGTTATTCATGGACTCAAATCTACAAAAGCCAGATCCCTAAATTGGCTGAGCAACTCTTCACTGAAGTTTGTGTATGATCTTCTAGTGAGGTAGAACTTAATCATGGAAGAAGGCAGACAGCAAAGTTTTGTTTCTAACATTTTAAAATGGCACAGACAAGGTGGTTTCCAAAGAATCAAAAATCAGATGTGAAATGATACCCAGTGAATAGTTTCAGCCCGTTTGAATATGTCTGGCCTTGTCCTTGTGGTGTTGGTCAAGTAGAGGATGTTATCCATTATGACCTCCACTGCCCCATTTACAATGAGATCAGGGCCAAATTATTAACGGCAGATGAACTCAAGGGCTCTGATGTTGAAGATAAATCAGTTCTTGCAGATGTGTTTCCAACTGTTAGCAACCAAGATGCTACTTCTGCTCTGCTCTGATTTAAACTTAGGAAGAAATATTTAAGTTCTTAGTTGTAGCTCTAGCTCTATTTTGTTGTACCTTTTTTTATATTTAATGCTTCCTTTATTATTTTATAAATTTATAATTTTAATGTTATCATATTTTATTGTATTGTATCACATTCTTATGTTATGACCTGTGGTTACAACAATAAACTTCACTATAAATATGTCGGGGGGCGGGGGGGGGAAGTGGAGCCCTCTGTTGTTCTTCTCAACTGTCTTTTGGCTCTGCTTCAACTTGTTTGCTGGTCTCAGTAGTGAAAATCTTACAAATTGACTTCTAATTTCACTGTAGACATTTCATTTCTACCTAGAACAACAAACATTTTAGGCATCCTACAGAAATATTAAAAGGGTTTCCCCAAATTAGCTTGAAAGTCCTAAAATTCTGCCACTCCTAAAAGACTGAGAATGTTTGGGGGGGTTTTGGTATGTACCAGCCTAGGTATTTAGAAGAGGCATGGTGAGTGGAAACCTGATGAAAGTGATCTCAGTTGAGATGCCCTGATACTCCTCATGTGTGAAAGTGGGTGAGGCATCTTTAGTTGCTTGGTTATATCAACTGCTTACCTTTTTACAGTTTTTGTACCCTCTTTGTATGATTTTAGGATACATATATTGTGTATGTATGTGTGTGTGTGTGTGTGTGTGTATTGTGTGTATGTATGTATACACACACACACACTCACACACATACATACATTGTATATATCCTACATACATACACACTTTGCAATAGGAAAAAAAAAATAGTTTATTCTGATGATTTTTTAAAATACCCTCCCTTTCCAAAAAATAAAGTTGGTAAATGAAAATATACAGACAGTTTCTGCACATTTGTGGATAGAACCAAGAAGGTGTCTTTCATTACTTCTTACTTGCTGTTCAGAATATTTTCCACAGCTTCCTTCTGGTGGGGACAGCAATTCTTTGCCATCCATCTTGTGATCCTGTTCCTCCTCCTGTTTTTTTTCTTTACAACCTACTTTGTGGTCACTTTTCAACATTTGCCCTCCTCCTTTTCCATGCTCCCTGCAATATATGTGAACAAGGAGGGTCTGAGGAACCAGACTGAAAAGGAGGTGTCTCAGACATTGTGTCTGATGGGAAGGAATGATGACCACCATGGGAAAGCATGGACTAGTTTCTAAAGCAAGCAGGAAGAAAAGGAGAGGAAGGAAAATAAGTCATAAAAGAAGAATCCTCTAAAGTAACAGTTATTCTCACCGCTAATAAATATTTTAAAGGTATGTTTTCTGGCCCCTGAACAAACACTGGATTTTTTGTTGTTGCTGGTTTTCCTCACACATTCTTTTCCACTGCCCCAGAGCTCCAAAGAACAAACTGCAAAATAGTTCATCTGAATAGCACTTTTTAAAGAGGAAATCTACAATACAAATAGAAGCCCCAAAAGTACTTTGAGATTGGGTTTTTGTTTTTGTTTTGTTTTTGTTTGGATTAGGCAATCAAATAATGGATGATGCATGTCAAAATGAAATTAGGCAAAATGAAGAAAAAAAAAAGATATATGATTATGTCAGGCCTTCCTGGTAGAGTAGTCAGGAAACAGACTATTCAAGAATGACTGGAACTCCACTGTTTTAGGGTATAATAACAGAAACTTGAAAGCCTGACAGCATTTTCCCTTCTTCCCTCTTGTACTTGAGAGAGTTAAGGCAGAGGCAAGTTAAATTTCTTTCTTATGTGTTCTTCTTATCCTGGATTTAAATCATGTGTTTGTAATTGCTGCCATATAGTTTATCCAGGTTCATCTCCATTGTCCCTAGCAGACTAAGGCAGCCTTTCTCAACCTTTTGACCCTGGAGGAACCCTTGGAGTATTTTCAGCCCCAGGGAACCCCTGCACATTCAGGCTCAAATATAGGGCAGAAATTACAAAATTGTTTCATGGATAGGCCTGTAGATATGCATCAACAAAGTTCTTAAACCAAAAACAAAGAATGGAACTTACCTCTTTAATGTGAAGTTGCCTGAATTTGAAATATTTGTTTTAAAGAAATCATGATCTCCCAGGGAACCCCTAGTGACCTTTCGCGGAACCCTAGGGTGCCACAAAACCCTGGTTGAGAAACCCTGGATGAAGGCATACAAGGAGAACCTGTGACCTCTGTTTAGTCATATCCAGTTCCTTTCAATGTACAGGTTGGGTTCTTCCAGGGTGTTAAATAACTGCTTGGGATGAATAGCAAGTCTTGCATGGCAGATTTGGTAGATACTCATCAAGAAACAGAGATAAAATGTTTTCTAAATAGGGATGTTTGAAAACCACTCTCCTAGGAAACAGGAATCATACTTCACACAGAATATAAATAATGAACCTTTTACCTGCAGAATCCATACTTCTTTCCCACTCAAAACATAAAATAGTTGTTAAGGGTCAGAACAATCCATTTTATGTTCACATGGCCCTAAAATGCCTTAATAGGAAGAGTTTGTCTGCTCCTGGATTCCAGGAACTACAAAGAATATTGCTGTGATAGATTTAATGCATAGACTTTAAATGGCTAAAAGTGTCCATATAAATAAAACACGTCTGAATTACAGGTGGGAAAAAAACTTTAAAAAAGAATGGCAAGCAGTCAGCTTTCTATCATCATTTGAAAATGGTCTTCCCAAAATTCCATGGGATGAAGTGAAGGCTACCTTGGCATAATAACTTGTGCAAAGAGAGTTTTCTTCATCAATGTGTGGGCTGCATCAATTACTGCTATACAGGTAGTCCTCGACTTATGACCACAATTGGGATTGGAACTTCCATCACTAAGCAAAGCAGTGAAGTGACTCATGCACAATTTTATGAGCTTTTTTGCTGCAGTCATTAACCAAATCACCACGGTCCGTTAAGTGTAGTCCAGAATTAGCAAACTGCTGACCAAGACTAGAAAGAGATCATTATTATTCCACGTATATTGCTGTCTAAATTGAAGACCAAATGGTGATCCTCTCTCTGCTGTATGGCAGGGCTTAGAGTAGTAAATGTTGAATACTAATGCACACTAGTTATATAAAGCTCAAGCAACTCAGATTTCTTTGCACTGATATGCTTTATTTGATTTGAAACAACAGTTAGTTTTCTTTGCAAAGGATACTGATTCAGATGACTTGAGTGCTTCTGCCAAAAGTAACAGCAGTTAGATTACTGTGTCATCTTCCAGATGAGTATCTGTTTTGGTAAACAAGCAAAGCATGTCTTACAATATGAGTATATAGTCATGTGGTTATTTTTACTGAACTTCCATGAAAATCCATAATAGTATACGCCTACTAGAATTATTTAAAGGCATCAGAGCAAGACTTTTCTGCCACTCGTAAGAATAGGGCCATGATGAATTGGCTCAGACTCTTATGCTCAGGATAAAAATCAGCAATGTACACAGTTGGTGATAGTTAAGCAAGGTGGCTTTTGAATTCTTCATACTGAGGTCAGGTTTTTCAACTCATTCCAAATGGAAAGATTCTTTCACTGCCTGAAATGGAGTAAAACAGCTGAGGGACCACGAAGTTGTCCAATTGCTTTGATCTGTAGACCAGACCCTTCTGAAGATCCTTCAGAAGATGACATCAGGAGGGACAGGATCTTCTATGTGGCTTCCAAAATAGAGAGTGCTCTCCACAGGTTGATGTGCTTCTCCACCATTCACTCAATGTGTTTGTGTGTGTGTCCATCAATCTCTGATACTGATTTTAATTTTGATTTTAATCTAAAGCATATTGTCTTTTTTAAAAAAAATGTATTGCACATTTTGTCCTTGAATGTTTATTTAAGCAGAAAGGCAGGGGATACATTTCACAAAATAATAATAATAATAATAACAATAATAATAATAATAACAACAACAACAACAATAAGAGCAACAAAAACCACAAACTTACCTGGATATTCTTTTCCATTATAATGTTGGGAGAATGTAATAGATATGCCAGAAAAAAAATACTGAACGGTTTATGAAGTCAAGAAAGAGTTTGTGAGAACATCAAGTCTTAACACAGTTAGTTAAAATGTTCTGGGCTTCGGTCCATGAAAACATATGCCTAGGCTTGGCAAACAGTAAAAGGAAACACTGATAGATTGATCCTGAGTTTTGATGACTAAATATGTACACATTAATGTACATATGAGAAAGGAATAACAGTCATGTGACTATCAAATAGCTATAGTCTATTTGACCTCTTTGAAGACTTAGAACCCATTAAATCAAAATTCTGTAGAGAATTTTGTGCAGAATATCTGCTTTAAAGATTTCTTAAAAATGATCACAATGTTCCTTGAAAAATTTGGAAGCAATGGTGATTTCCTAACAGCTATAATGATTAGTATTCCAATAATCCCAGATAGCTGACAGAAAATGTTTATATCACCTTAAAATGTTGTGATGATTAGCTATAGCGTGGCTGGAAGAGATATCAGTGAGAGGAAGTGTGTTGACAGAGTGCAAAAATGGAGATCATAAAATAAAATGAGGCTTCCCTTGAATCTAACATTGCAGATAATGCTATTCTGTCAGTAGATATATATTTAAAAAAACCAGTCTGGAAGATGTTAATTGATCTTTACATTTATTATGCAGGGTCAGAAATAATGGCTAAATCTTGTTTAATGGGGTCTCTAAGGCTGACACAAGGCATTTCACTGTCCATTGTGGAGAAGCATTTGACTGACTAAATGGACCAGTTTTATTGGCTGTATTGTTAAATATGAAGCCTATAAAACCTTTGCTCGAATGCCACCATCATTGTAAGTCTTAGGACAGAACATGTGGCATTTAGAAAGAGCAGAGAAGAATCCCATCAGATTCACCAGAAAAGGAAAACATGAGCGATGGTCTGTACTCAATAAAACAATGGGAAGGGGTCAGTATGTGGAGGAAAAGCTCTTCAGAAAGTCATAATTATTCCATTTTAATGGGGGTCAACATTATTTCCTGAACTTCTTTCCCAGACCCATCATGGGGAAAAACAATATTTTTATGTATTGCTGGCTTTCTTTAAATTCTCAGACGTTTTGTCTGCTGAAGGAGCACAAATATTAGCTTCAGATTTAGTTTCTGACAAAGATTGGATTCAGATATTGTACTAAACCAAAATACAATTTCTTTCCTCCTGTCTTTGCCTGTTGTGTGAATCCAGTCTGTAAAATATTGTTTATGACTTAGCAGGTTCAGTGATTCCAGCTTCTGGTGATTTAGCCAAGAAGTGACACGTTTTCTATTTTTTTAATGTTTGGTTATGATGTGCGGACTCGTACAACTGAAAGACATCATGAGTGCATGAATCGTCAAAAGCCAAAATCCTTCAAATTCCCCACTGTATTAAGAGACTTTGATTTGCTTTGGATTGAATCACAGGGTTTCTGTCACTATCAATTTTAGGCATGTTGCTTTAACATTAACTTTTGTGTGTCTTACATTTTTTTTATTTTTAATTTCTATTGGGTCAGAGGTCTACAGTTCTTTTCTCCATATAATACTTGTTTTAGTATGATTCAAAATATAAAACAAAATCAAGAACGCCAAACACATCACATAAATTCATTATCCACCAGGGTTACATAACCTGTTTGAGAAGGAGATGATAGATAGATAGAGATAGATAGATGATAGATAGATGACAGATAGAGATAGATAGAGATAATCAGCATTCTGTTCCTCACTACAGGCAGGTATTAGTCTCTTGGAAGCTTTAAAACAAAAGGTTCTTTTCAGTGTTTGTCCCATAATCATGTTCTGATAACTATTCGGTCTGGAAACAGAGATATTATAGTAAGTTATTACAGCTAAATGTTAGAAGATGCAAGGGTTGTATGTAAACAAACACAACATACTACAGAGATTCAGGTGGTAGTCTTTCACCATAAAGAAATCTGATTTCTTTTTTTTAAATCAGGTTCAAGCGATGCAAGAATTATTCTGCCCCTTCAGGTATGTCTGCAGGGTAAAAAACAGTCAAGGTGGCAGCCATATCACCTGGATTTTTTTTTTTTTTTAACCATATCCTGCAGACCCCCCTGTGCATCTTGGACAATTCCACCATGCAGTTTAGGCTGTAACTTAGGCATGTGCATTGCACTGTTCATTTTTGGACAAACAGCTTTCTGGAGAATGAAAACGAGAACAAGAAACAGCTGAAGGGCAAGAGATTAACTACATCATATATTGCCTTTTGTTCTTTAAACTTCTTGTTCCTCTGTCTCCGAGGGTTCTTCTACTCTATCTAACACCTTTCCTGGTTGTTTTCTTCTGTTCACCCTTTCACTCTTCTTTCAGATATTTCTTTTGCAATTGATCCTTATTCATTCTCTAGATGTGACTAGTGGTTAAGGTGCTGGGCCAGCAACCAGGAGATGGTGAATTCTAGTCCTGCCTCAGGCATGAAAGCCAGCTGGGTGACCTCAGGGCAGTCACTCCCTCTTAGCCCAACTCGCCTCACAGGATTGTTGTTGTGGGGAAAATAGGAGGAGGAAGGAGTATTAGGTATGTTCACTGCCTTGAGTTATTGATTGATAACTGGCAAATAGAGGGAGAAAATGTAGAAGCAGTGAAAGACTTTGTATTCCTAGGTGCAAAGATTACTGCAGATGTTGACTGCAGTCAGGAAATCAGAAGACGCTTAATCCTTGGGAGAAGAGCAATGACAAATCTCGATCAAATAGTTAAGAGCAGAGACATCACACTGACAACAAAGGCCCGCATAGTCAAAGCAATGGTGTTCCCCGTAGTAACATATGGCTGCGAGAGCTGGACCATAAGGAAGGCTGAGAGAAGGAAGATCAATGCTTTTGAACTGTAGTGTTGGAGGAAAATTCTGAGTGCCTTGGACTATAAGAACATCAAACCAGTCCATCCTCCAGGAAATAAAGCCAGACTGCTCACTTGAGGGAATGATATTAAAGGCAAAACTGAAATCCTTTGGCCACATCATGAGAAGACGGGACACCCTGGAGAAGATGCTGATGCTAGGGAGAGTGGAAGGCAAAAGGAAGAGGGGCCGACCAAGGGCAAGGTGGATGGATGATATTCTAGAGGTGACGGACTCGTCCCTGGGGGAGCTGGGGGTGTTGATGACCGACAGGAAGCTCTGGCGTGGGCTGGTCCATGAAGTCACGAAGAGTCAGAAGCGACTAAACGAATAAATAACAACAAGAATTTTTTCTAAAAAAAACCAAACTTCTTTCTTGCTGGTTATTCACTTTTGTAATCAATCCACATTCATTTTAATTGCTACTTGTTTGTCCACCGCCACCACCCACCACACTTTCTAAGTACCAATAACCAATGAATGAATGCTTTGCTGCAGTCTTAGACCAGTATTCCATCCATCCATCCATCCATCCATCCATCCATCCACACACACTCACGCACACGCACACACATAGAAACACCAGTGTCATCATATGGATTTTTAGGGGAAGTGGAACTGAACATCCTTGCTACCCATCTCTTTCTTTTCACCAGTGAGAGCAATCTATTATAAAGAATGCCCTCTATTTTTGGATGCTCTCCATAGGATGGAGGACCCTCTTTTTCCAGGATTCTCATTCACATGGTAAGCTTGGTAGATAAGGGATAAGGCTATTTTCTCCTAACAGTTGCCCTCTGCAAGATGATGCAAGGTCTGTGCTAGGGTTTTCATTTACACTCTTCCTAAACTACCCTGGATTATACTAACCCCTCAAAGAGGCCATATGTTGATGGTGATACCAAGAATACTTTTAGTTTGCATAACGGTCTTAAGACTGCAACAAAACATTCTTTCATTGGTGACTGGAACTTAAAAAGTGTGTGTGAGTGAAACAACAAGGGATAGGATGTTGTTCCAGAGCCATGCACGTACTGCAATCCAGTTTTTATCAATTCCTTGCTATTTTTCTATTTATAATTATGTAACAAATGTTTGCTTCATATTTATAGTTTTATTTGCTTTTCTGTAGATGAAGACAATTATTTCACTCCTTTTTGGTCATGAAGGATAGATTTCTATTTTGCTCCAACCCTCATTTGATGTTGCATGGAGAGAACAGTCTGATGCAAATGAATTGTTCGATCAGGCATTTAGCTAAATTGTTGGATCATCAGTTCTTTCAGAGCCATAGCAAAAGCTTTGCTCCTTCCTTCCTTCCTTCCTTCCTTCCTTCCTTCCTTCCTTCCTTCCTTCCTTCCTTCCTTCCTTCCTTCCTTCCTTCCTTCCTTCCTTCCTTCCTTCGTTTTCATGTTCAGAGTATTGTCTAAGCACTGCAGGACTCTGCATGGTGGGATTTTTTTTTCATGTTCCTTTGGAAGAGGAAGATTTCTCTGTGTTCTTTGAAGAAAGCTCCCCTCCCCACCTTTGTTACTGGTGGTGGTGATAGGAGGTCTGTATTTTCTCTGGGTTTGGAAGTGAAACCTGCTACTGTTTCCTTCCTTCCTTCCTTCCTTCCTTCCTTCCTTCCTTCCTTCCTTCACTTCACTTCACTTCACTTTTAAAAGGACCACTTTGCTAGTGAGAGATAACAAACTGGCAATCCTGATGGCTAAATTTCTGTGATTATGGATGCAAGCAATTCTTATATGGATTCTTAAACCTAGTTAGGAGCTAATCACTGGAAACTGAACGGATGCACACCTGCTAGAGTTTGGCTGATGATTCTAGGAAAAAAACAGGATGTCAGTTGCATTGTTCTCAGTGAGGAGAATAGTAGGCGCATTGCTCTGGAATTCTGGGTTTGCCTTAGCTGGTTTGTGGCAAATCACATTTTTGACTTGTTCAATAAAATGCAAATAACCCTTTGAAACACTTGAAAATGTATTGAAAATTGTAGTTCAAACCCTATATTTTGTAGGTAGTTGATTGCTGCCCTACAGCCTGGGAGGAGACATGCCATGGGGTGTGTAAGCATGCACTGAAATATTCTATTATTTTTCATAGGTGTTTGTGTGTGCACACACACCTGCTATAGTTTAACATTCAAAATTCTCAAGTATTCTAATGCTCTTTTTGGAGTTTTTACATGCTAAAAAAGCTGAGCTTAAGGAAGTGTGACTGTTTTGTTTGTTAACGCCATTTGGAGTCTTTAAACAAGCCAAGGGAGCTGGTGGGGGTGGGATAAAAATGACAGACAGCCACAATATTATGAGGACAAACTAGTAACAGCAGGTGGCCAGACAGGAATAGAATACAATGGCAAAAATATCTCTGAGGCTTTTTCCTAAATTGAGAGTATGCCCATATACTCACATGCATATATGTGTATGCCTATGCAATAAGACACACAAAATAATTGCTGTTGTTATTATTATCCCTGATACCTTTTAGAAATCAAATTTGAGTTCTTAAATGTGTGTGTGTGTGTACTGTATGTACTGATGATTGATTTTGTGCCATCAAGTCAGTGTAGGCTCTTAGTGACCACATAGATGGATTTTCTCCATGACGATCTGTCTCCAACCTGCTCCTTCAGGTCTTCTATTGGTGCACCCAACACCAGTGAAATTGAGTCCATCTCCCTCGCTGCTGGTCATTCTCTTGTTTTTACATGTGTCTCTATATTGATTGTTTTTGACCCGTTTCCTGCAGAAACACCTAGTGCCTGCTAAATCTCAACTGTATAGGATATGGAAAAGCAACGTCTGTGTAGATAGCTTCAACTTAACTCTTACACAAAGACAGCTATTTTGTAGCTTGGAATTATATGGTAACAGATTACTCCTTCTGTGGGGCTTGTTGCTTAGAAATTTTCAGTCTGAATATCTTTTGATTATCTTCAGGGGAAATAATAACTTCAAATTAGTTTCCAATTTTGTGTGCATTTCCATGCGCTTCAGGATTTAGTTTCAGTGACAGGATGACATTGGCTGCTGGCAGTGCTTGATAAACACTGGTGCAAATGTAGACTCTTAATTTGCAGGCAATGATGATAAATAGGGCTGTTTGTGGGATGTGATTTTTGTGCATTTTCTTGGCTAATGCATGATTGGGATTTAGGTATCTATTGGATACACAGTTCTCAGCTAAATGGTGAAAAGAACTATCAGGGATACAACTATATTGTCTGATGAAAAATGAATTTAGAAATGCATTAAAATACATATTTAAATATTTAAGTATGATTTAAAAAATAAATAAATCTTCAGGCTAATCAGATATGGAAAGGACTAAATAGATCCAACCATCACACAAAAGAGATAAGTGCAATGCCATAGCAAAATTCAGCATGAGCCTTTTGATGCAGTACAATTTTGGTGGTTATCTCTTTTGTGTGTGTAGAGCTGATTAGCAGACCTTGATTGATTTCAAAAGTTGGCCCTGGGATGGGAGACCATGTATGAAGTCCTGAGCTTAGGCAGGACTGGGTAGTTGAATAACAACCCAGAAGAAGACAATGACAAAGCACTTCCATAGTGCTGCCAAGACACTGGACAGATTATATGTGTAATCTCCAGGACAAGAACGTGACTTAAAGTTGACTTCAGTAGTGCCTAATAATGTAACAGTGCCACTCTTCTGTTGATGGGCTTATCATTGCTCTCTGGTGGGCTACTGGGGGAACAGACTGCAGACCAGCTGAACCCATGTTCTGATCCAGATGATTCTTATTATTCTTGGGCATTTAAGTTGATAGAAAAAACAGATTTAAATCTAGCCCTATTCTGTTATTAAGGGGGAAAATGCATGTGATTAAAGGGACACCCGTTTTGGCCTCCTCCATGCAGATAGGAAATTGGAAATGAAGGGGTTGTTGGGTATACAGTAGCAGTTTATTTTTTTTTATAAAGTGGAAGGAATGAGTGAAGAGAGAAAAACTAAATTTAGGAGTGTAACTTATTATAAGAAAGTATTCTTGGGGCTGGTGCTTGAATGAAGTAACAACAACAGCAAAACAACTAGCTTTATTTAGGAAATAATTTGCTGATAGGAAAAGCTGAGTTATCTAAGCCTGCCTACCATTATGGAAAGTGAAGTGCCTGGACAGAGAGGGGAAGGAAGTGAAGAAAATCCTGGGAATATTGTTCTAACCAATAAGAAAAATGAGAGAGCCAGTTTGGTGCAGTAGTTAAGGCATCAGGCTAGACACTGGGAGACCGTGAGTTCTAGTCCCACCTTAGGCACAAAGCCAGCTGGGGGACCTTGGGCCAGTCACTCTCTCTCTGGCCAACCACTTCTGAAATCTTGCTAAGAAAACTTCAGCAACTAGTCCAGGCATTCACCAGGAGTCCAGACTGACTTGAAGGCACACACATTCACAATAATAAACATGCTATTTAGAGTAAGTTTTTGAGACAAGGACAAGAAAACAAAGTGTAGGGTCCCTCTGCTGTTTGTACATCCATTGCCTCAATCTTCAGTGGGTTTATAGGTGCAGAAAGTCAGGTCTTGCAAAGGTGAATTCCAACAGGCATAACCATATTTAATAAGATAAAGTTACAAGTCATCTTGACAAGACTTTCCATATCATTCAGGGAAGCTGGTGAGGGCACCGCCACAGTAGATCTCCCTTTATCCCCTCAAAGAGTTCTTTATTTTTTCCTTAATACCTGGAAAGGCTTCTGTAGAATGTACAAAATGACTCTACAGTTATAGATAAAAGACAGGCTTTACAAAATTTCCAAGAACAATTTAGCCCCCTGCCTTTTTACACTGTTGTCTCATGCTATAATATGTTGAATTGTCAGTTTAGAGCAACAGGATTATGTTCCCAAGCTCAGCTGACTTTCTTGCATTTTCAAGATCTTTTGTAGAGCTTTGAATCATATATCCTGTGTGAGTTTCAGCATGAGTTTCAGAAGACTGGATGAAGCTGTGAAACCTGGGAGTAGGGACAGCAGGTAGAATATCACTCAACCCATTATGGGTTGATTATCCAAGATACTTGTGAATCTTCAGAAGGCTATTATCCCTCAGTCCACATAGAAGGAACCAAGGATCCATTTGACAGTCTACCTGTATAATGCAAGTATCTGCAAGCATACCATATTGTCTTATTCACACATTCTATTTCAAGGGATATGCTTTAATAAAGAAAGCACCACACTGGAGACCATCAATCCAATGCCAACCAAGGAGAAGGTCACCTTCCCATCCCTCCTATGAATGTGCACAGACTATCCTTATGATTTGTTATATTTCTACCCCTCAATTGCAGAATGGTGAGAAAAGGCCTTTCATTTCTGTGGAAGGATAGTTGTAAAATGCACAGAAAAGGTTTCTGATACATTGCATTAGTCAGCTGAAAACAAGTGTAAGGGGGGTGGGGGGAGAACCCTCCGTTACAATAGGGGCTGTAGACTGACCTTCCTTTTGCAGTTCCCCAGGACTCAGTAGCCTATTTCCATTACCGTGTGCAGGTCAGAAGTTCAATCTGCTTTTATTTTATTGGAGAAGAGAGCAATCATTCTTATCTCACTTGCTGCTGGAATACAATATATAACCCAACCTGCAGATTTGTTAATGTCTTTCCTCACTCTCGCCTTCCTACTTTCCTTTCCAAGTGTTATTCTGCTGAGGAACTCTTACAAAGCCCCCTGTGTTTTGAGATGGGGAATGTGGGATTACATGAATTGGCCCGTTGTGTTTCCACTGAAAAGTTTTGCTGATGTCAGTGCAGGAGGCAGAAACATAAGCAGAGGAGGAGAGAAATATTAGCAAGCTGAGCTCTTTTTTTAGGTAACCAGCTTTATAACCGCTTAAATTATGTTGACTTTTAGACTGATGGGAAGGGAAGGACTCCTACAGGAAGTGATGAGTTTGTCTCTTTATCAGGTTGCTAGAACTCAACAGATGGGTGTTGAGTGGTTACCATGTCTCAAAGGATTTTACACATGTGATAATCCAATTAGCAGGAATGGCAGGACTTTTTCTAGGAATGAAACTGAAGAGCTGCCTCCAGGACTGAAGGGGGGGGGGGTTGAGATTAATTTGGATAAAGCATTGAGGAGTTTTATGGGGGAAAGAAAAATTGCACTAAAATCAGCGATGTACCATGGCTGGATTTTGCATATGCCTTTACCCTCACTTGCTAAACTTTCGCAATCATCACTTCAACACAGCATCCTTTAATAATGACCTCTGTTTCTTTTTCAAGGATTTCCTTGTTCATTTTTGTCATTTTCTTGTTGCTTATAGTGGGAAAACAGAACAAAACCCAAAAACACTGAGCACAGGAAACCCATTCTCTGTGTTCTGTGATTCAAAAGTGTAGAATGCCAAAGGTGTAAACAACATGTGAAGAAAATGATCAAAACAGAAGTTTGGACATTTTGTTTATCTTTGGAATAGTTTCAGCAACGCTTGAGAGCACGTGTGGTGTAGTGGTTCAGAGAGACCCTGGTTAATGTCCATTTCATTCATCGAAAGTCCTTGTGTGACTTTGGACCAAATGCTCTCTCTCTCCATTCAACTCACACCACAGAGTTATTTTTATGTTGTGGGAGAAGATGAAGAAAAATCCCTATATAAGCCATTTTTCACTCCTGGAAGAAAAGTGAGATATAAATCCAACAAGAACAAAAAAAAAAAAAACCCACCTCTAAAGAAATCAGTATTTAACTCAGTTAGATGAACAATGATGAGATTGCTCACAACTCTACTTATCTTGTATAGTTGGCCATTTAGATTTAGTATTTCCACTGGCTCGTATTTCAGACCTTGACCATGGTGCAGAACTGTACTTAATCTTGAGAGTCTAAGCTTATTTTGTTAAGGATGCCTGTGATGTTGGTCATGTAGTAATGGCAGCAAGTACATATAGTGTTTGAGTTTTATATTTACAGGTAACCAAACCTTAAGTCTTTCCACATTATGCACAGAACTTTTCACTGGAAAGAAAGATGCTTGGATTGTGGACTCCAGTTACAGTATGCTAAGAAACTTCCTACAGGGTCTTGAATCACTCCCAAGAGTGGTCTGCTATGCATATGGCAAGACTACATAACCCACCAAGAACATACCACTTTTTCTTCCTTTCTGTTCCCTTCTGGGTTTATTTTCTTTGCCATTTTTGTTCTTCTGTCTTCTGCTCTTTTTGTGTCTTTAAAAAAAAAAAGTTCTTTGTTTTTAAATGTCTTAACAATTGTAAACCACTCAGAGTCACAGGGAGTTGGGCAGCATATACATTTAATCATTTATTATGGTTGGTTGAACAATCAGCCAGATGTTTAGACTGGATTTGGCATTTTTGTCCACCTATCGAGTCCTTCCCAAGGACCTGGGATAGGCATGTGATAATACCCTAAGGGACGCGGTGGCGCTGCGGGTTAAACCGCTGAGCTGTCGATCGGAAGGTCGGCGGTTCGAAACCGCGCGGCGGGGTGAGCTCCCGTTGCTCGTCCCAGCTTCTGCACACCAAGCAGTTCGAAAACATGCAAATGTGAGTAGATTAATTGGTACCGCTTCGGCGGGAAGGTAACGGCGTTCCGAGTCGTCATGCTGGCCACATGACCCGGAAGTGTCTATGACAACGCCGGCTCCAAGGCTTAGAAACGGAGATGAGCACCGCCCCCTAGAGTCGGATTCGACTGGACTTTACGTCAAGGGAAACCTTTACCTTTACCTTTTATCGAGTCCTTCCCAAGGACCTGGGATAGGCAGATGTTGTTGTTTAATAATATGAAAGGTATCATTGCAGGATGTCAGCTGTTCCAAGTAAAGCTGCCTTCTGCAATTAACTGGTGGTGATTTTGTCAATGCCAATGGTGTTCAAGTGGGGCTCCAGATGTTTTGGAATTGCACCCAAGGACCCTATTACTATCGGTACTATCTTTCCCACACTTGTTCTATTTGCAGGTCCTTGTATTTTGTGATTTTCTCCAGTTCTTTCTCTTCTATTCTGCTGTCTCCAAGTATTGCAATCTCTGCTAACCAGGATAATTTTAATTTTAATTATTATTATTTCTAAATTATTATCTCTATTTGCGTCACTATTCTTCCTTTCTTGAAGCACTCATGATAGTCACCAAAGCAAGAAAAAAAATTGGGTCTGTGCCTCCCCTCTTTGCACTAACGTTTACTAAGGATGCTTTTATTGAGGCCACACAAAATTCTATGATTTAGCTTCAAGAATTCAGGGATCTTTCACCATGGTAAGCTTTAACTGTACCTTCTGGGATAAGCATAAATGTCAGAAGCAACAAGATGATGTTTTCTTTTAGTGTGTTATGTTCCACACACAGGTTTTTGGGAGGGCAGGAGGCAGTAGTACAAAGAGGTTTGCTATTGCCTTCTTCCAGGATAGACAAATAGACTGATAGAGTATTTTATTTTTTAATTCTCAATCTACAGCCCTAAGATCTTCTGGTGGTCTCCCATCCAGAGCCATCCTGTACTTAAGCCAAATTTGACAAAGGTCAATCACATAAAATTTATGAGTTGTTGGGATGTACATAATAATTGTATTCTTTACTGGACCAACATGCTACTGAAAAAACAAAAAGCAAACAAGGAAAACAATGTTGCCCATGTTTTATCTAATAAAATTCAAAACAGAATTTGCGGAATACCCAGTTTTAAAACTTGGCTTCGTTATACATGCTTCATATTAACTGGGGTTGTAGGGACGTGGGTTGGGTGTGGAGCAGATATTTTTCCCATTGTTGGATTGCCGCCTTGTTGTTTGTAAAGTTGTTACAGTATGGAAATCTCTTTAAGAGGGTAGAGTTTATGGGCTAACTTACTCATTTGTGTTGAAGTGCGTTTGCTAATGCCCTGTGGGGTTTGATTCCAAAGTACTGAAGAATCAGATACTAGCTTTCTGTTGTTTTGAGGTCTGTTTCTCTTTGAAAGAAGAGACAAGTTGGCAAACAAGGGAATTGTTCCAATGTAGTTGCTAACTTCAGACCTGATATCAGAGGAGAATCTTGTCAGTGAATATAACTAGTCAGGGGCTCCTTTCAAGACCAGCATTTCAATAAAAACAAAGCATCTACAATACAAGAGGTGTGATATCCAGTGGAAGAACACTGGAATCCTTGTGTGTGTTTTTGCAGAAGCCGACAGCATGGTTTGACATAACATTTCTGATATTTCTACCTTTACCGATCAAATAATGATTAAAAAGGGTCAAGAGTACTGATTGCTTTTCTCTGGACAAACGTGTCACACAAATGTCATGTCTCTACTCTGATTATCAATAAAAAATACACATCCTTTAAAATTTGGCTAGAATATAAAGGGGGTTGCAGGTGAGGAAAAAGAAAGAACCCAGGCCACCATTCTGAGACATGCAAGATAGTGGGAATGGTGGAGGTTGTAGTCCAGTGTGTTTGAAGGGTGTCAGGTTAGAAAAGCCTTCCTTACTCTGTAGGATACATACAAATATGATTTATTTGTTTCTTTTTTTTTCTTCCGATACAGAGACAATTCAACTGAGTTTACATGTCAACACTAAGCCAATAATTTTTAACTATGGCTATTGAATGAATCCCAATAGTTTGGGTCTGCATGGGATGCTAAGTTACGTAGCTATGGGCAAGATTCATGCAATCTTTTCAGCCAAATCCAACCAACCCCAATTTGCTTTAGAACTATGGAGAAACAATGCAGCGTGTTGCCTAAAAATAGGACCCGTGAATTCTGTTTCACCCAATGTTATCCAATTTAGGTCTCACCTGGAGTCATTAATCCACTAGATGTCCTTGTCAATTAATCTAATCCTGTTTCCCCACTTTTCCTATGGGGATAATGATGCCATTCTGGCTAATTGCATTCTTGTACAAATCACAGAGATGATACAAATTATTTGGAATGCATTAAACAAGTAGGCTTCCTTGGCAAGCCAATAATAGTTCCCTTTCTCGCGAATATGTGTACTTGGTAGCTGGCTTCTGTTTTTTTGTGGTGGGGAGCTCATCCATGAATTTAGTGGCCCCACAAAATCTGAATCTGAAGAGATGCTGCTAATATGGTTTTCCCCATCAATTTCAAATGTCTTATTGCTTCATGTTTCTAACTGCAGATATTTCAGTCTCCAAACGAGTTTGCATTGATACTCAGATGTCAACCGCACTAGATAGACCAGACCAGGATATCAACTCCATAGGAAGGCTACACCTACTTTTATTGAGATTGGCCATAATAACAGATCCTTGCAAATCTGATTGTTCTGTGCCTTCTCCTCCTTCTTATGCTTCAGTGAATTAGCAGTATAAGGAAAGCACCTGCCTGAACTCCTTCTGAACATTATCTGGATGTTGAACATTAAAAAAAAAATGTTTTAGCCCCTTTTGCATAGGTAATAAAGCCTGCATATCTCTGTTAAGTTCATCTTCCTTACTCTCTGCAATGTATACTTTAATATAGACATATATGTTTTCTCAATGTGCTTTGGATGAAGTATGCACAGTCCTCTTGGTCATGCTAATCTAGCCTCATGGGTGTAGGAGTCCAAAATATTTGGCAGCCACGAGGCTCTTTGCCCTGTGCCCAGGGACTACTCTGAAGTAAAGTAAAGATCCCAGAGTGAGCAGGAGTTACCTTTGATGGATGCAAGCATTTCAAGTTGGTTTAGATTACTTGCTGTGAAAAACATCAGGTTTATCATCAGGCAAAATGAGGAAGCTATCTCAAAAAAAGCAAAATCGGTGAAAAATTAGTGATCTTATTATTATTTTTTTCCTATCTTTTTACTATGAGAACTTTGAGGCGCTGTTCTGCAAGTTTTGGCCTGTGTTGCCAGGTTAATATTGTTTGCCTTGGGTACTACATACCACATATTTTGAAGAAAGGGAACTATTTCCTACATATATAGAAACTATAGCAAAGATGTACTGTATAAACAATATGGGAAAAGCCTTGAATAATGTTTAGATTTTTCAAAGGATACATCATTATTGGTGAAGCCCTTAAGGGTTACATTAGCTGCTAATGGACTGCGTATTCAGTTTCAGTGGCTTGCAGCCGAATAGTAGCTGGAAATGTGATGTGGCTGCAGAAAAGGCAAATGCAGTTTTAGACTATCAGCAGAAGAATGGTTGATAAGCCACTGGAAATAACAGTTCCCCGTAGAAGATTCCCACTTCTCTCTTCATGGGAATAGAAGTGGACTCATCTGAAGAGAAAGTGAAGGAGCTGCACATACAGTATTCAGACTGGAGAAGACAGACTGAGGGACATAGGAAAGGATGTCACAAGATCTGTTCTCTCTTTAAGATAGATAGGTAGAAGAGAGAGAGAGAAAGAAAGAGAGATCTCACACTTCCTTTCAGTAAGAGCAGGGAAGATAGATGGTGGCCTCCTCTTCACTGGATATGTTCAAACAAAGGCTTGTAGCTACCTGAGAGATTATTTTGGATTCCTGCACTGATTAGTGGCTTGGGCTCCATGGCTTCAGTGATCTATTCCAGCTCAGTGATCCCCTGATCTTAATTCTGGAATCCAGAACTGAATGAGAAAAAGTAGCTTTAGAAGTTACAGCTGTGGCTACATCCAAACCAAACCATTATACTAGTGGGGAAAAAAATGGGGCATAGTCCTATTGTCTACTGGTTAGGAAGTTCTCCTCTTCTAGTTATTTGATGGCTGATCCTCCCCCTCTAGAGGGACGCGGTGGTGCTGCGGGTTAAACCGCTGAGCTGCCGATCGGAAGGTCGGCGGTTCGAAACCGCGCGGCGGGGTGAGCTCCTGTTGCTCGTCCCAGCTTCTGCACACCAAGCAGTTCGAAAACATGCAAATGTGAGTAGATTAATTGGTACCGCTTCGGCGGGAAGGTAACGGCGTTCCGTGAGTCATGCCGGCCACATGACCACGGACGGGTCCTTAGGGACAACGCCGGCTCCAAGGCTTAGAAACGGAGATGAGCACCGCCCCCTAGAGTCGGACACGACTGGACTTTACGTCAAGGGAAACCTTT
Organism: Candoia aspera; assembly: GCF_035149785.1. Classification (NCBI taxonomy): domain Eukaryota; kingdom Metazoa; phylum Chordata; class Lepidosauria; order Squamata; family Candoiidae; genus Candoia; species Candoia aspera. The sequence goes on from NC_086157.1 coordinate 3,652,893, forward strand.
ACCTTTACCTCCCCCTCTCCCAATTTATAGGATTATATTTGAACGGAACTGACAGAATTTTGATAGCAATTTCAGCCATTTGTAACTGTTTAGCACTGAGTGGTAAGACGTGAAAAACTACCTTTCCACGTTAATCACAACTTATTGTAAAGATCTGCTTTACATGGTCAGAGCTGATTTATAACAACTTAATAACAAACTTAATTGTGCAGTGAATATTTGTAAAAACTCTTTCTTAAAACAAGGTAATTGATTGTTTCATAATTGTATTGTTATCGTCAGAAAGACATTGCATCTTGGACCATAAATGATTAATTTGCAAGTTTCTGAGCCTGAGGATGAACTCTATGTGTTGGAAATAATTGTAGGGTGACCGTAATGGCATTAGCTTTATATAAGTTGTGATAGAGGTGATTTCTGTACATTCTCGCAGGATCATGTTTATCAGTTTACTGTTTTCCATGATGGAAATAATAACAGGCCTTTGCCTGTTACTGCACACAGCTTTCAACAATGCAAAAGTTATTTCCCTCAATTGTTTATTTCCTTAAAATCTGTCAGCCCTTCAAGGTAGATCACATGAGGAACCCAATGCCATGTAGGTCAGTGCCACTTTTATTGTAAAGCTATAGTAACAGAATCTGGCAAGTCTGAAAATATTTTCCCCTCCTTCCTTTCACCTACTTGTTGGCTACATTCCTGCTGCAGACTCGGCCTCTTTTATCTGACCATTGTCTTTGTAACACCTCTTCCTCTTGTCCCTCAGGGCCATTCCCTCTGTCCTCTACAAAATATTTTCTTTGATGTTCTCTTAGTAGATTCAAAATGAATTTCTTTCTGGGACATATCTGTCCAAGGAAGTGACTAACAATGTGGCAATGTTGTTGTTTATTCATTTAGTCGCTTCCGACTCTTCGTGACTTCATGGACCAGCCCACGCCAGAGCTTCCTGTCGGAAGGAAGCATCAACACCCTCAGCTCCCCCAGGGACGAGTCCGTCACCTCTAGAATATCATCCATCCATCTTGCCCTTGGTCGGCCCCTCTTCCTTTTGCCTTCCACTCTCCCTAGCATCAGCACCTTCTCCAGGGTGTCCTGTCTTCTCATGATGTGGCCAAAGGATTTCAGTTTTGCCTTTAATATCATTCCCTCAAGTGAGCAGTCTGGCTCTATTTCCTGGAGGATGGACTGGTTTGATCTTCTTGCAGTCCAAGGCACTCTCAGAATTTTCCTCCAGCACCACAGTTCAAAAGCATCGATCTTCCTTCTCTCAGCCCTCCTTATGGTCCAGCTCTCGCAGCCATACGTTACTATGGGGAACACCATTGCTTTAACTATGTGGTCCTTTGTTGTCAGTGTGATGTCTCTGCTCTTAACTATTTGATCGAGATTGGTCATTGCTCTTCTCCCAAGGATTAAGCGTCTTCTGATTTCCTGACTGCAGTCAGCATCTGCAGTAATCTTTGCACCTAGGAATACAAAGTCTTTCACTGCTTCTACATTTTCTCCCTCTATTTGCCAGTTATCAATCAAGCTGGTTGCCATAATCTTGGTTTTTTTGAGGTTTAGCTGCAAACCAGCTTTTGCACTTTCTTCTTTCACCTTCATCATAAAGCTCCTCAGTTCCTCTTCACTTTCAGTCATCAAATGTGGCAATACAACTCGATTAATAGAATATCTAACATTACATTGTAATAGCAGAAAATATTTTGTTCAGGACTCTGAAAAATAGGAATGCTTCAATTTGTGCACACATTCATAATATGGATGAAAGTATTTAGATATCCTCTCTTTTTCCTAAGTGCGTATCTCATCGGGAGAAGAGAAGGATTGAGTGAAATGCAAGTGCAATTAGTGATTGGGAACTTATCAGGTGGCAAAACCTCTTCAGATTTCTAAATCTCATGAGATTTTGACAGTTTCATTCTAAGACCTATGAGACCTTATACAAGAACACAAGACATGGTCAAAAGAGTAAAATAATTTTGAAAAATCCCAGGAAATAGCAATGGCAATGTATCCATGAAGCCACCAGCATTCAGAGACTTTATTCTTCTAACACAAAACAGAATAAATCAGTGACAAGTCAGTAACCCACATGATACTAGACTGAAATTCATTTTTTCAGGTGTTTTGAGATGGGAAAAAAATGTAAAGAATCTCTCTTCAATTACTAGTGAGACTGTTCAGAACCTAAATGGCTGGTTTAAATAGGCAGTGTGCCTGCTGAAGTTTGTTTCTAATTAATTTCTAATCATCTGAAGGTAGGAAGCATCTCTTCCCATGGTGTTACCATGCTAAATTTCAGTTTTAATGGTTAGGATCACCCTGAGTCAGTGGTTTGATCTAGAAGGTGGAGGGATCTAAAGGGCTGTGCAGAATGCTAAAGGTGATATAGGTCTCCTGGCTATACTTAGATGTTCTCCAGGTTGCCTGCCCCTGCCGATATATTAAAGGAAGGCCTGAGGCTTTATATGTCCACTAATCATAATGATCTGAGGATGCACAAACACAATTACTCATTAGACAAAGCTTCCACCTGAGACCTGAATGTCCTGGTTCATGCCTGACAGCCTCCCACAGGGAAATATTTCCAAATGTTTCCAGAAATACAGAATGAGGGTATGGCATTTTTCCCCAAAAAAATTAAGGCAGAAAGCAGTACTGAGGAGTCATGTGTTCTTGTTGTTGTTGTTGTTGTTGAGGTGGGGGGGAGACTCTGTATCCTTAAGGCATGTCTGTGAATTCATAAAAAAGGAAGCGGTGACAACATGTAGCCATTAAAAATCGCTATCACCGTTAAATTATTAAAATCAAAAGATGTGAGGGCCAAGCAGAGCTTCAAATGGAGTATGTTTCATATTTTAGGAACAACAGGGGGAAAGGGGAGGGAGGAGGAACTTTCCAGCAGCTCCCACAAGTGAGTTTCTGCAAGTAGGTAACCCTTTAAAGAGAGTGGTTCTTAATAATCAGCCCGCTTCCTAAGGAGAATATCTCCCCATTAAGATGCCATTAATGGCATTCTATCAGTGTATACAGGTGACTTCACACAAAACACTCTTTGAAAGCTTTGTGTTCAACCAAAGGAATGGCTTTTTAGCATGCAGCATGATCCAAATAAGATAAACAAGTTATCTTCCAGGAATTTCAGTGGGTGAAATTTAAGCACACAGTATATTCTTCCATTGAAATCAATGACACTGCAAGCATCCCAGCAAGCTGGCGAAGTGTCTATTTTTCCCCTCTTTCCCCTGCTTTTATTTTCTTTCAAAATTTTTACTACCTGAAACCTAAACATGCAAAAGTGGCTTTCATATTTATCTCATCCGAAGCTTTCCTTTCATGCTACCCTTTAAAATGTTTTTGCATGTACAGGCCAGAATACTTAAAACACCATAATGTATTATTGCAGAGCTCTGGAGAGTAGATTTTAAGTACAGACTTTTCCCCCTAAATAAATGTAATGCATTTTTAATCATTTTCCCATAAATGTTCATACAATGGACTAGAATGACTTCAGCGGAAATCAGAAGATGAAACCAAGTCTGTAATCCGGACACAGATTATTTTGTGTAGATAGAAAGATTGGTAGCTGACTATCATGTCACGATGGCAGCTAGAACCACATGATTGAAGCTCCACATCATGTGAGGTATTAAAAAAAAAAAGTGAGGCTTCAATCATGCAGATGTGGCTGCCATCTTGACCCTTTTATTCCCCCGCTCCCCCAAAAAATTCCTTTAAATACTGCTGGATTCATTAGCTGCTGGTCACTATATTGGTAGGTGCATTGGAGAGGCACTTGCTGCTGAGTAAACAACTAGATCTTTAGCTTGGAAATCTCTGCAATCAGTGGATTAAAATCTAATTATTCAAAGTGGTATATTTATGTTTTGTCCAAACTTAACCCAAGGACATCTTTGGATTTATTCATGGTAGGGTAGGGAGTTGACCCAAATTCATCTACCATTTTATGGGGTCACAGCACTGCAAGGTTTGAGGACTGTTGCTTTAGAACCAGCCTGAACTGTTTGGACCACTGAAGATTTGTTGAAATCTGCTCAGTCCATTCAATTGTGTAATGGCTGTGAGTACTAAGGTGTTGTTGTGCACTGTTGTTTGAGCCCTATAGTATGCTAAGATTCTCAACAAATTTCCATGTGTTAGACCACAACTCCCTGAATTCCTAGCCATAAAGGCTTGCTGCCTGAGAATTAAGGGATTGCCATCTGATCTAGAGGGCATACTACAGGCAGTCCTCACTTTATGACCACTTGATTAGTGACCGTTCAGACTTACAACAGTGCTGAAAAAACTGACTTGCAACCGGTCCTCACACTTACAACTGTTGCATTGTTCCCACAGTCACTGGGTTCTGGCAAGCAAAATCCATGGGGAACTGCGTGATTCTCATAGAAACCACATGATTTGCTTAACGCCCATGGTGATTCTCTTAATGACTACTGGAAAAAGGTCGTAAAATCGGGTTGGGTCTGCCTAATGACAAATTCCTGTCCCAGTTGTGGTTGCTAAGCAAGGAACTACCTGTAACACATTTTACTGATACGAGTAACTCTTGCAGACCAGCTCAGAAAGCTAGTGGAGAAGTAATACCTTTTGTGAATAAAAATAATTTTTGCAACATTTTTATTTTATTTTTTACTTTGGCTCATGCTTTCTGAAGTCCACAGTTAAAGCAGCTGTTTAATTTGGGGAAAATTTCAGCAAGTAGAGGTTCATGGATTTGCTTGTAGTGATGGTAGCAGATGCTTTCTTTTGGCACTTTTTAAAAGTCAGACCAGTGGTTACAGCTACGAATGATGCAGCAATTAGATCAAAATCCAAGTAGCTTCAGTCCAACTAGGTGCTGTTCTGAACCCATCTCAGTGAAGCAAGCAGAGCAACAAGGTGTGTTTTATATCTCAAGTTCCTCTGTCCCTAATTAGTAGTGTTTAATGAACCATTCACCCCCTTGGTTCTTGCATTTTCCCTTGGGGATTTCCCAGCTGTTTTTGCTCTCCTGTTATAATTGAAATCAAACTTGTTCCAACCTGTAATTGATAGTGAATTCAACCATTTTATGTTTGCCATGAGACAGACAAAAGGTAGATGTATGCAAAGCAACATATGGGCAAAGAATGTGCTTCTGTTATGGAAAGAAAATGGGTGTTGGGTTACCATTTCCCCCCCAAAACTGATGCATATTTAAAAAAAACATATATTCATGTACAGACAGTCATCATGCAAAATTTAAATTAACTAGGAGCATCAGGAAGGCAAATTTTGGCATCTAACCCAGCTGTTTATAGTCCTCATTCAAGCTTCTGCACTGAGAAAGGGAAGTGCTGAAAAAAGATGAGATGATGTCACTAAAAAGAGAATCCAAGCTGAAACAGTGCAGCAATCATTGCTGATAAGCTGTTTGGAAAAAATGTCATGTCCAGTTGGAGGTAATCATGACCAGCTACAAACCATGGTGAACACACTGCAGAATATGTTGACTGGCAGAGTCCATGGACATACCCACTTCTCTTTTTTTTAACCAAAAGGTTTGCCCTAGAGGTTATTATGTTCTTTTTGGTTCCATGTCTCATCGTGCATTCAGTAAGATGAATAAATGAATTGATGGAACTTATGGACTGATGTCAGTTGGGTGAAGGATTTCTAGACCACTGAGACAACCCTTTTCCTATTAACAGTCCTTGCTTTTGCATAGTAAAGGTAAAGGTTTCCCTTGACATTAAATCCAGTCGTGTCCGACTCTAGGGGGTGGCGCTCATCTCCGTTTCAAAGCTGAAGAGCCGGCGTTTGTCCATAGACACTTCCGTGGTCATGTGGCTGGCATGACTACATGGAACACCGTTACCTGCCTGCCGAAGCAGTACCTATTAATCTACTCACATTTGCATGTTTTCGAACTGCTAGGTTGGCAGTAACATATGGCTGTGAGAGCTGGACTATAAGGAAGGCTGAGAGAAGGAAGATTGATGCTTTTGAACTGTGGTGTTGGAGGAAAATTCTGAGACTGCCTTGGACTGCAAGAAGATCAAACCAGTCCATCCTCCAGGAAATAGAGCTAGACTGCTCACTTGAGGGAATGATATTAAAGGCAAAACTGAAATATTTTGGCCGCTTAATGAGAAGACAGGACACCCTGGAGAAGGTGCTGATGCTGGGGAGAGTGGAAGGCAAAAGGAAGAGGGGCCGACCAAGGGCAAGATGGATGGATGATATTCTAAAGGTGACGGACTCGTCCCTGGGGGAGCTGGGGGTGTTGATGACCGACAGGAAGCACTGGCATGGGCTGGTCCATGAAGTCATGAAGAGTCAGAAGCGACTAAACGAATAAACAACAAACAGGTTGGCAGGAGCTGGGACTAGCAACGGGAGCTCACCCTGTCACACGGATTCGAACCGCTGACCTTCCGATTGGCAAGCCCAGCAGCTCAGCGGTTTAACCCGCATCACCACTGCATCCCACAGTTTTGCATACATACAGTAATATCACTTGGGACTTTGCCATTTGAGAATATATTCATATCTTACCTTCAGTCATTAAAACTTGTCCAGATACCTTGGACAGACTCAAACATGAATATTACAAAATAATGTACTCGCGTAACAACCACAACTGGGACCCAAATTTTGGTTGCTAGGTGAAGCAGTCATTAAGTGATTCTCTGTCATGAGTACTGATGGTGAGCAGGAGGGGGCCCCTATCCAGGGGGGAAAACGCATGCATAGTACTGTGGAGTTAAGCAGCTATTTAAAGAAACACAGATCAGACCCACCTTAACTTTGGGGTTTATCTGTCTGGGTTTTCCCATGCTTCTTCAGTTTGTTAGGATTTTCTGTCTAATGTAGCAGTAATAAAACACTAGAGACCTATTCCTTGTCTGAGCATGGTTCCTGGCTGTTAGGACAATCTCACCTGAATTTATGACCTTTTTTGCACTGGCTGTTAAGCGAATTACTGCAGGCGTTAAGTGAACCACAAAGTCATTAATTTAATCACATGGTTCCCACTTGATTTTGCTTGCCAGAAGCTGGCTGGGAAGGTCAAAAATGGCAATCATGTGACCACAGGATGCTGCAAAGGTAATAAATGCTAACTGGTTGCCAACTGCCCAAATCGTGATCATGTGACCATGGGGACACTGTGATGTTGTCAGTGTGAGGACTGGTCGTAAGTTGCTTTTTCCAACACCATTGTAAGTCTGAACCATCACTAAATGAATGGTTGTTAAGTGAGGACTGCCTGTAACTGGTTAAAAAAGAAAACTATTCAGTTCTTTTGGTCCTGAAATAGCATTTGTGATGATGATGATGATGATGATGATGATGATGATGATGACAATGACGACAACTGAGGTATTATGACTGGCATCACTTTGAAAGCTGAGAGCTGAGTATTAGAGTATTCACTTGTGGCTAGAAATGGATGGAGGAAAAAGAACCAGCTTTTGCTTGAAACTTTTTCCTAGCTTTGATTTATGTGATCAGCAAAAAAATAGATACATTATTAATGTTTTTTTTCAATGTTTGAAGTTTAAAGGTCTACTTTATCTACAGTCTTGATCCTTTCTTTTTAAAGGATGCAGATCAGTGATGCAAAAAAGAGACAACAATCATTGAAAAGGTTCTTCTGCATTCTTCAATGGGTGCTTGAAAGGAATTTTATATGCTGTGAATTCTATCAGAAACTGGCAAAAGCTCAGGGTGGTGAAATCAATCTTTTTTTGCTTCTGATCCTCCAATGTACGATTTGGGACCATTTCAGACCTTTCAAATGAATACTTGTCTTGCTTTATTGGTATACTTAAGGCAGTCAGAGGACTAGAAGATTTGAAAAAAAAAAGGTTCTATCTTCCTATCATCCATCCATATATCACTATCTCTGTCTGTCAGTCTGTCTATCATCTATATATCATGTTTCCACTTTAATGATATGTTTATGGTGTCATAATATGCCAGCAAAGGTGTCAGGCAAGGACACCCTGCCCTGTGAGGTTGGGAAAAGTTGGAGCAGAGATTACCTTGAGCTGTGGACACAATGGGACACAAGTTGAATAAACCAAAAATAGGTCCAAGGAGACCCAGGTTCAAGTTCATCCTTCAGCCATGGAAGCTCAGTAGATGATCTGGAGCCAGATGGTATCTCTCAGCCAAACTTTTCCTCCAGGTTTAGGGAATAGGACGCTAAAGAGGGTCCTATCTATGCCACTTTATGTTCTTCAAGAAAAGCTGGGTTACAAATCTAATAAATACTCACCATCATCATTATGAATATAGTAGGCGTTCGCAGTTTTCTCAACAACAACAACACATGTGAATTAACTGTCTTATGCTTGAATTCTTTGCCCTTAAATAAGTGTTGTCCTTGCAGCCAATGATGCCCACCTGTACAATGGGCATTTCCCCTCAATTGTCTTCCCAGCTGTATGTCAACATCAGGATGCCACTTATAGGCCTTGTGTTTGATGTGTAGCCTATTGATAAACTCCCTTCTTGTGATGAAGTTGATGGGGTTACCCTGAGTGCCCTTTTCATTCTTGTTCTGTGGAAGCTGCACAGTTAGACTTGATTTGTATTACCCTAGGCAGCAAGAGTCTTGTAAGTGCTTTCAATAGTTGTAGGTCTTCAGTGACCTGAATGCTGCCTAAGAGCCTTGTCCCCTTGTCAGCAGGCCTTTTTATTCCAGTCTTTGCATCTTCCCTGCCTGTCTGGGAAAACAAAGGCAAGGGTTGTCACGCACCTAACTAGCCAGAAACCTTGGCCTATGGACTGTGTTTGATAGATTACAAGCTGAATTTCAATAACCTAAACAAGTATAAGGCAGAGTAATTGATGGCATAGATTAAATTTGACAGAAGAAAACTGCATGCACAGCTGTATTATTTGCAGACTTCCCAGGCATGGCTACTAGTGGGACTGTTCCTCAATTGATGAGTTCCTCTCCTGTCTTTGGCCCTGCTGGACTTAGTTAGCAGGAGAAGCAATCTTGTAAACAGCTGGCAGGTTGGACTCCCCACCCAAGGCATTCTCACAAAGTCTTGTGTGACGATATGTTGGAGAGATTGAGAGAATTTAAAATGCTGGCTAGGCTTCTGGCTATCCTGCCCCTTAGCTGCAAAGCACAGTCAAGAAAGCAAGGCTCTCACAGCCTTTTATGAAAAAGCTTTAATGCCAAGATGCTGGAGTTCAGAATTTGAGAACCGAGATAGGAACCCCTCTTTTATTAGTGAGTTCTATAAGACGGGATCTCTTTGATTCTTTTGAATTTCCTTTTTTCCAGGATGTCTGCATGATGGACTCAGAGTCCATTTATTTTATACAATGGGATATCCTTTCTGCTGATGGTATGTTTGAGATACTCCTTCTCGTTTCTCAGTCTCAGCACTATCTCTTACACTGAGGTTGCTGAGAATGACAGGTATAAAGAGGAATGGAGGGTCACACTTCACATCCTTCATGTGATGAGCTAAAGATCAGCACAGGTTATATACCAGGGGAGGTAGCCTTTCCAGATATTGGCAAACTACAGTCCCCAAAAGCCTCTGCCCTGATATGGCCAATTTGCTTCTGCCTGCCCAGCACAATCCAAAATCTGGCCTTTCCCATTTTTTTCTGTACAGTGATAACCACCTTGCAGAAAGGAAACAGTGTGATGTGAGGTTGGACTTAAACCAATCTTCCCAAGGTAGGGAAGGACTACCTTGATTCCAGTCTACCTTTAGCTATGGAAGTTAAATGGTTGACTTTGAGCAGTGTCTGTCTCTGTCTCTGAGCCCAAACTCCTTCACCAAGTTGAGAAGATATGCCACTTTGGACTACTAGAGTAAAAGCAGGATATAAAATAACTGATTGAATCTAGAGATTCATTTTAAGCTGGAAGGGTGAGCTTCAAGTTTCAAAACAGCCAGAAGTATGATATTGGCTTGCCCAATTGGACAACCATCCCTGTGCAAAAGTTATGATTCCTTCCTCCTCTCCTCTCCTCTCCTCCTTTCTCTTGTTAGCAGTATTTCACTTCTCTCCTTTCCCTGTTACAAAACATCAGGCAGCTAGAGAAAAGGACATGTGTGTACACATAATGAATTAAATATATATATTGTACCTTAATACTTCCTGATAATTTTATTCATGGAAACTGTTAAGAGACTGAGTATTATGTGGTAAATACTTTACGTCCCACCAGGGTACATAAATTACGCCTACCTTTTGGCTCATTCCATCTGAATGAAGTGTATTGTGGCAAAATGTTATTAAAGCAGATGCACTTGCCACAAGGAATGTCTGTGGTGTCTAGTCTCCCTTTTGTGCATGTGGTTTTCCTGCATAACATCAAAAACTGCGTAAGAAGTGATATTGTTGCAGGAAATCATTACATGTGAAGTGAACCCTAATGGAGTACAATTAATTCAGATATAATTTTCCCCATTAGTCATAAAATCAAAGGTATTTATTTACTTTTTATTGGTATAAATATTAGGCTTAAGACACAACCTCCTTTATTAAAATTAATAGTGTTTTAATAATTCAAAGTAAATGAAATACCATGAAGAAATCCTGAGGCTGATGTATTGTAGGCACAAGTGTAGCCTCAGAATGTTGCACTATTATCTACTCAATTTTAATGAAATGGGAGAGGAAAAGTAATAAAACTGTACTGAGCCTATTAAAGCTCAGGAGCTCTAAATCATAGGGTATGCCTCTCGCCTAAAACAAAAAATAAAAACAAAAAACTAGCAATGACACACTAGTTTTGCATGTCTGTAATTATCAATGATTCATACCAATAAAATGTGTGAATAAGTGAGTTATTCACAGAGGAAGCATAATATGTGGTTTTAGGCAGTTACTTGGATTGCTCTCTGTCTCTCTGTCTTTTCAAATGCTGAATGCATATCCACGCAGATTGAGGCATATATAAGTTTTGATGACTAATTATAATGGCCTCTAATTCTTTTATGAGCTATTTGAAGAAGTATGATGTAAAGGATCAAGCTAGGTAGCAGCTGGAAAGCTAAGCTGTGTCAGAACTGGTTAATACTTAGATGGGAGATGATAAGAAATCCTCAATCTAGAGTCTACACATGGAAATAAAATCATCATCATCATCGTTGTCATCAATATCATCACCATCATCATGATCGTCGTCATCGTCATCCAGAAGAACTCATACCATCACCAAAACAAAAAACAAAACAGGAGTCACCAGAAGTTGACCTCAACTTGAAAGAGCCTTTGCTTTACAACATAAAGAACTGTCTATTAAAATGAGTATATACATACACACACAAATATACATACATACTTGTCCATGCCAACACTTCTCTTAGCATATGATTTTCTGTTTCTCAATTCAGATGGAAGCTAAGAAATCCCAACTCCTGTGTGAGTGCAGGAACATCATCTTCCCTTTATACAAAGAGGGACTGAGACAATTATTCCTGGCCAGGAGGAGGAGGCTTCTTTTTGATGTTGTGGCCCCAGCAAGCTCTATTCGGCCTGTGAACCAGAAGTTCCTGAATCTCTATTCAGAGAGTGAAATTTATCCCACCATCAACACAAAGTTTCCTAAGGATTAGAAATGACAATAGTGGTCTCAAATTAACTTAGGGTGCAAACGCAGTGATCATCCCATTATATTCCTGGTAATTATTCTCATATGTCTACTGCTGAGTGGGACTAAACTGAATATGGACAGTATACTGTATATTGGACAAATGGGTCTGTCTTTCAAACAAGATTCTCTATCAGAGGAAAGTGATGACATGAAGAGTAACAGCATTCATAAGAAAGGGGGTGTTCATTAAATCCTCCTGGATACCAAATAACTGGATTTAGCCAGTCAAATCATGTGGATGCCTAGAATGGAAGACAGCGACCCAGGAGTTCATGCAAACTTTGGACTGTATTTACCTGAGGTTTAGTACAGCAAATTCTATGCATATTATTTCAGCTTTTAAACCCATCTTGTTTTCCCCTTTCCACTTCAGTATCTGACAAAGTACCAGAAATTTAGTGGTTGTTGCTTATGAAGACTAATGCCGTCTTCTAATAAAAACAGATTGGAAAGTAGTCTTGAAGTACCATTAACATAGTTTTTTTTTTCTTTCCTATATAAGACTATTATGGCTTTGATACTATAAAAAAAAATATTCAGTAATTGAGCCAAGGGTGTGACACATATCTTATGGAGAAGCAGTTGCTGAATCCTGAAGTGAAGGATTTTGATGTTTATTTCGGATTTCACTTCCTTCTTTTGTAGAGGAGTACCTTCCTTTGAAAATATTGGGAAAATGTATAGACCGCTCTAATCGAAAAAGACTCTCAGTGTTGTCCAAGAGAAGAGCATTCAAACCAATGTGGTAAATAATACAATGATAAATCAATTATCCTTAACCACAGCAGTAACCATGCTTTGTTCTCCACCAAAAATCCTAATTCCCAAAACAGCCAGGTTTAAACTATCTTTCAAAATGCCACAAAGGTGCAAGCTACCCTTACGCTGGTGGGCAAGTTGTTTCAAAGGAGGGGAGCCCCCAGAGAGGATGCCCACTTTCCCCCCCCTCCCCATCCCACCTCAAGGTAGGTGGGGACCTTCACCTTCTCTGCTTGCTTAAACTGAATGGGCAGGATCTGAAAAGGCAGGGTGCTAAATACTTAGCTCCTGAGCCACAGACGGCCTTATAGGAAATGGCTTCCACCTTGAATTGCAATCAGGAACACACCAGTAGCTGCGGTGTTATGTGACAGCAACAGGACTGTCCTGTAAGCATACCAACTACTTCATTTTGCACAAGGATGTTTCTGGATGGTCTCAGAGGTAGCCATATGCAAATGCTAATTAATCCGAAGTAGATTGTTCTCACTGTCGTTGTTTAATCGGTCTTTTCTTGATGTGGAATTTTTCATGCAACTCTCATCAATATAAGCTCCTTTATAAAAACATAACTGTCCTGATCAGAAACATATATTCCTTCTCAGGCAGAACAGTTACCAATAAATTATTTTTATCTGGTTTTAAGAATCCCCATGGATGGGATTTATCTGTCCATTTTGGCAGATCCTGATAATCCAGTTCTTCAGAAATCAGGGGTACATATACAGACCGTTGCAATATCAGTTTCAGAAAAGTAAGGCAGGAAAACAGAGCAGGAATGAGCAGATGCTAATGCCTCCAGTATCCCTGCTCCTCCATGACAATCCATTTATGTGTGGTAGTTGTTATAAAATAATCACAAGCAAAACATTCACAGATGCTCACTTCTTTCAAGATCTGTCTTCCTCTGTAAGTACTTGGCTTTCTCCCTGCCAACCATTTCATTTCTGCTTATATGAATCACCACCATCTTGCACCACTCATTACTGCAACAAATAATCAACACTTTTGCCTATTATCTTTAACAAAGCATTAATGTCAAGCATCAATCTGATTTCTTCCTCCCCCTGTGCCATTAAAACAAAAGAAAGCAAACTATTTAAAACCATTAGGCTATACAAACCATTACCTTCCATTCACTGCCTGCTCACAACAACTCCAAGTATTGCCAGTAAAAATGTCACTCAGTTTGGAAATCTATAATTAAAATAAATATAATCACAACAAAATCATTGCGATTTAACTCTAGCCTGGGATAGCACATGAGACTGAACCCAACCATCAAGGCAAGTCAATGGCTATGTAGCAGCACAGCACATTTGGTTTAAAAGGGTACCCAGACTGCCTCCTTCATGGAACCATCCATGCTCCTACTAAGTGGAGTACATATCCTCACTACAGCCAGTGGAGAGATATTGGTGGGGTTTCTGTGGATTTTGCAGTTCAAAGCTGGGAACTTTATTGGCTAATTCATCCTTTGCAGCATTGATGTGGAACGTATCTTCTGCTGGCTCAGTCCCAGACCCATATACCTCTGGTAACATCTAGGTAAATGAAATAAAAGGGATAGGTAAACAATATGGTTCTTTCCCAGTTATGCCCCAAGTCATATTATGCTGGTCTAAGAAAAAGCCACAAAAGTTTCCATCATCATGGATCCTGTTTCTACCCATGCAAGTTTGGGCATTTTATCACATGGCAATTCCTGGCTGACTTTGTTTTAGATCAGAAGCTAAGCAGGACTAGGCCTGGTTAGTACTTGGATGGGAGACTTCCAGGATATACCAGAGCAGTAAGCTAGACTGGAAAGCTAAAAAACATCCAAGAAGAAAACAGTGACAAGCCACATGCAAAGTCTTGCCAAAGAAACTACACTGGTATGCCCATGAAGTCAGGGGGAGCTGAGTTTGACTTGAAGGAAAGGCTACACCTCTAATATCCAACAATGAGATTGTTTCCATGGACTGGCGTGTACCAGCTCTTTTGTGAGACTTGTGGAAGTAGAGCTTGGCTTAGGGGCACCTAAAGGTAAAGGTAAAGGTTTCCCTTGACGTAAAGTCCAGTCGAGTCCGACTCTAGGGGGCGGTGCTCATCTCCGTTTCTAAGCCTTGGAGCCGGCGTTGTCATAGACACTTCCGGGTCATGTGGCCAGCATGACTCACGGAACGCCGTTACTACTTGGTATCAAATCTGTGGTTATTTTCTTCACACAGGGACCAAAGTTTCAAGTAATATCTGGCAGAGAAATGAGCAATAAGGAAAAAAAAAATCACATGGCATTGATTTAGAACACTAAGCTGTCTTTTTACCCTAAGCTGTCTGTATCAAATCAAATCCTTATTATGGTCATAGACCAGCATATTTTATTTATTTATTTATGTATCGAATTTTATCACTGCCCATCTCACCCCCAAGGGAGGAGGGTTGCAGTCATTAAAAAGAAGCATAGAGGATCCCTCCTTCCCTCCTCTCTCTCTCTCTCTCTATATATATATATATATACTGTATGTATGTATGTGTATATGTATATGTGTTTGTGTGTGTGTGTGTAGATATATATAATCTCTATCTCTATCTCTACTGTATATCAACTCTACAGTATCTCTATCTCATCTCCCCAGTGTAGAGAAAAAGAGTAAAAATGGAAATCTAAAAAGAATTATAAAGAGCTAGAAGATATTTTTAAAAAATGTACTGTCAGTGTGTATAAAGCAAGAATCTAAAAGAAGAGACAGGAGCATCAGATGGGTGTAGGGAGCACTATGGAGCAGAAGAGTACTCTATTTGTACTTCCTTCATGGTGGCGTTCAGCTTCTAAAGCAAAGGGCCACAATGAACAAAATGCTTGTTTTGTAAGCTTGCATCTGTTTTGCTGTGTGTTCATCTTGAGCCTAATTTCTTATCAGACTTTAGAAGCCATTTGGAGATGTATGGGCACCGAGGACAATCGCAGCAGGAATGAGCAGTCCGTGAACTTTAAGGGAGGGAGAGCAGAGAGGAGTTTTATGCCCTGAAATGTGTCGCCAGTGCCCAATTAAAACAATCAATCGTTTGTCAACCCGCTGCACTGACCACCCGAGTTGCACGTTCATTACAAAGGATTGCCTTGTTAAGAGCAGCAAGGCACAGGTCCTTTAACTCCTTAAGAACCGGGGAGGGTGTGCAGTCAACACAGAAGTGTGTCTGGCTGTAAGGGAAAGGCAGAATCATCACACGTATCTAGTCTGGCTTTTGAAAAGTTTACTGCAAAATCCGGGAGTGGAGCTGGATTACTGACTCAGTTTGTGCAACGTATTTCAGCAACCCCCACTGAAATGTCAAGAAGCAATGATTTGATCAAACATTTATGATATTGACCCAGCAATCTAATGAGACAGGGCGCCCTGAAATAGCTCCAGTTCTGGTAACAAATCCTCTGATCTGAAATCACTTCCTGACCACCCTTGACACGTAATGATTAAATGACATTTAATTTCATCGCTTAGGGGATCCGACATGTACTCTGCATGTTCTCAGGAGGATTCCCCTTCCTCAGCACAAACACACATACAGAGAGAGAGAGAGAGAAAAAAAAACACATTCTGGTTCTAATTTTATAACTTCCACAATGAAGCCTTGGAATTGAAAATGGATGCCAGAACTGCACATAGGTTAAGCCATGGATGGTGGCAAAATAGGAAAAAGGAAAAGGAACAGCCAGCAAATTAGGGCATGTTTAACCAATTATAGCACAACCAGGAGTTTAACTGTCTAGAACAGCCTAGTTAGTAATCTAGGGCAAAGTTTTTTTGTTTTTTGTTTTCCTGATCATACATTAGTTCCCCTTTGTTGAGATGCAGCCAGCACGGTTACATGTTTCTTTATTCCCTACATTCCTTATTTTTAAGGACCATAATCTTTTTAACCCATTAAAATACTTAGATTAAACCAAAACTGAACAAGTGAGACTCATTTTTGAGTATAAGAAATACCTAAATTTGCTGTTCAAATCCTCCTTTCCACCCAGCTTCTGATTATATGCTTAAATCACCAGCTGCATTCACTAGCAGTTTATTTTTACACTTTTCAATTTATAGGCCCAGTTTTCAGTCTAGTTTTGCTTATTTCCTTTGCTTGGCTGGCTTGTTTTTCATTTGGGGTTTTCCGGGAAAGCTATCTGGGAAGATCAGGGAGCGCTGACCAAGGCTTAAATAGCTGCATTGGCAAGAAGATGGCCGTTCTGATAAAATGCTAAATTGACATTTCCCTCCACCTCTTTAAGCTTTGTTGGTTGTTGCTTCCCCGTTTTCTCTTTTCCCCAGCCTGTAATCAGATCACATAGCATGAAGCCAGCTACAAAGGTGATTAATGTGTTAATTGTGCTGTCACAAATTGCCCTACATCAGAATTTTGCAAGCCCACAAATATCAGACAAGGAGCATGGTGGCCTCTGAAAAGGATATTAAAAACTGGAGGATTTTTTTTTGAAACACGTTTGACTTTCTCAATCAGGTACCAATTTGCAGTGATACCCTTCCCTGACCCCAATTTATATTGAATAAATGATTAAATCATGTTGCTGTTGGAACATAAAAGGCCAAAAATGTATTTACACAGCACAAAGTACCATGCACAAATGAAAATTAATCTGATCACTTGGTGTGTATGAAACATCCTTGCTCTTTAAGGAAATCCTTCCAAACCCTGGTCAGATCTGAGACAGTTTCTTTAACATTGTTCTATAATTAATAAAGCACCAATCCTGAAGACAGAAGACCTTCTGAGCTAGGGAGCATGCTGGTATATCTTCTTAGATCCTTCATGGAAATGAAATAGTACTTTCTACAATTTCTTCATGCCATTATTCTATATTATTTTCAAAATTATCTTAAAATGGGACTATACTGCAAGTTAGTAAAGTGATTTTCAAGTGGTGTAGAGAATAAAGTACAACAATAAAAGAACAAAGTGGTGAATCGCTCTTTAGAAGCTTCCAAAGACAGGAGCTTGTTCTTCAATCCAAAAATTACTGAAGTATTAGAAGAAAAAGTAAAGCTTCTCAAGAAAGCACTACTGTCTTTTATTTCCTCTACCGCTCTTCCAACTATAAAAATGACAGATTAGACTCTGGGCATTTCCAGGACATTAATTAGGTTGAATCAACCATCCCACAGGTGCCACTCTTAACACACCAAACTTAGAAAACCAACAGGCCTTGGAGAAATGGTTGGATTCCATACCTATTAACTTCAATAGGTCCCTCCTGATCACTGTTATTGTCAGCATTGAGTTACACATGTATCTTTTTTTCTGGTGTCATGGAGGAAAAACGTCAACCAAACCTTGTCAGGGTTTAATAGAGTAACTTGTCAAGCCTCACACAGTGACCAAGATCAAGGAAGCAAGAATTGCATAACCTTCAGTATGGTGTATTTAGTGGCAGAATTAGGGGTTAAAACAGAGTTTCAGAAACTGCAAGAAGAATTTCCAACCCTTTTTCTAAAAAAAAGAGTAAGTTCATTAAGGCACAGTCTCTCAAAACATATTGAACTGTTTCTTACTACTTGAACTTAGTTGTGGTTTATGAAATAAGCCACCAATGGATTCCTTCCTATTTATTTTTTTGTAAGTATCTAAGCCTCCCCCCCCCCCACTTTCTCCCACAAAGATCTACATTTGAATTCCTGATGAACATCTGGATGTTGTCAGAAGAGGGTGGGAAACATGAATAAGAAGCTTGGGATTTCACAGTTTGGTTTTGCCAGGGATGTTCTGCAGGCATGAGTTAAGCCTCTGAATTCTTCATTTTAAGGTTCACAGTTCCTTGTTTTGGGAATCGCGTTAAATCACTTGAAGCATTCTGTCAGGTTCAAGTGAACACATGTTAATGACTGCTGAAAACTGATCCACTTTGCCAGAGACATGTACATTTATTTGAGGGAGTGCCTCTCCCTGATTACTTCCGCCCATCCTTCAGATCCAGCCAGAGGGACATGCTGTGGATCCCGTCAATCAGGGAACTACACTTGGCGGGCCCAAGGAGGTGGACCTTCTCTGCCATAGTGCCCGCCTTATGGAACGTTCTCTCCCCCAAAGTGAGGTCATCTCTATCCCTACTTATTTTCTCAGACATCCCTCAAGATCTAGCTATGCCATCAGGCCTGGAGGTCTCAGGGGACTTGTGAAACCTTGAGGTGGCTCCTTTGCTGATCAAATCTCTTGTGTGTTTTATGCTTTTAAAAAAAACTTTTTAATTCGACTGCTTTTGACATCTTTACTGTTTTTATATATTTTTTTTGCTGTATGCCACCCAGAGTTACTTCTTGTGAGATGGGTGGGCATAAAAATTAATAATAATAATAAATTATTTAATTATAAATATTTTTATTTATTATTTATTATTTAATTTATTATTTAATAATAAACAATAAATAAAATACACATGCATGGAACCATCTCTTTTATCTATTCCCTCTTCACCCTTGTCAGTCATAGCACTTGAACAAGTCAAGGATTTCAACACATTTTCCATGTTACTGCTACTTTTTTTTCTCCCTTTCTGAATTCCCAATCATTTATTTTGATTTGATGAAAGGAAGTGGTCCCAAGAATGAATTTGAGGTTGGGACAAGGAGCGAGGATTTATGTATTTATTTATTTATAACATTTCTTCAAATTTCTTCACCGCCCATCTCATATAGCAACAACTCTGGGCGGATTCAGGTCATTATTTTAAAGGGAAATGCTGAATCCGAGCAACATAACATTTATGGTTGATTTTTTTTTTTTAATGAAACATCGAATTATCCATGAAGAAACAACAGTCACTCAGAAACATTGACAGCAAACAGATACATTGCAAGGTCAGGTTGCAAGCCGGAATACAGCAGCAATATTTAGAAATCTGTTTCATCTCTATTCCCTTTTTGTCAGCCCGATGAGCTTGAGCAGATCATGATATTGACTCCACAGGAACATAACAAAAATAGGCTATAGTAACAGAACTTTGTAAGCCTGATTGAGGTTTAGCTGCGATAGCTCTTCTATCCCAGTGAACCATGGAGCATCCTGCCTGAATCACTTCCTATTACTATCTCCCTTCCCAGGACTTAAGGAATGTTTCGTCCTCTTGACTTATAAAATAGGTTTCTACCTATATCTCCCAGGGTCACCTCCCTGTCTACAACTATCTATACCTATATATATAATCTATACCTCTACCTATTTGTATAATTAGTTTCAAAGTTTTGCATCTATTTGGGAAGAAACTAGTGACATAATTGAGCGTATTGTTTGAATGAGAATATAAGAATCTTTTCTCCCTCATCCTTATCAATTCTGACATGTCAAAAGAAAAATTAAACAACAGATGTGTGAATTAAATTATGCAGTAATTGCACAGTAATAAATAGATAAAATTGACTAGGAATCTGTCAATATACTCACTGTATGATTTTTCCAGACACAATACAGATTCAGTGTGCTGTTTTGTAATGTTTTATCTGAAAAACATGATTTTGTTTGAAGTGGAATTGAAATGGAGTTTTGAATAAGCATGTGCAACAATGGCATGAATGGGAAATAGTTTTGTTTTGTTTATTTTTTTCATTTTTAACCATGCCCACCACATAATACCTAAGATGGTTTATGCTCCCAGTGAAAAAATGAGAACAAGAATAAATTTTAAGCTTGGAATATGCAAGCAATCTTTGACTTTCTCTTCTGTCTTCAGGCTAGCCTAGTTTTGGTGCATGCTAGACCTGACACTATATGAGTTTGTTACTTAAGACACTTGCATGCTACTTGCAGCAATTTCATATTACCTCAAACAAAAGCTTTTTAGTGGACTCAGCTCATGCATTCAGCTATGGGCCATTGACTGTACAGTAATCGAGAATAAAGGAACGAAGTGATGCACACTTAAAATAGGCCAGATGCAAAAAGCAATCTTAGCCTTGGATCAAAGGTTTGGCTAATTGCTTAGATCTTGCTATCTCGCTTTGTAGCCAAGACTAATTCTGCGTCATTCCAGAGTGTAGAGAAGAAAGAAAATTGCAGGAAGGCAGATTCCAAATGAATATGGGAAGGAAGGAAGGAAGGAAGGAAGGAAGGAAGGAAGGAAGGAAGGAAGGAAGGAAGGAAGGAAGGAAGGAAGGAAGGAAGGAAGGAAGGAAGGAAGGAAGGAAGGAAGGAAGGAAGGAAGGAAGGAAGGAAGGAAGGAAGGAAGGAAAGGGTTCATATATGTTCTAAAAAACTTCCTAATAGGAACAGCAGTGTGACAGTGGAATCGAATACCCAGAAAAATAATGGATTTCTTTTTAATCTTCATCCATTCTGGGTGGGTGGTGCAGGTAGAAATGTGATGCAGCCTCCTAGCCTTGCCTGGGAATATTTGAATAGGACTCATGTATTGGCTACTACTAATCAAGCTATTCCTTGTCCCCAAATTCACCTCTGTTTTATATTCCTGGCAGATATGATAAAATAAGACTCTTATTTTCATATCTGTCTCATCAGTTTGACTAAAAGATTAATGCAGTGCAACCCCAGTAGGAGGACACTCTATTGTGTGTTTTTTTCTGAATTGAGCTAATCTGGATATTTTTTGATACAAAAAGAGAGCATATTGCTGGTTCTATTGTCATTCCCCCTCAGTTGTTTCAATCTATCCATGTTGTTTTATTTCAATTTTGAATAGAAATTTTGTCTCTACAAATGGATATGTCTCTCCAAATGTTTTTGCCCGAGTGGTGATGCAGCAGGGATGAGACAAAAGCACCATATGCCCAGTTTCAGACAGCCTTCTACTATCCCCTTCATTAGCACACTTGCAGACAACATTTGAAATTCTGTACTTGCAAATATCATTACAAAATGATTTATGGACCTGTGAATTGAGGAACAGGCACTGAAATAATCCGAGCTTAGCCGTACAATAACTTTTGTCAGTTACTGTACAGCTAAGTGTGCATAAAGCTCAGGATCTTGAACATTTCTGAATCAATAATCTTCATGTGCATAACTTATTTTCAGTTGTTTAAAAATAAAATACTATTTTAAAAAAGATTTCACTTATATATGCAGTGCTACCCATGTGCATAATTGCTGTTTTTTGCTAGTCATTGGAGCAGCAGTCAAATATTCAGGATACTAAAATTGAACCTTAGTTCCTCCCACCGCCGCCCTTGAAATTGTTCAGAAATTCCTGTGGCTTCCTAATTTTCAGCAAATTCGATCAAAATAAGAAGTAGAACATTGTTTTAAATCCAAAATGAGGAAGCTGGTTCAACATAATATCTAACACAGTTCCTTCAAAATTGCTGCATCAACACATGCCTGATATCCAAGGGGCTTCCTTTTATTTTATTTGGTCTTACAGGTAGTCCTCACTTAATGACCACAACTGAGACCAGAATTTTGGTTGCTAAGTGAAGCAGTCATTAAATGAACTTAACCTGATTTTACCTTTTTATTTTCTCTCAGACTAAGGTGCTGAAAATCAGCTCCCACAGGCCTGAAGGTAGCCCAGGAGGCTGTGCAACCTGGTGTAAATATTTTTTACACCGTAACATACACTCATATCTCTTAGCCACCTCTATCCTTAAACCCAAAAGCCTGGTGAATTCTAATTTTCCCCAATTTTCCCTGCTTTTTAGAAGTTGTGGCTTGTTCTTACTGAGACATTCCTCCCCCACTCCCAAAAAACACCTTCCCAAAATGTGTAAACACAACTTTTTTAAGGAAAACTTAGTAGTTTTTTTTTTTTTTTTAATAAGAATTTTATTAGGTTTCAAGCAAAGATAAAAGCTACAGAAAAACACAAAAACTACAAAGGAAAAAAAAACTAAAGTGTGAAAACACAAGAGAAAAAAAAATAAATTGAGAGTTGACTTCTGAATTTTAACAGCAAGGGTATACAAAAATTCCCATAATCAATTGCTTACTCTATATTAAACCAAAACAACATTATTTCTATAAATAATTCCATTGGCACATTGTAAAAATCACTAAGTACAGTTGCTCCCTCTGCTTATATTAAAAGAAATAATATATATATATATAAACCCCTTATCAACTCTCCCCAAAAGATAATATTTATTTCATTATTTCCTTCCTACTACTATTCTACACATTCCTGTCTTTTTGTTGTTTATTCATTCAGTCGCTTCCGACTCTTCATGACTTCATGGACCAGCCCAAGCCAGAGCTTCCTGTCAGCCGTCAACACCCCCAGCTCCCCCATATATTAAAGATCTATCTATCTGTCTATCTATGTATCTATCTATCTATCTATCTATTAATTAATTGGTGGCCATTGTGCTTTGTAATACAACAATTTTAATAATCATATTAAACCCAAAACCAAACAGTTATTATTTTTATTATACCTTAATAATCTTAATCCAAATCATTAAAGATAAATGAAATCAGCCAAACCCTAAAAGCAATCCAAATAAATATTATCCAGCCCTTATCCCACTTCAAAATAAACCAGATAATTTATACATCCCCACAATGTGCACAGAGCTTTTATCTTAAAAAAATTGAACAATCCAACTGCCCCCCTTAAAAACTCCAACTTCTCTTCAGGAGACCTCCCATCCATAATAACCCCTTCTTTTCCATGGCATTCCATCAGAAGATCAATTTCACTTATGGCTTGCAACTCAATCTCTCCCTTAAATTTCTCCAACTCAACTATCTGATCTTCATCCAGCATTTCAACAGAAGCTGAAGAGACATTTCTGTCACTGTTAAATTCCTCAGTTTCATCTATGACATCCTCAGCCAATGACACGTTTTAGACCTCATATTTTCTACAATGTCCTGAATGCCTTACATAAAAACTTGGTAGGAATCAGAAAGAATCTGTTTAAAATCTCGGTGAAAGTCATAAAATGTCTGCTTAAACTCCTCCATGTTTCAAGCAGTAGATTATGGTGTCCCCTAGGACCTTAACCAGCAAAAGTCAAAGATATGAAAGAATTCTGAAATGTGTTTACACAACCGAAAGTTCAGACAGTTCTCAAGGGAAAGTAGAAGCAGAAAACTGAAGGTTCAAATCAGCCGATTAAACATGTAGGGAAATACCAATATCTTCAAATTTAGTACAAAAATAATAAAAAGGAGAAAATTATTTACTCTCAATCCTCCTTAATATTTAGAGGGAAAACAAAATCCAAAACTTAAAAAGATTTTTTAAAAAGTAATCCCAAAAATAACAATAAGCACCAAGAGAACCAGCTTCTCCTTGCTCTTAGGGTAAGAAAGCCTCCCTTAGGGTATATGTACTTAAAAGAAATATACATAAATTGGGTGATTTAGAAATGGGGTGGCCGGTCTTAATGTCCCTTTAAGGCTACAGCATGGCTTGGCAATGGTGATGTCCCAGCCTCCCAGCTAGCTGTTACCAGCTGAACACAAACATTGTGATCTTCTGGCTACAAGCAGCCATCCAGAGGACAGATGGAGTGATTCCTGGTGTTTTCCTCCTTCCAGAAAACACTCCTGGGCTTCAGAAAAACCTGCCTGAGCCCAAAAAACCTGCCGTGTTGTCACCTCTGCCTGCTGAGTCCACAGGCACGACTGTTCTGTTGGCAGAGTGCTAGAAAGCATTTGGCCCAGGAGAGATCAGAAAAGTCACACACCAGGCATTTCTATAAACAATAATTTAGGGTGTCCTAAATTTACAGAAAACAAAACATATTTAAAGGCTGTTTGCTGAGAGGAGAGATTTCGCTCAGCTGCATATTCTCTGCAAGCTTACACAGAAGGGAAACTGAAACTAAAACAAGTTCAGGCAAGTTCCTCCCTTAGGCAATGCAACCATTAACATGTGAAAAGGGGACAATTAAATTCAACCTCTTCACCCAGCCAAAATGATTAGTTACCATAGTAACCTTAATCTGTAGTAGAAAACATATTAACATGTTCAGTCTGCCATGTCCCCACCAGAAGCATGGAAAACTTAGCAGTTTTAACTAGCTTGCTATTCCATGGTGCTTGGCTTTACATGAATGAATGAGTTATATTTATTTTTTATGTAGCTGCTGCACCATTAATGGTTTGCCTTTAACATACCCCCCCTTGTTTCCCCAATAAGATTCTTTTCTGAGGACTCTGCACTATTCCAGACTACACATTCATCATAAGCCACAGTGATATCACACACATTGTGCCATCATTTCACAAATGACACAATGTTTTGCAGTTATGCCATGATTTCACATGATACCCCTCGTCCCCCTGTGGATGCCCATGTAGCTGATGAATTAGACAGTGATCCACAATTTTACACAATAATAAATTGACTCATCTTTGTTGCTATTCTTTTCCTAAGAATATGATCTTCATAGCTATGTGCTTAGTTTTATAATGGAAGTGCTTTGCACTGTGAAACCAGAATTAATTGCAGTATTTAGAGATAAGTAAGTAGAATATTCCCAAATCATGCAAACAAATGGCTGAGGAGGAGAATCCCATCTGTATTTTCCCAGATGAGAAGGTAATATTGAGAGAAAAAAAAACTGATAAATGTGGTGTGTAATGGTCCTTCTTGAAATACTTCTACAGGGTCTCATTAAGAGATATTTTAGTACAATAATTTTCACCTCTGTGGCAATCTCTCCAGCCAACTTGGAAAATGTGCCTCTAGGAACTGATCAAAGGTTGCCTTTCTTAATTTCTTTCCTTTTAAAAAACAATGAGACACATGGGAACTAGTAGGGTCTAATTGAAATCAGAATTATTGTTGCCATAAATTCAAGCAGCATCAGTAGGCTACACTATGAGTACTGAAGAAACCTGTAGAAAGATAATTCTATAGTATTATTATTATTCACAACAAAATGAAACAACAGCTGCCAGTTCGTTAGCTGGTGTTGGCCTTCATTCGCACTGAGTTCTTCCCAAGAACCTAGGATGTTGTAATGTATCAGCATAGTATATGGCATTGTGGCCTTTTGTAATTGACAGATGGAAATTTTGTCAATGCACACATTTTCTAAGTACCATCCATGGTTTTTTGGTATGGCACCCAGCATGCCAATAACCACTGGGGATATATTATTATTCTATCTGGCACTAAGACACATATCTTTTATCATATGGAGTTGTCTAAAATATCTCAATAAGATATTATCTTGAGAACACAACAAATTTTGTTCTTGATACTCTTGTCATCTGTAAACCAGGAAGAATTATACATAATTCCTAACTGAAAAGGGATGGATGGATAATGTGTTTATACTGGCCCAGTATAAAGCAAGCAGGCATTACAAATCCACTTACCTAAAGCTATATCTGAACAGTGCCAAAGGGTTTGTGTGTACTCTTGATACTGAATTAAAGGATGTGAGTTTAGAAATCTGTAAACTGAAGTGTCCCTATGTACTTGGGTTCCCATTATTATTTTTTCTCCCTTCCCCCTTTCCTCCCTCCTTCCCTTTCTCTGTCTCTCAGCACATACATATACACACATGCACTCATAAATAGGATTAGTTTTGCTAATTTGCTGTTGTGATGTTTTGGAACATGTGGAATGAGGAAAAAATATATTCAGTGATGTATTCCATAACTTTATGTATAAAGGAATGTCCTTGTTTCCACTTGGGATGAAATGTTGATCAACAGTGTGGATTACTTTTGTTGCTCAAACTAAAAAGAAGAGTAGAAAGTAAATATATTTTGTGACTGTAATAACCTGTCAGGTATGAACAACATAGATACATGATTTTCAGCTCTTCAGTCAGACCCCAAATTTATTTAGTCATTATTTTGTTCTGGATCTCTCCATTAATTCCTATTAGCTAAGGAGATGCTCTATGAACCAATGTTTCTTAGCAGGTTGTATGCAAGATACTGTTCTTTCTGCAATGTCCAGTTCCTAACCAGATCATACAACTTCATATATGAGCAGTCATATAACATAGCCACCATGTTGAGATGGAACTTGTGAAGCTGAACTTTCTCAGGGTTAAAGTATCAGTTATATCAACCACCCAACAACCACCAACTTAATTCCAAGGCAGAGAAGTGAACATTTCTTGAGCTGCGATAAAGGCAGGAAAGAGAGGGCAATCAACTGCTTATAATGACTTCATCCAAGCATTCAAGAAAAATTCTTATCTAGCTGTGCCATGTTGGATGTTGGAGGAAGTTTTGTTAGTTGACTATTCAGGAGCCTGACAGAACTACATAAAAAGAGTCATGTGCTGGAGAGGGAAGCTGATACAGTCCAACTTCAGCCAGAATGGTCAATGGCAAGGTTTTGCGATAGCTTCAGGTAGATAGATAGCTTACCACTTCCCATTATTTTGGTAAGCCTTTGAAGATGTTCTTGTTGGACTCAGTATCAAGAGTACACACAAACCCTTTGGCACTGTTCATATATAGCTTTAGGTGAGTGAATTTGTAATGCCTGCTTGCTTTATATTGGGCTAGTATAAACACATTATCCATCCATCCCTTTTCAGTTAGGAATTATGTATAATTTTTAGTCAGAATGTTGAGGTGTGAAGGCTGTACTCTTCATATACTTTTTATAGAGCACAGTGGGATTTACTTCTGAATAAGATTCATAGGATTAGACTGACTTTTTCTTAACAGTATTTCAACTTTCATCTTCAAAGGCTGTCTAAAATAAAAATGGGTATCTTGATTCTTGACAATACACCAAGATCAATGAGACAGAGTACATATCATTCTTTTTCTATTGACTTTTATAAAAGCATAAATCCACATAGGGCTAAGCTGGACACAAATTAAGTATTTTATAAATCACATACAATATTATACATTCATTTCTGAATGGCAAAAAGAAAGTGTTTCAAGCCAACACTTGAAAGCAGAATAAGGCATTTTCATGAAAATAAAGAGACTAAACTCCTCTATAATGAAAACTACGTTTCTGCCACAACCATGATTAGTACACTCTGAGGATTGTTTTAATCATGATATCAGTTAAGATAAATACAAGGAACTATTGACCCAAAGGGGAGTTTCAGTGGTATGACATCAAGGTCGTTCTGAATTTAAGTGGAAAGTCATGTTTGCTTTTTCAAACTTCGAATTCATAGAAAGTTTTATAGATTTTAATGGTTTCATTATGATGCCTGTTTCGTAGGCTTGCTTCTTGGGCACAAACCTATAAGCTTCTTTACTGGTATTGTGTTGTTTAAGAGAGCCTCTTGAAGTGTTACTTGTTCACACATAATGGCACAAAAGCAAGTGCTTTGTTTTTGTTCTAACTCATATCAGGAAAATCCTTTTCATCATCTATTCAGGTAGGACATATTAAGGCTCTCATACTTAATAGAGGAAGAATGTCCTTGGAAAAAGCAAAGTAAGGATTAAGTTTACATTTTTCTACTTATTTGGAAGTAAGTACTAAGTCTGAACATTTCAGAAGCAGGATAGGCTTGAATAACTAATTTGTGGTCTGTATTTTCCTTCAGGAGGAGAATCAGATTAAAAACTGGCACATTCCTCCTGATTTCTTTATCAAAGAACCTTACTTTTCCGAGGTTAAATCTTAACAAAAGTGAAAAGGTAAAGCAGGGAGATTACATGGAAGGCTAAAATACATAGCTGGAAAGACCCTTTGGGGGAAAAAGGGGCCCTTTCTCCCTGTACATGCCTTGGCTCTTTCTATGAGTGGAGACAGGCCACAGTCTGCTTCTGCTAAGTCAATGGGAAAGGAGCCATGCTGGCCCAACTGAGTTTTCAAGCCATGGCATTCAATCACTGGGAATTTGATCATATCTTGATCTTTTGGAACTTACTCTTCAAATTGTAAATTAAACTGCATTTTGGAAAGACTAAAAATCTTCATAAATAAACTCATAACATAATCTGTAAATCCTTCAGAATCTATCTATTATCTTTCAGCCGTCTACATCCATCCATCCATCCATCCATCTACCTATCTATCTCTCCTTTTCTATGTTATTGTAATAAAAGTAATCTCTGTAGTTCTCTGGAGTAAAGAATTAACTGTGAACTTCCACAAAATCAAGTGGACATTTATGGACACAATAATTCAGATGTCTGAGTTCTAACACAATCACCATACCACACATTTTGAGCTGAATTAGGAGGAGAAATTGACCAGGAGAAATAGCTGCTATCAGTCAACTTGTTTATTGATTATCTTTGCTTTATTGAGCAACAGCTGTCATCTTCCACATTTTTAAAAGGTTTAAACATTGCAAAGTTTTCTATGTTATGTTATTATGCATAATTGACCTCCTCTGTGCTTTGGTTAATATGTCTTCCTCCTCCTCTTCCTCCTCCTCCTCCCCCCTCCCATAAACTAGAGCTTTGTTCCTTCTGGTTTATAATATCTCTTGGGCTTTGGGGGTTGCCAGGAGGAGCAGACATGAACAGAGAGGGAAAAAAGAGAGATAGCCGGGAAAAAAAAATAGGGCAATTTGCTTAATTGTAAGTTTTATAATACAGCTGCCATAAACCAGAGAATAGATGAGAAATCACCCTCTGACTGGAACTTAGTTCCCACTTTTTAGAAACTATGGAAAGTCTTGCAGTGATTACCTCTCCAAAGAACTCAGACTTGACTTTAAGAAGTGAGAAAAGGCCAGAGAGTATGGCATGGTATGATTCTCACACCACCAGCAGCCCTTAACCACCCTGTTGATGGGGTATGGGATTTCAGAAGCCCTTTCTTTCCATTGAAAATGGGAAGGGCAGTGATGGCCTTCCTTCCCTATTGGCTTCAGCCCAGCACTTTTTCTGGAGCATCTCATGTCCGAATACTCCAAAGAAAACAGCCAAAATGTCCTCCTAATGTTTCTTTGCCTTGAGAATAAGATCTAAAGCTATTTTTAATTGTGTGCTGAAAAATGGTAGTGTGTATTGTGTATTACTGATAAGCAAACTTTGGGAAAGTTGTAAGGATATAATGGATGAAGTTCCAGGCATCGAAAGGAATAGTGAGCATAATTACAGAAGTTGGTTATGTATATGTATATGTATATGTATATGTATATGTATATGTATATGTATATGTATATGTATATGTATATGTATATGTATATGTATATGTATATGTATATGTATATGTATATGTATATATCAGTGCTTCCCAAACCTGGGTAAATTACCCAAAATTGGGTAAAAGTGTTTTTTCACTGGGTAATGACACACAGTGGTGCTGGAGCTTGAGCACCTCAATGATGCCATGAGCTAAACCATGAAGGGCCACCCAAGACGGGAAGGTCATGACAGAGAGGTCAGACTAAATGCGATCCCTGGGGAAGGTAATGGCAACCCACCCCAGTGAAAACTAAATGGATCAGTACAACTAGAGATATGTTGGTATACCATCGGAAGATGAGACCCCCAGGTCAGAAGAGGTCAAAATGCTACTGGGGAGGAACAGAGGATGAGTTCAACTAGCCCCAGACGTGATGATGCAATAGCTCAAAGACGAAAGGACGGCTAGCGGCTGACGGTGCTGGTGGTGAAAGGCAAATCCGATGTTCTAAAGATCAACACACCATTAGAACCTGGAATGTAAGATCTATGAGCCAGGGAAGATTGGATGTGGTTATTGGTGAGATGTGAAGATTAAAGATAGGCATTCTGGGCGTCAGTGAACTGAAATGGACTGGAATGGGCCACTTCACATCAGATGACCACCAGATCTACTACTGTGGACAAGAGGACCACAGAAGAAATGGAGTAGCCTTCATAATTAATAGTAAAGTGGCTAAGGCAGTGCTTGGATACAATCCAAAAAAATATAGAATGATCTCAATTTGAATTCAGGGCAAGCCATCTAACATCACAGTGATCCAAATATATGCCCCAACCACAGATGCTGAAGAAGCTGAAGTAGAGCAGTTCTATGAGGATCTGCAGCACCTACTGGACAACACTCCTAAAAGAGATGTTATTTTCATCACAGGAGACTGGAATGCTAAGGTGGGCAGTCAAATGACACCTGGAATTACAGGTAAGGATGGCCTGGGAGAACAAAACGAAGCAGGACATAGGCTGATAGAATTTTGCCAAGACAACTCACTCTGTATAACAAACACTCTCTTCCAACAACCTAAGAGATGGCTTTATACGTGGATTTCACCAGATAGACAACACCAAAATCAGATTGACTACAGCCTTTGCAGGCAAAGGTGGCAGACATCTATACAGTAGGTAAAAACAAGACCTGGAGCTGACTGTAGTTCAGATCACAAACTTCTTCTTGCACAATTTAGGATCAGACTAAAGAGATTAGGGAAGACCCACAGATCAGCTAGATATGAGCTCAATAATACTCCTAAGGAATATGCAGTGGAGGTGAAGAATCAATTTAAGGGACTGGACTTAGTAGATAGGGTCCTGGAAGAACTCTGGACAGAAGTTCACAACATTGTTCAGGAGGCAGCAACAAAATACATCCCAAAGAAAGAGAAAACCAAGAAGGCAAAATGGCTGTCTGCTGAGACATTAGAAGTAGCCCAAGAAAGAAGGAAAGCAAAAGGCAACAGTGATAGGGGGAGATATGCCCAAGTAAATGCAAAATTCCAGAGGTTAGCCAGAAGAGACAAGGAATTATTTTTAAACAAGCAATGCGCAGAAGTGGAAGAAGAATTTTCTTCCAGAAAATTAGAAACATTGGAGGTAAATTCCAGGCCAAAATGGGTATGATCAAAAACAAAGATGGCAAGGACCTAACAGAAGAAGAAGAGATCAAGAAGAGGTGGCAAGAATGTATGGAAGACCTGTATAGGAAGGATAACAATATTGGGGATAGCTTTGATGGTGTAGTCAGTGAGCTAGAGCCAGACATCCTGAAGAGTGAGGTTGAATGGGCCTTAAGAAGCATTGCTAATAACAAGGCAGCAGGAGACAACGGCATCCCAGCTGAACTGTTCAAAATCTTGCAAGATGATGCTGTCAAGGTAATGCATGCTATATGCCAGCAAATTTGGAAAACACAAGAATGGCCATCAGACTGGAAAAAAATCAACTTATATCCCCATACCAAAAAAGGAAAACACTAAAGAATGTTCAAATTATCGAACAGTGGCACTCATTTCACATGCCAGTAAGGTAATGCTCAAGATCCTGCAAGGTAGACTTCAGCAATTCATGGAGCGAGAATTGCCAGATGTACAAGCTGGGTTTAGAAAAGGCAGAGGAACTAGGGACCAAATTGCCAATATCTGCTGGATAATGGAAAAAGCCAGGGAGTTTCAGAAAAAGATCTATTTCTGTTTTATTTACTATTCTAAAGCCTTTGACTGTGTGGACCATAACAAATTGCGGCATGTTCTTAGTGGTATGGGGATACCAAGTCGTCTTGTATGCCTCCTGAAGAATCTGTATAATGACCAAGTAGCAACAGTAAGAACAGACCACGGAACAATGGACTGGTTTAAGATTGAGAAAGGAGTACGGCAGGGCTGTATGCTCTCACCCTACCTATTCAACTTGTATGCAGAACACATCATGCAACATGCTGGGCTTGAGGAATCCAAGGCTGGAGTTAAAATTGCTGGAAGAAACATTAACAATCTCAGATATGCAGATGATACCACTTTGATGGCTGAAAGCAAAGAGGAACTGAGGAGCCTTATGATGAAGGTGAAAGAAGAAAGTGCAAAAGCTGGCTTGCAGCTAAACCTCAAAAAACCCAAGATTATGGCAACCAGCTTGATTGTTAACTGGCAAATAGAGGGAGAAAATGTAGAAGTAGTGAAAGACTTTGTACGAAGATTACTGCAGATGCTGACTGCAGACAGGAAATCAGAAGATGTTTAATCCTTGGGAGAAGTGCAATGACAAATCTCGATCAAATAGTTAAGAGCAGAGGCATCACACTGACAACAAAGGTCCGCATAGTTAAAGCAATAGTGTTCCCCGTAGTAACATATGGCTGCGAGAGCTGGACCATAAGGAAGGCTGAGCGAAGGAAGATCGATGCTTTTGAACTGTGGTATTGGAGGAAAATTCTGAGAGTGCCTTGGACTGCCAGAAGATCAAACTAGTCCATCCTCCAGGAAATATAGCCAGACTGCTCACTTGAGGGAATGATATTAAAGGCAAAACTGAAATCCTTTGGCCACATCATGAGAAGACATGACACCCTGGAGAAGATGCTGATGCTAGGGAGAGTGGAGTGCAAAAGGAAGAGGGACCAACCAAGGGCAAGATGGATGGATGATATTCTAGAGGTGACGGACTCGTCCCTGGGGGAGCTGGGGGTGTTGACGACTGATAGGAAGATCTGGTGTGGGCTGGTCCATGAAGTCATGAAGAGCCGGAAGCGACTGAATGAATAAACAACAACAAATGACACACAAACCCATTACCCAATCACAACAGGGACATTTACATTGACAAAGTGTTTTACCTACATTGGGCAAAAAAGGACTTTTTGATCAGTGGTTTTGGGTAATGAAGGAGAAAGTTTGGGAGGCATAGCACTGCTCCTGCCTATTCAAGGTATATATTAACCATTAAACAATTTTATTATGCTTCGTCTTGGGAGCCAGCAGGGGACAGATTCTGTGGAAAGCGATGTTAAATTCCCTGCCCCTTGGAAAGCCTCGATGCATTCCTTGCTAAATGTTTTCAGGCAGGAGCTTACAGAAGCAAAGGCAACAAGTTTTCCAGTGACCTAAAAGGAGACCGAACCATTAGTGATAGCATATCTTATCTGTCCCCTGAATGACTCACTGGCATTTATCTCCATTTAGTGAAGATTGATTAAAGTTCTTACTTGCAGCCAGGTGACATGAGACAAATTTAGAGACAAAGGGTGACAAGTGAGAGTTAGAATGGCATTTGCCATGCTTATTTTTCCCCCTTATTATAATCATCAAACCCATGCAGGTGACCCTTACCTGCCTAAGTGAAAACAGAGTCCTTTCACACAGCAGTGTTTCCACTCCTTGATACTTCCCAAGTGTTTGGGAGATCACCACAGGATGATCGTCTCTCCTGTGGATCTCAGAGTGTTGAGAGATGTGTGAGCCAATCAGTGCTCCCTCCTGCTGACCAGCAGTCAGTGCCCCACCCCTCGAACTAGTGAGAGTCATTCAGTAAAATCACTTATTTCCCACTCTAAGGGAAAATGTAATCTATTCCAAGAGACTTTCATAAAAAGGGTTCAGCTAACCTTGTGAACCATT
Organism: Candoia aspera; assembly: GCF_035149785.1. Taxonomy (NCBI): domain Eukaryota; kingdom Metazoa; phylum Chordata; class Lepidosauria; order Squamata; family Candoiidae; genus Candoia; species Candoia aspera. The sequence continues at coordinate 3,686,418 of NC_086157.1, forward strand.
CATCCCAAAAATAAATTCCAAAATTATTTTGTCTGCAGTAGGCACTGTTGCTGTTGTTTTAATCGATCAACTATGCATCCCAGTGCTGACAAATTGGGTGTCCACTCTTCAAAATATTTTTTTTTTAATTTCAAAAAGGTTTTCTATGGAGTCCTTGGTGCGCTCTGAGCTTGGTTGTTTGCTTGCCAATGTTTCATTACCTATCTAGGTAACTTCATCATTGCTAGTGAGTGTGGGGTTGGCTCAGTAGCTTGCCCTGCCAGTGTGGATGGGCATGTGGTTTTATTCTTGGTAGTTCCTTGATTGGGGTATTGTCTTCTGCTTGATTGGATGTTGGCTGCTGGAGAGGATGTGTTCTGGTGTTTTTGCTTCCTTCTTAGCTTTTTTAATGTCATGTTTGAATGGTGTGTAAATGTGGTTTATCTCTATGTGTCTATTGAGGCTGATTTGTCTGAATGCCAGGCTTCCAGGAATTCCCTGGTGTTTTTTGGATTCCAGGATTTCCCTAGCATAATGAAACGTCTGCAAGCAAACAATCAAGCTCAGAGAGCACCAAAGATTCCACAGTTCAGCCCTGAGCTACATATATTCTCTTCTATTGAAATATTTTCTAATTAAAATATTTTTTTCATTGAACTTTAAACAGGAACATTAACTTTATTATAATCAGTTTGAAACAATAACAAGAGCTATCACTTTTGCAGACAGAAAGAATTCTGTTCAAATATGGTCATCAACAATATAATAAAGATAACATTTATAACAAACTTGGTTTATCCCTGTTTGAATAGGACCGTTTTTATTAAGGTGACCTAATAGGGAAATAAAGAAATATGATAATTAAATCATGGAGAAAATCTATCTATGTGGTTGCTGAGAGTCAACAAAGATTGATGGCATGTAATCAATCAAATGTATTCACTGCTGAGCATAGTGGAAGGAAGAAAGGAAAGAATGAAAGAGAGATAGATACTGTAGACACAGACATTAAATTTCTCTCACTTGAAGAGAAAGAATTAGAATCAAGAATAGTATTGATACATTGGTAGTGTGCCTGGACATTATAAAATAAGTTATTAAAATCATGCATTACATGAATGGCCATGGAAAAAAATCAGATGCAAAGATGTTGGAGTAAGGAAACAGGATTAGATAAGAAAAATCATATTAACTAGGAATAACATTAGTTGCATTCACACAGTATAGGCCATCTGAGTGATGCTATGGAAGTCTTGAAGTATCTCAGGGCCTGGAGGCTGGGCGGGTCAGGATGGGCACCACAGGCTTCAACCAAACCCAAACAAGACTGAGTGGGGACCTTCCATGTTTGGTTCTGGGTGGGGTGGGACTGCCTCAGATGTGTAGTCTGGAGGTCCTCTTGGACTCATGGGTCCTGCCTGAAGAGCAGGTGGCAGCCATGGCTAGGAGGTTCTTTGCACAGCTTTGAGTTGTGTATCAGTTGTGCCCATCCCTGGACTGGGGTGTCCTGTTCATGGTTGTGTCCCAGAGTCCACTGGAGTTGGGCAGCCAATTAATTTAAGTTTAAATAAAATAAATAAATAAAACAAAAAATGTTATTGTGACCTCCCATTTGGACCTTTGCAATGCAGTCTACATGGGGCTGTCCTTGAACAACACTCAGAAGCTTCAGCTGGTATAGAATGTGGCAGTGTGGGTGTCAGCTTTTCAGCACATGTGACACTACTGCTTTGTGAGCCGTACTGGTTACCACTTTGCTTCTGGGCACAATTCAAGGTGCTGGTAGACACCTGTAAAGCCCTACTTGGCTTGGGGCTGAAGTAGTTAGAGGACCATCTCTTCCTGATTGTTTCTATCCATCCTACTTATTCTGGCAGGAGAGGCATGTTGTGGGTACTGTCAGCCAAGGAGGGTTGGATGCTGGCACTGTGAAGAAGAGCCTTTTCTGCCATGACATCCATCCTCTGGAACATCATCCCTCCTGAGATTAGGTTGGCCCCCATCCTGCTGACCTTTCATGAGGCCCTGAAGACCTGGTTCTGTGCTCGAGCCTGGGACTCCGGCTGTGTGACAGAGCCCATGTCCTGGCTGTGCTGAGGGCTTTTTCAGATTCTCTGGTACCTCATGATCCCTCATCCCCAGCTTCCTTGGAAGAGCATGGTTCATCTAACACAATCAGTTGTGAGGTGTGTACAAGCAACTCTTTTTTTTTTTAATGTTAGCAAAAGATTATAGAGGCAAGATCTAGTCATCTTCTGTATTTATTTTTCTCTCATATGTATACATATATGCAGTATGTGGAAAAAATTATGGAACAGAACATCTGTGAGTAGTTCCTTAGACTCCTTTAAAAGAGGTACAGAAGAAGCTAGATTGCACTTACTTGTTTACTTTACTTACAAAGTTGCTAGATATACAACTTTGGTTGTTTCGGGCCTGAACCTGTTTCACAGGAGGGTCCATTCTTGTGAACTGATCTCTCTCTCTTTCTCTCTCTCTCTCTTTCTCTCAAAAAAAAAAAAGAGGGAGATGAGGGTTACAAAGAGCATCTGTTCAGAAATCTGTTTGTGTACTAGCCATGGCCATTTTATTGACAATAATTTCTGCTCTGATAGTTTCTTACTGAATGGTGTTTGGGCCTAATCCCATGTCTCTTCATGGTCTTAGTGTAGAAAATAGTAACTCTTGTTTCCAGGCAGAATGATTTACCTCCAGTTACACAAAATGGGGGGGGGGGTTTAAAAAACACAACCCATATTTATGTTACTGAACAAGATGTGTATTTCACTTCCTGAGATGCTTCAGTTAACAATGAGTAGATCTACACTACTCTACTCATTTGAGGACAAAAAATGAAATTTACAAAGGTAGTTTCTGTCTTGAAACCATGGCAGAAGCTGATACTGTAGTGTGTACGAGTAGACACACTCTGCTATTACCCACAGTTTGGACCAACAACCGCAACTCCTCTCCTCTCATTGAGAGAAAAGAAGATGGAAGGGACTTTTGAGTAAATCCACTACAGGTGAACTTTCCCTTTCCCCAGACCCAATTTTATTACCACCAAATGCTCAATGGGGGGGGGGGGAATCTGAGGAAAGACTCTTCCAGATGTTGGTATGCTGATATTGGCTGTTCCCCGTTCTAATTTTATTGTGAACCACCCAGAGTTCCCCAATGGGAGGAAATGGGTGGGGACAAATTAATTAATTAATTAAATAAAGAAATATTTTATTGGCCATCATTGCAATCCTACATAGTAAGCTTTTTATTCTGCAAGGCAGGCTATAAATTATAGGGATAAATAATAATATTGGATCCTAGTTTTTTTGGCAAATCTGTTAGCATTCCCCCAGCCATTTGCAACTACACATTTCCATGTCATGCCTAGAAGGGTGGGGTCAACGGTGGGGTAACTGTGTAGAATGGGGTAGAATACAGTTTAAACTGAAAACAGTTTTGGGTCTGTTTGGGGTTATTATCTGCTCTTCTTCTTTGTCATTCTACAAAAAGAGAGAGAGAGCATACGTAGAAGAGCCGAAAGGCTCTCTCCATTACAATATTCCCTGCCAAGGCCTGGAAACTCCAAATAAATCTCCTAACTCTGCTTGGCTGCAATACCTAAGCCACACCTGTCATTACCAGCCGGACCAATGGAAAAGGAAGAGTAATGTAATGATGTCTTGCCACTTCTCTGTGTGCGCAAGGACTTCCAATGAAGGGCATGGGAGCTCTTTCCGGTAGCTGAAAGTTATTTGACTGGGTTACTGTTAAACAGGAGGGGTGAAGAAGGTCAACAGTAAGCCAGTCTTTGCCAGCCAAGAGAGCCTTCCAGATATGTTAAACAGCAAAACCTGTTGTGAGTAACTTTGGCCATGGGAGCCGCAGGCACTGGAGTTTCAGAGACATCTCCAGGCAAAGGGAGACTCCTATCAGCAAATTAGAGTGAGAAGAAGCAAGTTAGTTAGACACTAGTTGTGCAAATCTTTTGAAGGAGATGTTTTGCAATGTGTGGCAGAAAGAAGGGAGGTTTTTTTTTTTTTTTTACATGCTCACATGGTTGTTCTGAGAGCCTCTTCAAGCTGCCACACTGTGTGTGTGCATTCACATCTCGTTGCTTTGCCCTTGCACATTGCACATTGCAAAGCACGTCTTCCCAAATGCACCTCTTTCAAAGGATTTGCACAGCCCTGGTGGGAGCCAAAGAAACTATATCACACCAACCAGCAGCAGCTGAAGAAATGCAGAACTGACACAATTGCTCGGTACCACTTCTTTGGAGATGAAAAGCAGCCACATACCAATATGCAAAATGCTCTGATTGATCCACATTGGTCAAAAGCAAAGAATTTCTGAGATGTTTCTGTGATCCCATAACAGACTGTATGTGGCCAAAAGAAGGACAGATTTTTCTTTTTCTTTTTTCTTTTAAAGATGTTCTTGGCATCCAGCAAGTGAAAGACAACTGGGTATTATGCCAGATAAATTGCTGGAATCACTGCACAGCATGTCAACTCCAGTTGCTTGGAAAGTGCATTCATATTTTGTGTAGAATTATCTTTCCAGCCAGCACAACAAAAAGATCAGATACCACAGTTTCCAGGTAGTGTTTAGAAATCTCAGTTGCCCATCCTAACCCAGCTGGTGCAAGGGAATACTCCCCAAGCCAAATTAATCTCTAACATTTTCTGCACGGAGCTGTCCCCTTTGGCCTTTTATAATATGCATACGAAGAAACTATGGTAGTAATCAAATTTTAAACACATGGAGAAGGGGTTGTGCAGCAAAGGAAGCTTAAAATAAAACTACCTCCTGGCAGTCAGTATCCAGACTTTGTTGGGAAAGGGAAAATGCTGCTTGCTTTCTCTACATTTTATTGATTTTTTTTTCTTTTAACGTAATGTAATTTAGTTTAGTAGTACTACTGATGATGGTGATGATGAAGATGAGGATGCTTAACTCAAAAGCTTGTGGCTCAAAATCTCATAGAAAGAAAATAAAATTTGCTGACCTTCTGAAAAGGGCAGTGTGAATTCTCTCAGGATGGCACCTTGTATTCAAGTGCCTAAAACCTTTTTATTTTTAGGGGTGGATACCTGAGAAATTTATCTCAAATAATGTAAGGACTTTCTGATTTTTAACTCTGCCAGGTTGGAAGAATCATTTCAGTTCATATCTTACTAGCAACACTACTGACCTGTCAATCAATTGCAATAACCATCTTTGGGGGATTATGAGTCTTTCCCCACTTGCATCAAACCATGGTATAGACATGGCTTGGTGACATACTTTTCCTGCCATGGTGATATAACGCTGTCTTCATCTCAAGCCCAGTCCATGAATGATGCAAGCTTAGTTCATACACAGGTGTTAAAGTAGTATTTTCCTCTTTATTTTGACAGCTTCCCAGGTCAGCCTGAAGGGGCAATCTCTGCACGTTTTCTCACCCATGGCTGGGTAAAGCAGTAGAAGTAAGATCACAACTGGCAATGGAGACAACACATGTCATGCACATACAGTATTGTTCTCTGCTGGTTCATGAGATGGAATGTATCCTTGAGGAGTGGGGTGATGTGATGGATCTTGGAGCTGAAGGAGAAGAGGGCACATTCCAGGGAGATATGCGTTCTCACAGCATTGAAAGCCTTGACCGGACAACAAAGAAAGTTAGGCTGGCCCTGTGTTAGAGTCCTAGGCATAGTTTTCCCCTTAGATCAGTTAGGGTACCTTTAGTCTGGCAAGATTCTGTATATGGTGAGGACAATAAAGAAACTATAGAGTTGCAACTCCAGCTCAGCACTGTTCTTCACCAGTTTTCCTGACAGTTCAAGGATGGATGGGAGAATCATAATTATTGTCTTCCCATCTCTCCTATTTCCTAGGAAATGGTGCTCATCCATTCTTCATTTCACCTGGGATGGAATGTCATCACCAGATGTCCTCTACATCCTTTTTACTCTAGACCATAGGAACCAAAAAGCTGCTGGTGTTTAAACACACACATATTAAAGTCAATTCTTCCAAATTAAATGGGCTAAATCCCAGGTGACTTATCTATGCCATCTAAGGTCCACATTCAATATTTAACTCCATATTTGTGTCATGCAGTTGGGGAAAATTAGGCATCCACCTGTTACTGATTGCCATATTTTTGTGAGAACTTTCCAATATAATATGCTCTGAACGGAGTCTATTCCTATTTTGGGAAGAAAAATATGTTTGGAGGATTTTGTAATTTTGTAATAGTTCTAATTCTGTGGGAAGGACATACAGGTCATTGTCTTGCTAATCAGAGTCATATAGCTTCCCATCCTGCTTTCTCCCTCTTTCTTTCTCTTTTTCTGGTCTCAAAAATGTCTTTTATTGTACAGTGTATGTCATTGCACACTCACTTGAACATTAGGAAAGTTAAAAAAAACAACAACATTTCATTTCTGCCAGAAAACCATCTATTTTGAGTCTTTACCTTGGCTGGCATCTCACTTTGCTCTTGAGGAGTTGACACCATAATTAATTATATTTCTTTGTTTAGTAGAAGTGAAATTCAGTCTTGGCTTTACTATATCTCAGGGATGATCCCATTTGAAAAATACACATCTCACATTGATAATACCTAAACAGAAGAAACTTACAATGAGATTAGGAGCTGATTCTGTACTTCATGACTGTCTTGGTATTTGTTAATTCCTGGAATCCCTCAGCACAAAAGTGATTTCAAAAAGATGAAGATTTTATCTCCATGTGATCCTCTCTGATTCCCACAGAAAGGGTATACAGAAGAGAGATATCACTGGTGAAAATCTAAGTTACAACAGTTATCATACGATCATTTTCAGCTTATTGTGGAAAAGGCCTGCTTATTACTGCCATGAAAGTTGATCCTAGCCTGGCCTAGAACATGCTTGCACTAAGTGTGACCCACCAAGGCACATGGAGCCCATCAGTTATGTAGGATGGCTCCAAAGAAGCATAATTAAACTCCTTTTGGCTTTCTACACAAGAAAATGAGGGGTTCATTTATATCCTAAGAACTTAGTATGTTGTTTCTAATTTGATGGTGGTTACACCTTGAGCAGGCCTGACACTGTATCTTCTTTATTCTGACCAATTCTAATGGATCCCATCTGTTTTCTGGAAATTCTGAAATTTTCCCAGTTTTCAGTTTTCCTTCAGCAAGGTCATCGTTCAACATCAAAACAATTCCATTGCTCAGCAATGTTTTTTCTCTTTACATTTTTCCATAAGCATCTAACCCTCACGTCTCCAAAGTGTATGGTCCTTCTAATGCATGCTTTCCTGTGTTGTCAGTTTGCTACATGGCTTCTACATTCGGATAATTTACACTCTGGACCTAACAGCCTTGTGGTGGCCCCACTCTAGACTTCTGATCTTCCTGGGGACTAGTGACAGGTATCACATCTTTCAAAAATGTAAGTATTCTCCTTGGAAGCCCTGCTGCTCATTTCAGCTGTAGGAAGCCAATGTCAGACCTACAAGGCAGACCAAGCCAAGAAAGAGGACCCACGGAAGACTAAAAACTATTTTATTAATTCTATTATTAGTTTCTTAATGTATTATTTATGAAGGTTGGCTGCAGTAACACAATCTTGCAAGTCTGACTGTGCTTCCCCTCCTTATTTATACTAATGTGAATTAGGGGGTGTCTGTCTGAGTCATTTTTGTAATCCTCCCCCATTGCTTGGACTTAAGCATTGTTTCCCTTGCTGCTTTGGTAACAGATCTTTTTTCTCCCCACCAAGGTCATCCTCTTTACTCTCTACACCCTGAACTTCTGTAAAAGTTCAGCCCTGATGATAAGCTTCAGGTTCTGACAATGCTTTTATACTGATATTGGACTTACAGGACTAAATCTCTGATTTAGACCTTAATTATTGAATATTGGCTGTAAGTACTGTCTACTGGATTTTCACCCAGAATTGTTTGATAATGCTCCTTCTTTTACTTGATGAACCCTCAAACAGGACATCTCTAACAATTAAACATGCAGGAGAGTGCTGGTATAATGAGGTCTTATGACCCAATAATTCATTTGTGGATGAGACTCCTCCATATGGTGATGTTCACCCATCACAGATCCACAGCTTGTGTATTGGTGGCTGATGCTTCAAAGGTGCAGCCTAGCGTGCCTTAATATCAGATCCCTGGATTAATAATATCGTTAAAAAATAAAATAAAGTGGAAAGGTAGCATGGAAAGGAAGAGGGTGCAGAACATGTAGGTTGTAGTTCTGCAGGGTAACATGTCAGGAGAAAGGAAGTGAGGATTCTACTTCCAACCTCAACACAGGTCAAATCTTCCACTTTCTACCAGCCTTTCCCAGCATGAGTATGAGACATTTATATGCCATCAGGCATACACCAGTTCAGAGCTATTCCTTATGTACTTTATATTTATTTTTAAAGAGAAATGGATGTATTCCCATATCTTTTTTTCTTTTAAATTTAAAGAGATAGATGGGATATAATATGGGGTGTGTGTGTATATACAGAATATATATACACACATACACACACACATATACACATGCATACGTACTTTGAACTGTTAGTAAGTCTATAAATACCAGAGTCTCACTATGTAAAATCAGAATGGAAAACACTAATTTAATAATTGTAAATTGTGTGCTCAACATAGTTGATTAATTTGCTGTGTTGTGGGAGCCTTATTTTGTGTTTGTCTTTTTTTTTCTTTTAATTTTAGATGTTCATGTATTTTATCTTCAGCTAAATATTATTATAAATTCTGACACAAGAGCAATTTGCATAACAATTGGTCACAAGGAGTAATTCATTAATATGCAACAAAGTACTAGTCTACAGAGTGCCTGGAGCTATTGTAAACTTCATTTTGCTTTTAGATGGAAATTTGTTAGAGTGGAAATATAACTATGTGTAATGTTACTAATCAGTCCCAAGGAGTACTTGACCTAAATATTATAAAAATCTCTTCATTCCGACCTGTAGCCTTACCTTGATTTGCCCTGTATAAAATGATTCTGTGTTGCCTTTAATCACTCTTGTAGCATTCTGTTCAATACTTTCTCTTTGAAGCATTTGAAGAATGTGAACAGTCCAACATTATTTCCACTTCTAAACACACTTACATGGACATTCCTTTAATTTAACAGGGTCTTCCAAGTAGACTCTGATTAGGCTTAGGAATTAGCAAGATTTGTTTGTGCTCAGAGTAAGATTTTACCATACTACAGTATTTCGAAGCACACTTCACTTGTGCAAAGTAGAACAAAAGATGGGACGATACTTCCTCCTAGATAGCACAACAAATTTCCAAATCTTAGTTTGTTTGTCCCAGAGACAGTTGGGAAAGTCAGAGGTTCTCAATGCAATTTGCCAATGCAAATTGAAGGAATTAGATGTCCAATCCAGATGAGGAGGCAGGAGGATTAATCAACCTGTTTTGTGTGTTTGATCTGGACCCACTCCCAATCTCCTTTGTTTTTAAAAGAAAGAAAGAAAATGCTGCTAGCTACAGCTTTAAAGTAATGTGCATCTTGACCCTCATTAACATTTGCTAGGGCAGCGTGATTAAGCACTCAGCTGTATAAGGATCCAGATAGAAGAAGGAAAAAAAAGGAGATATTCCATCCAAAATAAAGTGTTTTTCTAAGGAAGGTTTGCTTCTTAACCTAGTTCAATAAACCTATAAACTCAGTCTCCATTGTCAGAAGAGGATCCAGGTTTTCTTTGGAGATCAAGATAAACAGCTACCTCAGTCTAAAAGAGACAAAGGAGAAATGCCTGTATAAACTTTTCAAACAGTTGGCTCTGGGAGGACAGCTTGGCCCATCTGGGAAAAAGAGGCTTCCAATCAAATCAATTAAATTAAATTAATTAAACTCTGAACATCCTCAGTTTTCCCAGGACTGACAGGTAACAGCAGTTTGTTCAGTGTTTGCTCATGGAAGTATCTGGAAGAATACAGATATGTAGAGATATTTTCCTTTCTTCTCTTCCAGGGAATCTGTGTGGACTCACATGAGATTCCTATGCAATTGTTTGCCCTAAGAACCATGGAAATAAGGGGCCTCAGAATGGAGAGGAGGATATGGGAAATGTATAGGAGTTTACCGTGAAGCTCATGCATTTCCAGTAGGAAAAAAAAGCAGTAAACATGGAATGTTTGTGTGGGTGTGTACACACACACACACACACACAAACATTCTGATATAGATAGATATATTGTGTGTGAGTGTGTGTGTATCAGTAATATCTGTGTGTTGGTCCATCCATCCATCCCCCCTTAAGGTGCATATTTGCCTTGACTTCAGTCTGAAGAGTAGAAGGTGTCACCTGGGTCCCATGCAGAAGAGTAAATGGCCTCATTCGATCTGTAAGAAAACCTTCCAAATTTCAGTATCAGATGCATAGAAGCATGCAATGGGCCTCTTCTCTTTGGGAGAGAAAAAGTTTGTTTCCAGTGCTCATTCAAATTTTACAAACTTGTGTTCACAGAAAGGGTGCAAGACAAAACTAAATGGGACTAATGAGTCATTGAAGCAGGTTCTTTACTCAGAAGCATCTTACTTTTGCTTAGTGGATTTGCTTTGTGGGCACCTTGCTCTTACAACAACATTTGAGTAGGGCTGTGTGCAGTAGTAGTAGTTAGTCTTTATTAAGTGGTCATTAACCAGCAGAAGGAAATTAGTATTCAAATATCAAAGTATCAGAAACTAAATTGACAATATCAGGGTAATTAGGAAAGGTACATCATTTTGGCTAAAAGACAATATTAAACCAAGATATGCTAAGGGGCTTGCTCAGGCTACACATACACAACAGCAACAACAACAACTGAAACAGATTAAAATTAGCGATCTGGATAATATGAAGTTTAAAATAGCAATATAAAATGCAAATACAATGCATACATACCCACACACACCCACACCCACAATTACATCTACCCATCCATCCATCCATCCATGCATATCCAAAAGGGGTTTAAAAATTATCAACTTTTCTTACAGCCCTGTCAAATGTGGGACATGTATGTATGTATGTGTGTGAATGGAACTGTTGACATGTTTTAGAGAATGTTCCAGACATACTTCTTGAACTCTAATCCAGCAGTGCAACAGTTCTAATCTCCCCCAGTTCCTGACCAGTGTTGGGAATGTCCATGTGTGAATTGTCCACCTGTGTGTTGTGCAGAGGTCTGCTCCTTTCTTAAGCAGATCAATTGGCAGTTGAAGGCACAGAAACAGCCCAAGGTCTTCCCCCCACCTTCCTCTCCTCCTGCTCAGTGAGCAGACCAGGTCTATCCCTGCAGGATGTGAGAAATTGCTGTCTTGGTCTGTAGGGGACTTGTGATGGCTGCATAGGAAAATAGAACTAATTAGCCAGCAAGAAGCAGATCCCATTAGGAGGGTAGGTAAAATGGGCAGAATGAAAGAGGAAATGTTAAATGGTTGCTCATTCAAAGTAAGCAAGAGTGCAACAAGGAGGGAATGGAGTGTAACCAATTTTCTTTTTTTGTTTCTTTTGTGGAAAGAATGCCTGATGGTATGAATGAAGAAATCCCTAAAAATAGCACAGGAGAGAAATCTGCTTATTTCTATCATTTTAACAACCTTTCTTAAAAAAAAAAAAAATCAAGAATATCTTCTATCAAGAGTACACTTTGAAACCATCATTCAATGATTAGCATCATTTTTATTATCCCCCTTAAGTGACAAGCAGTGCAATTCCTATATATGTTTACTGAAAAAAATTGTGATTGTCTCTACTGATTGGCTTACTCCACTATTTTATTTAGGATTATACCCATTGCCTTCTGAAGTATTTGTGCATTGTACAAATGACACACTATCTATACACCAAAACCCCAAATGAATCTTTTTGTTGTTTAACCAAACCAGGTCACAGTAATTATAGAGGTGTGAAAGGCAGTTTTTTTTTTTTTTTAAGTAAAATAACATTCAGCTTGAACAAGGATGAGATTATTGGTTTTTTGCTTACATTTTATGAAGATACATGCCATCATTGTGGCACACTCTATCTATCACCTGTGGGTTTTTTTTGTTTTTTTTTTCATTTGGAGAGATGTGTCTAGAAATCTAGGCTTTCCTGGAATAAGCTGTGTATTCAAGTGGAACAGGTCTTTGTGTAAGATAGGGAAAACTCACGTTCAAGGCCCCACATGACCCCAGAGACCACCAAATGACTTTGGTGAGAAAGCAGTTGCTTTCTCTCATTCAATCTCCTTCCCAGGTTTGTTGTGGGGATCAAGTGAGGAAAGATCCCAAGGAGCTCTTGAGACCAAAAGTAGCTTATTAATTCCATTTACCGTGAGATGATGCAGAATTCCCTCAGAGCTTCTTCTGGTCAGAACTGCTGACAAGAACACAGTTCCCCATTATTCTGAGGTAGAAAATAAAATGGAAATTGTAGCATAAGTCCTGAAATAAGCTCATCATCATCATCATCATCATCATCATTATCATCATCATCATCACCCACACAAGGAATCAACCCAAACTCAGCTCTAATCACAATATGATGGAGCTCCTTCCATTTCATATTCCTCCCCCACAATCTGAAGTCCACTGTTTCCCACTCAAATGTCCATCCATACAGACAGAAAGGCAAGAACAAAAAGCAAGGTTAATATGAGTGAAGATAGGACTGCTCTGGGGGCATTGCCTGAGTGCGGCAGTGTTTCTCTTTATTCCCCACCCTCCACCCCTGCAAGGCTGTGAAGCAGATAACCATGGAATTTGGTGATATGAACCAGCCCTCATTTCTGTTAAATTCTGAGATTATTTTGCCCGCCTTTCACATCTCAGAAAGCTGTATGTTGATCTACAACTTAGCTGCTGCAAAGCAGCCATCTTCCTCGGGATAAAAATAAACTCCCAGCACCTTGCGGGAGCTCCTGGTCATCAGCTTCCCATCTGAACTCAGCACGATCAATTGTTGTGAGTGAAAGTGACAGTTGCAGGTGTTCTATTTTTCCTTTTTTCCTTTTTTTCCCACAGCAATGAAAATATTGCATTGATGTTCCCTTTGTGCACTGTGATAGAGTGACACATCTGACAGAAATGGCACATTTTCCAATTTCTCCCCCAAAAAGAATACAAATGCTCTAATGGTGCATGCAAGCTGGCTTGGCAGGAATACCGTACTCCCCTTCCTATTCAAACTGGGAGCAAACAGGGCCAAGAGAGAAATTGCTGGCTAGTTGCAACTGTGAACGTTGCTCATCCTTATAACCTTAACTAATGAATTGCCAGCGCACAGGATCTAGTCCTTTCAAATCATAGACAAGTGGTCTGAATTTCCTTCTAAAAAAATGCATTTTCTATAAGAACACAGGGGATTTTGTGGTGGTCCTCATGGAATTGACCAGTCCAGCTTCTGTGGCACGGGAGTTGGGGAGGCAGAACAGCCCCTAGGGATCCCTGCTCTGATCTTTTCATGTAATCCCAGCAAAAAAGCAGTGAGGAATGTAGAGCTGAGTTCATTTCAGAGGTGGGGGCAACAGAAGTTGCTGGACCAGAAAAAAGAACCAGTGGTCTGCAAGCATCATCCCTTGTAAAGGATCACGGCTGCTCTTCCTACAGAGTTCCTTTATAAAGCTGCCTTTAGAATGCATACAGTGTGTGCATTTAACACTCAGTGATGGGTTGCTACATTTCAGAAGGTTGGATTTTCAAAGCTGCTCCTTACTGTGTTGGAAAGCTACCATGTAAGCATTGGGGGCATGTAGCTGAGCAGCTGTGGATTTTCATCTAGTGGATTTTCATCTTCTACAGGACATCAGGGAATATAGAGCAGGCATACATGGCAGCCATTGAGCAATCAGAACCATTGCTCCTCAGGAGATAAAGATGCTTTGGCATTCTATTCTCCTCTTCCGCTCCGCCCAGCACTTTCTCATCTTATGCTGGCTATTCTTTTTCTCTTGGAACAAGGAACGTGAACACATTTTAAATGTGAGCCAGACAGGCAGGAATGATATAGGTGGCTGCTGTTGTCACATCTCCTTTGGCCCTACTCAATTTCGATGGAATGTTTTTGATTGCAAAGAGATAGCTTTCTGCCTAGGTTATCTACTACTTTTCATTCTAAATGCAGAGGAAGCTCATTTGCAAGATTATCTAATTAGCAGCCAGCTTGATCAGTGAAATTTTAAAAGGAGTGACTGGCTAGCTTGTTCCTGGTCTGCGAAAGGTATTGTTCCCAGCAGCTGGTGTCATATACTTCAAACATGGACCAGATGCTACAGTGTAAAATAATCCTTCCTTAAACAAAATTAAATACCCTACTAAATTGATAGTCTCAATGTTGTCATCTGCTTAATGAGAGGAGATAACCCTTGATATATTTTACAGTGGTTTTAAGCGAAGAAAAAAGTTGCAAGAGTAACTGATAAATCTGAAATAAGGTTAGATTTCCTTTCAATTGACTTACAGCCAGAGACATGTTCTTAGTTATTGCTGGTGTTTTAATTTTCTCTGTTTAAGCTACGGATGGTGACATTTTTGTTAACCTCTAGTGACAGTTGGTGATGTGAAATATATTTGTTCAAAGGGACAAATGGTTGAGTAGTAGTTGTAAATGTGCAACCACTGTTCTGTTGGTGGTAAATACTGAGATACTCATCTTTGTGTTTCTTAGGTGCACATTCTGTAGGAAATACGTTCTGAATTCCACTGAGATAAGAATATGCCATCTTGAGATGAATGAGATTTACCTTTGAGTAGAACCATGCTACAAATATGCAACATACCTAGAGTTGTCAATCCTAGGGTGTGTTGTAAATGAAGGTAAATGACCTGAAGATGGTCAATTTCCTGAATTGATTTCCAGATGTTGGTGATGACCTTTGAATTCCTGCTCTGCTTGATAGTTTGGACCAGCCTTTCTCAACTTTTTGACCCCGGAGGAACCCTTGAAATATTTTTCAGGCCTCATGAAACTCCTGCCCATTCAAGCTCAAATATAGGCCAGAAGTTACAAACTTGTATTTGTTTCATGGGTAGGCCTGCATACATGCATTAACAGTGTTCTTAAACTAAAAATAAAGAATGAAACTTACCTCTTTAATGTGAAGTTGCCTGATTTTGAAATATATTGTTTAGATAAATTGTGATCTCCCAGGGAAGCCCTAGTGACTTCTCACAGGACTCTGGTTGGGAAACCCTGGTTTGGACAGTGGTTCAGCCACACTACCAGTTAAGACTGGCAGGTAGAACTGTCCTCAGCATCCAGGGAAGATCAGCTCCCCTACAGAAGGATCTAGAATAAATTGCCAATAGAGAATATAACTGGATTCAGATCAAACATAATTAGTTTTTTTTTAAGCTGGTTATACAAGTGGCTAGTGAATCATGCTTTATGTCTTACTCTGATGTATGATTTCAGTCCAATTGTGCATTTTCAACACCTCAAGGCAAAACATCCTAGATTTCGTCTAACATGTGAATCACATCTGTTAAGCTATCTCCCTTTCCATGTTTAGGACTATGTTAAGGTTACCCAAAAATAGAATTATTGCAAAAGTTTGTACTTGGAGTTGGGTGAAATTAAGATAATTTTTGCATAGTTCCTCAAAAAAGAGGGTACGTTCATTAAACATGCTTTAAATTGGAAATACAAGCTGTTTTCAGATGAGACATCCATGTGTACATTTCAGCAGGGAAGCAGTTTCTTTGCTCTCCAAGCTCCTGAGCATCTGGTCTCCATGCACAGAGTACAGTTGTTTAGATGTCCTTCATGTGAATGGCATCCTGATAATAATCTGTCTCTTCAGTGACATCACAGCATGAATTTGGAGATGTATCTCCTGAAAAGGGCTATGGTGAACCCTTGTGACAAGCTAAATACTATACAGTGCAGTTGTTTGTCCCAAACCTGGTGAATGCCAACAATCCAGTTTTAACATTCTGCATAAATGTTCACAAGGTTTTGGAGAGTTTCTCTCACCTGTGCAGTACTGGCCCTTTGGAAATACTCATTTCGTTTGCTCACAGAAGACAACTGCCTTAGGCATAGCTTTCAGTGCATCAGGTATTCACTTACTGTATATTAAAAACTCAATTAACCATGTTAGGCTTGGAGAGTTATGGGGCCCAGAAGAGAAACTTCAGCGATATAAAAACAAATTTAATGAGTCAAGTTATTTTAAAACCTATTACCATTTCCATAACATTCCTTGGCTTAAAACAGTATCAGTGATGGTAGCATTAATCCCTTTGTTCTTGGACACGGTACCATTTTTTAGAAGGAGAGAGAAGGGAAGGGAGGGGAGGGGAGGGGAGGGGAGAGAGGGAGGACCATCAGAAATTGGACACCAACAGATGGCAAAATGTGCAATCCTTTCCATAGAAATGGAGTTCTAGTTTACTTTCCTTACCTAGTTTCAAATTACAACATTACCATTTATGTTTAGAACAGGTGGAGCTAAGTTATAAAGTTATCAAAATGGTTTCATGCAACACACCAGATGAGATGTGCTTGGTCACATATAATAACAAGAGGGGAGGGACATAAGGAGAACAAGCAAGAAACGTGCTGTGGCTCCATAACTTTTGAATGAGTTTGTGGCCCAGGTTGTGTTACTTTTGGGGGGCGGGGGATTTTATAGCACTTTTTTTTTTCTTTTTTGCTGGAATAGTGCATGATTGAGAAAAGATGCCATGAGACTCTCTGGTAGGACGATCTTAATTTTTAAAAGCCATACCATTCACTGAAAACATCTGTAACTCATTTCATTTATGTAGCCACTGTAAAATGCCTATCAAAGTTGTCCCGCCAGAGATACATTCAGTGGCTTTAGTGCTATTGGGCAGAAGCAAAAGGTTTGCAGGTGTAGATCTGCCACATAAAAAACATGTTTTATGAGAGCCAGCAGACATGATTCTTTCAGCGCACATGATTCAGCCAGAGCCAGGTGCAAAGGCAAAGGAAGCCTACTGTACATCAAATCCCAATCAGGAAAACCCATGATCACAAATCCAAATCTCTGACTTGGGGTTTTATCAGGTTGGGGAGACTGGTCAGCTTGTTCCTCTCCTTCTTCTCCACAACGCATATTTGTTTTTATTCTTCCTGCACTGCTCCAGCTTGTCATTTTTGAACCTTTCTGCTCTTCTAAAAACCCTTTGCAGGCCAGTTCTCCAGGTGGCCCATCTAGTGTATATTTGTAACTATAGTTTGGCAGACCAAGAGACACCAGCAGGGTGTCTTCATAGCTACTTGGACTTAAGCCCCACTGAGTTCAGTGGAATTTCTGCTCATATAAATTTGCAGAGGATTACAGTCTAAGTGATATTTATGAACAACATAAAGCTCTGAGATAGAATTACAATTAGTACTTTCTTAAATAAATGGAGTGTGAGATTGGTTTGGGGTGTGAGTGTGCAAAAGAAGATAATCCAACACTACAGAATGTTCTTATATGTATGGACATGCCCAATGTTTTTGATGTCATTTCAAAAAGCTGCTCTCAAGGACGAGAAGTTATCAGTTTTGTTTCTCTGCTGGAGATTGTACTCCATCCTTTTAATGAGCACCTTCAGTATTTTACCTGAAAATTAACCTCTTTTAATCCTTCCTTTTCAAATCCCCTCAGAAAACATTGCAATTTGTTTTGCAATTGGTTGGCTGAATTTATTGTATCATGCTTTTGGCTAGTTTCAGAGGGAATTATATCAAGAACGATAATGAGTTAGATACTTGAAAGATTGCATGAGCTCTTGGGGGACTTCCAACCAGTTTTCTTTGTTAATCTGATATATGTTTTTCTTCTCTTGCTCTGCAAAGTGTTTTGTGCACACCAAGGACAAAATTTAAGTTCTGAACTAATAAACTCTTAAGAGGCAGAGTCCTTGCTAATTATAATTTCCCTCTGCTTCTTTTTTGTCCCTTTGTAATCGCAGTAACAGTTTTTACACCTTGTCAGGCATTCAGGAACTTCCATCTGTGCATTTGTGAAATAAACCCATCTGTACAGCTGATTAAAAATTGGATGCCATCCACGTTCTGCCTGTGCCCTGAAAGAGAAATGCTGAAGCCGTTGTTCTTATACAGGTTGGATATGGAATAAAATGCAGAAGCTAATGCTAACAGGATCCCCATTTTAATGTAGTCATTCAGATTTAATAATAGTCTGAAATGAAGACATGAAAATGTTAAGTGTGACCAATTAAAAAGATTCCACATTTGTGTTTATGGTTGTTTTTCTTGCTGCAGTACCTTTGTTGATACTACTACTAACAGAGATGTAAAAGCCAAGGTGAATAATTTTTATTATCTTTTTAAAGCCTTAGTTTTGTTTAATTCATCCTGTTTTGCTTCTGAACTTTCTCCAGAAGAGAGACAGTGATTCATGTAGACATCTTCCTCACATTATGTCTTTAGTGATAATGTGAGAGAACAATTACATTCTAATCATCATGGCCAAATACAGTGTAGATATCTAATCAACTGATATCTCCCACTGGGAACTCAAACATCCACCGAGCCATGTCTACAGTTCACCTGCAAATCTTGAAAGGTGTTAAATAAATCTCAATCAATCCAGGAATTTATTTATTTGAAGATATACATGCTCTCTGGATCCCACTGCTACTTTCTGCTTATCAGAAGAGTGGAAATAATATCTGTCCCATTAACAAGTCAGTTACATTAAATTGATCCAATACTTTTGTATTGATTGGAGTGTGTAAGTATAATGTATAAACCTAGGAAATGCTGGCTTGATTCATGTTGCAGCCATGAAAGTGTAGAATCAGGATTAACCAATTATTTCTGTGCTGGTGCCTAAACTTCATTCAGAATTATTTCAGTTCTCTCAGAGCATCCAAACACCATGGGGAAGTTTGCACAAATGCTTTGCCTTCGTACAGCTCCCTCCGTAACAACTGTTTTCAAATACAGTTCCCCCCACCCAGTAGTGTGAATGTTTGAATTTCATCTTAGATAAATGGAAAATGTGTGGATGGCCAATTTCAAAGAAGATTAGACAAATCCATGCTGGATAAAGCTGTCAGTGGGTCCTAGTCATAAAGGCAGTAACTTACCTCCAAGATCTAAGGTAGGTTTCTGGGTATCAAGAGCTACTGGGGAATAACAGTGGGTGCTACCCTTAAATGCTTGTGATCTTCCCCAAGACTATTGTGGTTAGCCCATGTGGAAAACAGAAGCGGCACTTGATAGGCCTTTGGTCAGATTCAGGTTCAGTTTGCTGATTTTATATTTTAGGTGATGGAAAAAATAAAGCATATGTGAGAATAAATTAAATACTTTGTGAATAGTTCACCATTAATCAGATAGGAAGGATGCTTGGTGTCCCTTGGTGGTTTAAAGTATTTCTTGGTAAGTGTGAAAGGAACATTCCTGGTAAAGTTAGGGGTATGTCAGCTGGAGGTATGAATATGCAGGTACTTTTAAATTCAGACGACGCTGTGTTGTTGACTGAGAATCCAAAGAGTTTGCAGTGAATGTTGCCAAGATGCAACCAAGAATATGGAATTTTAGACTGACATATTAAGGGCAAAGGTATTTGTCTTTGACAGGGAAAATGGAGTGAACAATTGCAAGTTATACATACATTGTGAACAATTAGAACAATAGGTGCTCAAAAGTTGGGAAAATGGACAGAGAAATGCAAATGCTGGTAGAAAGGCCATGGATGCTCTGTATTCTGTTGCAAAGAATGAGGGCTCATCAAAAGAAGCAAAAATGTCTATGCAGAACAGTGTGTGTCTGCCCACTTTTTTATACGGAAGGGAGAATTGGATATGTCAGGAGAAACATAAAAATAAATTGAATGCAGTGGTAATGGGGTATTTAAAAAGTATGTGCAGAAAAGCAAGAAGAGATTGGGTCAGTGATCAATGGGTGCTGAATGAATGTGAATGGAATATAAAACTGTTTGACTGTTACCAAAGAAATGCACTGAAGTGGTTTGGTCATATAGAGAGAATGAATGAGGGATGAATCACAGAACAAGTATAAGAAGGAAGAATGAATGGGTTGAGAAGAAAGGGAAGAGTGAGAAAATCATGGTTGGATGGAGCTGATGAGATTCTCAAAAAGAGAAAGGTGAGGATTAAAAAACAACAACTGCAGACAGTATATTAATTTATACAGATATGTGGGAGAACCAAGGATGGTTTAGCAGGGACAGAAAGTTATAGAGGAAAAGATTTTCTTCTCCTGGTTTTAATTTTTTTCCTTACTTCATTTTTTTTTTTTCCTTCCTGAAAAAGGAGGGGAAAAAACAACAACATGCCAGATAAGTATTTGTCTGTGTTTGTATGTATGTGTGTATTATGGGTGTGTATACTGTATATGTATGAATGTGCATGGACACACTCATCAGTGCATGATATTTCTCTGGCTATTGTTTATTAAATTGGATACAGCTGGTTTAGGAGTTGTGCTGACCCATTTTATCCTATATTCTAGTGATCCAGCTATGAATGAGGGATATTCTCCTGATAAATGTTTGAAGAATTTTGACAAGAGCATCACGGTCTCTTGAAAATTACTTTTTGACAAGAGCATCACGGTCTCTTGAAAATTACTTTTAGGAGTTTTTGCCAAAGAAGAAACCAAGAATTAGCCTCTGACATCACTTGAGTAGAAACTTAGCATCTGCAACTCCAGCTGAACACAGGACTACACACACACACACACACACACACACAAGTACCATGTGTATTGAACTGCATCATTTTTTTTTAAATCCAGCTGCAACTGTGTCTTTTTGTTGTTAAACAAAGGACTGCAGGTGAGACTTTGTAAATATGAACATGATATTGGGATGGGGAAAGACACTAGTAATTATACACAACAGAATTGGAGCCCATTGAGTACAGGGCAACTCAATGTGATTGTTCAGATTTAAGCACAGTATTAACAACAGTGCGTCACTTGGTGCATTGTGGCATCTCCTCCATGGATTTTAAACAAGAACCCCGGAGCTGATCAATACCCAAGTGACTGGTACTTGGCTTAACATAATAAATACAGCTGTTTCATATATTAAGCATGTGACTCAATATAGAAAAGAAACATCTGTGTCACTTTTTTCCTATTATATTTCTTGCTGGTTTTCATTTTCTTTTCTTTTTTAAAAGGGTCTGGAACTCCTCTCTTATCCACCTCCCTTGATGCCATGCTCAGTTGCTCTTCTTCCTCAACATTTGCTTAAAGATAGCATGTCACATGGTGATAACCTAGGTAAAAATTCAGTGATTCATATCCTGCCTTTAATAGTAGACAGTGCAAACAGAGTTTTCGTTTCTGCAGGAGCAGATGACTCAAACACCTTGGGAAGAGCTATACAGAAGGCGGTGGTGAGGAATTATTTCCAGCAATTTTGTACATCAATTTATATTTCTCTTTCCCTTCCCTGAGCTATCAACCTAGCTACTTCTGCAGTAGTTGACCATTTATTTATTTAACATTCAATCTGTCACCTTCTTAATGGGGGAATATAAAAAGACACAGTGGAAGAGATAATAGATGCTTTCTTGAATCTCAATGACATAACATAGTTGGGTACAAATTGACTCATCAAGTGCCTCACCATTTGTGGGACAATCTCATGACGTCGGTAACATTGCTTTGGTATAAATATAAAGAGATACCCAAGCTCGCTTTTTACCCCATAAAAGAAAACAACCAAGACAGACTGAGTGCCTCACGTTGAATGCACTGACAAATGTAATGGTGTATTATTTGTCCTTCCCTCCATCTCTGACACAATTCAGGTGGACAACTCTGTCAGTTGGACCATTTGTGTGTCTCATCTGAGCTCATTAATGCTGCAGTGCATTGGCAAAAGCCTTGCTGATAGTTACTGATTCATGAGTTAGTGCCTACATAATGTATTCACAAGTACTGAACCTTTGATAATCCTGTCTTCTAATGTAAGACACTAGTAGGCAGTTGTAGCAATTTTTCAGTTGTGTTCTTGCCCTGAAGATTCAGTAAATAGGCAGTTTTAGTCCATTATTATTATTATTATTATTATTATTATTATTATTATTCAATTAATAATCTGTGGGGTTCTATGTGCTCTCTGAGTTTGGTTGTTTGCTTGCAGATGCTTCATTACCCAATTAGCTAACATCATCAGTTACTGATGATGTTCTCTAGTTGGGTCATGAAACGTCTGCAAGCAAACAACCAAGCTCAGAGAGCACCAGGGACTCCACAGTTCAACCCTGAGCTATAGATATTCTCTTCTATTGGAGTTACTAATCTTTGCTTTCAATACAGACTGTTTCTCTGTTTCTGTGTATAATGGATATAGATGGATTAATTGGCAACCCACATGTGCAAGTCTGGGCCAAGATTCTTTGTTCCCAGAAGTGAAGGCTGGGTCAGTTCCTATCCTAGTAGAATCATCCAGACTACTATTTGAATATTACTTTGACTTTGGAGAAGGTACTAAGCATCTACCATCAGACAAGGGGCAATTTGATAAGACAATCTGCACAGAATACAGTTTTTCTTCTATATGTTGTTGTAGTCTCCAATGCTAGTGCAGTATAGGCGTATTTTAAATTGTTGACCAAATATTTGATTATCTGCAATATTTCCAAGTACTGGAAATATATTTTGATTATCCACAATGCTTCTTAGCATCTTCAAAAGAGATAATGTTGATTTTTTGTTGGTGGATGGGGTAATAACTTGAGATGATATGCAAAAAAGAGGGGAAAATGACATGATTAAAACAATGTCCCATCTAAGCTACAATATGCAACTGTATTTGACCTCTATTCTTAGTGAAGTTACTGTGCATGGTATGAGTTCAAACTCTGCCCTTGTAAAGTTAGCAGTACAAGTTGTTGCAAATTACTGGCAACAGGAAGTATGAAAATTTATTTTTTCCATGGATGTGTCCTGTAGAATTGTTTCTGGATGATGCCTTAAACCAAAAAGTAAATGTGGATTTGAAGGTTACTGCTGAGTCAGAATTTCTAAGGAACAACTTTATTTTGCTATTTTGTAATATTAATATTTATTTGTACAGAAAATGAGGGTTTCTTCTAAAAGTTCTTCTTTATGCAGTTCAGTCCCAAAAACAAAGCCTTAAGCACATAACCTGTACTTGAGAATAAAAGTAGATTGTGTTGGGTGTAATCTTAGTCCCAAAGGACTAATTTTCTCAGCTGGATCACAATTAATCCATAGAATTGTTAAACCCTGTTTTAATTAGACCTCTTCCTCTTAAAGTAGAGGCTTGTTCTTCATATTATACATTGTTATTTCCTTTACTGGAACCCTGCAGGCTGGGGAATGATGCTTTAATATATTCTTGTTTGTTTGATTGCCAACTGATACTTAATGAAGATGGTGCTCAGTCCCTAGCATCATGCAATAGCAGTACAGAAGATTAAATGTAAATATTACCATCCCTCCTGGAACTTGTCCAAAGCAGAAGCTAGCAATGAATTTGCAGGACCCCCTAAATGGAATACAGTATACTGTATGAAGCTGTGGGTCAAGGAAATTGACTCATCACTCTAAAGATGAATTAGAGAGAAGTCAGGTGTTTTGATGGATAAAGAGAAGAATCTAGAGACATGTGGTGCTTTATTGCAAACTGCTTTGAAATTATGACCTTTTTTTAGGGGAAAAAAAATTCAAAATGATTTTTGTCCTAAAATTCCTCTCTAAGGGGCCTAAGACCTTGCATTCCAAACACTTTTTAGGGAATGACTATAGGCTGGCTTCAAAATAAGGGTGGGCATAGCTTTCATTTAACAGTTGGAAAACCCATAATCTCCATAGCACTTTCTGATTTAAGTCAACCCCATTTATTTTTCCTCCACTTCAGCAAGGCCGGGTCAATTTTGTCTCTGCAGTGTCCATCCCAACTGAAACATAGATCAGAAAGTATAAAGCACCTCTGTGCAATTTCACTAGTTTTAGAGGAACTCTTGAAACTTCCCGGAACCGCCTCAAAAGTGTTGCCATGTGAAAGCCTCACAGAAGCTCAGAGCAAAGGCACATGTTTCATTTGCATCAGGTGCTAAGTTCAATTCCATTGTTTCCAAAGAAAAAGGAACTCCTTTAATTTTGCTGGAAGAACCAGTTGTAGCCTTGGAGAACCATTCCTTATCTATAGATTGCTTCTCTATAGCTCCTCTAATACAGACTTTCATCATTTATTTAACAACTGCATAATCGCAAGGCCACATCAGGGTACAATAGAAAGCAATGGTATACATTTGTATTCAATTCATTTATTTCCTTATTACATTAGAGGTGCCACAGTCCTTTGGATTTTGGTGTGAAGATACCCTAAAGTACATAGCAAGCTCTAGATAGTTTTGGGCACATTAAACAGAGCCGAGAAGCTAATAGGCAGCAGTGCAATTTCGTAAGAATAGAAATGGGCTCCTTCCCATGGCTTTCTCTGTTGGGAAGCAAGCCATAGACGTTTTGCTAGTTATGAATGGCATCAGCATTTAAAGTCAGGAATGCCGCAAAAACATGTCAACAACAATTCTCCTTCAATGATCTGGTTGCCTTTCTCTTTCCTTGTGCATAAGGGCTTGTAACTGTACTACCGTTCTTCTTTTCATCTGGTAAATGAAGATAGAGAATTAGTTAAGTTCAGCCCCAAAGAGGTGATCCATGAAAGTTAAGTACACTTACTACACTCAGATGAATAGCTGAGTTTGCTGCTGCTTGAAACTATCCTAATTTTGTAAGCTTGAAAAGAAAACTCTGTGGAACCCAAAATGCCATTGTATATTAAGATAGGTTTAGGTTACATAATAGATACTGTTTCTGCTGCATTCATGGTGCACATTGTAGTGATTTTTATCAAATTAAATATAAAGAGAGTTACTAATGATGCAGCCTCACCTCCGAAATTGCTCTGTCAGACCTTTGTACGTTATGCAGTAATTAGAAAGGGACGATTAGCATGTATGCCATGAACTTTTCAGTGTAGTTCTGGACATCGAGTAGCACAACCAATTTAAACAAAGCCATTTAAGTGGGTAAGAGGACCATTAAAGCCAATTCATTGGACCTGCATCTTTTGGAATTGTTGGCACAGACTATGCACAACAAAGCAAAAGGAGTGAGCTGCTGATCTGTACCCCCAGAGGGCTGAAGGGAGCAGTGAAATGTGGACGGTGAATCTTCAATCAGAGGGTAGCTTGAGGCTACTTATTATCCTGATGAGGATACAGTAATGACTTAAGCAGATGGCAAACACCAAATTAGCTTGGATATAAAGGGGAGGAACCTGAAGCTTTAACACCTCTTTGTTCTAGATGAGTACCGTAGACCACAGTGTTGATGAGAAGACCCCTTCCGGAGTTGAACAGTGGGCTACTATTACTCTGCTCATTAAAACTCAGCATTGCTAGGGCATCAGCAAGACTGAACTATGCATCAGCAGCAGAATTTAACACTTAGGTTGCACTTCGGAGGTGATGGACTACATTCTTTTTGTTCTTCCTTCTGCCCCAAATCAAATCAGCCACTACAAGTTTCACAGTTGTCCATCAAAGTACCTGTTGAAATGGAAAGCTACCAACCCCAGTGGAAAATAGTCTTGCCTTCCCTGGGGCCATTGCCTTCATCTGTCATTTGCTCAGCCACAGGTTTTGGCATGAAGGCACCAGGTCATGACTTCCTTATTCTCCACTCTCAGAAGAATGAAAGACTTGGTGTCCTCCAGATGTTTTGGTCTTCAGTTCCCATCAACCCAGACCCATGCCCGATGATGGGGCCTTGTGGGTTGTGTATTCTTGGCTGCATGAAATTGGATGGCATAGCAAGTGAAATAAAACAAGTACAAAGCATAAACAATACAAAGGAAACTGGAAAGGGCATTGGTAGTCATTCATCTTGCTATAGTGAAGATGGTTGGCTCAGAATAAATCCATTCCATTTCAGTGTTAGACAAGAATTGTCCTGGTCCATTGTTGTTTATTTTTTACAGACTGCTGGTCCAAGGGGGAGGGGGGGGGAACTGCAACAAAAATCTCCATCTGCTTTCCATTTTCATCTTTTCTTGATAAACAAAGCCTTTTCCTAATATGCATGTTTTCCTAAAATGTAAATTAATCTTTATTGTGAAAGGACCAATATTTTGTAAATTAGTGCTTTGTGCAGATTTTTGACCAGAGAATTGTGAATGCTAGCAGACTCCATGCACTGCTGCTGTGTCTGCTGGTTTGATACTCCCATAGAAATAATGCTGGATTCTTTTTATGTTTCTGTCAATTCTTTGCAACAGTACAGCAAGTAAGATCTCTCCCTGTCCTGCACTGAATTCTCCAATAGACATAAGGCAGTTAGATAAGTAGATTTATTGCAGAGAATTAGGAAGTCATAAATATAAAGAAATGTTCCATCTAACTCAGCCTTTCTCAACCTTTTGATCCTGGAGGAACCCTTGAAATATGTTCCAGGCCTTGGGGACCCCTTGCACATTCAGGCTCAAGTATAGGCCAGGAGTTACAAAATTATTATATTCATTTCATGGGTAGGCCTGTATAGATGCTTTAACAGTGTTCTTAAATTGAAAATAAAGCATGAAACTTACCTCTTTAATGTGAAGTTGCCCAAATTTGAAATATTTTTAAAGGAATTGTGATCTCCCAGGGAACCCCCAGTGACCTCTCACAGAACCCAGAATCCTGTACTCTATATGGACTGGCCCCCAGGTTCAAATTCTGGACCTCTATTCCCATCTTTTGAGTCAATGGCTACTCTATATAGCTGCTCATTTCTCAGCCTTTAGGTCTGTTCCATCTGTGCCTTTTTTACAAAAAAAGCTTTCTCTGGTGTGTGAATCAGAAATATCTGAATACATGTCTATTCACATGTTCTGATATGAACAAAGAAATTTGACACAATCCACTTCAGGACGTCTTGGTAGACCTGGCAATTGCACCACAAATTCTACTAGATCTCACAATGCACCTTTATGAACCTACTTTTGATTGGCCCACCATTTCCATCATCTGAAAACAGACAAGCAAAATGCATGAGTGATTGTTTCTCTTAGTATTTGTTTTTCCCTGATCTCTCCCCCTGGTTTTGCAAGATGCATACACGCAGAGAGGAACTGAACAGTTGACTTTAATTTGTCAATATAATTCATCATTGTTAGCCTAGGACTAGAGGATTGTAAATAGAGAGACAGTCTGCGTGAGCTGTTTGACTTGATATGAATTGATATGAATGCATCTGTCTGGGGTGAGGTGGCCACGTGGCTTTATAGAAAACTGAACAAACCCTGATGGTCCCAACAGCTGCTGATGTTGTCTGTATCTTTTTGTTGTTGTTTTTGCTGTTGTTGTTGTTGTTAATTCCACATAAAATTGTAAGCATTGCACCAAGGTGGCAGACCTGTCATTCCTATCCATTCCCCTATCCAACCCCCCATCAAGGCTGCAAGCTTCTTGCGTGTTGAAGCTATTAAGATTTTATTGAGTAAATGGCAGAGTTCCAGTCATAGTTGTTTGCTGCTGCTCAGCTTTGTAACTTAATACAGTGAGAAATCACAGTTGAGAGATTAAAACTGTGCACTTTTCAGTGCGTCCTTTCTGCGTTGTCAATGCAATCTTCATCTACAATTCACAGATTAACAATGCACTTATTGCCCTTAAATCTTGCTCCCATCAGGAAATTCAGAACAACTTTATGTGGCTCTTTATGCAGGCAGCTAACAGGTCAAGACCCCTAGGGCAATGTAAATACATTACGTTCTGTACTATCATTAGTACAGCAATGTAATGCTTGGAAGGCCAAGTGGTAAATCTGTGTATGGGCTTACTTCTAAACATGCTGCTTGGGGACTCTCATGACTGAATGGTTTTCCACATGATAAACAGTTCCGATACCTGGAAAATGAAATGTTTTCTCCTGATCAGTAGGAATGTGGGTGGGACATTATGGGCAAGTGAAGGAAGAAAAAGGTAATTGATGTTTTAATGGAACAGCAAGTTGAGGTCTGGCTCTAGTGGAAATAACATTTTGGGTGGAATTGTAGTAGATAGCTGATGTGTTTTATTTCTCATGGCTGGCAACAAGAAGTCTGTAGTGTTTAGGGCATCCTTTCTCAACCTTTTAACCCTGAAGGAACCCTTGAAATGTTTTTCAGGCCTCAGGGAACCCCTGCATACTCAGGCTCAAGGACAGGCCAGAAGTTACAAAAGTATTATATTCATTTCATGTGTAGGCCTGTACATACGCATTAACCGTGTTAAACACAAAACGGAGAAGGAAGCTTACCTCTTTAATGTGAAGTTGCCTGAATTTGAAATATTTTTTTAAATAAATCGTGATCTCCCAGGGAATGCCTAGTGACCTCTCACGGAACCCAAGGGTGCCATGGGACCCTGGTTGAGAAACTCTGGTTTAGGGTGTTGTATCCTTCTGATCCATCTCAACACTGGACTCAAGTAAACAAACGAACAAAAGACATTCAAGAGGGAGTCAGAATAGGTCATTGGTTGCTTGTACAGTCTGTATGGAGAGAAAGCAAACAGCATTCACAGATGATATTCCCTGAAAGGAAAAAAAAATGGCTAATCTGAAGCTATCAATCATGCAGGACATTTAGGAATATGAATGTCCCGCATCCATATTTCCATGGATATACAACTGTCTGAGGCTCCTTCCCTTCTATTTAGTGGCCATTCAATTCTTGCTGTGGAATTAACCAGTGCTATAACCCTTTGGTCATCTAGCACCCTCCAAATTTTTAAGCTCAACTTGAAAAGGATATGAGTGGTTTGAATATGGTAGTCACAGCCCTAATATCCTTCTTAAGGCTGTGCAAAGAGATTAAAAGGGACATTTCACAGACATCTGGACATGCTCTCTAAGCAGAAACAGCTGGGAAAGTCTTCAGAACAGCTATAATGACCGAGCAGCTGTAAACTGTCCAGAGTTATTGGGAATTAGGCAGTATATGAATTTAATAAATAAATGAATTAAATGGCCACCTGTGGTTCTGGAGAATGCAGCTGCTTTAACCTTTCAAGAAGGGTGTTTTACTCATTCTAGCATGGCATCTGCTGCCCTCATCTCTGTCTCTGTAAAAAAGAGTTCTGGGATCCAATTTCTTTAAAGACATAATGCAATTCATTCCCCATGTCTTCTGTTTATTTTTGAGAAGCAGGTCCAAAATGGGAGCATCCAGGAACTGTGGCATTTAATCTTCTCTTCCCTTTGATCCTAAAATGCTTTCCTCTCCCCAACATCTGAAAGTTAAGAAGGAAAAGAAAAAAAGAATTAGATTTAGACACTGCCACAAACAGGCCAGGAAAAAAAAAAATGGTTCGGTATGATTGAAGCAAAATATTATTTTTAGTTTGGTATAATTACACAAATTACAGCAGCTGGATCATAGCCTCTGTACAACATGAATGGCATGTAGATATAAATGATGACAGCCCACACAAATTTGGAAAGTGCTTGCATAGCTTCTATTACAACTGTGAATATTGGTTATATTTCATTAAATCACAATATGCAGAAAGAACAGCTCAATAAGTTGCCTTGCCATAAATTGTTAGTTTCAAATGGCTCAGACAGTATCTGAAACCATTTTCAGGTTTTACTAAAAATGCTTGTGTGTACAGTTGGGTGTGTCCACAGAGTATATAAGACCATGAAACACACTTGTTTTCTGAGCACAAGCTCAGACTCCAGGTAATGTAAGATCTGTGAGAGGCCAGTAGTAAGGCAGAAGGAATAACAGAATGGTATTTCTAATGTTCTCCTTTCTTTTTGTTTAAATAATAGCAACAACAAATATAACAACACAGCGTAATACATTCCTTTATACCAAAACCAATGGCAAGGTACTAATATATGTCTACTTCAGGGATGGGTTTTTTACACTGAAGAACGTTTCACAACTTTTAAACAAGGGTGAGAAAAATAAGCAAAAGAACATTAATTAGAGCCTCATACCATGAAGACTTGATATAATTATTAGGCACTATTTAGTAATATTTACGAAATTGGACGTTGATTATAACATTCAGTGTTGGTTAGACATAGCAAAATCTGAATTCTTCTAAGCTGCACATTTTTAATCACCCTTTTGAAATAAATCAAAATCCTTCTTGTTGAGAAAGAGCTGATTGAGATAGATAGATAGTTAGATAGAGATAGAGATAGAGATAGAGATGGTAGAGATGGTAGAGATAGAGAGAGAGAGAGATCACACACACACACACACACTGTTTCAGTTATGGTACACAATAGATATACAGTAGATGATATGGATATCACACACAAACTGTTTCGGCTATTGTACATATTTGGTACCAACACAGAGGGATGACCAACATTTCAGAGAATCTAAAATTGCATTCTGCTAGATCCAAAATGTATACATTGAACTGAGTTTGGCGCCCTACATCTGCTATCTTCCAAAACTCAGCAGAAGAGCTGGTGGTCAATTCTATCTATTTTTAGTTCAATCTCTCAGAATAATAAAATATAATATTATAACTCTGAGACAATTGGTTCCTCTCTCCCTTTAGCATCACTGGATAAAATCTCCACCTGACTTGTTTGCTTCACCTGGATTTTTGACAGCTTCCTGCCATATGCCATTAAGAATGAATGGTAATTCCTAATGTTGTTGTTGTTGTTGTTGTTAACCCACTAGATTCCGCCCCCCTCCACTTTCTTCATGAAAATAATATATATGAATTTGGAAGAAAGTGAGGCTGATATTTCATGGAATGAGGCTAGTGTTATGACGACAGTGCCCTTCTCTGAAGAGGTTACTCTGCCATATTCATGAGAATAATTTGATTTCATATACGTATATGTGTGTGTTGTAGTTCATTTAACAATGAATGTTTTTTATATATTTGATTTTTAATTAAGTTTTGTAAGCCACCCAGAGTCACTTTTCTATTTGATGCTAAGGACAGGCATGGTGTGATAGTGATACAGGTAGTCCTCAACTTATAATCATTTGTTTAGTGACCATCTGAAGATATGATGGTGCTGAAAAAAGTGACTTACAACTGGTCCTCACACTTACGACCGTCACAGTGTCCCCATGGTCATGTGATAAAAATTCAGGTGATTGGCAACCAGCATGTATTTACGACAGTTGCAGCATCCCGGGGTCACGTGATCACCATTTGTGACCTGCTCAGCCAGCTTCAAACAAGCCAAATCAATGGGGAACTGTGTGACTCACTTAACAACTGTGGTGATTTGCTTAATGACCACCACAAAAATGTTGTAAAATTGGGTGCAGTCATGTGATTCCTTGCTTCACAACTATACCACTTAACACTGAACTTTCCAGTTCCTATTGTGGTTGTAAATTGAGGACTAACTGTACTTTTAAAACTTATTTTAACAATCACACTATTCATTTTCAAGCCAAGCAATGTTATGCAAAGCACAGAAATGGAAAAAGAAATTGCAAGCCAAAGAAATTTAAAGGATCAGTTAAGAAACGGAAAAGAAAATTCCACGACCGTTCATTACATCTCCCCATATCTTTCAATTGTCACAAACCATCCTTCCTTCCATCATGTCTATACACAGGTTCATACCTTGCCTTTTGTTCTTTGTTCTTCTAAACAGAAAAATAAAATCTATCTGAAGTAGTGGGCTATGCTTTGTTTTTCCTTATTCTGGACTTTGGGGAGGAATTCTCATGCTTAAAAGGTGTAATACCAACTCGGGTATTTTGTGTGCCCTGCACAAAAAATATCAGTGATGTGATAAATAAGGTCACAGGCTGCACACACATGTACAGAAAACGGCTTCAGACACATTCTAGTGCAGTGATTTTCACTAAACCTGTCCCATGTCATCCTTCATCCTGGAGGAT
Organism: Candoia aspera; assembly: GCF_035149785.1. Taxonomy (NCBI): domain Eukaryota; kingdom Metazoa; phylum Chordata; class Lepidosauria; order Squamata; family Candoiidae; genus Candoia; species Candoia aspera. Next base: position 3,718,254 of record NC_086157.1, read on the forward strand.
TGTCAAGGATATATTAGCCCCCCAACCTGTCTTAAGGCCTTTCCCATTTTCAACTAACTATGACATGATCATGCGTTCCCAACTTACTACTTTTTAATCCCTTCTCTCCATGATATTGTTTTTGTCTTGTCCCCAGATCATGGATGATCTACCTAAGTTTTCCTTCACAGCTGATACCAGTGTTGAAGAAGTTATTTTCCCCTTCTTTGACACTGTCCAAAAGTATAGGTGCCATATCTAGACTGCCAATATATAGATGGCAGCAAAGAGTTTGACTTCCTGCTGTCATCTAGTGGTCATCCAGCCCTTCTCATCCCTGTTATGAAGCCGCATGCCAGAACAGCCTCAAGATGTCCAAAATTTGTTATGCTTTGTTGTTTGTTGCTTTGAAGGAAAGTGAAATATGGATTGGTCCTGCTTCAGAATCTTGCATAGAATCTTGTTGCATTGGTGAATTCTGAAAGGACTTTTTGCCCCTATTCTCTCTTGCACCTAATTATTGGTACAATAATGCCCTGGTAAAGGGAGAGTATCTTAGTTGCTTGGGCCAACCAAGAAATGGTTTGGTCTATTTTGCTATGCTTTTTAACTTGATGAGGAAAGGCCCAATAAATAACCAAAATAAAATAACAGAACTGTTTTCTGATTATTATTTTGGCAAGTTATTTTCGTACAGCTTTGGGGGAGAAGGTCATCCTTTATGAAAATCTGTGCTATAAATGGAAGAAAGCAAAAGAGACTGCCTTTATCTTAAACTTATGAGTTGGACTCATTATAGGAGAATTCAGTAGGTATTAATTAAGTGTGCTCCTAAAATAGCTAAAGATATAAGGTGACTAGGCAAGGTGTTTTTTTTTTAAGAAAAAAAAAACATTACAAATACACACCTACTGTTTTGTTTTTTTCTTTGTGCTATGCATTGTTTATGCTCTGGTATTCTTGATCTGGATAAAAATACTATGCTACAGTTAGCTACAGTAAGCTGGAGTACTTTCCAACACTGATTTCAGAAGCCAAAAACATGGGATAGAGAGAGAGAGAGAGAAAGAGAGAATCCCTGCCTGGAATATAGGGAAGAAGGATACAGTCCACTTAGCGTTGGTGATGGTTGTCATTCTAGGATCTTAAATCTCTGCTTAGGAGCAAGCAATGAAGATTAGGGGCAAGGCTTGGATATGTGAAAATGTCAGCCGGCCAGTGCAGAACCTTGGGTTTCCATAGGATGTTGAATGAGAAATCCCATCATACTGCCTTAGACCAAAGGAAATTGCTGTCCCCCAACATATAGAGCAGTACAAATTTCCTACAACTGGTGTAAACAGCACTGAGCTAGCTTCTTGATTACATTTCAGAGACTTCTTAGGGGAGGCAAAACCAGTATGAGATAAAGCAGCCTTTTATATTTCCATTTCAATAATGCTTTCAGATTGAAGTGCAGCAAATCAGTTGGTTAAATATCTCTGTCTCTTGTATTAGCCATCACTGGATTCCAGAACAGAAAATGCACTGGGATATAGGCCTGTTGATTGTATCTTGGTGATCACTCAAGGCCTTTCTCTTCATGCGTTCTCTCTTAAGTTTGTGATTAACATTCATGGTGTGTGTGTGTGTGTGTGTGTGTGTGTGAGAGAGAGAGAGAGAGAGAGAGAGAGAGCAGGCAAGATGGTGGAGACGTTGTGACCCAAGCCCCGCCTCTTTGTACGCGTTTGTGACATTGATGCATGCTCGAAAAGGGAGGCACTTGGATCTTGACACCATGTCTACCACTCTGCTTGTTTTGGGTTATCATGAAAGGGAAAATGTTGGAACATGTATGTCTTGAAGTCGTAATTAAGAATTACATGAAAAAGAGGTACTTTTACATTATAATTAAAGTCCCATAAGGTTTTGGACAATAAAACTCCAATTCATGAGTTCTTTCTGTTTCAAATTATGGCTAATATTTTCTAATCCATGCAGGAGAAGAGGAAAAAAAATAGTGACTTGATGAACTGGAAAGAGATTGTGAAATGTACAAAGCTTGAATTTGGGAAGAAGACATAAACTCAAAGGAGAAGACCTGTCTTTGTTTAGGCTGAATCAAATTTCACTTTTTCAGAAAAATGGCCTCAACTGAGAAGCAATGCCAATGGATTTTGCAACATGACAGAATCTTACCCTCACTTGCTCAGGATGCCAGCCCTTTGAATAAAATTCACAACTATTGGTGCCTGTTAGATTCGGTAATTGGGTATCAGCAGTGTGACTGCATTGGAAGCAGAGACACATTGGAAGTGAAGTACAGAATGGTTGCTTGACCCTTCTAAGTCCTTACACTGATGAGAAAGAAATGGGCATGGCCTTTTTAGCCTTCAGACCAACTAGCATCTCTACTATACTCTATCATCCCAAATGCAGAAATAAATTTGAGGTGATCTACAGAACTATAAAACTAGTATTTCTTGATATAGATTATGTATCCACCTCAAAAGAGATGTAGCAGCAAAGATAGATTGACTTTTGTTGTACTTGAAAAGGACTTTATAGGATTTTCCCCCCCTAGCCTCTTGATTACATTTCAGAGACTTCTTAGGGGAGGCAAAACCAATGTAGAGAAGAAATGTGGACACCGAGCAGAAGTTAATGAAAGTACAGTATATACTCTCTCCTTCTGTCTTCATTGGTTTTATTGTTTAATCGTATTAAGCCTCTTTTGAGCTTACAGACAGATTTTTCCTATGCTGGCTAACTCAGGAAGACAGGAAGCTGTGGCACTGATCTTCATTCATTTTAGTCAGCAGAAGATTTGGGTGTAACAATCGGTTTGGGGGCTATCAATGGCCCTTGATCCCCACATTTGTCTATACGGAGAAAGTATTAATTACTTGTTTTACAACACTGCTGTTGGATCCCTGTGCTGCAGCTGTGGCATTAATATTTTGTGAGTTCATCTAGTTGAACATCACAGTTTGGTAGGAAGTGATTTCCCTGAATAACACATTACGACAAAGAAAAATTAGCATTAGTAAATACAAAATCATTCTTAAAATACTCCCTCTATTTGTATTGTAAAAGATTAAAAGAAGTGCTCTTAATGTTAATACTTTTATCGCAGATAAGTAAAAAATTATATGCATCTGCTTTGTTCAAAAACACCCTAAAAAGACAAGTGATGCAAGAAAAAAAGACCCCCAGAGTAATAGGAACATCCCAGAAGCTGGGTTTTGTATTGTATTGTGTTAAACATTAAAAATATATTGTCTGAGCTGTTACCAATACCCTGCTGACCTCATCTGGGTTGGAAGCTAAGGAGAGTCAGGCCTGGTTAGTATTTGGATGGGAAGCTCTACTTTCACTAACACAATCTATTATTAGAAAAAGAAGAAATACTGGCAGGATGCGATGGTTTTATTACACATTACCAATAAGGTGAACCATTAGAAGAAGTTGCAATCACTTCAGTAATTAACTGCATATATCAAGATAATTCAAAGCTCTGTTCTCTGTGCTCCTGAGTAAGGCTGAATTTCCAGGTATATGTATTAAGGTGAAAATTTATTCACTGAAAAAGCAAAGACATCCTTGATGCAAGCTTGACTTGTGGTGACTACATGAATATAAATGTAGGGGGTTTTTGTGTGAAAATATGAAAGGGAATGTCTTCAGTTTCCAGTCTAGGATTACTGATGATCATGTTTAGCCAAGTTTAGGTAGGTGTTGCCATCTGTTGGATCTATTCAGGGTTACTCTTTATTCATCACTGCATTTAAACTCACAAGAGAATGAAGACTGTGAATACCTCCTCTCCTTTTATCCCTGTAAGAACTTCTCTAGAAGATAGGCTGGGTTGGAGAAAGTGGATTTTATGTCTCTGTATGTGTGCCTCCAAGTTAGTGTTGACTCCTGGTGACTAGTCCCTACAGTTTTTTTGCCAAGATTTTTGGAAAGAGTTTGCCTTACCTTCTTTCTAGGGCTGAGAGAGAATGACTGGCCCAAAGTCACCCAGCTGGCTTTGTGCCTCAGGCAGGACTAGAACTCACAATTTCTACCCTGGTGCCTTAACCACCGCACCAGACTGGATCTCTGAGTATCTGGGCCAAACTCATGGAGTACAATCTGGGGTCAATTGGAAACTTCAACCTTGGACTCCTCTGCTGTAGTCCAACTTCTCAACTACTTCACCACACTGGCTGTCGTTTCAACATGGTGTGCTCACTAATTCAGAGCCATCTAATTGTTTGTGTGTGTGTGTGTGTGTGTGTGTGTGTGTGTGTGTTAGCAGTTGTTTGGAAATATATTTCAACTCACTAGTGTCAACTTCTGTTGGGCAATGTTTTCTCCAGAGATATAACAAGATGAGTATTTTAACCCAAACTCATTATGTAATTTTGTTCATATTTCTAGAATGACTGTGCCCTTTCTGATATTTTATCACCTTCTCATTTGAGTGTCATCTGCAAATTTCATTAACACACCACAAAGATCTCTGAGCAGGTGGTATTCACACCTGTGCTCAACAGAGATGCCACCTGATAAAACTACTCCAGACTTCCCCTTTTATGTGTGCATCCTTTGCGAATGTCAGTATTATCAAACAGAAAAACCATCTGTTTTGTTTCATTATTAACAGTTATTAGCTATCTCTAAACAGAATTGTTTCAGTCCATCAAATAAGTACCAATTGCCTCCTCTTGATCTTTAGTGGTGAAGGGGGATTTAGCAGTACACCTCTGATCTATGTAGAGCTGGAGGACACATTTATTTGGAGGACCTTTAATGCAAAGTTCTCTAATATCTTTTGAATGCATAAACAGAAGAAATGTATTTCTCAGATGCTGCACCTCTCCAGGTTTTGCAATGTAATTTTCCAATTCATAAATAAAGACTGTTCTTGTGGTTATGGGACCTAGCAAGAGTTATTTGTGGCTTGGCTTCTTCATCACTGGAGCCCTATAACATATGTCATGTGAGAATCTGTCAAAGGAAATTCAGAAGCTTCCAGTCAAGTAAATTTAGGAGAGAGGCTGCTAACTTGTGTACAGTGATATGAGATATGCTGGCTGACATTTGCTTTTTGGATTCAGTTCAAGGTTTTGTACTGTAAAGGAATGAACAACTTAGGGCATTTATTGGTGTAAGTGGTCTGTCTGAGGTTCCGTGGTTGGCAGAAGTTGTAGGAGAGGCCATTCACCACATGGTTCCTTCTGGGAAACCAAGAGAAGGCCTTTTCCTGTGTCTCCCTCCCCATATTCTGAAGAGTTGGGATTACTTCCCAATGACCTGCTCTCAGAAGGAATGTGAAGACCCTTTTTTTGGGGGGGGGGGGTCCTTCAGGGGTATTTAATGTGTTCATTAATATTTTAAAAGTACTAGTATTGTTGTTTTAATTATTAGCTTGTACTAATTAATTGATTCATTAGATTTATGCCCCACCTTTCATTTAGGATCTCAAGGTGGTTGGCATAGCATTTCCTTTTTCCCCACAGCAACCCTATGGCAGCTAGAAAAAAAAAAAAAAAAGGAAGGGAAGGGAAGGGAAGGGAAGGGAAGGGAAGAGAAGAGAAGAGGAGGGGAGGGGAGGGGAGGGGAGGGGAGGGGAGGGGAGGGGAGGGGAGGGGAGGGGAGGGGAGGGGAGGAGGGAGGCTGCACCATAGAACTTCCTCAGAATCCACTGTAAATTTTAAGAGTGAAAAAGTCCAAAGTTAATTGCTTTTCTCTCCTGGAATCATGGCTTAGAGATCCATCTGTCTGCAACAAAATCCATCCTTTGCTTTGCTACTTACAAAGTAGAGAATTTTGAGAGGATATTTTTTTCCCCTCTCTATCCCATATTTTTCTCAGATGACATCAATCTTTTTGAAGACTATATTTTAGAATGTGGAAGCTAAAGTATGCCATGATAACTAATAAATAAATGAATGAAGAAAGTTGCAGAAGAAAGGAAGAAAAGATAGAGGAAGAAAGAAAGGAAGAAAGGAAGGTTTCTCTGTAATTATGGCTTATTGGGTAGTTTTTTTAAAGGATAGGTTTTGCTAATAGGCTATAGGTCAATTGTAGTTTTGTTGTTTACTTTAAAAAAAAAGAAAAGAAAATGAAGTACGAAGCCAGAAGCCAGAAGTATAAATGGCACCGCTTTACAAGAATGAACTGGAAAAGATAATAGTTTGTATTAGCAGATGGGTTTATCTACGTGTTGCAGGGCACATACTGTAGCTTTGTATGTGACAAACCCAACATCTTTTTCGCAACGTTTTGTGGATTCATACCAAAAAAGATACATGGTGAAACATGCTGTTTTTCTCCTTTTTGTTTATAGTATGCAGATAATCAATCCTCTTTTTTTCCTTCTGGGCGGGCTGGGAGGGAAGGGAAGGGAAGGGAAAACAATGACAACTTTTTTAGAATTCAGAAATATTTGTTAAAGCATCATTAATTTGGTTGGAAATTGTTTCATGTCGGCAACTGCAAGCTTTGAATAATCACCTGCATTTTGATCTCCCTAATCTGCATTCTTTGTGTTTCTTTTGAAATTCCTTGGATATTTTCTAGGGAAGAAACATGAATTTTGAATTTCAACATACATGAAATGCAATGGCAGCCTAGACATGTAGAACACTCTGCAATGAGAATATGCATATGAATGTGTGTGTATGTATCTTCACAAGTTTTATTTGAGGAGGATTCTCCAGATAAATCTGAAAAAATGTATATAAACTGATATGTTATATGGAAAACCCCTGTCATTTAAGTAAGTGTCTCATTTCAGATTCATTTTTTGAATTCCCTAGTTATTTTACAGAAAGCCACCGGAAGTATATGGAAGATGAGGAATTTTAAATAAAATTAAAATCCAAATTAAGTAGGGATGTATGAACATTTAGTTCAAAGGTGATTCAATCAAACCTCACTTTTGAGGTGAACGTTCAAACTGAATTGTGTAATTGATATCCACCCTGAAGATTCAGTGGATTTTTTCATGCATACTGTTACTGAATCAAAAGAGTTTAACTGACTTGATTTGATGATTGGGATCACAAATACAAACTGACTGCACTTGAATCACTTAATCACAGATTTAAAACAAATTACTCTTTAACTGAATTTCAAATCAAATCAAAAGGTGGCTGTTTTGTACACCCGCAATTGAGGGATGACCTAATAAAATATTATCTCAATTGATTTGGAAGTTTTCAGCATTACTTAAATGCCTAAATTTGATGTGTTACTGATAGTTCTTTGCCAAGCAATTGGCCATGAAAAAACTATCTTATCAGCATAAGAACTCTACTGAACAAAGAAGTATTTTCCATGGTCCACGCATCAACAGCATTAAAATATCACTGTCGGATGATGACAAAGAACTAATTAACTGTCAGTGGCATCACTATTGTGTCAGGAAAAAAGAAAATGGAAAGGTTTCAGCTTCTGGTACCTAGTTGCATTGATTAATAACACTGACCCTTTCACTCCCTGTTCTAGTTTTAGGTTGCACTGACCAGTTTCCCATTTGTTTCTTATTGTGGTATCACTGCATCTCAGTGTTTATGGGTACCAATGCATTTTATTTTGTCTGGATTTTTAAAAAACTTGTTGCTGTGGTGGTAATATATAAAAGTGAAGGTGGTGTTTACTTTTTTTTTTTTTTTTTGGTCTGTGTAGGTGTGACCTGCAAAATAAAACCTGCACTTTATTTATTTATGTATTTATCTATCTATCTAATTTGTCCCCACCCATCTCCTCCCATCGGGGGACTCTGGGCAGTTTACAACAATCAATTAAAAACAACAACCATAAAATACACAGTATAAAAATAAAATAATAAATAATCTAAATAAAGATAAAGATAATATATCCTATTGCTTTGACCCCACAAAGACTGTACAGTGTCTAGGTATATATACTGTACAAGGTACTATATTTTGTTGTTACGGATTTAGCTGTCAGGGAGATATTTCCATGCTGAAGAGAAAGTCTGCATTCATTCCACTTGATGCCTGAAGCTTAAATCTAATTCAAGCTAGTCTGCCTAGGAGCAATGCCTGTAGGTATAACCACATATTTACATTTCAAACATATTTATTTCTACTCTCTCCATATCACTGAACAAATTCTGTGTCTAGCAGGTAGTCTATAATATCCACAATCCTATATAATTTGCACGGAGATGAATGGATCCTATCTACAGAGTCATGTTTTAGGTAGATGATAGGTAGGTAGATAGATAGGAAGATAGGGAGCAAGCAGATAGATAGATACATAGAGATAGATGACAGATAGATAGATAGATAGATAGATAGATAGATAGATAGATAGGTAGGTAGGTAGGTAGGTAGGTAGGTAGATAGATAACCTTCACCATATTCCTCCACTAATTCAAATACTGGAAATTGTACTCCCAAAAACCTTTGGAGTCCCAGTGGTCAGGAGCGATATCAGGATGGTATGGGATTTATTTGTTTGTTTGTTTATTTATTTATCAAAATTATATGGCTGCCCACCTCACAAGAAGTGACTCTGGGTGATGTACAGCAAAAAATATAAAACAATAGACATGTCAAAAACAGTCACATTAAAAAGTTGAAAAAGCATAAAGCGCACAAGACACTAAATCAGCAAGAGAGCCTCCTCAAGTTCTCACCAGTTGGTAATAGTTGAATTGAGCTTGATAGGACTATTCTAATTTCTAAATTATTATTTTGCCCAAGGAATGGCATCGTTTTAGGACCACTATTTAGTATTTCTGTTCTTCCCATCTGCTGTTACTTCAGCACAATGTTTTCATATTTCCTTTATGATTTTCTTACATAAGGTTATAGGTGATTCGAATCAGGGAGCATGTAGGACATGGCATGTCCTCCCAACCATTTGTCACTACTTCGATTTCACTATACAGCATAAGCGATGAAGCCAAATCACTGTGGGGAATTTGATTCTTCTGGAGCTGTTGTCCTCATTTGTAACTCGTGATTGCTTTCAACAACTTATCAGCGGTAAGAACACATCATTAACAGCTATGGATTTTGGGACACCAAAGTATCATTAAAGGCTTAACAGAGGGCTAAATTATAAATAACTATTCTTATTTTAGCAATTCTTAGTAGCAGATTCTGAAGGGCATTTTTTCCTCGCAGCTCCTTTTTCCCTCCAAGTAAGATAATGGTACAGATCAAAGATTTGGCTGAAACTCTCCAGTGAAACATGGAAAAAGCATCAGGGAACTCATTTAAAATCGAGAGACCAGATACTCATTGGCAAGGTGACAAAATTAGAAAGTTTATCAGCTTTAACAAAAGATAACATTTCTATAGCCACCATGACTGTGTCAGATGAGAGATGTGGAGTTGAGAAGATATGACTGAGCAAATGGCAATGGAGTGTTGGAAACCCTCACATTTAGCTTGTGGCTGAGGTAAAATTCACTTGCCCGCCCAGTTGGTTTCTGTAAATAGAATGGAGGGAGTGCTCTTTGTCTCAGGCATCAATATATCGTGGTATTCCCATGTCTCAACCAGAAGTTGAGCTTTTAAATAAGCCATTTTTCATTTGTTCTGCTCCTTATTATGTCATCGGAGTAGGCTGGAGCAAATAAGGAGCAGTGTCTTCTACAACATGGCCCCATTGTACCACAAGTCCTTCCTCTTCCCTCTCAAGAGATTGATACATTTAACACTGATGTTTCTGCAAGCACCACTTGGTAAAAGAGAGGGAAGCCTTTGACCCACTTCCTTGGAACTTCAAACATTGAGAAGCATTCTTCCATCCAAATATTCAAAAGTGTGTATCAACCCCCTTCATGTGTATCTTGGTTTCTCTTTCTGTGAGTGGATTAAAGACCCTCCATATGTGGTGACCAAAAAGGTCTTTCATTTATATGATGAAGTTATATCCTGTATGTTTCCAGGTGGCTTCTGCTTTAGGATGGTATCCAAAGACTGAGCTAGCTGTGGCTATTATAGATGAGAGGAAGGAATGAAATGACATTGTTTGACATTGGACAGGCACAAAGAGGCTAACTATTCAGAAGATTATCTGGACATGCTCAAGAGTCTTCCAAGAGAATGAGGGGGAAGTTGTTTTGTTACATTGCAGACTTTCCAAATGAAAACTCTGTAAAGCAGCAAAAGCTGTGTGGTAACATGTTGCCACCTTGTTCTACAGCATGGTTCCTGCAATATTTTATAGTTTACATCTACACAGACTCATATGCTTTGTGTGTGTTTGTGTGTGTGTATAGAGAGGGAGGGAGGGAGGGAGGGAGGGAGGGAGGGAAAAGAATCAGGGAGATTTCCCTTCCTGCAGGAGTAGCTTCCAGTTAATGCTAGAATGATTCCAGAATCCATAAACATACTGTAAGCATGCAAAGCTAATTCTGAAAATCCTTCCAGCTCTAAAACGGTGGAAAGTTAATTTCCTCCACCTATCAACTTCACTAAGTACATTCTAAGAAGAATAAGGGAGAAAAAGCCCTGATTCTTTATGGGAATGTTCTCATTATGTTAACAATCTCCAAGAGAGAAGGGGCAGATGTGGAGGAAGCAGACCAGGTTGAATTTCTTTTGAAAATACATCTGCTCAGCCTAATTACTGTATTAGAAATGGTGATTCTTTCACTTTTCTGAAGGAACACTTTGATGAGTATCTGTATCCTGATATAGTGAATGTGTAGCAAATAGTTCTCCACATCAAACAGTCAAATTGTATCAAAGACCCATTGCTTAGAAAGAGAAAAGCACATTGTTTTATAGCAGGTGGGAGCACTCAGTGCTGATCCTGGTAGAACAATCATGGGTGGTGACATTCCCTTCTTTTGTTTAATGCCTCTTTATTATTCATTACATAAATTCAGGGATGAAAGTGAAACAAGAGCAACATTGTTTCTAGTGTGCTGTCTGGCATTACATAAGCATACAAATCTGAATGAAGGATTCTCACAAGATTTGATACTGGGGGGTGGGGCGGTGGAATATATATTCACCAGACACTGGGGACAAGCTGAGATGTGGTCATTGTCTTCAGAGGGGTGATTTCTGAAAGCAGCCAGCTGACCCTTTCTGGAAATAGAATGCTGGACAAAATAGCCCTTTGTTCTGGTCCAGAAAGGCTGGGATATTATTAAAATGGAATTATACCTGTGAATTTTAAGGTGTGCAGTGAAATACTGGCTTGCGTGTGTGGTTCTGTATAGTGGAGTGGTTTTGTACAGCAAAGCAGGACAGAAAAGAGTAAGTGAAAAGCAAAGAAGACCTTGCTGTTTATGAGAATTTATTTTAATATTTGTCATGGATGGTGAAGTCATTGGTGTGACATTGGTCTCTCCACCCTGCTGAGAACCAGGATCCTGCTAGCTGTGGTTTCAAGATCATTGGAGGAAAGGTGGTGTTCCTTGAATCCGTAATGGAAATCATACCAATAGGCACTGATAGGCAGGAAAATCCCTATTGGCCTATTGCGAGTATAGCAAGCTACCTAAAGTCACTCACTGATCCCAAATTATCCTTCACTCTTCAATAACCAAATATTCCATCTTCCTTAATTCCTTGGTGGTTTTCCATCGGAGATGCAAGAACATGGGTGGCATTTTCTCACAACTGCTAACATTTCACACTCAAGAAAAAACAAATCTCTCTCTCTCTCTCTCTCTCTCTCTCTCTCTCTCTCTCTCTCTCTCTCTTGTTTTTTGGTCTTATGGACTGGCTGGCTTGGATTTGGGATTTGAAACCTTGGGCGTTCCAAATGTATGAATATATATACACACATGACAAGAATAACAATCTTTAGACTTTTTTTGAGTTGTTTGTTTGAGAGAAGACTTATTTAGATGTAGAAATGAGTCCTTGGTTTGATTATTAACATATGTTCCACATATGTTGGGTGCTTTTTCAAAGCTACATTGTTTAAATAGTGTCAGCTCACACACAGTTGTCAATTATCAAGTGCAGGCCAATTAGCAATGTGCGTGTGTATTTGTGAATCAGTCTGAAGAAATTGTCCTGAAGACTCTGGCATCTGACAAGCAATTAGTTCAGGCATAAGACAGAAATGCTTCAAATTAATTCTTAAATGTTCAGCCTGATGGAAAGAGATATCACCAATCTTTCTTTCAGTAGGCAATAGGAAGAACTATCAGGCAAATCAGGCAAGAGGAAATGATGGTAGTTCAAGGTGAATAACTTGGCTTGTAGGATGAAATTAATCCAAACATTTTTTTTTAACAAAAACAACAAGTTTCTTAATGGCAAGATGAATCAAAATATTGAAGAGACTGCCAAGGAAATAGCAGAAATCCTAAACCCAAATCAATTAAAACATGCTAGTAAACTATTTAGGAAAAAAATACTGAATTCCTCCCCCACCCCCGTTGCTGTTGTTTTTTCCACCTAATTCAGAAAACCAAATAAAATATTCAGGCTTCCCTGTCACTGACCCTCACAAATACCGTGTATTTAATCTAATACTCAAGATAATGCCTGGATATTCATTCATTGACAAGGCTGGATTCCAAACCAATCTGTAATTATTATTCACCAAAATCATTCTTCTTTGTCCACCCCTAAAACTGATGTTGCTTGTGTGAACTTGCTATTCCCCATTCCACATAATGAACAACACATATAACTCAGATTAGTGTAGGTATGAATGATATTGTTATTAATAGGCTGTCTTTCTGGGAAGATGTGCATATGTATGTATGCATTCAGTTTCTATAGCTGCACTACTGTAGTATTAGTAGTAGTAAATAGTTATTTGGATAGAACTTCAGATTTTTTATTATATTCTCTCAAGTCAGTGTTGACTTTTAGTGAGCACATAGGTAGACCTTCTCCAGGATGATCTCTCTAGTTTGGCCTTTCAGGCCTCCAACATTGCACCCATTACAGCTGTAACCACATCTCCATCTTTCCTGATATTATGGGCTTCTCAAGGGAAGAATTTCAGATATCTGAAGTTCTTTCCTTGAGAAGCCCATAATATCAGGAAAGATAGAAATTTGATTACAGCAGTAGTGAAATCCGCCTAAGCCTAGAGAGCTCCAATCTGTGTTTTTCGTTGTATGCATGTTTATTGAGAACAAGTAAGTTACAATGGATTAGTCCATTGAATCTGTCATGTTGAAAACACAATAGTTATGGTTAACTAAGGTTATGCTGATTTTAATAAGAAAAAACTAAAGTTATATTAATATAGATCCTGTCAGCTGCATTCGGTGTCGCAGTATGCTAAATGTATGATTTTGTACAAGACACGTCCATGTGTCCATTCAAGTAATACTAGTTGTTACAAGGTTTTTGCTGTTGTTGTTGTTGTTGTAATTTTAAAAGCTAAGGGAAAATAATTCATGGTGTTTGAGTTTGGGCTGCACAGGTGCTTCCTTTGCTCATTAAAAGAAAAATGGTTTCACAGCATTATCTGGGAGGGATCATATGTAGGAATGAACTTGTGATGAAACAGAAATTCAATGAGTGTGAACAACCTTATTTTTGCTAATCTCTTCCATTAAGGAATAGCCCATATACCATCTACTGCCTTATTCAGGAAACAATATTTTTATTTCTATATAACTTGGTGTTCTATTGAACTGCTAAACAATATGTCCTTTCAATCTGATTGATGTCACTTTGCAAGCACAATACACAATTGTTTTACTTGATGCCTTTTTTTACAACTAAATAAACAACTGTGGTTAAATGGGCATCTTATCAATTGATTATCTCTCTATCTATCATCTACCTATGCTGCATTTCTACCTATGCAGCTATTTACACATTTAATATACATTGAACTGGGTAGAGTACAAAGTTAATGCTATTCTGATTGTTTTACATTTCCAGTGTTGGATGTGTTCTTTTTGTTGTTGTTGTTGCAGGTTTAAAATTATTTCAGACAACAGCCTATCAGCACTTTCTAGCCAATAGATGAGCACAAAGGTGTCTCACCCAATCAGTGCTCATTTTCCAAGCCACAGTTTTGAAGCAAAATAAACCACATCTCCTTTTTAAAGACCTATTAAAACGGGAGTCAACAAACATCTTATGTTATTATATTTTGTGGACTCTTTATGTAGTCTGACGTTCAGCTACCATGTCAAGATAGCAGGAACTGGGAGGGGACAAGCCAGTCATCATTTCCAATGACTTTTTTAGCTTTTTTATTTCCCTATATCTTTTTGCCAGAGGAAAATGACCACTGTAGTTCTATAAACTGGACTATAAATGTTGATGATGGTGGTGGTGGTGGTGGTGGTGGTGATCATCATCATCATCATCATCATCATGTTGAAGCAGTACTGAATCATTACTGTCCCTAATTAAATGAGACAACTGTATAGAATCAATGGCTTGTTGTTTCTAATATGTTCATCCCAGTTAATCATTTTTATTGTCTAAGGGATGGGGAGAAAACTTTATATGTGATTGCATTCTTATCATTGTTGAAATCTGGAAAGAAAAGGAAATTTAGGACTGGTAAACAATCACTTTCCAGTGTTATTGTTTGGACCCGATGTAAGCATATATTAAGAAGCAGATGCACACTGAGCAGATGTCTCACCTAAGCTAGGACATATGGATCCATGCTGCATAGGTCAGAAGCTGAATGGCCTGGATACGTACTATACAGGAATGTTAAAAATACACGCAGAGTTCAAGAACGTAGGAATAGAATCAGAGGGGTCATTTTGGTCATCTGCAGATATGGCTCTCTTTGATATCTTACTGTATAAATTGATTGATTGATTGACTGATTATGTGCCATCAAGTCATTATTGGCTTCTAGCAACCACATAGATAGAATGCATGATTGTATAAATAGACAGAATGTTTAAAGAGTGGTATTATTAAGAAGACTCTCTACCATTGATCTGACAAGCTGTGATAAGTGACTATCTTCAAAGTCTAATAATGGACAACAAACAAATTCATTAATTTCAAGAGGTCTTAATCCTAGGTAACGTTGTTATTGACATCGCTCCAAAATTTAGATACCGTGCTTCATTACTAGCCATTTTCCTAGACAGGTGTGAATAGATCGTGTTTTGCATACATTGCACACATGTAGATATTACTACTTGTTTTGCATTGTGTACCTTGCCTTGTTTTGTCATATTAGCTGAAAGTGTGATAACTTTAACAGAATTGTCCTTAGAAGCCAGAATAAGCCTCCTCAGTAGTAAATATAACAGCCAGCCTTCTGTTAGCTCCCTGTAGAGAACCGCAGGCGACAGTTATCAGAAATTTCAAGTGCAAAATAAACTGTTGTGCTTCAGCAGTCAGACTGCACCGCAATGGGTCTGCAGCTGCCCAAAGTGGTAATGTATACACGAGAACACGGAAAGCCTTTGATTCTTCTGTTATGCTGCTAATCAGGCCCTTAGAAGTCCCAGGAATTCTGGGGAGCAATGGGCTAAAGTATTTCTAAGTCATTGGAACTAAAGGTCAAAGCCACATCATTTTGGAAGCCCACTTCCTTGTCTTTTGCAGGAAGTGCTCTTGGGATACAGTGACTTTTGTTAGAGAAGAGATGAGAAGGAAGAGAATGCTAATATTTCCGCTTCCAGCATCTCTCCTCTGTTACCTTCAAGGACGAAGAGAAAAGAAAAGAGAAGAGAAGAAAATAAAAGATGTCAGGTAGCACTACCCAATATATTCCATCTCAAAAGAAAACTATCCTTCCTAATGGCAGTTTGCAAGAATATAGGTGCTAGGAGGTCTTTGTTACACCCAATTTCAGGGTACTTTAGACCTTGTTCTAAAAGTCCCCCAAATCACTTTTTACTTACATCTGAAGCATATTACTCTGTAGACTGTGGCTTGCCTGCATAAGTGACTTTATTTAATTTCTCTAATGGGAAATACACACACACATACACACAGTAAATGCTGATAATTCATTTATTTATGTAAGTGTCATGCCTGAATGTGGAATGGAATCCAGTTGTATTTGTTGTTGTTGAGACTTCCATGTCCCCTACTCTGGGCTATTCATGTTGACAGAAAGCCTTGTGCCTTGATAGATATTTTCAAACACTTTCCAGGATCTTTGAAATTTGGGATTACCGCACATGTTTTCATGTGCATTAATATTCAACTAAGTTTGGATAGTGGTGAACATCATGGTGAATTGTGTGTGGGTGGACTGTTTGATCCCATATCAAAGTTACTGGGGATGCAAAAGGAGGCAGCCACACTAGTAACTTATATCAATAGTAGGCAGAGTTTTAGTGTCCAGGAAGCTCAAGCACAATGCAACAGGGCTGACACAAAAGAATTTCTTTTTCCTTTTGAAATTGGTCAAGGTTTCCTACACCTGTTAAATTTAATTTTATCTAATGCTCCACAGATGTCTTTCTCTTCATATCCAACCTATTTATCTTCATAAAATCCAGTTTTGTGGGTGCATCACCCTGAGCCAGCAGATCATGCACTGAGTGTCATGCCTGAATTTGGAATGAACCAGGGATGTGTTTGTTGTTATAGTTTGTCTAGTACTTCTGTTTCTGCATTGGGGCTGTTCAGGTTTATGGAATGATCTGTGGTCATTTGAAACCTGTGCTGTGCTGTGCTACACTATGGAGTTCTTGGTGCTCTTTGAGCCAACTAGGTAACATCATCAGTGGACAATGAAACATCTGCAAGCAAACAACCAAGCTCAGAGACCACCAAGGACTCCACTGTCCTGTCCTGTCCTGTCCTGTCCTGTCCTGTCCTGTCCTGTCCTGTCCTGTCCTGTCCTGTCCTGTCCTGTTCTGTTCTGTTATATACTATACTATACTAGGCTCAAATAAGATTAAATAGTTTATGGTCCAGGGTGTGATGGGAAATTTAGAACTTCCTGCACATTTAATGGTTGTTCAGACTTTCACAGCCTTGAAATGGTAAGCCAAGGGCAACTCAGCCATCATCAAAGCTTGTGTCAGCACCAGTTCATTCAAGCTTTCACACAAGAACAGTCAGGAGGCCAGAATCCTTTAACTGTTTTAATGAAGCGAAATGACTAGCACAAAGGTAAAGCTGCAAATGGAGAGTTCCCGCTCAAGCTTACATTTAAAACTAAATTCCCTTAACTGGTTCCCTTTCCCACAAAAGTATGTCACCCCCCCTCCCCATCCAGGTGGTCTTTCTGGTGTACCTCAACCAATTGGCCTTGATGTCTGCCATCATAAATGTGTAGCCATAATAATACAAATCACACTCCAACCCAACACCCCCTCCCACCCGGCGACAGAGAGTCTACACCATTGATAAGGAAATGATCGAGGATGCTCGGATAAGGGGTTCTGTGAATCCTTTGATCGGGGGGATCTGACAGCTTGGGAGAAATGTGAATCAAATTTTCATCTTAAGCCATAAGGTACTTTGATTTGTTTCAGCATAATATGTTGTGAAATTTTGTCACTGACATGCTTCTACGTGACTAGACAGGAAGCAACTGAGAACCAAAGGGTCTCAAATATAAACTGTGTTCAGTGATTAGACAGGGAAAGATACCAGTATCTCTCTCACTCCTTACCAATCCCAATTATATATACACCCAGAGACACAAACATACATATTCACACACATCTATCCATCTATCCATCACACACACACACACACACACAGAGAGACAGTCACAAGGCTCTAGGGCAGGATGTTAAAGACCTTTGCAAACAGTGCAATCATTTTTTGGCTTTTCAGCTGGGGTCTATGGCTTTAGAACACTAGAGGGCTGTAGAACTCTGCAACAGAGGTAGGATTTATTAGCCTGGATGAAGTTTGCACTGTGAAAATAATCAGAAAACTAGCTATATAGAAATACAAGCATTAGTGGTACAGACATTCTAACATCTGCTGTTTATGGAATACATACTTGTGGTCTTGACTAATACAGTGTGTGGCTCTAGTTGCCAGAACACTTAACACATTTTACAAATGATAAAATTCCCTTCAGCGTTAACTTCACCTGAAGGAACATCAGTTCTTAAAGAAGAGATGTTGCACGCAATGGATGGGCATTGCTGGAAATATATGACCTTGGAAGGTTTTTTGCTTTCTCAGGGATGGCCTTAAGGAGAGAGTCCAGATACCCTTACTCTTTCTTTCTCTCAGTATGTTTCATTTGGTTTGTCCTTAAATGTTAGACTCAGTTTAAAACAAGTGTTTTCTTATGGTGTATTCATGAGAGGCATTAATGTAACTCTGTTCATTTATAAATAACACCTAGCATATTCATAAGAATTAACTTAGAGATCAAGAGTTGTACTGCAGGCATCATCTTAGTGGGATATCCATATCAGTTTATGGGTATCAACTAAACAGACTGAGAACTATAGTGGTGCATTCAAGAGCCAGTTTGGTCTAGTGGTTAAGGCAACAGGCTAGAAACCAGGAGACCATGATGATGATGGTGATGAATACAATGATGCCGATCCTCAAAGTATTTGGATAATATAGTAAGAATGCAGTGTGGTTTTTGAAGATTTCTATTGTGATCTTTGGCTGCTCAGAACTCAAGAAAAAGTTGTAAATAGTAATATCTGGGTGGTATTACTTGCCATTCCATCTCACTTGAACTTACAAGCCCCTTTAGGCAGTACTATAGCCCTGAAAGCAGGACACACAATACCAAGTGAAGTCGTGCCACATTCTAAACTAGCAGCCGAAAGCAGTTCAAAGAAGAAAGGCGGGTAATGCTTCAGAAGAAACAACATTTCTCTTTGATCTCCATGGCCTTTGATAGAGTCCCTCTGATTCTTACAAAATTTTGATAGGAGTATCGCTTCATTTATTTATGCGTTACTTTTGTGTCAAAGGCTTTGCTTCAATGTGGATCAGCAAAATGCTAGCAACCTTGAAGCGGGGATCAGGAGTGCAGAAATGAAGGAATCCCAGTTCTGTTTGGAAAAGCTGTTTAAGTGGGCTCTTTACTTCATTGAAGCAATCTACCTATAAAGATCAGTTTATTTAGAAAGCTAGGTGCTGGCTGAATCTTTTTTGAAGAAATCAACTATAATGTTTTGTCTGTATTTTATGGAAGACACATAAAATGCAGAGGGTATTGCAACCAGACAAATGCATCCTATATGTTAGCACATTGGATAAAATCAATATAATTCTAAGAGAGGTAATACCAGTGAGGTTTCTGTGTATGTTTTATGTAATGTTTCCCATATATTTGGATGAATTTGTATGATTATTCTTGTAGAGAGATGAATGAATCATACTGTATTTGTTTTGTTTTGTTTTGTTTTGTTTTTTGCACACATATATACAGACCAAAACTGAGATGTCCCCGTTTATAGACTTTGTCAATCTCACAGAATTTAAAAGCAAGCTAGTCTTGGGTAGCTCTGCATGCCCATTCTCTATGCATATAGACTGAAGCTCAAACTCTGAAGCCTATTAAAGATCCAGACAACATTTTGAACTGAGTCTTGAAATGTGATAGTAACCACAGCTCATTAGGAATATTTTTTTTACAGAGCAGATAATCCTGATTCCTGATTTTTATATCCAAACAGTACAATCCCATAACAGTTGTACCATCTGCCTGTTCTTAGTGTGTCTTGAAGAGGGGGAGAAAAAAGATTACATAATCTAATCAATGAAGCTTGATTCAGCAGCATTTATTTTATTTATTTTATTGTATTCATCTAATTTGTCCCCGCCCACCTCCTCCCATCAGGGGACTCGATTTAAATATCTCCTTGGTTTTCCAGATGTCAACTGGAATACTAAGGACTTTAAAAAATGGGGACACTAAAAAGTGGTGATATAAAAATACCTTGTGGGAGATTATGGGCTCAAGGCCTGACCTATCCATTGAATATCAGCTAAGGGAAAAGCTGAAGTTGAGCAATCATGTTTTTAAAAGTCCTTTTTAACAAATAAAGGACAAGGGGGTTGGGGAGTGACCTTCTGAAATTAACTGCTAGTTGTGTTATGGATGGTTTTGAGGCTGCTAGATGGAATTTTTAGATAGGCAGTTGCAAAAGTTAATGAATGAGCCCATAGAGTTGGAGGACATCATTTATCTACCAGTCAGAAGGATAAAAAGTGCCGCTTGTTTTTCCTGCCAAAGGAAGTAGAGGACATCCTTTGCTCTATCTCATCTTTAGACTGCAAGTGATAATAATGCTGAGATTTTATCACTGAAAATCATTATCATATATATTAAAGCTTCTTTCCAAATCTGTGCTTCTCACGCATAATGTCCCAACCCAAACCTACACAATAATAATCCAACAATATTTGTGACTTCCGGCTTGGCGTGTGCCTAATCGTCTTTCATAATAACTGGGAATCAGCAAAAGCAGGTTGCTGAATCGCTCCCTGCGGATGGTTTTGGGTGGATTATTCTGTTGTTTGCCAAGATGCATTTCTTTCAGGGCTGGTGTCCATGGTACTGAAATATCAGCTGAGATGTTTGAATCTCCAACTGGGCAGGTCATTCCATTGTGACAGAGATTTGGAGCTCAAAGTGGCACCAGACAGATTGGTCTGTAGGGCTATTTAAGTCAAAATAGCTCTCTAGGTTCAAGTCCACATTTTGAAACACCTTTGAGAGTCCTATTGATCCCAGGGGAAATGAATCATTCAAAAGCTTGAGATCAAGCAAGCTCAACTGTCCTTACTTGTGGCTTGGTGGCACACTACAGCAATTAACAAGGAGAGGAATAGATGTAGAGAAAACAAGAAGACATTTCTGGCCCCTCTAGTGATAGGAGGTCTCCTGGTTTTCATTAAACTCTCTGCAGCTACAGAAGTGCAGTAGTCATGTCCGTTGGTAGAAAATCAAGTTGTTTCCTCAAGGAAGTGGGACTAGGAGGGTCTGGGACAGGTTGAGTACAACCTTTTCTATTCTTGTTTGGAAGAAACTGGCTGCCATTTCTTTTTAGGGAAAAAAAAAATCTGATGTATTATGTGGAGCTCTGTGCCCAGAGTGCAAGAGGACTGATAATAGGAAATCAGATCATCACTGAAAGATGCCTCAAGTGTATCTTTCTCCGGGTGTGATTTCCTTTGAATGGTTGTTGTGAATCTATCACATGTGACTGTGTCACATTTCCTTGTTTTATGTATCCATAGGGGTATTGTATAATGTCATGGAAAAGAGGAGCTGATGACTGGTGACAAGTATGACTTGTCAGTTTAGCCACACAAATTGATGTTGTGTCTGGAATAAACTGGCTTCAGGCTGGTAGTCTGAGAGTGCCTGGTGGGCCAGTGTTCCCAAATAAATTGGAAGTGTCTTGTAGAGTCATTATCACAGCTGATGCAATTGCTCTGGAAGCATGTTGGGTATCAGATTGGACCCTCCTCTATAATGTATTATTGCAGACCATGATAGTTAAGCTGATAATTATGCTGGCAAAGGCTTCCTTACCATCTGCTTCTTTATAGGCAGAACATTATCCACTCCCCTTCCCATTCAGTAGCCTTTGCAGACAATGGCAGTGAACTTTGTCACTGTGGGACTGTGTTTAGGTTGAGTTACCAAAGCTGTCCATCCTTTTTCAATGGATCAGTGAATTGATACCTCACATTATAAGTTAAGCAAATATAAGTTAATTATAATTGTGCTGAGTTCCACAATTACTAAGCCACACACAACAATAACAACCAGAAGAAGTTAGAAGTAACCAGCTAACATCAGCCATGAAAGAGATGGTAGTGTCCCCCTCCTTAAGGAGCTATCCTGAAGCTGTCCGTTTTAGACAACCGTTGCCCAGACTCCAACCTTCCCTTTCTTAGGAACATGGTTGAAAAAGCGGTGGGTTGTCAGCTACAAAGTACTCTGAAGGAAGTGGACTATCTAGTCACCTTTCAATCTGGATTCAGATCCAGTCGTGGAATGGGAATGGCATTGGTCACTCTGGTAGATGACTTGGGTTGGATGGGGGGATTTCACCCCTCATGGACCTTTTAGTATCCATTTTAGTCCACTCATGGTGTCCTCCTGGACCAATTATAAGGGTCAGCAGTTGTGGGCACTGTGGTTCAATGTTTTCACTCCTAGTCAGTACCAGTCAGTGCTATTTGGGGAAGAGAAGTCAGTTTTGTGGAGCTTCACTAGTGCGGGGACCCCCAGGGTTTAACTTCCAACCCTCCTGTTTAACATCTATATGAAGCTACTAGAAGAGGTCATCCATCAGTTCAGGGTGAGATACCAGCTATACATCTCCACCTCAGGCTGAGCTGCAGATGCAGTGGAAGTGTTGAACTGGTGGCTGGTGGGTGGGACAAAACAAGAAAGATAGAGTTGCTGTTTATGCAGAAGAGACCTCTATTATCTATGGTGATGCCGGCTGAAGGAGGAGCACCTCCTGTAAAAGGGCAGGTCTGTGACTTGAGGGTATACTCATAAAATGCCTAACTTACAGTCACACATTGGTCGTTGGTCACCAATAAGTTTCCAAGCGAAAATCGGACTGCTTGTTTTGACCTATAAAGCCTTACAATATGGCTTGGCAGCAGTTTGCTTGCAGGATCATCTCCTCTGCATAGAGGGGCCTCACCCAGTCCATTGGGTATGGATTTTCCCTTTGGGATTGTTTAATGGTCCTCCATGTAAAGGAAGAGAAGGGGCTGGGTCTCCTAAGCAATGTTTCTTTCTAGCAGCTCCCCTGTTATGCAACACTCTTCCTCTGAAAATTAGATTGGCAACCTCGCCATTGGCTTTCTGGACAATGCTAAGGGTGGAGTTGTTGTTCCAGAAGGTCTTCGGGAAATGCGTGGTCACCGTTACACTTTCCACTTTTAGTTGTTTATGCCCTCTTTGTTCTTTATACTTCTAGGCTGCTTTTGTACTCTAAACTACCAGGAGTCATTTTTATTGAATCTAGCAATATATAAATACAATGAATAAGCTTAGTAAGTTGTGCAAGAGCAACTTCTAAGTCTGTAACTGACTAGGTTAAGAGTGCTGCTGTGCAAACATGACCACTAACCACTCTTCCCAGACTGGGGGGCTCCCAGGCTCCACTACTTTCCAAGCACTACAGTCAAAGGATTGGACGCTGGAGTTGAAAACCTTTGGAGGACAGTTGGGTTGGACAGCTCAAGTCAAGCTTACACTGTTACCTTTAAAGCAAGAGAGAGAAACCCTCAGGATTCTCTTAGTCTCAATCCAGCTTATTTTCTTAGATCAAGGAAGAAATATCATTGAAAGAAAGTCAAATAGTTAGTTAGTTAGTTAGTTAGTTAGTTAGTTAGTTAGTTAGTTAGGTAGAAAGATAGATAGATAGATAGATAGATAGATAGATAGATAGATAGATAGATAGATAGGGTATGTATATGTATATATAGTATGTCTGTGTATGTATATGTACATGTGTGTGTGTATCTATATGTATCTATAGTATGTATGTCTATGTCTATGTATGTGTGTGTGTGTGTCTATACACACACACACACATATCCATCCTACCTTTTCTCCGCTTGTTCACTGTTGCCAAGAAAAGAACATGGAAGAGTCAAGTTGGATCTGAAGGAAACTTTGCATACACACACCCGTGGATGCAGGCACACAGACATACAGTATTTGGGGCTTATCCACCTTTTCCATCATTAAAATCCACCCTGTAGTCCCTTCCCTGCCTGTACTGGCGTTATACAATTGGACCTGAGAGGTCGGAACTATGTCAGGGTGAAGACAGCAAACATGCTAGGAATTCTTACTCTTGTTCCTCTTCAGGTTTTTCAGAATAACACTCATAAATACAATTCCAGTTAGAATTTTAAATCTTTATGCATTTTTGGGAAAAATAAATAAGCAAATAAGCAAATCAATAAGGAAAGAAAGCACATTTCCCCTTAAAGTACTATAAATAACTACTCTTACTTAAAAAAAAAAATGCTATGCCATATTCTTTTGCAGCAGTAAGAACCAATCAACTACTGAAAAGCTTTATGTAAACACCTTGGCTTTTTCATAGTTCACCTGCCCTATGGTTTGTCCATTATAAGCCACATTAAATACATTTCATATCAGCCCATTTCATGTGGTTCCTTTTTTTGTCGTGTGATCTCCAGGGAGACCTAATGAAGGCTGCCTCACCTTCTCTCTGCTGCCTTTGTTGACTGACACTTTCCTGGAAGAGTCCTTAAGAAACCCAGTAATTAGGGTATTTGCATTGCCTGGGACTAGATGACCTTTGGTGTGCTAGTAATTAGAGTCTCCCTATTGTACACTGCTGGTAGGCACTAACCAGACAGAAAATATTTTGCAAGCTACAAAAAGCCTTTCAACCAGTATGACAATTAACAGAAGATTATTATTAAAAATGATGAAGCATTTTATTATTGTTGCCCACAGGTTTAAGTAAAAGGAGGAAGGGGACTTTTTTAAAATGCATGGTCATAAACAAAGGAGTCAAGGTCTACTAAATCTTGCCTTGTTGGATTTCAGAGTTTGATTTATCTGTTTTAAGTTAATTAGAAGAGATGGATTTTATCTAGGAGGGTTTGAAGGATGAACATGCTGTACTTTTATATTTTGATTATATTTTTATCAATGTGACCCGCCTGGAGTCTTTGTTTGGGTAGCATAGAAAATGTATACAATAAATAAAAGAATATTTAGGAGCTCTTCTTGGACAATGGCAATTAGGACACTTATCTCTGAATTTTTTAGCCAGTGCAATCATTGCTATATTGGGGTTTGGTTGTGTGCAAAAGGAAAATAATATTGTACCCAGCTGTGCATTATCCCCGAAGAACTCAGACTTGTGTAAAATGGGTATGTGCTAATTGATTAGTAGAATAGCACATTGAGAAGGATTTGCTCAAATTTAAATAGAAATAGAATCACCCTAAAGTGAAGATTTCAACAAAGTCATATGTGTGTTCAATCTGCAGCCTGTGGGTTGATGGTTGATCAATAATGTCAAGGTCTGGATTCTCTCTTTTTATTTCATTGAAATTAGGGCTGCACAAGACATAAATATACCATTTAGTTTTAAGACACAAATTTGTAATCTCTACATTAAATAAAACAAGAGTAGAACCTTCTCAGGATAACACTGATAAAAAATATTGAGCTTCCCTAACACATGCATTTCTTCAGACATTCTACAGACCCCGTAAATACTAGTAAATGCCATTTCAGTAGAGATTCAGAAAACACAGGAAGGTTTCCAAGGGAAGGTGAATCCCAGCTACTGGTCAGAATCACTGGCATTCAAAAGAATTTGTCACATGAACAATAGGTGCTAGGTGTTACACTCTGCAAAAAAAAATTGGTGGCATCACAAATCCCAGTCCACAAAAGATATCGACATTTTTGACAAAACAAAGGCCAAATCAAATCTTTACTACAGTCAAAGACCAGCACAAGGAGAATGCGGTACAGCCAGTTAAAAGCATAGAAAATACATTAAAATCTAAAAAAAATAATATAATCTAAAAAATAATATAAAAGCCTTTTTATATTTTATTTATTTATTTATCATTTTTTTTATCACTGCCCATCTCCCCCACACCCCCACCCATCTCCCCCTATATATACATACATACATACATACATACATACATACATACGTACATAAAGGAAAAGTACAGAACACTCTAGTGCAGTGTTGCTCAACCTTGGCAGCTTGAAGATGCGTGGACTTCAGCTCCTAGAATTCCCCAGAATTCTGGGAGCTGAAGTCCGCACATCTTAAAGTTGCCAAGGTTGAGCAACACTGCTCTAGTGTGATGAATTAGATGCTCGTTTAAAACTAGTTCATGGCACCAGTGATCATCTGGCAAATTTTAAGCTCTGCTGCACAGAAGCTGGCAACACTGTATGTTGTAACAGGGTTGGAATCTGACAACAGTAGGGAGGTGCAAAATTGTCCTGAGCACCCTGGACATTTATACAGTAATGGTGAGATGAGGCCAGTACGAATGTCCCTGTAACACAGGCACTGGAGAAGCACATGCTCCGTTGTTTCCACGTGACCAGAGTCACAGGGGCCTTGTCCCTCCAGGTAAGGAATCTTCCTGTATTGGCCTTCCAGGACAGCTGAGGGGAAGGCAAAACTAAGGATTTTAATGGGTCCATGTAAACATTAATGAAACCAATTGATATCCAAGGATAAAAAGTTCATTTTAAGATGATACACTGATATACATACATATAAGTATACCTATGCGTATACATTTTAAAAATGTTCTAGCATTTGGAGGCCTAGAGAGCCCTGGTGTCTCTTCTATGAAAAAAGAAGCAGATGGAAAACTGATTTGTGAATTTAATACTACCCAAAAGTTGCTTGCAGCGCTCTAGGTTATGACTGACAGTTTGGCAAATCTTTCCTATGCATTTGCCACTATAAACATTTTTCCCCTTCAGGTTCATAATGCTTGAGGAATTTGATTTTTGCAAATTCCTATATGAAATTACCTGACTCTATGCTCAGGGGAGAGAAACTCTGCTATTCATCAAATATTACGCTTCTCCAACTTTGCAATACTTTTCTTAGCAGTTTAAATGTATCAAAATATTGAGAGAGAGAGAGAGAGAGAGAGAGAATTGTCAGATAAAGCTGGGGATATATCAGTGTGATATGGTCAGACTATGGAGTTAGCATTTGGATAGATATATTATGAACCAAATAAGTTTTCTGGACTATCTTCAAAGATACAGTAGTTCAATGTACCACACATACCCTATACCTTTAGAATCGATTATTAAATTAATGGACTTGACTCAGATGGCAAAGTTAACAGCCTTAATAAGAAATAATACTGTTTCTGGATTTGTCTCTATTTGGCAACGTCTTTTAGACTACTTGCTTGTGTTGGGAAAACAAAATGAAGTTTTGTGGGTTTTAATGATCAGATGGTTTGTTTTGATAGAAATAATGTTCATATGGTTTAATTAATGGTAAGAGATCACATTTTTAATTGTATCTACAGTATATCTGTATTGGAGGAAGTCAGAAGTCACTTTCGGTTTCTATTTTCTATTTTCCCTTTTATAGTTTTTTTTTTTCTTTTTTCTTTAGTTCTTTTTTCTATCTTTACTGTACTCTCTATTTTGTATTTTAATTATAGTTTGAAATATAATAAAGTTCTTATAAAAAAAAGTGTATCACCCATACCCAAAGTCCAGTGATTGGAATCAAGCTCTTTCCCATCAGAGAAGATCCTCTCTGACAATTCCATCAAATGTGTTAAAAGGCTAGAGGTGACAGGAAGAGGAGCAGGAACTTCCTGTGATAAAGTTCATGAAGCTCAACCAAGCCATGTACCTGTATCTCTAGGTACAAGTTTTTAGGGAGAACATTGACCCACATTGACCAACAGCAAGTGGCAGCATCTGCCTCCTTGACTGTGGTGAAATGTCAAAACCGGATCAGACCTGGTTAATCTTTGGATGAGAGATCCTCAGGAAATCCCAAGGTTGTTGGCTACACTGGAAAGTTAAGAAAAAAGAAAAGAAATTTCAGTAGACTGCATTTGCAAACCACTTCCATGCTGCTGCCAATAAATTCTCTTTCAAGTCTCCAGGAGTTGAGATGTTACCTTTTTTTATTCACTACAGGAAATGAACAATATATTAGCAGTAGCCTCATCATCTAAGGCCTAAGTTTCAGGTTATTTGCTCTCATCTCTTTCATTACTCCATCTGATCCAGGATTACAGTCCGACCTTGTGAACTCTTCTCTTATGTTTGATGAAAAAAGTACTGTTGAGGACAACTCACTTGATACTTTATTGTAAGTGCAGGCCTTTAGGTAACCTTGACAGAAATATGCAAGAACCATTACCTAGGCAAAGAAGGATGAAACACTTGAAAGATTCTGTTGTTATAGCCTATCTCAATAGTTGTGGTCTTCCTGTATGGTTAATTTTCAGGTCTGGCCTACCGAATAGCATTGACATCAATCTTGTAAGCCTGATTTGTGCTTCATCTCTCCTCCTTCTTATATCCAAGTCAATACAGGAGGTGTCTGCCTGAGCTGCTTCTGGATATTATCTTCTTTCCCAGGACTTAAAGAATGTTTCAGCCCTCTTTGTTTATGTAACAGTTTTTGATTTTTTTTGTCAAGGTCACCTCCCTTACTGTCTACATGAATTTGCATTCTTATATAGATGTTACAAAGCTATGGGGGTGGTAAATGAGAATTCAGAAGAAACCAACACACAATCTTTCACAATCTGCTGCAAAGATGGTGTTTGTACACATACACACACATACATACACACACTCCATTTCTGAACTTTGAGAACCTATTCCAAAGGTGTAAGTATGGTCAATGGTATGGAAATGTCAAATTTATTATGGCCACAGAACAAAATAGAATTATGGATAAAACCATGAAAAAGTGACATGGGCCAGAAATGGAGGGAGGGGGGAAATCCCTTTCTAATTCAGGACTTAAATTCTTGAAAGCATTTTCTCTTATCTAGAGGGTGAAAAAGGGAATATGGGAAATTGAAGATAAGTGAAAAGTGTAAGATATTTGAAATTACAGCCTGGAAGAACATGATAGTTCCCAACTACCTTTTGAATTGATTTTTAAGGAAAGGATAGATAGAAAATATCAGGGAATGAAAATAATATGATTCTGTCATGTCATGAATAGTGCTAAGTGATTGCTATGTCTATAACCTTTTCAATTATCTCTTTCAAGCTTTTCATCCATAAGGTTCTCTAAACAAAAATCTGTAAGAAAAAGAAAAGACATATTTATTCACTAAAGATGGTTTTGATGAAGCTACAGCTTGAGTAATTGGGTTATCATTCTGTTTTGCACAGGATTAAATGCAGAGATGAGTCAAACATGTTAATTTGGAGCGTTTCAGTTCCAAGGGTATCATTATTTCATATGTAATGAGAACAGAATGAAATTGCATATAGGTTTGTTGAGATTTGATCCTTTCATCATTCTTTCACTTGTGCACAATCAAATTTAAGTATGCTGTATAAAACTTATGGGAGGTAAAAAAAAAAAGTCCAGCCATCTTTCACACTGAATCCTCCATCTGGGCTTTTCTCTAAGTCTGCTAAATCATTAAAAAAATAAAATAAACTAATACAGTGTAGAAAGGAAATGCATCTCATTGTCAGTGGCCATTTTTGTTGTAGCCAAAAACTATATCATATCAATATTATGCTGAGAGTTAGTTTGGTGTAGCGGTTGAAGCACCTGGCTAGAAACCAGGAGACCATGAATTCTCGTCCTATCTTAGGCACAAAGCCAGCTGGGTGACCTTCAGCCAGTCACTCTCTCAGCCAGGAGGAGGAGGAGGAGGCAATGGCAAACCACTTCTGAAAAAACTTGCCAAGAAAACTGTCCAGGGACTAGTCCAGGCAGTTGCCAGGAATCAAAAACTGACTCAAAGTCTCGAAACAAGCAAACATGAGAGACTCCATTGGCTAGAATTACAGTATTAGAAAGTGTGGAATATTAGGCTGACTTAAAATTGGTCCAACCACAGCGCGCTCTGAAGAATTCTCCAATGCAGGACGGATTTAATCACTATTTATTAGCAGTGTTGGTAACATATTCCTACAGATTAGCATCTTCTGTGCAAATTGGCAAATTGGAAGACCCAGGTTCAACCACAGAAGCTCAATGGGGGACTTTGGATCAGTCACACCCATGTAAGCCATCCTGAGGTTCTGGAGAAAAGGAAGGAAATAAGATAGAAGAAAAATAAGAGCTGACATTTTAGATATTTATAAAACATCCGTAACAATAATCACGAACTGTGCTTACAAATCAATGGTGAAAATGCACCCTGTTCTATTTCATATTTAATTAGGAACATAATAATTTTTTTACCAGAGCTGATGTTGGGGGAGTGTGATGTCTGACAGTTTAGATTAATCATCAGTGCATTTTTTTTTTCCTTTCCTTATTCACAAAAATGTAAATTGCATTCACCGGTGGGTAAAAGTGTTGGGAACTAAATTTGCCAGTTTGCTTCAACCTTTTCACTGAAGGTGGCAGAAGGGAATTATGATGCTATAGTTTGTTCATCCGTAATTTCACACTCCTTCACCCTCGGAAACACAAGACAAATCTCAAGAGATTTCTCAGTGGTAAAACAGTTTTAATTAGTAAATAATCCTGGAACTTCACATTCAGAGCAAATCCAATGTACTTAAGCATACCACAGTGTCATAGACCTTTCTCGTTTCTCAGTGACTGGGTTAAGATATTTCTTC
This sequence comes from Candoia aspera, assembly GCF_035149785.1. Classification (NCBI taxonomy): domain Eukaryota; kingdom Metazoa; phylum Chordata; class Lepidosauria; order Squamata; family Candoiidae; genus Candoia; species Candoia aspera. The sequence goes on from NC_086157.1 coordinate 3,748,371, forward strand.
TCCCAAAAGGGTTGTTTCAAGACACAAAGAATAATTAATGTGTCTAGCATGGGCCAACAATATTGTGACTTACAACTGATAGAGATAGGGTCCCCATTATATGATGCTTTACATGTACCTCTTGCACCTTTTCCTCTAACCAGACACTATTACCTCCCCCACTGCTGCACCAATTTCCCTCCTCATTCTTCTCCCATTTCCTTAGCAATGACATGCTCACTGTCATGAGTGAGGATGGCGAGCAGGGGGCTCCCATCCAGGCTGTAAAGCGCATGCGTAGCACTGAGGAATTAGGTGGCCATTCCAAGAGACACAGATTGGGACCGCCTTAGTCTTTGGGGTTTATATGTCTGGGTTTTCCCACGCTTCTTCAGTTGGTTAGGATTTCCCTGTTATGTAGCAACAATAAAACACTAGAGACCTGTTCCTTGTCTCAGCGTGGTTCCTGGCTGTTAGGACACTCACTGTTTCCACTGAACATAGAAATACCGAAAAAAAATACTAGATGCCCAGCTGAGTAATGCTGCTGTTATTTACCCAATGGCAGTTTCTGTTGATTTTCTGTCTTTAATAACATGTGTGGTGCTGAATTTGGGATCCCTCTGGATGATCCCCCTTTGGGATCCCTCTGGGTCTGAAGTATCATTGATGCTGAAGATGAATGAGAGCAGCCCACTCTGGATCACTGTTTGCCACGTACTTCGCATACCCACAATGCATCAATGACACTTCACTTTACAGGAGAAGAAGGAGACAGGCCAGACCAGATGTTTGCACATTCCTTTATAAAGAAAATACTTACTGTAATTAAATCTTGTTTTGAGAGCAGATATTCAGGCTTCTATCCATTTATGAATGAATGTTTTGAGAGTTAAAAATGGATAAATGGATGTGAAAATTGAGCAGAAGGGACATAAGAGTAAAACAAGTGGAAGGGACACATACTTATCCATTGTGTTCGGGCTTACCCTTACATTATTGCAGATGTATTATGAACCAGTAGCAAGAATAATGCTTGACTTCAAATAAACCCATTCATCACAACACAGTAGTTAGACCAGAAATCCCCATGGGATAAACAGGAAAAGTATCTGCAGCTGGTAGGATACAACATCATACAAAACCACCAGGGTGCGTTTTTTAATATCCTTCCAGAAAAGTGTGTTAAAGATCTTCTCCAGTAAATGGGTTTCTCTGAGTCCTTTGAAGATGAGCAATAGAGCCCAAATCATTTGCAATGCTTTCCTGCATTGAGGTATTCCAACCGTTCTTTTCAACTGAAATATCCAATATAAAGAGACATGCAGGTGAAATTCTGCACAGGGCAGAGGGAATTTATTTTATTTGTTTGTTTCTTTAGCATATTCATACAGCCACCCATCTCAAAACACGTGAGTCTGGGCAGCGTACAGCATATTTCAGAATCCTATTAAGGCCTATGACTGTTGAGCCTGGCAAAAGTAATATTAGCTCTCTTACTTGGTTTTCAAGATAAACACTAGGTATGTTTCCTTCCAACATCATTCCTAGATTGTTACTCCAAGATCAATGCTATGAAAATCTGATTTCATTAAGCTCTGAATATGTTGCACAGATGTGGAAATGGCAAAATCTGCCGAATTCTCATTTCTTCCCCAGCTTTCTTTTTATTCTGTGCCATTTCTGCATTCCTTTGTAATTATTAGATAGGAAAAAAAAAATGAACAAGAATTCATGCAGACTTTCCTTGCATTTATCCTAATACTTACAAGTATCTGATTTTAATTAAGTTAATTTGCTCTAAAGGAAAGTTGTTTGGCTGTTATATTATAGGTTAAAATAACTTTGGCCTGCATTTTCTGGGATAGTGTGGGATAGTATGCCTACCTATATGTCCCTATGTGTGTGTGTGTGTGTGTGTGTGTGCTATAAATAATTTCTGGATATATTGAGCAGAATATCTGTGCTAAGGAAAGCTAAATTACTTGATCCCCCCAATCTGGACAGACTATGTGTCAGCTTATTCTGATTTACCTTACCTATTGGGAGAATCATAGGAATGACCAAGACACTGAACTATAAAAGATAAGACTGTTTTAGGCAGTGTCAAAACATAAAGGCCTATCCTAAAGTCAAATGACTAATCTGTACTCGGGCTATCAGATTTTGGTGCAAAACTCTGGAAGGCCACTAGATGAAGCAAAGATTATTTCTTATATCCTTTCTTGCCATGTACTGGATGTTCAGAATTTTTGCAGCCATAATCTATCCAGTTTCCACCAAATCAACTCCAGCCAGCAGCCCATCTTAGGGGGGGGGGGGGATTACATTTTTGTTAGCCACAATCCAGTTAAAGATGAGGTTTTTCTTGATGCTGAATCCAGCACTCAGTGTGAAATTCTACGTTGTGTAATAGCCCTGGCTACATATTAGTTTTAATCAGCTGCTGTCAGGGTTTAGACAGTGCATTCCTGATGAGAATGTTCTTTGGTTTCTGCTTCTTTTTCCTCTTCAGATTCTTAATTTGTTTTGCCAACATGTCTGCTTTTTTGGCACACCTGCCTTCTTCCTTCGAGTGTGTTAGTTCTTCTCTGAGAATCAGTCGTGAGTAGCTTGCAACCAAATGCCTGATTACAAAGTTAGCAGAGCTTGAGTGCAATTACTGCAGCTCCACAGCCCTTGCACATTAAAGCCAGTGTTAATTGTTTCCCATTTTTGCAAAATCCTTGTAATAGGATAAAAACTGAACCCACGATTTCTTGTAGTTAAAACAGCAGAAAATAAAGACATTCACTCTGATTAATCACTGCAATATGAAATTATGGGCAATCACAAGGAAGCGCACTTAAAGGGGTTTGTGTGATGCCAGCAAAACTTGCCATTTGTATCATGCTGAAGAAAGTAGATCAGAAGAATGGCACAGCATAAACACTTATCCCATTTGGTTTTGCTACTGGCAAGGGTGGCTACTGACCTATTTCCCTGCTAGAGGACAAGGTATTGGTGTCTTTTGCCTACTGTGTGATGTTCTCTGCATGTATCTGTTTATTTTAATAAGGTGCAAACATTAGTCCACATTATTCGATCCCTGGCTTTAAAGACTTTACTAAGGACAACCCTGTTCATACAACCGATGGCAGCAAGTGTCACTGTGTGAGGAAAGAAAATCACACAGACTCTTTCTTTTCATCCATTAGTTCTGGCTCACATGGACTGAGATCAGTGTGGGGAAAGGTTCATGGGTAATAGCTTCTGCCTTTTAGGATTGACTATATACAGTAAAGGAACCATCAGGCATGAAATATGCCTCAGTCTATTCTTGTTAGGGTAGCATTGAAGGCTTTGGAATGATGTAGCTGTACCTTCAGAGATCAGATTCATGCAAGCCATGGTATTCCCTGTGACACTCTATGGAACCAAAAGTTGGACTATGCAGAAACAAGATAGAAAGAGTATTGAAGCTTTACAACTCTGGTGTTGGAGAAGACTCCCGGGAATACCATAGATAACCAAGAAAACAAACAAATGGATAATTGAGGAAATCAAGCCCTAATCTTCACTCAAGGCATAAATGACCAGGCTCAAATTATCCTAATTCAGACAGATTGTATGAAACCCATCTTTCTTGAGAAGTCCATAATGCTAGGGAAGGTGGAAGGAAAGAGGAGAAGAAAGTGACCAGCAGCAAGGTGGAGGGACCTGGTTACAATGGAGGGGTATGCCATTGGAAGATCAGCCTGAAAAAAATGTTTATCTATGTGTTGCTAAAAGTCAGTACTGACTTGATGGCACATAATCAGTCAGTACATACATGGAATTCTGAGCATTGAGAGATATAGAGGTTTTATGCAAATGTCTAGACATCTCTGGTCAAATATTTGTTTCAGTGAATCCCTAAACAAAAGTAGCTGGCACAATTCTACATAGTTCAGAGTTGAAGATCACATATTTCTGCACATTTAAATGCTTACTCTTTATGTGGAGTTATTTCTGACTCCAAGTAAGAAAACAATGAATCTTGCTGGTGCAGAAGTTTAGTCATCCTTTCAAACAGTACTTGGTAACACCTCCATTGGCAGAAATAACAGCTTCCAAATGTTTACTTGAGCCAGCCAAGAATCTTTCTATTCTTAGTTTTTGGATTTTTTTTTTAAAAAAATACTATTTTTAGTTTTGGAACATTTTTAGCTCAGATATTCATGTCTGACATTTCATGTCTCAGTTCTCCCTACATAATATGTAAGTGCGAGGGCCATTGTGATATAATATTTAAGTGTGAAGTCCATTCCAAGCCCTTATCCTTCCTTCATGATTGATTTGGATTGTTGGCTTTCCAAAATATTCACCTCTTTTAGCTTCAGCCTTTTCACTGACTGTGGATGAGCCCTTAAGGCTCTAATGACAAACTTCAAGAAAGAACAGCAGTTTATAAATCATTAGAAACCAAAAATGATGGTCTTCTCCAGAAGCAACACATTTTACAGGGGAATGGTAGAAAATCAGGTCATAGAATAAATAAAATGCTTTAAATATCTGGGAGTGATTTTCTAATCCTCTAGAAAGAAAAGAGCCCACAGTAGCAATTTTAAGATTTCACAGCACATAGGGTGGGAATGTTATCCTGGTCACTATTAAATTATTTGCTGAAAAAACAAATACTCACTTATATATGAGCTAAGTTCCTTTTTCCAGCGTTGATCCTTACAAATAAGTACAGTCAGAATTTTTTAAGATCAGTATTCTTGACACCTAGATGCATCTTGAATTCAGTTTGGAGTCTAGAGGCTGTTCTTTTACGAACTGAACCTATAGTCCAAAAAGAAAGTCTGTTTCCTTGGCTAAGGCTTAACCCGATTCCAACTGGGTTGCTTCTTTTAATAATGTCTGTTAAGTATAGATCTAATTGGTGGGAAAACTTCATAAGATAATTGTTATCTTATGACCTTTCCCCTGAACTTTGTTACAGTGAAGTTTTTCAGTGCTTGAAAAAACTAAGGAAGATATTAAGCAGCACATGGAGGGTACAGAAATTCAAGATGACCTCACTCAAGCCAGAAGGATGTATCCATCCTTAAGAAATTTTCACACTCTCCCACAGATTATCTAGCCTCATATATTCTAAATATCATTGGGCATTCACTGGAGCCCATTTCTATGCCGTTCCCTTGGCAGTTTTAGAGGGTAGATATAATAAAACTGCAAATATCCCGCAGAATTATGCCCACACAAAGCAAGAGAGGTTGAGTTGATTAGAAATATTCTATTACAATGTAGGTTTTCTTCTGCTGCTCAGACAAGATTAATGGTGCTCTCATTAAAACACTTGACAAGGGCACCTTGATGACTTTATATAAACTATTTACTAATGGACACAGTCCCTAAAGTGGGATATATAACTGCAAGAATTTGCCATTTGATGATGAGGACTTTTAGAATGCTCATTAGGGCCAGAATGATTATATGATAGAGCTAACTTGTCTGTGTTTGTTTATTAATTGTTCTTGTTCTCTGTTCTAAGACTGTGAAGTCAAACTGTATGTTTGACTAAGCTCTTCAACCCCTGAAAATCAGTGCTACCACATTCAGGATGGAGCATTGTTTCTTAAGAAGATCCCATTGCACACATTTTGTTAATTTAGTAGGCATGGATATTCCACCTATTAGAAACTGCCTTTCCTGTCAATTACATCACCAAAATCAAAACTACCTACACTTAAAAATGGATGTGCAGCTCACTCTCTCCTGCACTGATTTCTCCACAATTTGTTACACTTTATCTTACAGCTTGCACCTTTCATTTCATTCTGTTGAAAAGTTGAACATGTTATAGCCATTTACATTTTTGCCACTGCAAATTATGGGGGAATGGGCTTCTGCTCTTCCAAATGTCACTCTGATCTGACCATAGGTCTATACTGGATGCTTTTGGAGTCATTAATTTCAGATTGGGGCATTTTCAGAGTGAGATACAGTATTAGACCTTAGAATTTGATCAGATGAATTCTGCATTCATACAATGAACTGGTTCTAAGAGACAGTTTATGTTAATATCACATATTTAATCTTATCAGGAAACATTAGAGGACTCCTTAGCAAGAAAATACCTATCTGCTTGCCATAAAACCTGTTTCATTTAACTTAAATATTCTGATTAACAGACAAGTCCAGGGATATATTTCTCCTTGATCTGAATTAAATTAGGGATGAAGCTGTCTTACTGACCTCTAAGACATTTTGGAAAAAGCTAGCTGTCTAAATTCAGGTTCTCAATTCCCTTGTTTGCACTTTAAATCAAAAGCCAGCCTGGGTCCTGCAGGAACACGAAACTGGACACTTGTCTGTCATTTTTTGTTGAGCTTAGAAACTTGCATCATGCATTTTTTAAAAGCACTTTTGTCTGACCTGGTCCTTGATTTTCATTGTGAAGATTCCCAGATGCCCTGGCTTAGTTCAAGGCTTCTGTGCACCAGCCTAGCCTATGTTCTCTAGTGGTGGCAGCTGCTGAGTTTTCAGCTTGTTACTGAGTGTCCTGCCCTGGTGAGTAAAATTTTGAGTGAGGGGAAGACAACTCTGAATTGTTGCTCTTATGTGTAACTTCAGTAATGCCAAGCAAGCAGTTTGATCTGTGTATGCCTGTCATCCCTCAACAACTCAAGAAATTAGAGCACATCTGCCTTTCTCTTCCCTTCCATCTGTCAATTCAGGACCCACACTTGCTCACATTTTTCTTCCTATTACATATAAACACTCGGTTCCCTCCTTATGGCATTAAATATGTCACATCTCAACCAGTATGCATGCATTGCACACATGCATATACTCCTTTTTAAAACATATGGTGTAAAAGGGGAAACTAATCTTGGTATTATGATTTGCTATTTTTTTTTTAAAATCCTACTTTATAACTGAAACCGAGTTGGACCTTTTCAAAACACTCCCCACATCATTGGAAGAAGATAGGAAGGTCTACTTTCAACGATTTGGGGTCTTTTTGCAAAAAAGAAAAGAAGAAAGGAGAAAGAAAGAAAGAAAGAAAGAAAGAAAGAAAGAAAGAAAGAAAGAAAGAAAGAAAGAAAGAAAGAAAGAAAGAGAAAGAAAGAAAGAAAGAAAAAGACCTCTTACTAAGCTAGAGTTGTCACAGTTGTGCTTATCACAAATATCAGGGATCAATTAGTGGCTGAATAGTTGAGCCCACTTTGTAGGCTTTGCCCAAGGCAGAGTAGGAATGCAGATAATACAAAGAAGTGTAGACTAGATTACTAAATATGGGGGGGGGGGATTCTCTTCTTCTGAGAATGTGGCATTGACTGAGTAAAAATTCTGAACTATCATTCACGCTCAGTCAGCTATCTATTATGGTTACCAATTCTTAAAATACAAGAAATAGTTTCTACCTGGGTTTGTTCTTGTCTTGGAACATGACACAGAAGTATGCTCACTAGTGAATCCAACTCAGTATTGTCTGCTCTTTCAGATAAGAGCCAAAACTGGAGTTATTGGAGAACAAAACACATTTTTTTCTATGAATCTGCTAGCTAATGGGTTCTTAGAATACAAGGCTTTTAAGAATTTCTTTCAAGACCTCAAGAATTTCTCCCAAAGTATCCCAGAATTGTGCTAGATGGCTTTAAGATCTCATTAGCAGGCAAATTCAAATAAGTTGTGTATGTAATGATACACAAAATATTTGAAGTTGCCTTTTAATGTAACAACACATTAAAAATCTACATTCTTTTTCTGACTGATATTAATAGAGAAAATATTTTTATTAGTTGATTTGCTCTCCTGGATTTGTAAATTGATTCTTAAGTTACTTTTCATTGTTTTATACTGTTAAATTGCTTTAATCTTTTTGTAATTTCCATGATTCTCTTTGATTCTGATTGTTGAGAGTCACCTTTGAGGTCCCACTGAACATAAAAGCAAAGCATAACTGGAAAAAAAATAAAATTAGTTTGAAGAGAAGTATAATAGTACATTATCCTTAATGTACATAACTATTGCCTGTAACTAGAAAGTGAGGGAGAGTTTAACAATAACACAATGGTTTGAACTGTTCAGTTAAGCAAATTTCTTGCAATATTTAATGGTATTGGTATGGTTATGGCAATACAGATTTCTTTTTTAATAAAAAGAAAATCATTTTGAACGTTGAATTTTTGAGGGAGCTTTATGGTTGACTTTGTTTTCTCATGCTCAGGAATGAGTAAAAATGGAGACTGTGCTGGAGAAGTAAAGAAAAGATAGACTTCTTCCTCCACAAGCAAGTTGTATACTTTGGGTATGTAATGCAAGCAGAAGGAAGACTAGAAAATCAATTATGCCTGGCTAGGTTATAGAAGTAGAAAGAGAACACTATGAATAGATGGGATCAATAAGGTTATTGGAATGTCCTTGGCAGAAAAATGGGTTATTACTGGATGCAGGCCAAATGGTGATTGTTTGTCTTTGCAGTTAACAGGATGGCCCCTAACTCTTCGGGGGAGAGTTTCATACCCTAGAACCACAAAGTTCTTGTGGATTATGAAAAGTTCATTGGTAAAAGATGTAGCTACAAAACTCACCTGCAAGGAAGCAATCAAAATCATTGTTTCTCTTGCCTAAGCTCTCTTTCTGATTATGTCCCATTGAACTCAGAATAAACACCAGACACTTCTGTGAAAGGAGAAAGGTCCCCTGTGCAGGCACCGAGTCATGTCTGACCCTTTGGGGAGATGCTTTCTTGGCAGACTATAGAGCGGGGTGGTTTGCCATTGCCTTCCCCAGCAAGCTGGGTGCTCATTTTCCCGACCCTGGAAGGATAGAAGGCTGAGTCGACCTGAGCCGGCTGCCCGGGGAGAATCCAGCTTCCGCTGGGATCGAACCCGGGTCGTGGGGAGAGTTTTCGGCTGCAATACTGCCGCCTACCACTCTACGCCACATGAGGCTCTACTCCAGACATAGCTAGGATTGAAATATTGAGAGGGAAGGTGATAAATTCTACTACTCTTCTCCTGTAGGGAAAGTAAAATACACAGTGTGTTAGCCAGTAGTAATCATAACTGGGTCCTTCTTTCTTAATGGTAAAGGGTCTGGTACAAAAGGACACTGTGGGTTTGTTTGTGTCTCTGTGTGTGTGTGTGTGTGAGAGAGAGAGAGAGAGAGAAACACACATAATATTCAAGCCTAATAGTATGACCACATTGGTGTAGGTATAAATAACTAGATTGTCTCTAAACAAATACTGCATCATGGGGACAGAGCATAAATAGATATACGTAATTATCCAGAATAAATAATGCAATGGGAAACTTTTGACACAAATTAGTTCATTGGTGAAGTATGTCAGCACCAGTTCATTCGAGCATTCACACAATGACAGTCAGGAGACCAGGATCCTTTAACTTCTTAATGAAGTGAATGACTAGGACAGAGGTAAAGCTGCGAATGGAGAATTCCCACTAAAACATACATTTAAAACTACATTCCCTTGATTATCTTCCTTTCCCACGAAAGTATGTCACCCCCCTTCCCATCCAGGTGCTGTTGCTGGTGTATCTCTACTGGTCATCCTTGATGTGAACCACCATAAATCTGTAGCCATAATAATGCAATTCACACTCCAACCCAACACCCCCTCCCACGTGGTGACAGAGAGTCTGCCCCATTGATAAGGAAGTATTGGAAGATGCTCCAATAAGGGGTTTGGAGAACCTTTTGATTGGAGGAATCTGAGAAAGTTCTTCATTTGGACTGGATTAATTGTAATTGAAGTGTTGGGATCTCCCTTTAAATGGAGATTTAAAAGAAGAGAAGAGAATGTACCACGGGTATATACTAGGACAATTTTTGAAGTCCTGCAAACCAAAATTTGGATTTTTTTTTCCCTCTAGCTGAATTAATTTCACTGACAATCTATGTATACAGCTTACATGGTTTGAAATTAATAATAATAATAATAACAATAATAATAATAATAATAATAATAATAATAATAATTTCCAGCTAGACGTATTATGAAAGATAAACCTAGCTCACCTAAAGCAACCAAATCACTTTGAAGATACAACATAATTTTATTGGCATGCATACAAGCAATAATGCAGTATATACTGGATCCACAGCAAAGCTTTGATCCTTTGCTAAGCAGCCATGGGCAAAAGCAGAATCAGGGCTTATATATACCACATCGCAAACACAAGACAAGGAAAAAGGTGGACACAGTGGAAATCACCGCATAACGTTGGGATGTTTTAGATAAACCCATCCATGTGACCTTATGATTATTTATCCCTTCCTCCTAGGTCAGCTTGCTAGCCACCCTACCTCTGAGATATGGTCAGTGAATAGAACCACCAACCTGGTTCGCTGGACCACTGGCTCCTGACTGAGTCTTCTCCCTGTCGCTGCCCAGGGTCAAGTCTGCTTGCCATGAAGGTTTTCTCCCAAGGGCACGTTCAGCAGTTCACATGCATGGCAGGGGGTGGGGGAATCTCATAGGTTTGGTAGTGAATGCAGCTCACATGTGTATGGGGGGGTGCCTTTTAGCACCACTCTATCTCCATCCATCCATCCATCCATCCATCTACAGTATCTATCTATCTATCTATCTATCTAACTATCTATCTATCTATCTATCTATCTATCTATCTATCTATCTATCTATCTAATCTAATCTAATCTAATCTAATCTCCTACATAGTAACATTTATGTACTATGTTATGTACAAATTTATCTGATTTGTCTATAGCTGAAGATTCACCTTATCTAATTTCTTACAAGTCAAGAAATATACCAACTAATATTCAGTTTGCTTTGAATTAATTTTCCAACGTTATGCAAAATCCATGAAAATTTTGAACAAGTTCCCACTTCAGATAATTTTGGACTTAGTTTCCTTTTTTTCTTTGGGTTTAAGAAACCATTGTCTCATAAGAGAAATACTTAGCTAGATTGGCATGGATGGTCTACTCTGAATGATAAGTCCTACAGCCTCCTTTCCTATACACCACATGTCCTTCTCACAGAGAAAACCCACATTTTACATGGCAATAATATTTTCTTTGACATACCACTGTACATCTGTGTTTCTTGAGCTAAGTAAGGGATGTCTTAATGGCAGGTATGTAAAAGGTCATAAGACTGATTGAGCTTACTCATGAATTTATGGTTTACATGTCCAGTAAATACTAATTCCGTAGTGATGTACTTGTGGTGCGTACACTAGACATGGCAATGCACTGCACGCTGTGTGTAAATTATGCAATTAAAACATGCTGGACAAAGAAGGGAAAACTAAATTTATTGATGTTAAACAAAGGTAGTTCTATTGCTGGTTAATCAGCTCACAGAGAAAATGTTTTTGCAGTACTCAAGGAAAATCCCTTCCTACCATTCCCACTCTATATTTTATGCTACTAGTGTTACACATATTTCAAAGTCTTTTAACCCTAGCTGAGGTCTCTTTTTCTCTAGTGTTAAAACAGATATTGCATTTCTTGTTTTTTTTTCTTTCTTTCTAATGCTGGTGTCAAAAATTATTTTCCAAATCTTGATTCAGTAGTTGCATCTCAAGTGACACACTGTCCATTTTTGCTTCCTGTGAAGAAAAGAAGAGCCAAGACTCAGGGTTCTTCTTCTGAAGCTAGTTATGGTTACCTGGTTCTTTTCATCAGCAGTTATCATCCTGCTTACAGACCCCTCTGGAAAATTGCTACGATTTTCATATCTGTGATCCTTCAAAGCCAAAGATCAAACCAAGAGCCTGGCTGAATTCTCTGTGTACTTTGTCAACCTGTGAAGTCTGAGATAAGATGACTTCTACAAACATTAAGTTCTATGATACATTCCATAGAGAGATAACACCATAAAACACCCCAATGTTTCACAGATTTTATTTGCTTCCAACTGTCACTGTAGGGTATGTTGCTGATCAGAAATCTTTGCAACATGAATATCATCTGACATCAGCATACTAACTTTAGGTTGGTGCAGGTTGATATAAAATACCTGGATTAATGATATCAAGGCTCAACCTCCTTTGTAGATTATTAATAACTTTTAAGGTTTGGGGGAGAGTTGGAAGAATAGTATGCTTACTTATATTAATGGAATCACAGAAGTCAATCAATTCTGAATAAGCCATAGCTATGCACTTGGATAGAGTAGTGTTAGTTACTCAGAAAGAGAAGTAATGCCGGCAGTTACATTACAGGCCAGGGATAGGAAGGCCCAGGTCAATAGTTCATCTGTGCAGACAAATGTATTCTTTTTTTTTTTTCTTTTTAAGTAACAATTCACACTGCTTTCAAAATAATTATTATTTCCAAAAGACTGTATGTGGAATGACAAGCATATGCATACACAAGAGATTCCTGTGGTGTGGATGTACCTCTGCCAAAGCTGAGGGTAGTGCTGGCTTTAAAACAATTGAATCTCAGATACATAGATGCAGGAGAGAGAGAGAGAGAGAAAGAGAGAGAGATTATCTAGAGATAGACAGAGATAGTAGAGATAGATATACTGTACTGTAGATAGATGATAGATCAATCCCAAAATGTAAAATAAAGAGGAATATTTTGTGGGCAGGATTTGCCTGGGAGACAAAGCTTCAATATATCTGTGATAAAAGTCCAACCTCTTGAAAATTAAGTTGGCTGTTACATTCACATAGCTCAATTCCTTACTCTGTTTCCTGAAAATGTCTGAGTGGGATAAAATATTGGAAACTGGGGTCTAGGAAGATTCTTCTGCAACATGTCTCAGGACATTCTCTAAGAATGCCTCTTCTTCTCTTCTCTTCTCTCCTCTCCTCTCCTCTTTTCTTGCCTTCAAGTCCGTCTTGACTCCGGGCAACTACCCGGACTAGTCCCTGCAGTTTTCTTTGTAAGATTTTTTCAGAGGTGGTTTTCCCTTGCCTGCTTCTTCCTGGGGCTGAGAGTGAGTGTCTGGCCCAAGGTCACCCACCTGGCTTTGCACCTTAGGCAAGACGAGAACTCATGGTCTCCTGGTTTCCGACCTTGTGCCTTAACCACTGCACCAACCTGACCCTCAAGAGTACCTCAACACATTATTTTAACTGTGCATTGTTCATTCAGAAGATGCAACTGTTATTTTGCTTCTGTCCTCAGGCTAATATAGTTGAAGTTACTGAGATGCTTCTGATATACAGTATCAGGTTTCATGTCCAGTCTCCATAGCTGAGGAAGTTTGGGGTAATGTACTTAAAATATTTGAATTAAACAGCAGACAAATCATACAGAGTGCATGATGTAGTAAGTTAGCTATATTATCTTGGACAATTCACATCTACTTTCTGCTTTTCCATGTTGGCTCCATTTATCTAAGCTGACAGTTCTGGTGTCTGTGGTATTAGTAGATATATGGCTGCCTTCTCAAGTCATAGCATGTTAAAAAACCTTATCCTCCAAGGGCAGTTCTGTTGCGGATGCTCCTTCCTTGCACTCTCAAGAGAAGGCATGACTGATGACTCAGAATTAATTGTTACCCAGTGAGGTGTCAGGGCAGATATCTATTACATGCACTAGCACTCATGTTCAGAAGACAGTTTTCTAATGGCAATCCTAGTCGAAACCTCAGTGTCTGGGTGTTTGATTTTCTTTTCTTTTTCTTTTTTGCTTTGCTAAGGATGGGGTGTGCATGCTTGTGTCTCTTACTTGCAATATTGACATTTGAGCTTTACTCATAGTGCCATTTATGTATTTGCTCATTGTGTTTGTACCCGTGTTAGCCTTTGTCCCTTACTTACACATCTGTTATATAGGTGATGTCATAATGAATCCCTAAATAGTGGATAGTAGAAAGATTGAGGATGCACAAAATGAGAAGAAAATTTCAGGACAGAGCAATGGGCCAGGACATTTTCCGAGAAATAGGAGAAGGTCGAACAGACTCCATTCTGCTTGCTTTTCCATAATTGTTGGTAAGGTAACATACCCAAAGCCACAAGACATCTACATAAATGTATCTTGATAAACATACTGTTAAGTCAGCTGCATTCACTGAAAATTAATTTCCATAACTACACAAACTCTATCCAAATACTGTATGAATTCCTAAGAACTTTAGTGGCAATATTTTGAGGTTTAATTTTCTGGTGGTAAGGTTGCTTAAAATATTTGCTTGAATGATTGCTGGATGATAATCTTTTTGAGGACCTCAGTTGCATTGCATTCATGTTATCACCATGTTTATTTTTAAAATGTTGGGGTTTTAACATTTTAAAATAAACATGGTGATAACATGAATACAATGCTAACAATACAATTTATCGTTGGCCATCTGAGGCACAGAAGTGAGACGGGCAGCCATATAAATCATAAAATGAAATCAAAATGAAATCATATAATAAAATCAAGAAGGCAGAACAACAGAGGGAATCTTTTACCCATCAACACAAAATAGTCTTAACAAGAAGAGATTTATTCTACTATACAGTTATTTATAGCTAATCAATTTAAGAGGGGAAACCCGTATTTATCCAATGGCTCTACAATTTGGTTTGTTTATCTGATCAGCTTGGCCTGCCTTCTTTTAAAGTGTATCCCAAGAATTAAATCTGATAATGATAAATGACAGTTGTGTTTAAGGCATTTCCCAGAACGTCTGCTGATTTACTTCTAAAACTCTTATAACTGATTATACGGAAAAAAGAAAATGTTTATATGAACCTACCTTGCCAGTTTCAAACTGCAAAACTATTTCAGCCCCAATATTGCTTGGTCATAAACAGACAAAAGCCACTAATAATGGAGATTATTACAATGTATTATTATTGTGTGGTCCATGTTTAGGTAATAATATGATGCTATAATGTAAACAGATCAGAAGATAACATACTATTCCTAAATGCAGTTAAAGGAATTGCATTAACTTTGGGTAATTGTAAGGAATTACCCAAAGTTAATGCAATTCCTTTAATTGAAGTAAAGAACTGATATGCACATTATAATGAGTGTTAATGATGTGATCTAATATTTCTATAATCCTCACATGCCTGGGTCATTATTACTGGAGGCATGAAGTTGAGGCCACAATGATGGCTAGGCAAAATCCATCATTATTAGACTTTGCTTGCTTCAGGTTGGGCTGAAAGAGTCACTGAATGAGCTTTCCCCAAGGAGGGTAGACATGAATCTGGGTCTCCCTTCTCTTTAACCTCATAAATTCATAGGGTAAATACCTAGGTATGGATACCAACAATGATGCAGTCTCTCAGCTTCTGGGTTACACTGGTTATCTGAATCTTGCAAGGACTTTGGAACCAGCAGTGACTGCATAGTTTACTGGAAACCGTCTTATAATATATTTCCAATTATTCTGTTTGGTTTGGCTAGTAAATTAGTATTTTGCCTGTACTTCCATGTAGGACTCTGCTGGTGAGCTCTGACTGTGCTCTGTGGAGGCTTTGGCTTCAAAAGTTGCAAACACACCCCCCCTCCCCCAAATCTCTTTAAGTGCACAGTTTTCTAAGTCAAGTGTTTGAAACAGAGGTTAATCATAATGTACAAGGAAGGCTGTATCGCTTTAGATAAAAGCTTGCTACCTTTACACAAGGGCCATGCTCCCCTAAATTGCCAAGGTCATGCGTTCTGTTAAAGAAGACTAACAGAACAGAATACCAAAGGGATATTCCTCAGCTCTTATTTTCTTCCCCCTTTAAACTTCAATGGAAAGTTTCCTACATCCTTATCCCCATATGAAATTTCATCTAAGCTTCAATAAGTGACACTTCTAACACCGTATAAGCACAACCTAGTTCCTCCGAGAATAATTATCAGAATCTCTGCACCAGACTCTCTTTTTGATAAGCCACAGCCTAACTTTTGCATATAAAAGCAGCTCTTAATATGCTGCCTGAGAGAGAGAACTCAGGATAGGATGAGGGAGTAGAAATGGGCTCTATTCCAGGGCTGGAAGAAAAGTGTCGTGCTTCAGATTCAAAGGGTGAAAAAGCTTTCCCTTCCCCTGGGGGTGAGAGAGGCTCACACACCCCTGTCTGAAATGCCATCCAGCAGCTGGGTGTTCTCCCCCCACACTGTGGCTACAACACAGTCTTGGGGAAAGGTGCCCTTAGTTTAAGGAGTTACAGTCAGGGGCTCAGTTGGCACCTTTTTGCTTTCAAATCCAAAACACTGCATAGCCCTATTGAATAATCCCCATTTACTATTTTCTTCAGTGATGTAAAGGCTGCACCCATTATCCCTGTGAAGAATGAAGGCTCAGCCATGGCCAACAGAAAAGCAAGAGACAAAATCTTGCCCATGCCATCTTTTGGGGAATGCAAACTGTCCCCAGCTGAAGGGAGCCCAGGTTTTTGATCCACCATGTTGGTCTCAGCACATTCAGCTTGCCATCTACATTACAAGAGGCAGAGCATGATATAGAATCAGCATCCCAGCAGAAAAATCAAAGGGGAGTAGATAAACACAGGGATCTGTATTCTTCTCAAAGTGGAGGTATGATCCCTGTGTCAGGACAAGTCAAAACTACTGACTGTTTGCAAGTGAAGTTCGGCTGAAGGTTTTATGCCTGTGAGTTCCAGACAGTGGAGGCTGGTCTGTACCAAAAGCAGAGTTTCCCTCACATGTGTTTGACCTTAGGCAGAGGAATGGGCTAGGAGGACAAAAGAGGAAAACCACAGGCAGAGGGGGGAATATACTGTACGGTAGGTCTTGCCCACCATGATTGAGAAATGTGCTCTGTTCCCACTGATAGGATGTGTAGTTTTAGACTATGCCTAAACTGAAACCACAGTCTGTATGAATAAATATTGCTTGCATTATAAATAATTTGACTATCTCCATTCCCCCATATTGTGACATTTGGAGACACATAATACTTTGTTTATAAAAACAACCCGATTATGCATATCTCACAGATGGCAAGAAGAAATGGATGTTCTGTAGCTCTTCCTTCTGACCTATAAATATTCTCTAAGGGAGAAATGAATCCATCTGTTTAAAAAGTTTCATTTTCTCACTTAACCATGATAGAGAAACTAGCATTCATGTTTGCTTGTTTGACTGTCCAGTTGTGTTCGGTAATATAGTGAACACATTTGCTACAGATGCTCATTTAAATCTCTGAAGGATTTAAATGGGATTGGCTGATGAAGGGTAAGATCAAAGATAGGAATTTTGAAAACGTCTATGTAGAAGTTGTCTGTTTGGTGCTTAATTTGATAGGGCCACAGACCTCAATGCAGTCTTGTTTTTACAATTTTGTTTCAGGTCCTTCATTTTCTTTTCCATTTTACTTGACTGTCAGGGTTATTTTATGTTAGCAAATGTAGTGAATGCTATTAAAAACTTTTAAAAAGATGTAACAATTCATACCTCATAATTATTTACTAATTTAGAGTATTTGTATGCAACTCACTCTTAAGAGCTCATAAAAATCCATTTAAAACAATGGAAGAATTTAAAACTATCCTTAAAACACTTTTACAGTGCTAAAAGAATAGGCTATGAAACAGATATGCAAATAGTTAAGAACAATTAAAACAATTTAAAAAAGCATAAATAAATATCTCTTGAGTCCCCTTCTGAACTCTACAAGGGTATATCTTGCTTTCAGTTTGGATTTTTATCAGTCCTAGGAAATGTAAGATTCAGCAATATCAGTTCTTCTTGAAGGGGTGCCCCATAGAGAGTACATTGCAAATATTGCTAATAGTGTTTATGATGTTATTTTATTTATTTATTTATTTATTTATCAATTTTTTCGATGCCCTCCTCCTCCCTCCAGAGGGACTCTGGGCAGTTTACAGCAAAATAATCAAAATACAGCAAAGCGCTTATGCCTATGTGATTTTTCTTTACCTCTTTTCTGTTTTCTGGGCCTTGTGAAGGAATTGCAGATATGGAGATAGGATAGAATCCAGCCAGAGGAATGTGCCTTTTACTCTCTTTGATATAATTGGAATTGTTAAATGTATCTTATGATTCATGTTCACAAAAATCAATGGGACTAAACTTTCAGGTTAATGAGATGTAACGGTGAGAATCACACAAGCAATTTCCAAAAAGCTAGCATAAGGCAGCGAGCAAAGGAACATTGGTGCCCCCTTGCATTTCCGAACTCCAGTCTGTCTCCCTAGCGCTGTTTAGGTGTTTGCCTGAACTTGAAAATGGGCAGAAGATGCAGCTGTAGATATAAGTCCTACCTCCTTACATCCACACATATTTTCAACTTCATCTTCTACTCCATATTCTCATCAGGTCTGAAGCTGAGACATGCTTCTGTTTGCTTGGCCACAGTTCACTACATGATCCAGAATCCTACTTGATCAGTATCTGAAATTGTGCAGAGAACTTACTGATGCTTTATGGGATGCAAGCTTCCCATCAAGCCACATTAAGAGACAAGGGATGCCCCGATCAACCCAGGTTGGTCTGACAGAAGGACCAACCTGCAGAGCTCCACCCTCTACTCCAGTATGCATCCTAAGCTTCTTTTTGACTGTACTGTTTGAAGTAATAGAAGCTGGTTTTGGGCTCTCTCTGACATATTCAGTATGGGCTATAATGGGACAGATTAAGAAAAATAAAATGTGCTAGTCCATGCCTTTTCCTCATAAGGGGTGTTCCATTTCTTCCTGCCATCTTAGTCATAGTTTGTGCATAAACTAGACAATGCCACTCTATGGCTAGGATTAGAGATCCTGTAAACTCTGTTCCTGATTTGTATGCTAGGCTGTCTCTGCACCAGAAGCTGTAGGAGAAGAATCCCAGGGAAAAATAGTGTTTATGATGTTATTTTATTTATTTATGTATTTATTTATTTATTTATCAATTTTTTTCAATGCCCTTCTCCTCCCTCCAGAGGGACTCTGGGCTGTTTACAGCAAAATAATCAAAATACAGCAAAGCGCTTATGCCTATGTGATTTTTCTTTACCTCTTTTCTGTTTACTGAGCCTTGTCCAAAAATCTACATCTGTCTGACCATTTTGAACACTTCTGCTCTGGCTAATCAGTTCAGATGCAATCATTATTAAAAGAATGTTCACATGAGGGTGTTCTGTTCCATCTACAGTTTCTCTTTATGTGATCCAAAGGTGTGGGATCTTGTCTATTCACCGCTACCCAACACTAATTTAACCTAAGCATAAGACTGGAACTGATTCCCTGAGCATCAGACACATTAATTCTTGTTTTAAAAAAGGCTAAAATGTGGAAATGATTAGCTTTAGCTAACTCCCAGTTGAGTAAAATAGAGCTAGGAATTAGATGAGATTAAATCATACCACTTTATTTGCTTGTTAGGCAGAAATTAGTTTCACTTTGCAGTTGAGATAAGGGTAGACAGATATGCTTTATTAAGAAAAGAATATGACCCTATTCACTGAATAGCAAGAGAAAAATATAAAGTAATATTTCCTTAGTATCACTATCCCACTGTAAATGCTCATAATCACCTGGTGTCTTAAGAGAAGTTTGCTGCAATGATCAAAACTTTATTCTCCATTATTAAATGAGGGGGGGATTACAAATAAATACATGTATTTGTTGTACCTTAATTGTTTAATTGTTCATCTAATAGATTGATCTGGCTAAATATTTATTTACATATTTATTTAAATACTTACAGACTTTGTTTTAAATGATCATCCAACTCCATCATCCCTTTTACTGTTACTGGTATGTTGTGCAAATGGCAGAAGAAATAAATGTAGAGTACTTTTCCTACAGTTGAGACAGGCAGAAAGTGGTTGAATTAGGGTTATGATTCTGACCTTGGAATGAGGCAGGAAGTCCTGGATCATTGCCACTTTCTCCAGGAAGATAGCGAGCCACATCAGCATTATGGGATTTCCTATCACATGTATAAGGAGTTATTTTTTCCCTCTGTTGTTATGACCTTTGACCAAACAACTTTTGCACTATAGATTGGGAATTTGTAGAGAAATATTCCAAGTACCCTGCTTAAACAGAACTAATGTGGTATTTGCAAATGTCCATTTGTCTCGTTTAAACCTTCACATGAGAAGAATATGCTTAAAGACATATTGTGCTGTCTAAACTCAAAAGCAGTGACATTGAAGCCATGTTCAGGCATTACATGCATGATGCAAAGAACATATGAGACCTTGTATGACCCTTGTTCCCCTCATGACATCACTAAGAGCACACATCTTTTCAGATGGAAATATACCCATGGTGGCTTCCATATGATCTAGGAACTCAGTAATGGGGTGATGTCAGCCAGGTGGCACCAGGGATTAGTTGTAATACCTGAATATGACTTTAGACAAGTGACAATTTGTTTGCCACTATACTACCTCAAACTCATTGAAATAACAGCACAAAAGAATGTCCTAATCTTAGTTCTAGATATTCTTGCAAGATGGACTGCAGGTTTTGAGGCTATAACGCCTTCTGATTTCAAATACAGTGACAAAGATTACATGTGTAACTTATACTCTGCAACTTATAGTGTGCAATTACAATAAGAATGACATAACCATAAGGAAAAAAAAGATAAAGAAGAGCCATCTAAATATTCATGATATCTAATCACAAGAACCAGGCCTTGTGTAAAAGTCAGTATTGTCTGGTGAGTAACAATGTTAAGAAAAGAGTAGCTTTAAAAATGTATGAGTTCTACATTTTTATGTATATTAGTGTTGAAATAATAGTCATAATGAAATTCTATATATGACATCTCAGAAGTGAGTCTCACTGGGTTCAATGGGGCATCGTCCCAGGAAAGTGTGTGTAGATTACAACCTTCATTAATTTTAAAATAGGCATGCAGTCAAATGAGCAAGCCAAGATCTTGAATATTTCCTAGTAGAAGTATTCTAATGCTTTCAGCCAAATGACATTCCAGCATTTACTCTGTCGTTGCCTAGTATGTATTTATTTATTTATCTGGGAGAAAATTGTTGAGAAAAGCAAAGATAAAACTCAAAGAACGGAAGATGGAAGATGCAACACACAAAGACACAAAAGTGAAACAAGATGGTTTTACAATTAAAGGCACCTATGGAAATATCCATGTGATTTGCATCTAAGTTAAGTAAGATCACTTCATCGTAAATATAAGGTCAACTGAGAGGAATGTTATAAAAGTTGATGAGGGTTAGACTTTAGGCTTTGTCTCAGTAAGTCCTTAAAATGGACCCTGGATGGTTGGTCTGTATTAATACTCCAGTGGTGCAGAGGTAGTAGTATGATTGAAGATTAATGGTAATTGACACCTCAGACTGGATTGGAAGAATTATGATCTTTCAAGGTCACATCTCCACTTTAATGTTTTGCAAGTAAGCCTTCTAACTCTCTTAGAAAACTCACTTTATCAATTACAAACAAGCCCTTTAAGTCCAAATACTGCAGGGTTAAGATGGGTGACCAGGGTCATTTATCTTCCTAATTGGATTTATTTGGACACAGTCTCGGTGTACGTACAGTTCTCTTGGCATTATCTAGAACTCAACTCTGCATAGGGCTAAATTAACTTTAGGTTGAAGAGCATTGGGATCAAGCAAAATGTAGCTTCCGAGGTTCAATTTCAATATTCAAAGCAGAGCTTTGCACATTTTGAAAATAATTTGGAATGGGAGCTTCAGAATGTGCAGGAAAATGAGCACAGCACCCTTTAGAGAACACTCTTTCCCCACCGCACCCCCCAGTGAACTTGAAATAAGACATGACTATTTTAAGAAGTCAATCATTAAAGCAGCCACATATTTAATACAGCTTATTAAAGCAGCCTTTTTTTTCTTCTGTCTTGCACAGAAAACCTAGATTAGAGATACCTCCCTAAGCTTGAATTCAAAAGGTGACAGAACTAAATTGTGCAATAGTCATGGAATATAAACACACACACACACACACACACACACACCTGTTCTACATTGAAACAATTTGGAAAACCAACGCTTTGACATAACGTTCTATGTTCATTCATTCATATCGTCCACATTAGCCCTTTCTATGAAGCACTGAAGCTTGCAAAACTAAGCTGAAGCTTACCATTTTAATGTTGTTTTCTTGTCCCTTTAATAAGCAAATTAAATTTGATATCTTAATTGTACACGCAAGGAGGTTTATGTGCATGGGTGTGAGTAATACAGTGCTATTATAAAAACCTCCATATTAAGTCTGATTGGGAGGATGATATTGTTTATTTCTAAAGCACCATTTGAAATACTAGACTTCTTTAGTATTCTTACTTTGGGATCTGATAACACTGGAAGTAGATAGGATACTTTTGCTCCAGTCAAGTAAAGAACAACCATTTCACACTGATTTCACACCTTGATCCTTCTTATGATACATAACTGGGAAGTAGTGGTATATACTGTAGCTCGATGTCTCCCCTTGGAGGTGCTGGACTTCAACTCTTAGGATTCCTAGATATCATCGCTATTCTGTCTGGAAGTTCAAGGGACTCCAACACAGTCTTGTGGAAGTCTAACCACATGTCCCTATCCCTTGTACTCTACCCAAAACTATCCATATACAATAATGATAGTATGATAGGTAGTATGTGATTATAGGTATGATAGTATGATTTCGTCTGGTAGAGATGCTTGTCCATAGACAAGAGATTACAATGTACTTGTGGGACGCGGTGGCGCTGCGGGTTAAACCGCTGAGCTTCTGAGCTTGCCGATCGGAAGGTCGGTGGTTCGAATCCGCGTGACAGGGTGAGCTCCTGTTGCTAGTCCCAGCTTCTGCCCACCTAGCAGTTCGAAAACATGCCAGTGTGAGTAGATTAATAGGTACTGCTTCGGCAGGCAGGTAACAGCGTTCCATGTAGTCATGCCGGCCACACGACCGTGGAAGTGTCTACGGACAAATGCCGGCTCTTTGGCTTTGAAACGGAGATGAGCACTGCCCCCTAGAGTCGGACATGACTGGACTTCATGTCAAGGGAAACCTTTACCTTTACCTACCAAAGATTTAAGTTATTGTTCTTGGATAAATGCCAAGTAATCATGGGTATGCCAAGTATATATGGACTAGATATTCAATATCTCCTTGTCACATTTTCACCTCTTCCACCCCACTTTTTGGTGGAACTGTATATGTATTCAACTCTCGTAGGTCTCTTTGGGAAGTAAGTGGATTTAGGTTGAATTTGGACTCCCTAAGCAACAATTCCATGCACAGAAGCAAGCGCTGTTTCTATACAGTTGGTAGTAAGTGTGAATACCAATCACTATATAGCTGCCCAGAGTCATATACAGTATATGAGATGGGCAGCTCTGTATGCTTGAATAATGAATGAATGAATAAATTAAATAAATAAAAGGAGCTGTACTTGCAGAGGAAATGACACCACCCTTAGTTATCTTGGGCTTGTGAAAGAGTGTCAAGATGGGAAGAGGAACATGCCTCTGAATTTACAAAACACCATACACATGACAATCTATCAAAACAGAGGGAGGGGTCAGAGAGAAAAGAAGAGCACTAATCCAGCTTGTCCTGTGCTCTTCTTTGTAGTCTCAGCGTCGTGTTACGTTTCATCTCCCTGATGGTTCGCAGGAAAGCTGCAGTGACAGTGGCCTGGGAGATCATGAGCCTGTGGGTAGTGGAATGCTGGTCTCACACCCTCTCCCTCTGGTTCAGCCGCAGGGCGAATTCTACGACCAGGCCTCCCCGGACAAGAGGACCGAAGCAGATGGCAACTCAGATCCCAACTCTGGTGAGTGACGTTTTTCGAGCTTCACCCCCCTCCACACTGACATGGGTTCAGGCTTGGTTTGGTGGCAGCTGCAAAAACATCTAATGTATAGGACCAAAATGCACAGTGCACCCTTCTGACAACAGTTGAAATGGCAGGAAGGCTCAAAGGCAATAAGAAAGTCAGGCAAGTATCCATGAAAACAAGAGAGAGAAGAAGCAGACCACTGGAGAAATAAAAGATAGAAGGAATGGATCACACCATTGCAACTCTTGTGCATGTATTCATTTTGACTCTCTATTTTGTGCTCTGCGGTGATTCATGGTGGTTTCAGGACTGATGGAAAGAACTTGTTTCCTGTTCTAATTTTTATTTTTATTTATGAATGTATTGCTAAGGCTTGGGCAGTACAAAACATGGAAGCCAACATTTCTTTAATGCAAGTTATTATTTTCATTTGGTTGTTTCCAAATAAGTTGGACTTCAACTTCTGTAATCCCAAGCCATCAAAGCTGGCCTTTGGTTGTATTGTCTGTGGTTGATTGAAAATTAAGACCTCTGTGGGCTGCCAGGGAGGGAAGACTGTTCTAATGCACTTAGAATCCTATAAAATCTAAGTACTTCATCTTCATTCAAGTCCCATGGGGGTACTTCCTATCAACACTTGATAGGAATTTAAGCATTGGTGTGGCATGAGATAAAACTACATCTAGACTAGCATGATACAGGAAGTCTCAAAATGTTTCAGGGTCACAAAGTTTCTCAGTGCTCCCCCATTTTCTTCCTGGCATCAACTTTCTTTCCTACTGCAGATGTTTTAATATCCCAGAGTTTGTGAGGGGCATGTTAGTGTTGTAAGAAAGCATGATGCATTAACATGAAGAAACTCTACGGCTCCTTGAAAATGTGGCTGTGGAATTCAAATGCTGTATTGGAGTCAAAGGTCCTGTTCCTGTGAACAACTGAAGCAGCCTTTTATGCTGTCCCCTTAGATGCATACTGAACATCTGAAAAATGAAAATGAAGAAAAGTATAAAAATCTTAAGACTAAAGTCGTAAGTGTAGTTACTAGTGGGTAAATCCTACTAAATTCAATGGGATTCTGAACTTCTAAGTAGCACTGTAAACTTGAAGAATTCACAGGACAATAGCTCCTGCATTATGTGACTCAGAATAAAGAAAATCATGTACATTGTCCATAGCATACCTTTTATCAAGTTAGCAATAACAGAGAGGGGCATTTACCTTCTTTACTTAAAAGGCTTCTCAGGTAAAGTAAGCTGTGTTCCATTTCAGATGCTACATGCTGGTAATGGGGAAAGTGAGGTCCAACCAGGGTGGGTTGATTCCTTTTCAAGGTGGGCTACTCAAATAACGGAAATGCAGTTACAGAGTTATGAGAAGCCCTGTTCTTTGAGGACAGTGGTATACAGTTTGATCCTGAAGTGCAGCAGATGTTGCTATTTATTCTGTCATGCAGATTATCTGGGGATTAGCGTGGCCCCTACCTGCAGATCATGTCCATTAAATTAAGACACCTACAATACTTCATCCATATCTGAAAAAAAGAGGCAGTGTGACTGAACACATTCTGGTGCCTAACTTAGCATAAGAAAATGTGTGCTGAAATGAGTTTGAAATTTGGCTGACTTTTAGGAGGTTTTCTACCCATGTCAGTGATGAGACAGAATATTGTGTTTTCAAAGCAGTATTTTGAAGGAAGCCCTTTGACATGTGGAAATGCATAAAGGGTACTGGTCTGTCTTTACAGAGATGGCTACAGATCCCTGTGCAAGCAACCAGCTCTCTGCACACTTTCATGAGCAGGATTGTATGGGAAATATAAGATGATATCTGTGAATCATTCCTTAAGGAAGCTGGTAACCGTTTTTGTTTGTAAATGTAAGGCCAGTTTACTTGAAACATCAAGTCATGTTATGGCTTTGCTTCTGTCACCTGGCCTTGAGTTGTCTCCTTGCATTGTTGAAATAGAACATGTAACAATCTAAGATGGTTTCCAGTGCCATTCCCTTAATGCAGAACTTTTCCTTATTGCATAAACTTGATTGACATCCTTGAGCAAATGTTAACTTCAGTAATACTGTTCCTGGGTCAATCTGACAGTTTCATGGGTTGGTTTTGATTATATTGCAGGAATGGTTCCAGTATTCTGAATAAGCAGGATGAAATAGGAGGTCTGTGACATCATGGCATCACCTACAGTTAGCATTTCTACATTGTTTGAGGGAAAAAGGTGTCTGTGTGTGTTTCTTCCAATTCAGATGTGTTGCACCTTTTTAGTATTTCACATACTGATTTTATTTTGCTTTCTATTGAAACAAAACAAAACTAAGGAAAAGGTCCCTCCCTCCCCCAGAAGTTTGTCACCAAATTTCAACAGAGCGAATTCAGGAATCCCAATGGGATGTTGGTTGCCCATTTCTTCTGCAGAGTTTGTGATTATGCAATTCATCATCAACCATATAAGCCCAATATACAGCTTGTTAGGTTCTGAGAGCTGACAAAATGGATTGCAGTCCACAAAGATGGGTTTCTTCAATGCATTGTAACACAAAATTGTTTGTAAGGATGTGGCCCACAGGAAAGTTAGCACAAGTGCCTCTTTTGAATAGGACTTAAAGGAAAAAAATCCTTTTGTTTTGCTTGTTGCTTTCATTGTTTGGCCAAATTTATAGATGAGAATATCATTCATATATATATATATATATATATATATATATATATAAAATTATCACCTCCCATCTCCCAAAAGGGACTCTGGGCGATTTACAATATATTTATTTATTAATCAAATTTATCACTGCCCATCTCCCAAAAGGGACTCTTATATATATGTATATATATATATTCAGACATACACAAGCACACACATTGCTCTAAAATATTAGCAGAGATAATTTCTTTTCCGTTGCTGTTCTGTTTGTGGCATCACATTTTAAATAATTTGAACCGATACTCAAAATGGGGAAAAAACAAACAATTCAGATTCTGTTATTCTCTTGATGCTGCTGCTTTGTGTGTTTACCCTTTTGGTTGGTTTCTCCCAATTCCTTTGTTCCAGGTGATTTCTATTCCTTTTGTCTGACTCACAAGCACTCTCATGCTTTATATGGCCAATCCTGCAGGGCCTCCGTTTGTACGCTTGTGCATTTTGAAAAGGTACATGTTTTCACTTCAAGAACAGAGCTATATATAAATAATCAGCTTATAATATCGGGATTTGGGCTCTATTACATGCACAGCAAAATTTTAAAAACTGCTGCTTACGTCTTAAAAGTACATTCTGATGCCATCTCACTTCCATATGTAGTTTTGATTATGTTCTTTCTGATCTGAGTGTTTCTCTGTGGCGGACAGTTCTTTCCAGTTGCACAAAAAACATTGTTTGTTGTTTTAGATGATGAATACCATTCTGTAGTGGATGCTTTCTGCTATCAGTATTTTGGTGCTGCAATCATATTTAGTATTCAGGTTTCAAAAGCCAACTGTATTTGGAGTTAAATATTCTTCAAGTTTAATGAACCAGTGCACCAGCAATGCACTGTTATATTTTCCAAGCTTTGCCAGCCTAGGAAGAAACAAGAGAGTTATACAATTACCCCTGCCTAATGAAAATGCATGCACGGTGAGCGAAAATTCATCCAGCTAATCTTAAAGCCAGCAATCATTCATGCTGGATGAGAGCGTGAAAGAGATTCTCAACATTAGCTTTATTATTCACTCTTTGCCATCCTGTTTATTAAGATACAATTCTTGCTTACCAGATACAGCTCCTGGAGTAATTACATGTTACTCTTTCCCTGTGATAGCCCCATGGCAATTATTTTATTCTTTGACCATAATTTGTACTTAATCCTAGTACTATTGTTGTGCATGTAATCACGATTAGAGTGTAATTTCTACATTCGATAGCACAAATCCTCCATGAGTAACTCATCTTTGAGTGGTCATCTGAATTGATAGTAGCCTCATTTGTATTTTGTTTTGTTCACCCCTCCTCCTCCTCCTCCTCCTCCTCCTCCTCCTCCTCCTCCTCCTCCTCCTCCTCCTCCTCCTCCTTTCTCCTTTCTCCTTGAATGGAACAACGATTACACAAATCCATTAGTCACACATAAACACTTGTGGGCTTCTGAATGTGATGTTCTGCTGAGGAGGACAGACACTGAGAATGCTCTTCCACCATGCAGATTCCTGATATGTTAATGAACTGGACCATTGTTACAGTTAATACTTGGAACTGATTTCATCTTTCTTGAATGTTTCCCTACAAAAAGTAACAACCTGGCTGTGTAACTGGCTGTATAAGGACAACAGGCTGTCCCTTCCAGTTGGACATTTTCCCCATCCAATTTTGGATTGCACAGCCCTCTCCCATATGGATCTGACTTCATATGTTTATTCCCTTATCAGCCTAAGGACAGCCTGAAGAAAGATCGAAAGATGGAAACTGAGTCCAGTTGAATGTGCTTTTAGTCAACTATGTGAGTGCAACTTTGCTTCTGTCTGCAAACCATCCTCAAAGTAGCTACACATGCAGAGATCTGTTTGCCACTGTGTAGTTATTTAATAAGGGGATGCGGTGGCGCTGCGGGTTAAACCGCTGAGCTGCTGAGCTTGCTGATCAGAAGGTCGGTGGTTCGAATCCGTGTGATGGGGTGAGCTCCCATTGCTAGTCCCAGCTCCTGCCAACCTACCAGTTCAAAAACATGCAAATGTGAGTAGATTAATAGGTACCACTTCAGTGGGCAGGTAACGGCATACCATGTAGTCATGCCGGCCACATGATCATGGAACTGTCTACGGACAAACGCCGGCTCTTCGGCTTTGAAACGGAGATGAGCACCACCCCCTAGAGTCGGACATGACTGGACTTAACGTCAAGGGAAACCTTTACCTTTACCTAGTTATTTAATATGCTATTTCCTCATTGGGAGCCTGGACTTAAGAATTATTTTGAGCCTTTTAAGGCCATAGATATCCTCCACAGATTCAAGAGAGAGCATCTTCATTCGATATAGCTAACATACAAACCTGATCACTTTGCTGTTAATGTGGTAATAAGGAAAATGTTCCCAGAATTTTGAGTAATGTTGCACGTTCCCTTTCACTATCTCAAATTTGCATGCTCAAAATTGCATAAAATATTAATTGCCTCAGCAAATAGCACAATACTCCATGATTAATTGTTCACCGACAACATGACTTTATTGCATCTGCTCTACAAATTGTAACTTTGTATTTTGTTTATGAACTAATATGCAAAGGTAGAATCATTTTGTTTTATGGTCAAATGGAGCTGAATTTTTTATGCATTAAAAAAGGGATAGGTTAATATACTTGAATAGAAGGAAAACCTGTCAACTGGATACTTTTCAGTCAAGTTGTCCTCAGATATGTTATGTCTCAGGATAATTACTTATTTTGTTGCACATAATTTTAATAATGATACAATTAGAGCAATGGATATGCATGTAATAGTTCTCAACTGTTATTTCAGATTAAGTGGTTGAAGTGTGAGATAAATGATATTGGGTCAGTTCAGAAAACCCTCCCCCCATATATGAACGCGAAAAATAGAATCAATTTGTTCCTGCTTACCTTATTTATGGATAGTCATTGGATCTGCTAGACAAATATACAAGGCTGTAAAGTATATGATGGTTGACCACATATGAATTCTTATGGATGTAGATCTGAACTCCATGATCAATTCTTAGGTTGTACATGAAAACTAGTCATGCAGCATTATGTGAGGCAACAAGATACTGATTATGCAGTTTAAGCTTAGTGCAAAGGATTTTACTATGTGGATCACCTAGTCTGATTTGTCTAATCTCAGAAGCTAAGCAAGGTCAACTTTGGTTAGTACTTAGATTGGAGACCTAGGAGTTCCAGGGGAGTTGGTTGGACTGGGAAGCTAAACACACAGAGAGATAGAGAGTGGGAGAGAGAGAGAGAGAGAAAGAGAGAAGTCAACAGCAACCACTTATATCTTGTTGCTTAGAAAACAACATGGATGTGTTCATGTATTTTTATCTACAGCAAATGACAGCACACTGGGGACCTTGGCTGATCAAAAAGGCTAAACTGAATCAGCCTTAGTCACTACCTGGGAATTCCAGAGCTGTGGGCTGGGCTGGGCTGGGCTGGGAAAGTGAAGAAACATCTGGGAAGAAGACTTCAGAATACAGCATGGATGTAGTCGCTTGGGTACAGCTTTACTTGAAATTTACTTAAATTTTACATTATGATCTATTTAAAAAATGTTTACATGGAGGGTTGAAATACAGTTTAAGCAGCCCATAGAATTGCTGCCACCTCAAATGTCTTGTATGTGGCTTTTTCATGGCAGCGTATGACCACAGGTTGACAACACACTGTTAAGCTGTAAAACACAACTTTCAATTATGTACAATTCAGATAACAACATGACAGCCTGATCTGGGAGGTATAGTGCAGGTGGGAAAGAGACTTCTTCTCTAGTGAAGAGTCAGAAAAAGGTGAATGTTCATGAGGCTGCAGGATGAAATTACATGTTGATACCTACAAGCAACAAAAAATATTTATTCATCTTCAAGGAGATAACAAAGAACTAGGGTATATTTAAAGGGTGATATGAAATGATATACTGTATGTACCCATCCACAATAGCTATACGTACATCATACTGTATATCCAATGATATAAGAGCCAGAATTATATTTATGCTGATCAATTATTGTTTATTAAGTAGGTTAAAATAATCTATCAAATTTCTAGTGAGAACAGTGGGGCAAAGTATAATGGTGAAGGAAGGAAGGAAGGAAGGAAGGAAGGAAGGAAGGAAGGAAGGAAGGAAGGAAGGAAGGAAGGAAGGAAGGAAAACACAGTTCAGATTTCAAGATAATTTCTGAATATAACATAAAACAAAGGTTTAGAATTCCTCAGGGTCTTTCTTGCTTTATCTTAAGCCTCCTTATTCTTAGACTTAAAGGATTGCTTGAATGGTGCTTCTCAAACTGCATTCCTTCTTTCCATCACTCTTCAGCTCTCCACCTTAGTACATTACAAATTATTTGGGTAATTATAGATGATAAATATCCCACATTTTAATAAGTCTAATGCTAGAGTGGCTTGGTGAAATGATGTCAAGGGAGTTAAATCATACTATAATTTCCAGTATTATTAGGAACATCTCTGTGATGGTGCTTTAATTATGATTAAAGTTCAGAATACGTCTAATATTGCAGTTGTTTATGTGATGGAAGTACAAATGGGGGAGGAGAGAGAGAGAGAGAGAGAGAGAGAGAGATTGTTTTTTTTTTCCCCCTGTACAAAGAATTTTGTTTTTAACGTGATGCCTCTACTTGCAGCAGGTAATGGTGTTTTAATCTTCCTTCTAATCCCCACAGCCTGATCCTTCATTTTGTGTAGCACCTGGAAGACTCTTGCAAAAATTTATATCAGAAGAATTTAGAGTCTATAGATGTCCAAATACTTTTGAAATGTTCATTGCTGGCCTCTATGCTCTACAGTTATTATGATCAGCTGTGTAACATATCTGGAGTGATCCTGGAGTGATTTTACCCACTGGTGAGATGTGTGGGTCACCCAACTCCCTGTTAAAATGTTGAGGGGTAAAATAGTATGTGAGCTTCTTTTCTGAAAAATGAGTGAGACATTATGTGCAGGATGGACCATCAAAATGGGTAATGTCTGGCTGTCAAACCTGGGCAATAAGAAGGTGTAAAAGGAAGACCATATACACCTTCATATTTTAAAGATGATTACTAAGAATACTGTGGAATGCAAGAACCAATCAATGTCTTCAGGGCCAAATAAAGAATAATTGCTCCTGGAGGTCATTATCACCAAGCAGAAAGTCACACATCGGGCATGGAATGTGAGGATAGAATAGGATGAAAACAAACAAGCACACAAAGATTGTGTTTAGCAAAGTTGAGGGAAGTAAATGAAGAGGATGATAATGATGAAGATGGACAAGTGGAATCAGGGCTATCACTGGAACAGCCTTGGAATATCTGCAGATTGTCAAAAGGCAAGTAAAGATGGAAGGTATTTCTCCAGGCAACCACCAGACCTGATTTATGGCACCTAACCAATTAACTGAGAAAACCATGCCATTTGGAGGAATTATTATCTTTCTGCAGACTATTTACACTGCCTGCCCAAAAGATTAGGAACCACCAAAATGCATGTGGAAGAAATTAGGCTATACAAACTATTTTGAAAACCAAACTTAAAAGGCTGAAATTTGCAGGGCCTCAAGCCTCCCACTTGCTTCCCATGATCCCATTTGCTTAAGTACGTTGTCCAAACATTGCATTAAAAATAGTAGTTATTAATTGAATAAATAAATTATTCAGTAAAATCTGCATAAACAGGTGAATAATAAAAGCTCAGGTACATACAGCACATTGTGCTCCAGGTAGTCATATTTCTTTCTCTGCTTGAATAAACAGATGGGGGGAAAAAAAATCCACCACTGTAAATCAATAAAATAAACATGAGCTCATCTTTTAATCTTGCAACTCCATTGCATAAGTGTTCTCTGTTCCTTTTGCAGTGAGCTTTGCTTTCCTTACATAAGCTTGCTTTGGATGGCATTTTTTTTGTCCATTTCACAGTGATTTAGCTGAAGTCTGTTGCAGGCCCTATTTTCTTCCTTGCTAATCCTTTTTATACCTACATAACTTTTTGTTGAGTCTGAACATTTTAGTTTTGACAGATTTCCAATTCCAAAGACTTATACCAAGAGGGATTGCACTACATCAGTGTTCTATTTTATGTCACATCTGAAAGTATATACTGTAGTTGCAGCTTCTAGTCATTAGTGCTTGCTTATATTGTTATTGTTCTTAACCATTACAATTCCAAACAGACAAGCACTTAGTGATCATGATAAGATAACAAGAAGATACCAAGAAGATAAGCCAAAGACAATGAACTTTTCATTCTGACATACCATTTCTAAGGCATAGTTTTTCCTTGTTACATGAGGAATGAATTTGTAGGTTCTCAGTTCCCTTTACAGCACAATGTCCCCACCACCATCTGGAAGGAAGGAAGGAAGGAAGGAAGGAAGGAAGGAAGGAAGGAAGGAAGGAAGGAAGGAAGGAAGGAAGGAAGGAAGGAAGGAAGGAAGGAAGGAAGGAGGAGAATGCATTGTAACATATGGGTTACAAGCAGGTAAGAGGCCTTCAAAGTTTCAGAGCTTTAGACAACAAATATAGTGTAGGTACTAGTTCTTGTCTCTGTTCTTCACATCAGTTGATTGCACATCACATCTGATCTTCACTGTGCTGTTTAGGGAGAGATTTAGGCTTTAAAATGGGGTACAGCATAAAGCTGTGCAATTATGGGGTACCACATAAAGAGACTGTTTAGAACCAGTTTCCTTCCATTGATGTATTGGCTTGATCGAGAATTGTATGATGTGCCCACTTGGAATATTAGCTGCTTAATCTGTAGATTTCAATGGAGAATGAACATTTTGGGGTTATGGGCCGGGGAAGGGGAAAAAAAAAACACAGAACATCAAAGGTTTTTGAATTTGGAACTACGAAACAGAAACCATGTTTTAAACCACATTGTAAAGTGTATACTGTCTCAATCTGAAAAAAAAGACTAGGTTTCCCCACTCAATAATTCTTATTTACAATGAGATAGATGTTTCAAGTTCATTGAGAAGACAGTCATGGATATAGGCAAGGACTTTTCTTTTCTTTTCTTAAATTATTTTAAGTTCAGGCTCTTCTTTTTTTTAAGTAAAAATAAGAGATAATGTTGTACCTATGGGGGGGAAATACTGTAATACAGGGGGAGACAGGGTGTTTATAATATTACAGACATTTTGGGAGTTGATATCGGGGGGGGGCAAAACATAATCATTAACTAAAAAAAATAGTCCTATAATATGTGAAGATTGGCATTGCTGTCATAAGCTGTCATTCTAAAACATAACAATCTTACCATGTTTTAAAAAATGCATATATTGATTTTAACAAGTATAGTCTCATGCAAATATTTCAGTATTCAAACAGTAGTAATCCAATGGCTTTTGTTATGAATCTCAAAATAAGGTAATACCAGTGCTGATCATATTTCATAGGCTGTTCTATATATCACATATTTTCAAACAAGCATGGAGATTATTTTGAAGTGATGATAATATTTGGCTTCTTACTCAGTTTGATGGTTGATTGTCATATAGGAGGAGAATAATGTGGCATATTAATAAAATCTGAAACTTCAAGTGAAAACTTGAAAAAGAGAAAGATATTCTAATGCTATATATTCAGAAAAACAATTGTGATTGGGCTGTGCAGGACCTAAATTGACTCTGTCATTTGCAGATGGCTAACTGAGAACAAATGATGGTGTTAAGCTCTCACATTACCTGGCATGTTTTGGATTAGAATGTAATCCATTCTTATACTGTACTGTGACAGATTAGATGAATTGGGGAATTGGTGAAGTCTTGCAGGACTTGTGAATGATCCAAAGAGTTGATTTTCAACCCAAGTCACTGCAGTGTTCCATGATTTCATTCTGCCCATTTTTGGAGGTGGGGAAATGAATCTTCTCCTGCTCAAAGTAACCTGTTAGAGAGCTACCTTCCTTTTCTGATTCTCCTACTGCTTGTTTAGATTTGGTTTGCTTTGGAGTACATCTTACATAGAATATAGTAGGCCTTGTTATTACATCCTACAAAGTGTCCTACAACTTCACTGTAAAAGACTATTTACCACCTTTAAATTTCTCCTGCCCAAGAATCTGTTAGAATTTTCCTTATTTCCTTATCAGGTTCGTTTCTGAGCCAGGACCAAAGACACAGGCAGTTGCGTGAAATTTAGTTCTTTATTCTTCACCCAAGAGCAGAAGCAATGACAGCAAGCTGTTGGGTGGGCGATTGCATAGGACCCCCTCCTTGCAGCACATTATGTACATTCCATTCAACTCCTCCTTTAGAATACCACCCCTTACTCAGTTACCCATACTCCACTTTAACCTCATCCCATATTAGGAACTTCCTTCCTTCACTCCATCTTAACATCATTCCATATAAGGGACTTCCTCCCATCCTTGCTAGGGCCCCTTGACTGTTATTAAACAATACCTTTCCTCTGGAGAATGTAATGACTGCCTATCCAAAACAACAACCAGACTCACGCAGGACTTCTATGGAAATCTAATTTAATGATGTATAGTATGCAAGATCACAAGCAACGCTGAGAATTCTAAAAGCTCGGGATGTGTCCCAATTAACCTACAAGCAATCCCAAAACCCCTTCCCCCAAAGTCAGTACAATTCCATCCCCTTGCAGGTGTTCGTAATGGTTGCTGGCAGTCTTCCGGTAATATCCTTGACCAGTCAAGTTAGCCCAAGCATGCATTCCTTCATACTTGCATCGTCCAGCTCACTGCCTGGCACAAGTGAACAGCAGCAGCCCCCTCCTGGACAACAACATGCACCAGCATGGCATGGGAACTCGTTGCAATGTTTCAGTAACATTGGAACAGGAACCATGACAGAGAAGCTATCCTTGGAATGTCCACCTTATCTTGTTTCTGTGGGCACAGCTCTCTATCAGGACCTGTCGGCCTCTGAGAAAGGAACAGGAAGAAAGTAAACAGAATTCTTCTAGGAAACACAGCATGGTTTCAGGGCCATAATACAAGTGCAAATGTTTCTAACATATGAATACTACATATAAAATAAATGAAAACGAAATATATTCGTATTTAAGTTCTGCATATGTAAAAACTTCTATCAAATCAATGGATCCTTATAACCTTATTTTATATTTGAGTCTGGGCAATACTGATTGGCTTACGCATACAAAAGGAACTTCTTGACCCAGCAAGGGTGCGTAACCTCAGGTTTCTCCAAAGGCAAATCTTCTATTCCTTAGAAGTTTTCAAACCCAGGAAGCTACAGATCACTGCAAAGAGGATTGTAAAATTAAAGACAGGACATTCAGATACATTGACCTCTCAGACACCCCCTAACTAAATAGGTGCAGGAACACCATATGCCATCCATGGGGATGTCAGTCAGATGCTCTTCTCCTTTGAAAGAAAACCTTGAAAGCAAATTCTCTGAATGAGGATTGGGAGGGGGTTCTGCATAGAATGATGTACTGCTGTCATCTGGAGGATAGCCAGCATGTTCAACAAGATCTTGGCAGCCCCCGAAGTTCTTGGTGGTTCTTTAACATTGAACATAATTTGCGTGGATTGTGTAGAGGAGAGGTATTCATCAAGTGTAGGGATGACAAAATCCCAGAATTAATAACATCCAACTATGACAAAAGCAACAACTGGGTTCCATGTGGTGGGTTGGGACAGCTAAGGTATAGATACTGTAGGATGATGCAAATTGTTCCATGAAGCTGATTGGGAAGCATCTTTGTAGACAGAATATGGTCAGTTACAATATTAAAGGTCTCAGGTGGGGATGGGTCTGAGAATGATAAAGACCACTAGATTCTGCTATGAAAAACAAAGCTGGACAACTGTTTATATTTGTGCCTCAGATTAGGGAAGTCACCTCCATATTACATCTGAGATTCCATGGGAAATAGATGATTGAGACAGAGAAAGAGGTAGAGACATTAGCAAAGACTTCGGTGCTTTAAAACAAAGATGAGGTCTGTGATCTAAGGCACAAGCTGTAATATGGTAAGATTGTGTTGAATAGAAACACAGTCTTGTGTTTGGCATAACTCTATTCAAAAATAATAAAGGGGCAGTTGACAACATAGCATAGCTGTCCCTGGATTGACTTGGAATAACAGGCTAATTCTGGCATTTAAGTTTTAACTTGAGTAATAGTTGTTTCTACCACTGCACAGCTGGGGTGATAAATCTACTGGTGGTGTGTCCTTAATTGATTTTTATCTTCAACAAATTCTTAAGTTAGCAGCTGCTACCTAAGTTAAACCCTTGTTTGGGGAAGGAGAATTGAATGTAATATGCACAATCCACTTCAGCAAGAGAAAATAAATTTGCTGTGACAAAGCAATGGCCTTAGAAGATAAGGCTTGCATTTTCAATAGAGAAGCCAATAAAATTCAAGTGTTTTTTTGTTGTTGTTGTTGTTGTTGTTTTGTTTTAAGCATATTGGTTTTGCAAACATGGAACAAAAGGAGCTGGCTTGATCATTACCAGCTGGAAAGCCCTTGAAATCCAGCCACTTTTCAGTGACTGGGAATGTGAATGAGATCTGGCAAGTTCAGCTTAGTCATTAACTAATGGATTGTAGCTACTGTCCTTCAATAAAACTGTACAGGTAGCCAGTAGGGTTTCAGTGTTAGCAGCAATTTTAAAGTCATGGGAAGGTTAGGTTATGAGATTAAAAGTTTGTGTCTGACATTTATTCCATCATGCTGGGCTGTTTTATTAGCGTTCTGTTAAATGTTCCTTTAAAAGCAGAGACCAACAAAAGCAATTCAAAACAAAATTAAGCACATTGACAGTGTTCAAATTAGGAGAATAAATTAACCGTTGAGTGTTCCATTGTATCACTTGTTTGGATTTCTCCTCTGAAAAGTCCAGATCAGATTCAGAGAGGGAAGGGGTTTGCTGACAAGTGCTATGCTGTGTGCTGGTGGATGGTGTGTGTGTATATGAGAAGGAGGATGGAGATGGGCCATGATGATTTTGAGGCTCGATTTAATCTCATTCCCTGCTATCATGGATTTTAAGAAAACAGTTCATTCAGCTTTACTGGAAGGGCTTTTCAGAAGTAATAAAAGACATTCTGCCCACAGATCTTCAATAACGTATGAAGGATACAAAAGCAGCAACAGAACAAACTATAGTGATTTCTCAATGTCTTAATTTTTAATTGATATGCAATCAGGCCAAAACTTTATTGGTTATAGCTACAAAGCTTTAATGCCTCACAGGAGCTGGAATCATGGAATTACTCTTTATCTAGCATGGCCTCCCAGTCTGACCACTGAGAAACACTGGAAGTACGATGCACCCATGCATTAACTGGTCACATGCTTGGCTTACCATCTGGAGTAGATGGCCATCCTAACAGCCCTTGATCTTGACTGCAACCTTGATGTCACATCACTACTGTATATACTTAAGGAGGAACCACACTACCAGAATGTGTGGTGACTACTTCCTTAACTATAGATCTAACCTACTGTTCCAAACTGATTGATTGATTGATTGATTGGCATCAAGTCAGTGTTGATTCTTTGTGACCACATACATAGTTTCTCCAAGACAATCTGTCCCTAACCTGATACTTCAGGTCTTCCAAGGATGCATTCATTGCTACTGTAACTGAGTTCAACGACTAGCAAAAAAAGTTGTGACAAGCGTTAATAATACATTGAACTAGACACAAATGAGTGACATAGAAACAAGATGAAAAGAACAAAATAGAACATTCACAAAGAACCATCCAAAAAGAAGGAAGTTGGGTGGAAAAGTCCAATGACCCAACTTAGAGGTCTTTTTGTGTCAGCCTCCATGTATAGCCAGAGACGACTAGGATGAGTATCATTGGTTTCCAGGTAAATTGTCCCTAGTCTTCCTGATCTGGGGACTGATAGACTCATGGAGCCAGATTTCTGTTATGGGGAGTTGGTTTATATGCTGGGTTTATGTGACAAACTGCTGAAAGTTTTTATAATAACAGTACAATAGTAACATTGGGAAACACAAATAAGTAACAAAGCAGCCTAATCGGGTTGATAAAGATGTCAGTTTTTTTTTCTCCTTCCATTTTTTACCCCTTCATCTCTGTTCCTCCTCTTACAATGAAATAAAATATATTTTAGTCACCTCTTGAGCTGGTCTAAATATTGAACATTTTGTTAGAGACATGGAATAGGTAAAACCTCATTTTCATCATCAGTGGTTTAAACATTGGAAAAATGTAAGGAGATGGCATCTGACATCAGTTCTTCCTCAGTGTAGGTTGAGAAAAGTGTAGAATCAGTTCTTAAATTTCTGCTTTTCGATTAATAGGAATACAAGGAGAAGGCATAGAATCTGATGCATCATTTACATTCCTATTTCTTAACTCTAGATGTAGTAAAGTCATTTTGTAAATAATTATAATTCAGCATTGATTAAGTGGAATGGCATGCTTGAATCTTTAGCCTAATAACTAACAAAGTTTCCATATTTTGTCTCCTCAAAGAGATTAAATCTGTGAACATAACTTAGAATGCTAGATCACACTGGAAATCATTTCAGAATGAGGTAACTTATACATAAAAAAGATATAATTCCAATTTGATTTGGAAGTGAGGAACCTTTCCTCTGGAAGTGTACCAAGCCTGTATATCTGTCAGACAAGCATTGTATTCAGCGCTGAGTAAAAGCTTAAAATGTAGATAAGAAAAGGTCTTTTAATTAGACACTTTAATTACAGGAAGTGGCTAAAAATACTCTCTCCAGTAAGATATTGAAATCTTAGAACTTAACTATTTCATATTGGTTAGCAGTTATTATAGCTTATCTGTTTTTCTGCAGGGGAGCACACCTTTCTTTGATTTTGGGGAGTTAGGGTATAACTGGTGAATTATATTTTGATCTGGTTTATTGAGCATTTGCATTTTTAATAAAAAAAAGGATGCAAGGGTTTTTGGAGTGCTTTTTGTACAATAGCTGAATTTCAAGCAATTGAATCATGTTTAAGCAATTCTTGTCTACCATAGGAATGGCTCCCACTGGATTAAACTGTGAGCAGGTGGCTCAAATTAAAACATTAATAGAAATATGGGAGCTGTGTTTAAGCTGAGATATTATTACAGAATACGTGTTTGGAGAAACAAACTTGACATGAAAGATGCCTTAGCATTATAGCAATCCACCAAAGAGGTACTTTTTTTTTTTTTTCAGGAAAAAAATAATAAGTGCAGAACAACAGAAAATTAAGATGTAGAACCTTTGGTACACATTCAGAACACTGGTTATAAAATAATTTTAATAGTTGAGAACAATGAGTGGGTTTGATACTTTTTAAACATGTTTTTAAGACTGTGAAAAGAACTGCCAGTTCCTAGGAGACTGAAATGATAGAGTCTGGACTCACAGTAACACAACTTTTCCACATAAGTAATATAGACCACCATCCAATCACCACTTTTGTGAGCCTGTATTTATTCGGGATTTATCTCTACAGGACTGGTTGGGTTTTGATGTCTTCGTTAGGAAATGGACAGTGTTAATCTAAGGTATGCAGATCAAACTAAAACAATTGAGACTGCAACTTGTCCAAAAGCTAAAACAAGGGTTCTAGATATATCTCCCCAGAAGATGTAACCAGTTACAACCCAGCATTGTAACATATAATGCACATAAAGATATGGATGGATGGATGGATGGATGGATGGATGGATGGCATTTCAATTAATTTTTTGTCAGTGAGTGAGGGTAAAACAGTAGACTTTTTCCTTCCTTCTCCAGCTTCAGCAGAAAGATTAGATCCCTCCAAACTGACCATGCTTCTGAGTTCCTCAGATACTAGACAATATTCTAGATCAAAAGAAGCAAATTCCTTCTGCAGAACTGAGCCATTGTTCTAAGACTTTGTGATGAAAATTATTTTTTTTTTGTGGGGGGGGGCAGGGAGAAAGTATAAAAAGAAGACAGGTAAGCAGTGTAAAACAAGGCAAAATGAAAATATAAGGATGGTCATTTTAAGTTAGAGTTTGTATTAGGGTTTAAGCTCCTTTGAATTAGAGTTTAAATTAGACTGGATGGATACAGGGAAGTCAGCATGAACATTTGTGACCTTGTCAGAGCTAGTAGGTATGTGAGATTAATGAATAGATGGAGAAAAATTCTTTGCACTATCTCTGTCCCCTCTTACTGATTTTTTCTCTGTTGGAGGTGTTTCAGTACCTAAAGAAATATCACATGCAAAATAAGCCATGGCCTACTTTCAGTGGTCCCAGGTTACAGAAGATAAAATAATGGTCTTAAATTACAGGAATGATGATTTCCATTGAGTGCTGGGGGGGAAACGGGACTTTCTCATAGAAAGAGCATTGTGACAGTAGACCCAATTAATGGGGAAGATGGATGTGCTTAGCAGAAGCAAAGGAACTGTCTGCCAAATCTTATTCTGGGTTCTGGCACTGAGGATCCCAGTTGGGGCCCTTAGTAGGTATTGCTCTGATACATTTCTTAATGACTGAAATATTGAGAGACAGACTGTTTCATGCATCAAACAATCAAAAGTATCAACAAACTATGTTTCAGGATCCAACTGCAGCTTAATTCCTACTTGACATTTTTGGACCGACCAAGGAAAATGTATTGCATGTTCATTACAATGTAATATTTAAAGACTGAAAGATCACAGTGATGTATCATTTTTATCATGGATAGGACATCTGTCCCTCCCTTGAACATTTCTGTAAATACCTTCTAACTTTATAGACAACCTAGCCCAATTTTCCAACCTGTGGATTATACCACCCAGCCCGAGGTGTCTGTATCCCTTTAATGCATCATCCTCTTCTCTGTCACTCACTCACTTTTGGACCTTTGATAGTGGATTGCCTAATTCTATCTGTAAGTTTAAAAATAGTACTTCCTGATTGTTCAAATATTTTGTCAACGGATAATAATACTTGCGTTATGTCAAATGCAAGGCTGGCATCTTTGTTTTCCAAACCATAAACCTATAATAGAGGGATTGAAATGTGAAAAAGGTGAAAAGAAGGGGTTAACCAGAGAAACTACATCTTTGAGAGACTTGGCAGCTGTCTGGACAATTTTTGCTACTCCAGTGAAAAATTGTAGAGTACCTTGAACGTCAGAAAGCTGCTTTATTTATGGCTCAGATATGTCCATGAATCTTTCTCCCAATGGTATGAACTTGTAGGGAAGAGTTGTCCTTAGAAAGCTTTACCATCTCTATGTCAAAGGAAGCTGTAGCACAACCTTGATTGCAGAAGAAGTTCACATGGCCAAGAACAGTCCCCTGCCATTATGATTCTATCAGCTTGCAACCTACATAAAGGAGTCTGCATTGTTTAATGTATTGCTCTGTATGATGCATAATTTTTGGCTCTGAGATTTGTCAGTTTATTGATAATTCTACCTTACTAAATCTACTCCAAATAGAGAATTACCCAAAAAAAGTAACAGATTTTGGTATTGTTTTGTTTATCCAGTCATGACATGACTTGAATGTTCCTTTCCTAGCACAGAAATCCTCTTCACTGACTTCCAGGGAAGAAGTGGTGGACTGAAGGTGGATCTGCAAAAAGTAGAGCCAACAACCATGGTGAATGAAGAACGGGCTAGTAGACCAGCTCTTTGTAATTCCTCTCCAGACAGGGAGAAGATTTGAGATTGTCCACAAGTGCTCCAGACAGCTGCTCCTCATGAGGAAACCACAAGATAGTGGTTTCCAGCAGGTTTAGAAATGGAAACCATTGGATTGACAAGTTTCACAGCACCTTCAATCCTTAGGAAAAGAAATTTTAAATATATGCTTATTTGTTTATTTTTTTAATAAACAGCAAAAGAGTGATTAAAACTTTTATTTTAGAAAGTTACAAATGGACTAAGTGTACAGATAAATTTAAAATAATATTTTGGAATTAATTATAAAGAATCCTTCCCTTAGGAAAATGCTTTTGTTCTGAATTATTTTTTAAAAAAATAATAAGGTAAGACTTTAAATTTGGACACTACAGGGAACTAGAAGGAATTAACAATTACAGTTAAAGGAGAAGAACGCTCAAACTGTACAAATACAGAATGAAGCAAACTATTTTAGCACTGGACATACTGAAGGATATTCTTGGACAATGGACCCAGAAGTTAATTTTAAGAGTATCTGCCTCTATAGATTGACTGTGTTTAAAAGATGTTATGGAAGAGGACAAGTTCTACCTGACAAGATTGAGACTGAGTTGAAAGTAGATTTAAAAATGACAGGCTACAGAAGTGACATTGAAAAAGGATGTTACACTGGACATACAAAAGAAACTGGCTGATGTCTTATTAATTAAAATGAATATACAGTACAAATAACAAACCAAGAGAATGACCTGGATAATTTTTCTATATTGGATTTACAAAAGAGGATTGTAAAAGCTTTGAAGAATTTTGTGAGAAGGGACAAAGAAAAAAATGAAAAGAAATCAAGTTCTAGGATCTTACTTGAAGGGACTAAAGATCAACATTGTGAGAAGGAAAGAATATAAAGTTGGCTGATTTGATCAAGATTAAAATATATATTTTGTTATCTCTTGTAACCCTTAATGGGTTTTTGCTGATATCAGGACTGAAATGACAAGACTTTTTGGATTTGTTTATAGATAAGAGATGGGATATGGGAAGAAGAGTTAATTTGTTTTATATTAAGAGAATGTGATAAGTTACTAAAAATGTATCTACTTGTTGTAATGAAGGGAGAAGCCAGTTCTGTACATATTTCTTTTCTTTTTCTTTGCTATATTCTTATTTTTTTTTCTATTTTTCTTTTTCATTTTTTTTCTTTTAGTTTGTATTAGTTTTTATTGTTGTAATTGTAATCTTTCATAAAATTACTATTAAAAAAAGAAAGAAATCCTCTTCATTCAGGTCCTCTTTGTCCTCACTGCTGTGTAACAGGCCTATTGTACCACAGCAGCTGATATGAAATATCTAATATGTCATAGTGGTTATTTGTGAGACCACCTATCTCCAATAGTTGCTGCCTGCCCAGTAAGACTGGGCAGATAAGAAACACTGTCATCTATTCGGACTGAGGATGTGTCCCTTCTCTGCTGTGGCATCTGCCTTCTGGAACAGCATATTCCTGGATATCTTTGTGGCTCCTACCCTTCAGATGTTCCAAAACTTCCTGAAAATCTGGCCTTGCTTCCAGCCTTGGGGTTAGCATGGTTGCTGAGTCCCTGTCAGTTCTTTGTTCTTGTTGCTGCTGCTGCTGTTGTTTTGGTACATTGTGTTTTTTTCCATATCTTTTCTCTATTGTTCCTTGTTTTTGTGATGCATGCTGCTCCGATTGATAGAGAGAGAGAGACAGAGACAGAGACAGGTAGGTAGGTAGGTAGATATAGTTAGAGAAATGTTTTAACTCCTGAATATTTCCTAAGTGTCTCCTATTCAGATTGCAAACATTTTCCAGATTTTGATGAAACAAGAGTCAGAAATGGACTTTTACCCCCCTCCCTTCATATTATTGGATTATTTATTAGCAAACCTGATTTACAGAATATATATGTTAGGATTTTTCTACTTCTTGTGAAACAACATTTTTATAAGGGGGGGGGGGGAAACCTACGTTGGGGTCATAAAACGAAATGGAAATATTAGCATGTCAAAAGCTACATGAAATGCATGGCGGCGTGTAGTTTTCTGCCTTTCTGGGGAGGTACTTGAGAGCAGCATTATTTTAAGTGCATAAATGCAGGAAAGGAAGACTTACTATCTGCTCATTTCAGACAAGGAATGCATGATGGATTAAATTAAATATCCCTCTTTGTTGATGGAAAGGCGGTGAAACTTGTAGATTTAGCATTTATGTGAGGATAATAAATTACCATTCTAAGCAGTTTATCTGAAGGCATACACGCACGCGTGCGCGCGCACACACACACACAGGCACACAGAGAGACAGATTCATGCTGAATATTAAATGGCATACTACTGACCTACAAAGTA
The DNA here is from genome assembly GCF_035149785.1 of Candoia aspera. Taxonomy (NCBI): domain Eukaryota; kingdom Metazoa; phylum Chordata; class Lepidosauria; order Squamata; family Candoiidae; genus Candoia; species Candoia aspera. Next base: position 3,792,672 of record NC_086157.1, read on the forward strand.
CCCTTAAATAAAATGTTGTTTTTTTAAAAAAAAATCAGTGTAAGCGTTCATGAAATCAAACTGAGATGTGCCTTTTAAAGGATAAAGCTGCTTACAGTGGTGCTGTATGTGTTTGCTTATTTACGGGAAGATAACGTTCTCGCCTCAAACGCGGCATGGGAAACACCTTCGGGGAAGAGAGAAATTCAGGATGCGTCGCCACCCTCAACTGCAGCTGTGTGCGCGTCTCCCAAGGAGGAGCTCGGAGGAGCTGTCGCTGAACCGTTTCAACGGGTCGCCAGTCTTTGCCGGCGCGCCGTCGCTTTCCATGAGCGATGCAGGAAATGCTCCTGCTTCCTTTTCTACAGAATCCCCTTCTCTGCTAAATGGCACGTGGATCTCTTGTCCCTGTTAGTTTATTTCCTCTGCTAGATCTATTTTTGCTTCGCTGAATAGCCAACCCTTTCACGTACTTTCGGGTCATCTTTTCCTCCCGCTTACTATGCAACATGTGTGCGGAGATCAGCCTGCAGGAATTCTACCCCTTCTTCTGCCTTGTGCTCGCTGAGTTTTCACTCCCGATCTGATAAAAAGAGGAAGGCTTTCGCCAAAGGATACGGAAATCCACTTCTCTCCCATTACAGAGCTCCAGCGTTAGGGTCATCATTAACCTCGAAGAGCACCTTTCTTGCCCTCCTTCTCTAGGGGGTTGGTGCTTTTTAAACCACAAATAGATAAAAGAGCTATTCTAGCCAAGGCTTTTGTTTCTTTTAACAGATATTTAGAATGGCTCCTCCCTCTTGTAAAACGCTAAAAATTACTCAGCATTTCACATCTTGCACCTAAGAGGAGAAGGCAAAGAAGGTGTGAAGATTCGTGTTCCGATTCCCTCTTCGATGGGTTGATCCCGGGTCATACCATTATCCTAGGAATGAGACCACATTGCTACTCATATGCAGATTTTGTCAACAGGGGAGGGCGAGAATGATAAAAACAGCATTGTGGCATGTCAGTGCAAAATCCACCCCTTTTGTCCTTGCATCATGAAAGGGGTGGGGTTTGCTCTGGGATGTCACAACACTGCTTTCATCTTTTTGACAAAAGCAACAAGATCCTGCAGATGCCACTGTTTTTCAGTGCTGATGAGATGACTAAGCAGATGTACACACATAGGAAGATATCACAGCTAACAACAACAAAACAACATGAGCAAAAAATAAAGAAAGAAAGAAAGAACAAGAACAAGACAGGAAGAAGAAAACATCAACTCTAGCTTCCATGGTTCTTTGCATAGCGATAACAAAAGGACCATCCACATCTCTGGAATCTGTCTTCAGAAATGCCCTTGCATTTACCAGTTCATGACTCAGGACAAACGCTTAACTGCTGAAGGATAGTTTTGTATCACTATTTTACTTATACAGCAGGGTGACGTGTGTGGTTTCTAGATCACAGAAGTAAAACCCAAACCACAGAGCTGTTTGGCTTGGGTTTTACTTTTATTGTTCAGGCAAGAAATGTTCACTTTGTTGTGGTTTGCAACTTTACAGCAAGTTGTTTTGTGCTAGGTCACAAGTGATCTTCCTTGAAACTAAAGAGAGAGAGAGTTGTAAGCCACATTGTGTTGCCTGCATTATAGGTAAGGGGAGTAGTACGTTTAAAAGAATTGCAAGCATAATATTACGGTGCGTGGTACATCATTCTGCTAGGATGCAACTTTGGGAGTGGGAGGGATTGCGTACTGTAAATGAGGAGAAATTTTAATAGCCAAGGAGGAGAAAATGGGTCACATATTTTGTTCAGTCAAAGCTTCAAATACATCCTCTTGGCTTCTCCCCTACCCTAGCATATACATTCCTGAGTTGGGCCCTTGAAGTGCAAAATAAAATAAAAAGTAATAATGCTGAAAAGCCGATGGGCAAAAATTGATTCATAAATGAGAAGGTGGCATTCATCTCAACGCTCTTATTGGAAACCTAAATCTCAGTAAATTTGTAGCCTAAGGATACAATAGGCTTAAAGGATTTCTGTCTCTGAAGAAAAATTAGAAGCCCTTTGAGGTACGGTAAATGGAAAAAGGTTCTTTGGGCAAATGTGGTGCTCCAGCCCTCTTAAATGTTAAGCACTGTCAGGGGGTACCTTGGTCATTAAGGAGACTGGCATACTAGAGATTGTTTCAAGCAGGAGAAGAATTATGGACGTGTGTGTGAAAGTGGCACGATGCCACAGGGAAATTATGTCAGGCATGAAAGCACTCCCCACCCCTCTGGTTGTTAGTTATCTGGACCAGGGCAAACATGTCCCTGTGTGTACAAAATCTTATCTCCTTCTTCCAGCGCTGAAGGAGCCCTGAGTGGCCCGTTCAACATATGAGAACTATAAATTTGCTTTGCAGTCCAGTGAACCCAATTGGTCAGCTCATTCCACATGGACGTGTTTGTTGTGTGGTGTCAGTGTGCCGGTGAGCTCTTCTCAGATCTGTGCTGTACATATTATGGATAGTAGTTGAAGTTCTGGGTACTGCCTACAGGTTAAGTTACAGGATCGGTGGAATATATTGCCTCCTATGGAGAGGCTAATTTAAACACCCATTTAAGATTACTCTTTCCGGGCACTGGCATCTGACAAAAGGTCTGGGCGGGAGATGTGAAACAGAACTTCTCTAGTCTCTGCCTTCTTCCTGCTGATTATGCTATGACTCCTTTTTGGCTCCTATTCCAAACAGCCCTGACATACATCGCTCACAGATGGAAGCACTACCTCTTTGCTGACAACAGTTGCATGTAAAACGGGTACTAAATAAATACCTCTCTGTGTTGCAAATCTGCATCTGGCTTATATTGTTGCCCTGGGCAAGGCACGGCGAGTCTGATTCATAACCTAAATCCAGTTTTAGAATTTTCTGTTATGAACTGTGTGCACAAATTTGATCTAAATATTTCTAAATAGGGGTGGACCTTAATTGATCAGAGTGGGGAACATCCCTTTCCTAGCAACACAATCAAGCATTTTACCACTGCCCCAAATGTCTTGGATGGGCAGTTATGGTCAATGGACAATCTTTTCAAAGGCTTGTCATTCAGGGGGAAGTGAATTTGTCACACACGTGAAAAGGTTCATGACATTATAGTTAATGACAAGGGGAACCCAAGTTAGTAGTGTGAAGTGTCTGTCAAGAAGGTAAATGCTTTAGTTGCACAGAGGATCTTTTCTGGACTGGAGGAAATAATACTTGGTCTCAAGCACTGGGCCTATTTCAGAGCACTGCGTTAAAAACAAAGTCATAAAAATTGGAGGAGATGCAAAGAAGGACCAAGGGGATGAGGGAGAGTGGAGACCAAGAAGGAGGGAACCAGATGTGTTCTATCTTTGAGAAAAGGTGATAGCTATTTTGGATTCAGTTAATCCTAGTTCTGTTGATATTATTCCCTGGTTTCCTTTCAGCTATGCCAGGGAAAACCCCCCTTGCACTGGAGAACAGAGAAGGAAGGATGCTGTGTTTGCTGATTCTTTCCATTTTGAAGAAACAGCTATTGTATCTTGTGCTGCCAGTTTCATGGTATTATCTTGAGGATTCTTGAAACATCTTCTATATATTCTAACAAGAAAATATAATTTAACAATGCAAGAAAGCAAGGAACAAAGACTGCCCATGTGTCACTGGCAGAGCAAGAAAACTTCCATATTAGAGAAATAGGAATGCCTGCAAAAAAAAAAAGGGGGGGGAGTGCCTGTGGTGTGCACTTCTAGTACATTACTGTTTATGATGTCAATATGTCAGTCATTTAGTTTAGAAAATCAGTGAGCTCATTGTAGACACAGTTGATTCTAAGGAATTATCATATGACTGAAAGCAAAAGAGGATCAAATGGTCCCTGTATTATCCTGAAACTGCACCCCTGTGCAACATTTCTTCCCCTCCTCTGCAATATAATGCCACATTTATCAGATTATTGAATTCTCTCTTTACCAGCTTTTTTATTGTCATTTCACATGGAAGGAAATCAAAGACTGCAGAGCAAATTGGAAATGGGAAGTGGGAATAATGGCTTTTAAGAAAATGTGTTATCTTGGCAAGTCCTCAAGGACCCTAACCAAGCAGCTGGGAGGTTATCCATGATCTGCACTTAAACCATTGTTCTGCATGAAGAGTGAAGATGAAAGAAGACTTCTTAGGCTTGCAAGGTTGAAGCTTAAGATGTCATTTGCAGCTTTGGAAAATGTTTACCATCCAATGTACAAAGTCTACTTTGTTCTGATGGAAGCCAAGGAGTTCAGGAGGCTTGCCCTAAACAAAATAATACTCAAGAGATTACTGTTTCCTTGTTATTAAGAGGAATAATCACTCAGGATGTTAACATTGTGTCCCAAGCTGGTGTTTTTGCACAAGTTTGTACTTAGCTCACAGTACATTATTCCATTAATCTGAAAAATGTCAACCCAATATCATCAAGAGGCACTTCTATGCTGACTTTGAAAGAAGTGAAAGTGTTCAACATCAGCATTGGTGGTGGAAAAGTGTCACTAGGTTACAATTATTGATAATAAAGTAAACAATATAAATGCTGTCCTAATAATAATGACACATTATCAAGAGTTTAATCTGTGTTTTTCCCCAAGCAAAATGTCTTATATTGATTTAGAACTAATTGCTTTAGAACAGCCTTTCATTTACAGTATTTACTACACATGCCAGTTTTTAAATTGTGATTAATTACTCTATGCCTGGTTACATTCTTTCCATCCATTTTTCTCCCACTTTCTTGGGGGAAAGAAACGGTTTTTGAATCTGCCATGAAGATCAGAGGAGACAGGCATGTTTTGTAACCATGGCAAAATTTATCCCACAAGTCTAAAAGTTTAGCAATGTGGAGATAGATTTACATTTTGGAAGAGTCATTTGCATGCATAGTCAAAAAAAGCTTGCACAAAGTTTATCATTTCTTGGAAACTTAAGGAAGAGAAAAAGAGAGAGTGACCTAAGCTGAACACTGATGATTTGTTGAGTCATTATCATGTAGCATCTGAACATATATACCCAATATATCCAAGAGCCACTGTCAGTCACTATTCTGGTGTCCAAATCCAACCTTACCCCATGAGTATCCTCAACTTTTGCCTGCAAGGTTCCCTTCAAATTAGCAGTGTTATTTTCCTGTTGCTCAGCTGGCCAACAATGGAGCACAAAAGTTGACCCTCTAGTTGCATTGTCTACCCACTCCTCTCTCCTTCTCATTGCATCAGTGATATTATCACTGATGCTTTCATTTCTAGAGGTGGATGAGTAGGAATTTCTTCCATTGGAGAACCACCTATTTTACTTTTCCAGAGGAAATTCTGCAAAGCTACCTTGATCGTATTTCCTCTGCTGCACCAGCTGAATTTACTCACTTTCAGAGTTAGTTGGCCCACTTTCAAGGACCTACAGAAGTTCCACAGCATCCTGGGCATCTGACCTGGGAATGCTGCATGCCTGGCAGGTGGTTGGGAGCAAAATGTTCTGTAGAGTGTAGAACAACTTTGTAGCAATGCCAAAAGTTGTCACAACAACTATCCATGGAAGAAGTACAGTAAATCAAGATACTACCACAGCTGCAGGACAGCCAATACTCAACCCACTTTTCCCTTGTACTCTAGACAACAGTAGTTATCCAGCAGTATGTGGATAAATGTGCCATACATACACTTATCGTAGCATTTCAATAAACTGTGGCTAATTCAGGGAGTGAAATTTTGGTAAGGATACCATAAAAGTGATTGATACATGATTCTGGTTATAGCAATAGGAGGGCACTTTGGATTACTGTAATTTCTTAAGTCAGTGGTCTTTAACCTCACTCGGTGCTTCACAATGTCCTTTGCAGAGTGGATGATTTTAAGGGATGACGTCAGCATCAGGAAGACGGTGATGTTAAAACTATGCTAAGCATTTTTTCCCTTTTCTTGACCAGGTTGAAAACTGCAATTTGTGTACTAAAACTCAGAACAGTCTAATGTAATAAAACAGTCTCTTGGAAGGAAGTGGCTTCTCTTTCAGTTGCTATGGAGAACCACGCAAATGTTGTATATTTTAACTGTTACATACTCTGGCATGTAGATTTTATAGGCACACACTGTGAACCTCCGAATTAATAAAAGAGTCCTGCAGTTCTCTTTCTGCTCTATCACTTGAGAAATTTCAAACCTTAAAAAAAAAGGAAGCCATTAAAATTTGAGTCACCTTGAAATCACACACTCGTAATGAATTGCAAATGTCAATACATGAACGGACGCTTTGTGCTGATCAAGGAAATTTTGCTTTAGTGAATTAGAGAGGAGAGGGAGAAAGAGATCCCTCTAGTTCTGCTAAAATTGATGGGTGGACTGCCAAAGCTGACATTCTGCTCAGATAGCTTAAAACTATCAACTCCGTTACAACTTGCACATAGATAAATTGGGCTGAGGATTGTAATCCAATCAACAGACTTTCTTTCTAGTGTGTTTCAACAGACTACATTAATGGCTTTTGTATTTCTAATCTTCAGCACATTTGTGTCGTAACTCTGTATACAGACAGCATCAGCCTATACATGTTTACTCCAAAGTGTGATTCACGCACTCTCAGATAAACGCCTATAAACTTCCATGGTAAACATATCAAATTTATAATGCAATGCAGTCTTCTCTGTTTCTCCAAGTCTGACTCCTGCTCAGACACCATTGTCTTAGTTGCATATCATATTCGTGATTCAAAAATTCAAATAACTTTTTCTAAGCAATTCTGAACAACATTTGTGCATCAGACCTGTGTAACAATCCCCATCTGGATTTGGTATGCAGCCCATTGGGGTACTGGCCTTGGCAAGGAGGTATAAAGCAGGAAAGTGCTTTATATCAGGGGAAGCAACATGATTCTCTTCTCCAAGGGAATCTGCCTTTGGTCTTCTTTTTCCAGCACTTGCAAAGGCCAGTAAAAGATTCTGCACCTGCTGGTTGTTGTGAGTGCCAAAGGCTATGGGGGACAAAGGGCAAATTTGACCAAACGTGGATAAATTCTGAGTTAAGAATTGTTTTTTGGCAATGGAATGTGGGGGGGGGGGGAAGAGTGCATATTTCTCCACTCTTATAATGTCTATGGGTATCTGGCCAGCAACCCTGTTTAAGGAGACTGGGTCCCAGATAGCCCCAACTCTGTTGGTGTCCTGAAAACCCTTGAAGTTTTGGCTGTTCTAGAAAGATGTTGGAAACTGATGGAATGATGGGTTCACTGCTTGTAGTAGGAAACTGTAGCTCTGGGGATTTGGTAAATCCTTCTCCTTCTCCTTCTCCTTCTCCTTCTCCTTCCAATTTTACTTTTGCATTTTTTAAATTTGCCTTTTTTGGGGGCGGGAGGTTGGTGGGAATTGATTGACGGATACATTGCAGAAACAAATAAACATGGGGAACTTTACATTTGAAATAATTTATACACTTTGCAAAAATCCAGGGCCACCTGCTGACTTTTTACTCCTTATCCCCTTATGTTTTTGTATTTGGCTGGACTTACTGCTGATGTTGCTTTGTTCTGTTCAAGGCAGAAGAAAAGGTAGACCTCTGAAACTGAAATCAAACCATGTGCACCTGCCTATATTATGCATGATACACCAAGTCTTTTAAATGCTTTTGCATGTTCACTTTGTTGAAACTTCAGCCCAGTTCTTAGAATAGATCTTCCTGCTGTTTGCTGGCCTTACCTGAAGCTGCTTCTAAATTATGTGAAAGAGGTTAAGTGGAAGTTCAGCAAGGATAAATGTGATGGGTAAACCTATTCACCCTTTCCTGGCTACCATTTATCTGATCAACATTTGACTCCCTCCCATCCTACTAGCTTTTCCTCTGAGAAGTTAAGACATGAGGAAGTTTGTGGTCAAAACAGACAAACGGGGTATAGAGTTTTAACCCCCCCCCCCCAAATGAGCAATTGAGAAAGGAAGGCAGTGTTGTCTGTGCCAGTTTGAAGCCAACTGCTACTGCTGGAACCATAACAGACAAAACACACACACACACACAACACAAACATAGAATCTGTGCAAGGAGCAGGACTTATCAGGCCTTCCAAATCCAGTTCAAGCAAGTTGATGGCTGTGTCAATCAAGCCAGGTTTTATTCACTCTCTCATTTTTCTAGGGTTACATTTGTTGCATCTCATTTAGGCTTTGTTTCCTGAAGATGTGGTGCATTCTCAGAATAGCTGTATATTTTTCAAATAACTCCCCTTCATATAAGGCATGTAGTTAGACACACCCTTTCACCCCTTCTCTTTTGATGAGTACATTTGTGTCTGTCTGTGTGTTTAGTTAAAAGCTGTATCACAAAATGTAGAAAAATCCTGATACTGGACTATAATACTATTTCTCATACTAAAAAAACTTAAGGAAGTGAGAATTGGATTCATTTGTATTATATTATATTGTCATTCCTATCACAGAAGGTTGGACCAAAACATTGTTAAAAATATTAATGTGCATATTAAATTTTTTTGCACTGTACCTGTCACAAAGTGCTGTTCTTGTTCTCTTCATTAATACAACAGGAGTTGCGTGTTTGTACAATAAAGGATTATCAGATATAATTTCTGAAACTTCTATTAGTGATTACCAGATTCAGGGTACAAATCAGAAGTAATATTAATCTCCTTAATACTGTGCTTGTAAGACCATGACAGGAATAGCTGAATCAGCAGCTTGATCATGCCTGGACAATTGTTAATGTTTCAGAAGAAAATATTCTACTTAAATTTAAACTTAAACTTAATTGAAATACAAACTTTCAGATCTGGTGCCTTTGACACATTCTTTGAAAATAAAGGCCAATATGTAATTTTAAGGGAATAATTTAAGTTTTCAAAAATAATCACATATGCTATCAAGGGAAAAAAAAATCCAGGTGAAATAGCCACTTCAATGCAATATTTTCAGCAAGATAAATTATTTTAGAAGCTTTTGCCTGGCAGAAAATATTGCATCAAAATTGATCCTTAGTGACAACTGAGTCATTGGTTCATTAATACAGATCCTATTTCATCATGTATGTGTTGGCAGATTGCTGGGAAAGCCTTTGGCCCAGGAGAGATCAGAAAAGTCACACACCAGGCATTTCTATAAAAATAATTTATTTACAGAAAGCAAAACGAAAGCAAAACATATTTAAAGGACTTGGCTCTCATTGAGAGCAACCTAGCTGTCCTACATGCCTGCACAGAAGAGAAAGAGGAACTGAAACAAGTCCGGGCAGGTTCCTCCCCCCAGGTGCAATAATTAACATTCGAAAAGGGGGCAGTTGAATTCAACCTCTGCACCCAGCCAAAATGATTAGATACAATAGCACCTTAATCTGTTAGTAGGAAAACCATTAACACTCCCCTTTTTATACTATAGATTAAGATGCAAACCGATCTTCTTTGACAACTTTGTATGTCTTCCCATTCACATTATTTTACCATTATCTCCCCTTTGGTTTAACAGAAAGCTACCATCCTTCTTCCTGTGTTTTTCCAAACCTAGGTTGTTATAATTCCAAGGCTTTTTAATGTGAAATGGCTTTTCATGCAGGCTTCAAAATCAAGCCTTTGTTTTTCTGTTGGTGTGAACAGCAGCAAATCATCAACATAAATGCACAGATACATACAGCCTTGTTTGCCCTTCTTCATATATACACAGGGATCTGCTTTTCCTTTTTCAAAACCAAAACTCTGCAGTTTTTCATCTACTTTTTGGTTCCAGGATCTAGCAGCTTGTTTTAACCCATAGATTGATTTCTGCAGTTCACAGACTAGATTCTCCCCTTTTTCATAGCCAGGGGGTTGCTGCATGTATAATTTGTGGTCTAAATCACCATAGAGAAATGCAGTTTGAATGTCATAGTGGTGAACTGACATTCCTTTCAGTGCAGCAAACTTTAACAGTAATCTAATTGATTCACCTTTAGTAACTGGTGCAAAAGTCTTGTCAAAGTCTAAATCTTTCCTCTGAGTGAACCCTTTTGCAACCAACCTTGCTTTATATTTTTGGATTTTGCCATCAGCATCCCTTTTCAGTTTGAAAACCCACCTACAACCCAGACAGCATTCATTGGGGGGTAGATTTACCAGTTTCCATGTTTTATTTTCTTTCAAGGATGCTAATTCCTGTTGCATGGCAGAATGCCAATTTTGTGCAATCTCAGGTGGTAAAGCATTCACTTGTTCTAAAGACTCAGGTTCTGTGAATATGTGAAAAGCCTTTACTGTTTCAGCCTGAAAACGTGATGGAGGAACGCCTTTATTACTCCTCTGAGATCTGCGAGGAAATACAGGGCTTAAATTTTGACTCCTATCACTTTCCTGAGAAGCATCTGTCTCATCAGACAGATCTTCAGTTTGCTTTTCTGGTTTAATGTCCTCATCAGGCAAAAGATCACCATCAGCAAGTCCTTGCTGTTCTCTTGTGGTGGCCAGATCAACTGGAGAGCTAGAATTTAATCTCCCCCAGTTTTGTTCAGCAAAAGAAGCACTTTTGCTAATTATTATTTTCTCTCCCATTATGAACCTGTAGCTCCTCTGGCTTTGTTCATAGCCAACAAAGATGGCTTTCTTTGTTGTGGGGCCTCCTTTCCTTCTCTGCTGTTTTGGAATGTGAACCCATGCAGTGCTACCAAACACTCTAAGATGGTTTACCTTTGGTTTCACACTATAAAACAAATGGAATGGAGTGTCCTGAATCACAGAGTTATACAATCTGTTTTGTACATAACAGGCAGTAGATATGGCCTCTCCCCAATACTTAAAAAATAAATAGGAATCTTTTAGCATGCATTCCATCACATTTTGCAAGGTTCTGCCCTTTCTTTCAGCAACACCATTTTGCTGAGGGGTGTAAGGGTTAGAAAGAATTTGTTCTATCCCCTTTTCCACTAGGAACCTTCTGAATTTGTGAGAAAGGTATTCTCCTCCTCTATCACATTGAAGTGCAGATACAGGCCTAGGGAATTTTCCATTTGCCCATGTCACAAAACTTTTAAATTTCTCAAATGCCTCATCTTTATGTTTTAAGATGTAGATAAATGCGTATCTTGAGAAATCATCAATGATGGTCATTGCATACCTTGCTTGTCCAAGACTTGGAGCAAAAGGACCAATAATGTCAAAGTGTATACTTTCCAAAGGTCTAGTTGTAACTCTGTCACTGTGCTTACTCACAGGAGCTTTTAGGGTTTTGCATTCTTTGCAAACTACACAGTCTAAGTATTTATCACAGGGTTTTATCTTTAGGTCAGCACACAGCTGTGGCATTTGTGCTATATACTTGAAATTAGCATGACCAAATCTCCTGTGCATCAGGTGTACACATTGGTCATGATATGGAGTGTTGCCAACTGCAGCCTTGCAGCTTGGCTTCCTTGCATTTTGCACAATGTACAAAGAGTCTTTTAACATACCAGTAGCACACAATTTCCCATTTTTTCGTATCTCACAACCATTTTTCTTAAATGTTATGATATACCCTGTTGCAGCCAATTGTGCCACAGATAAAAGGTTTGATTGTAAATTTGGCACATACAACACACCTTTTACAGTTTCTCCTAAGCAGGATAAATACAAGTCACCTTGTCCCATAATTTTGGTCACAGACCCATCACCCAAATATACACTTTGTCTTTCAGTTTTAGACAGTGACACAAAAGAGCTTTTACAATTACATAAATGACAATTGGCCTCAGAATCTAACACCCATACATCAGAATTACCCTTCTCAGCAACCTGTGCAATTTGGGTTGTCTGAAGAGCCTTCTTCTGTGTTGCCCTTGTGTTCTTCTTCTCTGTCTTTCTACTCTTGGGTCTCATGGCACAGTCTTTTTGCAAATGTCCAGCTGAACCACAAGTGAAGCATCGCTGGCTGGCTAGCGCTGTGGCCTCAGGTTCCTTTCCCTTCTTTTCCCTCATTTTCTGGTATTGCAGCTTTCCAGAAGAGATTGGGGGGAGGGGGATCTTTCCTCTCTCTTCTCCCATTCAGTGAGTAAGTGCTGTGTAACATACGATGGGGTGAGGTCTGCTTCAGGCATAGCCTCCAGGGTACAAATCAGCGTGTCCCATGTTTCATTCAGTGAGGACAGGAGGATATATGATTTTGTGTAAATTCCATTCCTCTCTCCTGCAACTCAAAAACAGCTGATGAATATAATGCAGGTGCTCAGGAAGGCTATCTCCTTCTTCAAGGTAGGCTCTGTCCAGCTTTTTCATCAGAGTAACTTTACTCCCTGCTGTTGCCTTTACATACAAGTCTCTCAAAGCATCCCAAAGTTGCTTTGCAGACTGCATGCCTCACACATGGACTAGCTGATTGTCCTCAACTCCCAAGATAATGGTGGCTCTAGCCCGCTCATCCTGTCTCAGCCATTCAGCACTGGGATTTTGGGGGTTTTGCTCACCAATTGGCAGCCAAAGATTCTCTCTGCGAAGATACATCTCTATCTTCAGGGCCCAATTCAAATAGTTGGTCTCTGATAGGCGCTCCAGAGGCATCGCTGAGGGCTGGGAGGTAGCCATGGCTTCTTCCTTCTTTTGCAAGTCACCTCAGCTGGCTTCTTTGTCCTGTAGACCGGCAGTTGCTGGAAAATCTCCAGGCGGCTCCAAAGAAAATCTTCACAGGTCTTTGCTACCTGCCTTTAAATTGTGCATGAGGTGTGGAGCTGATCTCTCTTTTCTCTCTGGGTTTTACTGGGCTTACTGGGCTGCTCACTGGGCCCATAACCTGTTGGCAGATTGCTGGGAAAGCTTTTGGCCCAGGAGAGATCAGAAAAGTCACATACCAGGCATTTCTATAAAGATAATTTATTTACAGAAAGCAAAACAAAAGCAAAACATATTTAAAGGACTTGGCTCTCATTGAGAGCAACCTAGCTGTCCTACATTCCTGCACAGAAGAGAAAGAGGAACTGAAACAAGTCGGGCAGGTTCCTCCCCCCAAGTGCAATAATTAACATTCGAAAAGGGGGCAATTGAATTCAACCTCTGCACCCAGCCAAAATGATTAGATACAATAGCACCTTAATCTGTTAGTAGGAAAACCATTAACAGTATGGTTGAAAGATGGATTGATCATGACCTAGTATTTGCAAGCAGTTTCTCAAATAATTTTGTGATTATTTTTAGCATCACTATCACTTATAGTATCTAAAAATAAACTATTGTGATACTCCACACTGATTTTCACCCATGTGTATTCAGGATTGCTGTTGCTATAAAGCACAGTCATACCTTTAGATGACTTACAAAAATAGAAGTAACAAGATATACAGAATGGCTGATTTTCATAGTTATAGAGATAGATCATGTTTTCATGTCTCATGTAGGCTGATTTTTATTGTCCCATATAGCTAGTTGGGCTCCATAAGCACAAACAGTAAAGACTAAATCTTGCCTGCCAGAAGACTTTGGGTAGCAGAAAGAAAAGAAGCAGTCATGGTGTAAAAATAATAAGGCCTGTTTTATCTTGGACAGATTGAAGGGAAAACATAGAAACTGCTTTGATAAATCTCAGAGCACACATCCAAAGTCATTTTTTTAAAAAAATATGAAAAAGGGTCCTAATGCCAGCTGATGGTGATAGTTTGGCATGGTGGCTTGTATCCCTATGACATAATTCCAGTAATTGGTACGCCAAGGTGATAAGGAACTGAGGTGATAGGATGAGAAATGGTAGATTGGACTCTGTTGTGGGCTGAAAAAGTTCATTCAGTTGATCTGTCCTGTGAAGGTCAGGATTAGGTTTCAGTCACTAAAAGATCTTCCACATCAAAAGACTTTAAGTGCTACTGAGCAGAGATTCTTTTTTTTCCCCCTCTGAGTGGAAATTGTATTCAAGGAAAGAATTCTAAATGAAGATGACCTGATGATGTTCTTCCCTTTTTAAACACAGTGTGTGTGTGTGTGTGTGTGTGTGTGTGTGTGAATGAGGATATCGTAATATAATACTGTATATATTTTTTTTGAAAAAAATGCAATGTATTTCCATTGTTTTTATTAGCCTAACATAAACAAAATATTAAATCTGGAGACCTCAGTGACAATCTAGGTGGCCATCTTTTCAAGACTACTAAGTTCTCTTGTTCTATGAATATCCTTCTGGAGTATAGCACAGAGCGTTGGCAATCTTCCTTCTTTTTTAAATGTATTACTTCATGGTAACTCTGGGATAATTCTGCCCACGACTTCCTGAGCAAATATGAGTTGTCTGTGAGTAGAAGCTGGTGGATGGTGCACAGACATTGTGAATGTGCAATTTGTATTTCCTGAATTACTTTTCTCCCTGGATCTCATGTCACAGAAGAATGGGAAACTGAAAAGCAGTCTGGTCTTCTGACAACATAATGAATGTCCCTTTAGCTTTGCTCTCAAGAATGCTCACAATAAAGCCTGAATTTTCTTGGCTTCAGTCTTACAGCTTAACTTGTCCATATACAATTTTGGTTCCAAAACAGAAGATATTACTTTGCAGTTGGGGCCTAGCTATCTCCATGCAGACATGCATCATAGAACCAAAAGTCTGTTAGGATTTTCTTTTAATGAGTCACAGATGCTCTGGTTGTAACTGTGAATTCCATTCTAATGGTTATGATTTCTTTGGTGTGTCTCTAAACAATGCTTATTTGCACTGACTCAGACACACATTCTCAAATGCATCACATCAGTGTAAATGGGAAAAGATCCTTGTTCATTTCCCCTTTCATGCCCTCAGTCCTAGATCCATGACAGTTGAGCATTTACATTAAAATGCTTTCCCATTTTGGTTTCAATTAATTGATATTACTGATACTGATACTACCATTCGTGATGAAATATTCTTTCTTCCACCATATCTGTCTGTTGTACTCCCAACACATAACCCCTGACTTTGCATCTAGTACAATTTTCTTGTACATAGCCAAGTCTATATGATCCACAGGGGCTTCTTCATACAGTCTGCTTCAAAAGGAATTTTTCTGTTGTTCAGCATTCACTTATAGGACCACTGGATAGTCTTTCAGTGTGTCAGACTTGTGCTAGACACTCTTCAGGACATGGTCTATCATTCCATATTGCAAAATAAGTCCACATTTTTTTCAGGGTTAACTCAGAAACAATATTCTTTTGCTATGGTTGGTTGCACAGTCAGCCAGATGTTTAGACTGGTTTTGGCATTTTTGTCCACCTATTGAGTCCTTCCCAAGGACCTGGGATAGGGATATGTTTTTGTTTAATAAAATTAAAGGTATCATCACAGGATGTCAGCTGTTCCAAGTAAAGCTGCCTTTTGCAATTGACTGATGGTGATTTTGTCAATGATGAAGGTGTTCCAGTGGTGCTCCAGATGTTTTGGACTTGCACCCAAGGCACCTATTACTATTGGTACTATCTTTGCTTTCTTTTGCCACAGTTCTCCTACTTCTCTTTGCAGGTCTTTGTATTTTGTAATTTTCTGCAGTACTTTCTCTTCTCTTCTGCTGTCTCCAGGTATTGCAATGTCCACTATCCAGACCTTTTTTGTCTTTCTTATCAATAATTCTTAAGTCTCAGGTTTTGTGTGGCAGGTGCTTGTCTGTTTGAATTCCAAAGTCCCAGAGCACTTTAGTTTCTTCATTTTCTATTACTTTCTCTGCTTTGCGGTCCCACCAGTTTTTGCTTGCAGGCAGATGATGCCTTTAACCACTACACCAAATTGTTTCTCTATTTTGCTGCTGCTGCTGCTGTTGTTGTTATTGTTGTCATCGTCATCATCATCATTTCCCCCTTTGATAAAGAATGTCATAACCTACAATAGTTTATAAAATCAAAGTAGCAATATGAAACATAATGGTCATAAAAATGCTCTTGAATTGACGGTCTATTTGTCCATCTGTAGGTCAAATGTTTGTTTGTTTGTTTATCAAATTTGTCACCACCCATCTCCTCTGACCGGAGGGATTCTGGGCGGTTTAAAATACAGAACAATACATATACAATAAAATTCTAATAAAACCCCTTTAAAACGATTTCTTAACTACCCCAGCTCAAATGTTCTCACACTTATCAGTGAAAAAGAACTTGACAGAAAAACTGATAAGTGTGAGAACATTTCTCCACAAAAGGGGAGAATAGGCAGCCCACTGAATGGGGTAGGTAAGTGAAAAGGGTGCAGAAGAATGTGAGCAATTCATCAGAATTCTTCCTAACTGTTCCTCAATAAAAGTCACTGCTCAGAAACCCTTGTCAGCTTACCTAACTGGTTCAAGCCCCGCCTGTTGGGTGAACCCTCACAACAGGAGAAAGATGAAAATGTAGTGCTGATACTATTTGCCGCCTTCTTTTGGCTAAGGTCTAGTTTTTGGAGAGGTTGGATTCCTGTCATTTTTTACCTCTGCAAAAGAAGGCTGGGTTAGAATTCCATTGTCTGACAATATGTTTCCTATGTGATATTGCCCAGATATAAGTTTTATCACATTTGTGAATATTAGAACTAAGATAGTCAAGGGAGAAGAAACAGTAAGTGAAGCTAGTTGGTCTCTGGACAATCTTCTTTCCAAAAGAATTACTTTGCTATCTGTCTTTGATTGCCATTGCATGGTCTTGTAGAGGACACCCCAGATACTGTCCATTATTTTGTTTCATTGCTTCTTTTCTCTCGTCCTTTCTGAATGACTTAGAATTTGAAAAACTGCATAAAATCTAGGTTGCCTGGAGTTTGACACTTCCTTTTTCTTTCTTTTTTTAGTTTCTACTTTTGTTACAGCACATATAGACCTGAATTTACATTCACATATACCTACGTCTACATTTATTCTTGTTGAATGGCAATCCAAATCATTAGTACTAATCGTGTAGCCGAGTGCTACTTGGCTTTAGAGGGCTTAAGAGCTCTTGAAAATTTTACATTTCAGATAATTAAGATTCTTTTTTTTTTAACTTGGCCAATATGAGGCTATGTTCTTTTATGGATATTCCATAAGTATAAGTACTGTATAATTCTTTTATTTATTTATTTTCTATCCTGCCTGTATTATTTTTTATAAATAACTCAAGACAGGGAACATACCTAATACTCCTTCCTCCTGTTTTCCCCACAACAACCACCCTGTGAGGTGAGTTGGGCTGAGAGAGAGGGACTGGCCCAAGGTCACCCAGCCAGCTTTCATGCCTAAGGCGGGACTAGAACTCTCATACCACGCCTGATTGGCTCTTGGGCTGAGAGAGAGGGACTGGCCCAAGGTCACCCAGCTGACTTTCATGCCTAAGGCGGGACTAGAACTCTCATACCATGCCTGATTGGCTCTTGGGCTGAGAGAGAGGGACTGGCCCAAGGTCACCCAGCTGGCTTCATGCCTAAGGCGGGACTAGAACTCTTCTACCACGCCTGATTGGCTCTTGGGCTGAGAGAGAGGGACTGGCCCAAGGTCACCCAGCTGACTTTCATGCCTAAGGCGGGACTAGAACTCTCATACCATGCCTGATTGGCTCTTGGGCTGAGAGAGAGGGACTGGCCCAAGGTCACCCAGCTGGCTTCATGCCTAAGGCGGGACTAGAACTCTCCTACCACGCCTGATTGGCTCTTGGGCTGAGAGGGAGTGACTAGCCCAAGGTCACCCAGCTGGCTTCATGCCTAAGGCGGGACTAGAACTCTCATACCACGCCTGATTGGCTCTTGGGCTGAGAGGGAGTGACTGGCCCAAGGGCACCCAGCCGGCTTTCACATCTAAGGCAGGGCCAGAGCTCTCAGACCAAACTGATCTAGTGCAAGTGCAAGTGTAAATATAATATTGCATTCAATCCCCCCATATATTTACTGTATGTCTTCCTTTTATTTTATTTTATTTTTTTAAATCTTGCAACAAGGAAATAATTATTCAATGCAAAATGGTGGAGAGTCAGATAAGCATATTCTTGCTTCCCCTCCACCCGCCCCTTGCCTCACTTCTATTAATGCTACCTCGAATAAGAGAATGTTGTCCTTTTAGCAACTATTCGGGCTTTGTAAGTGGTGTTCTCTAAATGCAGAATTATTTCTGTGGTTGCCTTGGCAATGACTTGATTCTGTGGAAGGCAAGAGCATCCACTACTATTCAAGGGTCTGCAACATGTGCTAGAAGATGAAATGTATGGTTTAAAAGTTGGGCTTAACATATTTAGAGTGTGCTGCTTATTGACAGGCCCTATATCCATATAATTTGCCTTTTTCATTCTTAAACATCATTTTTACTTTTAACCAAAGCAATGTCATGTAGGTCTAATAAAAACTGTTTACTCAGTCCAATAGGAATTATTTCCAGTTAAAGCAACTATGCAGTGTCAAACACCATTCATACATGGGAGTAAGTTCCAAACTACAAATTATTTCTGAATCAACATGCGTAAGATTATTCTAAAACAATTGCCATTTTCTCTCTCCCCCGTTTCTACAGACTTACTCATATTCAGTCTATTAATGGAGGAATCCTGTATTAGCATATAAATCAAGTCGCTTGAAGGCAAATGCTGCATTAGCCATGAAGGAAGTAATAGCGGTTACCTCCTAATAAATGTCAAATGGGGTATGTTAAGATACAAATTTATAGGGGTAAATATAATGGATAAACTTGAGACCGAATATTGCTTATAGCTGTGACTATCAACACACTTTTTATCTTTGGGGAAATGCACATTGTTTATACAGAAAGTAACAGAGAACCAAGCTGCTAGGTTATCTTCTATCTATCCTCCCCTTCTCCACCCCTTGCCCTTTTTCTTTGCTGATCTATTCATTAGAATAAATTTTAGTTATTTATGCATGGTAATTAAAAGATAACAGGGTGACTGCTTTGTAGGGCATACAGTATATTTCATTTACATATACATCTTGATTAATATGTAGTGATAGCAGTGATGTTTTTTAGAGGGCTTCTTAATTTTTGTTAATGTGTAAAGGATATGCGTGCATGCAACCCCCCCCCACACACACAGGGCCCAGAGATAAGAGACAGTAGTTGGCCCAAAATCACCCAGCCAGTTTCCATACATAAGGAAGGTCTAGAACCAGGGTCTCCAGACCCCTAGACCTGCACTTTCACCACTATATCACACTGGATTTTGGGCTGAGAAAGAATGAGAAATGATCCAGTTATCCAGCTGCCTTCCATACCTAAGGGTGGACTAGAACTTGGTCTCTGTCCTGATCCAGTATCCTTAACCACCATGACACTCTGGCTTACACACATAAAGACAGATATAAATACAAATATACATACATACAGTGAATCAAGGAGGTGTCTGTCTGAGCCATTTCTACAAGTTATCTTGCTTCTCAGGGCTTAAAGAAGGTTTCAGCCCCCTTGCCCAGGTAAAGGTTCTTACATGTTTCCATCAAGCTCATCTTTCTCACTCTCTTCATTAGCAGACTGTATGTATGGGAGTAGAAGGAAGCCCACTGAAAGCATCTGAAGTCGGATGCTTGAGATCCAAGAGGGCAAAGTGCACAAGAAGCTGATGAGTGTGGAGTGCATCACCAACCGTCTACATCTCTTTACACATATGCAATTAAATTCCAACCAAGTTTGAGGCCAGATTCGGAATCCTGATGGAATGTTGAAATAGGTGGTGATAGGGTCTTCTGCTGGCTGCTGGCAGGTGCTGTAATGGTATTTTCTGTGCTTGGGAATGGATATGGATAATTCCAAAATCCTGCAGGATATGAGCAGATTGTCCTGTTCTAGACTGACCAACATAGCAAGTTGCAACTGGTTTAATGATGGGATTGTGTTCCAGCAACTTAGAGGCAGAGAGGATGCCTAGCTAGGCAGTTGCACACAAATTGCAGGAGAAATTCAGGGATGGGGAGATCTTGTGTAGTAGCAAGGGTGCAGCACTAGTGGTGCTAGTGGGGGTTAAAGCTAAGAGTCCAAATATCCAGAGGTCCACAGAGTCTGACCCAAGATCTAGGCATAATCCTAGGCTTAATCCAACAGGCAGGACTAGAAGGCAGGCGGCCTTCTATATACAGGTCTAGAAGAACAGGACAAGGCTGCAGCAACAGAAAAACAAAAGTGTGTGTATGTGTGTGTGTGTGTGTGTTCATGCAAATCTTTTTTTTTCTTCATCTAAAACTTTATAATGCCTTTCAAAATATCTGTCTGCCATTCAAATTTGTTGAAGTATAATGCTTGTTTTTCCTACTTTCCTCTTAAGTGCCTTCTACACTTTAATCATGCTGAAAGCTTTATCTCTAATAATTAGTGCAAAATTAAAGCAGGAGGAATAACAGTGCCAAATAATCAATTCACTAAGTATTTGGTTCTTATCTTGGCTATAAATAAATATGGATCTTCTGTAATTATTACAGTAAAATTACAATCTCCCCAATTGCAAACAATTTCTTTACAATTGATCAGGTAAATGAGAGAATCATACAACAAGACTGTTGCTTATTGACAGTCTACTTGAGAGTTGGTGAACCTTCTTGATTCCTGTGGAACACTGAAATCGATTTCCATCACAAATACAGTAAATTGGGTGCAAAGCATGACCATTAAGCTCAAAGCCAAGGAGAAGAGGAACAAGGAATTGGTCAAAAGAAAAAGAAAAAGACAATTAGCTCCAATGCCTATTAAAACTGTGTTAGGTAGATAGCATTCTAGCCCATATAAGCTGCAATACAATGGAATCACAATTGCCTCATTACTGGTCTGTGTACTGTATATTATTATTGTTTTGGCTTTTAATACTTGTTAATAACATGACATCTGCTAAGAATATTAAGAAAATCTATGCAAGGAGGAGTGAACTAGTTTCTTAAAGATGGTGTGTTGTGTAAACACACACCAACTTTGGAAATAAACTTCCCAAGTTTATTTCCAAAGGAATGTATATGTCCTAACTACCAGGAAACACATTGAGACAATGACTTGGTCTCTAATATTTATTACTAGTACTTAACAAGAATCCTAACAAACTGAGGAAGCGTGGGAAAAACCCAGCCATATAAACCCCAAAGGTTAAGGTGGTCCCGATCTGTGTCTCTTTGAATGGCTGAACAGTTCCTCAGTGCTACGCATGCGCTTGACAGTCTGGGTGGGAGCCCCCTGCTCGCCATCCTTACTCATGACAGTATAAATCCTAAATATCCATTCTGTTTTTTCTGCCCTTTCAGAACCTTAGCTTCATCTGAAGAAGCCTCAATTTACAGATTAGAGGAAGGGTCCTCCAGACACTTTGTCATCTTCAGCCAATATGGCCAATGGAACAAATGGAAGTTGTGCTCCAAAACATCTGGAGTGCTTCAGTTTGCTTCTCCCTGTGCTACAGTTTTCTCCCCAAGAATCACTGCCTAAATTCTTCTTTATCAAATCTAATTAAAATATATGGAGGAGAATCCCTGTATGTTCACTCAGAAGATCCACTGTATCACTGAAGATCTACTCTTTGGAAAGTGAGCCTAGGACTGCAGTGTCTCCTCCACACTTACCAAGGTGCTCATGAAAGAAAATCATGTCTAGCATCTTCTGAAAAGGAAGTTTTAGGAATATGTTTGTCCTAATGCTTTGGGTCTGTGACTGCTCTGTGAGGCATCTGGGATGCCCTGCCACTGAATGGTTATCTTAAAAAAATACTTTATGATAAAAGCGTGGTGATAGAAGAATGAAAGAGATAGGATGTTGAATAGCTGCTATTTTTAACATCCCCCCCCCCACATTGTAGAGATGGAAGGACCAAGTGTCCACTCAAGGTGGAGGACATTCAAGTGGTGTGTTCAACAGCTTGGGCTGGTGGCCCCTGGGAAGGTAACTTCAGTGATGGAAATGGTGTGATAAAGAGGATTGTGAAGGAATACAGTAGTTCCTTCTTCCTTGCATTGCTTTCTCCTACACCCGCCTCTCTAACTCAGCCTTTCTCAACCTTTCGACCCTGGAGGAAGCCTTGAAATATTTTTTCAAGGCCTTGGGGAAGCCTGCCCATTCAGGCTCAAGTATAGGCCAGAAGCTACAAAATTATTATATTCGTTTCATGGGTAGGCCTGCATACATGTATTAACAGGGTTCTTAAACTAAAAGTAAAGAATGAAACTGACCTCTTTAATATTTCAGAAATCTGAAATATATATATATATTTTAATAAATCATGATTGCCCAGAGAACCCCAAGTGATTTCTCATGGAACCCTAGGGTGCCATGGAATCGTGGTTGAGAATCCCTGCTCTGACTGGGAAAGCCTTCTGCAGATATTGGTCAGAATAAGAGAAAGCTGCAGTGGGAAAAGAGGAAGACAAATTTTGTCACCCAAACAAACTTCAATTCATTGTTGTTGTTGTTGTTTTCCCTTAAAGTAGCCATTTCTTCCTCTGGGATATGAACATCCTAAAATAATTTGAAATATCACAATCAAAAGAAAGATTAGATAACAAAACATTATAAATCATTGCAACAAATAGCAGAGCTTATATGAAACACATCCAGCCAATATAATGCAATCAGAACAAGAAAAACTGTCTTTATATGGTTGAAATACATTTTAAACAATTGACTGGGGAGATATTTCTACAGTATATGTGGTATTACGGATGTTTACCTACGCATTTAGAATATTCCTTTCTTGGGTCAAAAAATGTCTTTGTATGTGTGTGTGTTATGTGTGTGTGTGTGTGTGTGAGAGAGAGAGAGAGAGAGAGAGCGCGCAATTTCTGAGCAGAATATCTTTCCTCACTGTTGGCTTCTTTCGCTGCTTTTCAATGAGAGAGAGTGTGAAGGGGCTTTGGGGTTTTTTAATAGTTGACTTACAAATATATTGAGCACTGATGAAGTTTAAAACCTCCTGTACCAACAATATCTGTTTCAATATCATTTCTGATATATAGAGAGAAAGGGGTGGGAGGTCTTTCCAAAGGTTGATCTGCATGCCTTTCCTGTTTTTTTTTTTTTACTTTTTTAAAAAGAAAATATGTATTTTCTCTGCCCAAGTATTCATTCTTCTCCTCTCACCTAAATTGGTTCTCTCATTGGCTAAAGAAGAGGAAAACAGATGTTCAATCTCCTAATCTCTTGGGACTGTTTAGCTGCAGTTCCTAAAGCCAGATGTGTATTGGGAAACTTTGCCACAAAGTCATGTTTAGCCTCCTTATGTGCTCCCCACTTCAGCATCCCAAATCAAAACAGTTATCCCTTAGAGGACTATGCAAAGGAACTAGTCCCCATCCTCTGCATCACTCTTCTCCTGGGGACTAATGCATTGAAGCAAGAGCAGGCCCTGTCTCCAAAATCATATTGATCTCACTAACCTCACAATCGTAACAAACCAGACCAAGCCATGGTCTCCTTATGAAAGCAAGCCCCTTAACAGAACAGATGCCCTGGGACTCCAGGAGCTGAGTGATCATCCCAAATGTTTGAGGCTCTTCTCTTAGAGCAGGTATACCTGGTTAAGGAACTCCTTTTCATTTTGCTAGAGGGGGTTATCCAGAAATGTACTAGCAATGGTATATTTCATTATAAGGCTGTCTTATACAGCATACTGTATGTGCAATGTCTGAATTATAATATTAGCTTAATTACTAAGAAGAAGGTGGTAACCTCCAGCTGGCTGGCTAATCCTACAAAGGGTCAGGGCTACCTAGTGCTTGGATAGGAAACTGCCAGGGAACCCAGGACTGTAGGTGTAATGGTTGCCTATTCTAAAACACCATCAGACTCATGAGCAGGAATTCAAAGATATCTGATTTATTAAAGAATAGTATGCAGGATCACAGAGAAAGCTGAAAATGATGAAAGCGTGCCAAATTCGAACTAAAAACCCTTGGTGCAAATGAAATCCCTCCCCCCGTAGAGTCTTCTCAAGTCCACAATCCCAGGTGCTCCTAATGGTTTCTGATGGTCTGCGGGAAAAGGCCTTGAACAGATAACATAACCTGTCATGAGTAAGGATGGCGAGCAGGGGGCTCCCATCCAGGCTGTAAAGCGCATGCGTAGTACTGAGGAATTAGGTAGCCATTCAAAGAGACACAGATCGGGCCCACCTTAGCCTTTGGGGTTTATATGTCTGGGTTTTTCCCACGCTTCTTCAGTTGGTTAGGATTTTCTGTTATGTAGCAGTAATAAAACACTAGAGACCTATTCCTTGTCTCAGCGTGGTTCCTGGCTGTTAGGACATAACCCAAACACATTTCATTGTACTGATTTCACATACAGAGCTTGGCACAAGGTCTCACAGCAGCTCCCTCCCAAACAGCAACGCGTGTCAGCGCCATGGCATGTGAAACGTTACAATGTATAAACTACATTGAATCAGTGAACATGACAGCAGGGTAAACTGGGAAATCCAAACACATCTCAGAAAAAGGCAATGATGCGTCACTTTGGTATGGTGGTCAATAAAACCACATGGATCAAGAACTGAGTTAGAGCTGAAACTAACATTACCTTTATGAAAACACAAATTCCAATTTAATGCATCTTATGCAGAACTTTAGGGACGCGGTGGCGCTGCGGGTTAAACCGCTGAGCTGTCGATCGGAAGGTCGGCGGTTCGAAACCGCGCGGCGGGGTGAGCTCCCGTTGCTCGTCCCAGCTTCTGCACACCAAGCAGTTCGAAAACATGCAAATGTGAGTAGATTAATTGGTACCGCTTCGGCGGGAAGGTAACGGCGTTCCGTGAGTCATGCTGGCCACATGACCCGGAAGTGTCCTATGGACAACGCCGGCTCCAAGGCTTTGAAACGGAGATGAGCACCGCCCCCTAGAGTCGGACACGACTGGACTTTACGTCAAGGGAAACCTTTACCTTTACCTATGCAGAACTTTGCAAAGTCCTATCATTCATTTGATCACAAATAGCTTTGTAAAACCACATTCCAGATTCTGTTATGTGATTGTTCTTATAACTATCATCATTGGCATCACTTTGAAATATTATTTATTTATTTATTTATCTAATTTGTCCCCACCCATCTCCTCCCATCAGGGAACTCTGGCGGTTTACAACAATCGATTAAAAACAACAACCATAAAATACACAGTATAAAATACAATAATAAATAATATAAATAAAGGTAAAAATAAAGAATCCAGGTGGCAAAAGAATCTAAAACAGTCCAAGTGTGGGAGGAGTGGTCTATAGCAACCATCCCCATGTAGATCTATTCCCCTCTCCACCCCAAGCGAGGTGGCAGAGCCAGGTCTTCAGACTCCTCCAAAAGGCCAGGAGCGATGGGGCCAATCTCACCTCCGGGGGCAGCATGTTCCACAGGGTGGGAGCTACTGTGGAGAAGGCCTGCCTCCTGGACCCCACCAGATGGAATTCTCCTACAGACGGGGTCTGCAGCATGCTCCCTCTGCATGATTGGGTGGGACGGGTTAATGTAATGGGGATTACTCAGAGGGCTCCTGTTCCAGTAGAGGCTCATTATGCCTTAGGATTTTTTCCCATCAAATTAATACATCTTGTTCTTCAGTTTATTCCCATATGGCGACATATTGTGTTAAATGAGAAACAAGTCTCTAAAAGATCATTGTGAAATTTAAAGTATATTTAATTTCTAATGTGTCTGAGAGCATAAAGTAAGACAAGGGATCCAAAATAAGTATCATTAGTGTTGCTGTTCTCATCCTTCATCATGTTCTTGCAAACAAAGTGTAGGGGATCCCAAAACAAAGCTGGAATTTTGGTTGATTGGAAATATTGCAAAACAGTTCCCATGTTGACTGTTCATTGATTTGATATTTACACTCCAAAACCTAAATATTTGAGCTGACAGATTAATGTGCTGTACTAAAGCAATATCTTGATAATGCCAGCCAAAACACCATAGATCTGGATCGGCATCTTCGACTGGCTGTATTGTTCATTGGCTGATATTATGAATGGAATAATTAAAGAAACTCTAGTCCATTACTAGTACAATTTGGATGGGAGAAAATGAGGGCATTTTCATAAGTGGGGCTTAATTTTATTATTACTGAAATAACATGAAATTTTCCATGAGCATTTGGGAAAGCAACATTGAACATTGACCTTTATTTTTATTTCTCAGCTGTTCTTGCCAAAATCAGCACATTCATTTGAATTTCATTTTCTTATGCTTAGCCAAAATTCCAGAGCTTCAGGAGACATTGTCCAGTCTTTCAGAAAAACCGTCCTGCATTTTCTGAGCTGCAAACTCTGCTTGTAAAGACATACTTTCCATTTTTGCTATATTTGACTACTCCTCCTCCTCCTCCACCTCCTCCTCCTCCTCCTCCTCCTCATCATCATCATCATCATCTTGATACTTTGATTGGTGATTGCATTGAAAACACGCTTTCTGAGTCTAAGGAATTTAGTTAATTCCCTTTTCCTGGCCTGGAAGTTCCAGGAATGAGGGACAGTAGTGTCCAATGGTGCCATCTCATTTTCTGTATTTTCTTCTGAGGTTGAGATGAAGGATCAGGATTAAATATCAGATAATCAGAAGATAACTGGTAGGATGTAGAAGCTTTAAAGATTCAACACTGCTCTGCTTACACTGTTTAGAGGAACATATTGTTCCACTAAAATGCTTAGGGTTTTTTTTGTAAAAACCCAAATTTTAAACATGAAAATATTTATCATAGTTCTGGTTTTCAAGCAACTTCAGAACTCTAATAGAAAGTCTGCCTAATTGCTCATTTTTTTCTCAAAATCATACAAGTGAGTGGTGGCTCTGTGTTCTTCAGGAAGAGTCCTTCAGATTCTAGCTTGAATCTTTTAATTTGATATAAAATGAGCATAGCTGCACTTCTGGACAGCCCTAGGTTTCACATTCTCCTCACAAGGGACCTGGTTCTTCCCAGTCAGCAGTAGTACTGAAATTGGGGGCAAGTAGAGGACATACTATGAAAAATATGTCCAACTTGACTTCCTTTCTTAACAAGATTTGGACCTGGAGAGCCTTCCTTATACTGCATTATGCCGTGTGGCATGTCTTTGTTAAAGAAGTACCTTTCTTCTTCTTCTTCTTGTCTTCTTGCCCTGTTCCAGAAGGATATTGCTCTCAAGGGGTTAACAAATCTTTTTTTTTTTCCTATAGAAAAGAAAAATAATTGATATTGATTAGTTGTTAGTGCAGCACTACTAAGAAGGTTATTAAGGCCCTAAAGTACAGTTCAATGTGAGAACAAACACATTGTGTACTTTCCCTTGTGTCCAAGACTAACTGCTTCGGAGTTGGAAATGTCCTTTTGACTTTGCTTACTACTCATCTCAGGAGCTTTGTTACACTTAGCATGTTGAAAGCCTGAAAGTTTCATTAGCCAGTTAAAAGATGGAGATAAGGAGAGAGGATTGTCCAAAGCATCCCTGTCTTTCTCTACATTTTAAAGGAACTTCAGACACAAGTTTCATTGGGAGGGGATGCTAGAAACCTATGTTTTATCTTCTACATAGTCCTACAATTATTGAAAAAATAAAACCTGCCAGGTATTTTTCTTTGTGTGGCCGTGCTTTTACTCAGAGGGTTTGAGGTGACCAGACCAGACTTCAAGAAAAATATGGAGAGGCATGAACCGAGCCATGTCCCCTGTTCTGCCTGATGGTAGAGCTGGGCCTCCTCCAGGTTTAATGGCTCAGTTGAAACTGTTCAGGAAGAACAAGCTACATGCTTCAAAAATATGACATTAAATATATTTTACTATTGCTGTCAATGCAGTTTAAGATGTTTCATCTCTGCTGCTCAAAGAACCTGGACAGTTCTGTGGCCTTAATTTGTAGAGATCGTTTTATTGTTGGTTTTCCCTTAGATAGCAAACAGTCTTAGGGCAGCCTTGAATCTTCTATGATTGACTTAGCGTTGAGTCCATATTCCCAAAGAAGAGTCTACAACATACAGTTGCAATCAAAATTACTCAACCTCCATTGCAAATCAGGATGATTGTCAAAATGTACAGACTTTCAGCTGTTTGCAGTGAACAAACGAAACAAAAGCAATTGAAATAGCTCAACACAACGAATGCTTCAAGTGGTGTCCCCAAAGTCAACTGAAAATGCAACTTATCATGACTTCTCCAGTCTCAAAATTATTCAACTGCTTCATGGCAAGCATCTTCAGGACTTACTAGAGCACCCTTTTGCTGTTATGACCTGATGCAAATGAGATGCATAGCCAGACACCAGCTTCTGGCAGTGTTCCTGAGGAATCTTAGCCCATTGCTCATGAGCAATGGCCTCCAGTTTGGTAATATTCTTGGGTTTGCGTGCTGCAACCGCCTTCTTCAAATCCCATGAGATATTTTTGTGGGGTTCAAGTCAGGTGACTGTGATGGCCACTGTAGAATCTTCCAGGACTTCTTCTGCATCCAACCTTAGTGAAATTTGAGGTATGCTTGGGATCTTTGTCCTGTTGGAATGTCCAATGATGCCCAAGCTTCAGCTTCCTTACAGATGGCATGATGTTTTCTCTTAGGTTATCCTGATACTTCAGTGAATCCATCTTGCTGTCCACACGCTGCAGGTTTCCAGTGCCAGAGGATGCAAAGCAGCCCCAGAGCATCACCGAGCCATCACCATGCTTAACTGTAGGCAGAGTGTTCTTTTCACCATATGCTTCATTCTTCTTCCTCCAGACAGCCCGCTGATCCATCGGGCCAAAAAGTTCCAGTTTTGTTTTATTGCTCCACAGAATAAAACCCCATGTTCCTTTAACTCTGAACTTGCGAACTGTGCTTCCAGTGGTATCTCTAGGGACATTCAGTGCCTTTGCTATCTTTTTGTATCCTGTTCCTTGTTTGTGAAGGGCGATGATCTCTTCTCTTACCTTTTTGGACCATGCTTTTGACTTAGCCATACTATATTTCTAACATGCAGTCAAACACGACACTCAGCAAAGCCCTAGCCAATTCAGGTATTTCAAGTGTTCCAGCTCACCTGATGCAACTGATGAAGCCCTTTATTAGTTGCATCAGGAGTGCTTGAGACAACACCTGTTTTGCGTACTGTATGTGTGCTGTTGTGATGGAGTCTATTCAGGGGATTGAATAATTTTGAGACTGGAGAAGCCATAAGTTGCATTTCCAGTTGACTTTGGGGACACCCCTTGAAGCATTTGTTGTGTTGAGCTGTTTAATAATTTCAATTACAACTGTGTATCTCTATCTCTATCTCACCTCTATATCTCTACTGTATCTCTCTCTCTCATCTCTCTCTCTCTATCTATCTCATCTCTATCATGCCTCTCTCTCTCTCCCTCTCTCTCTCTCTCTCTGTCTACTGTATCTCTATCATCTATCTCTATCTCTATATCTCTGTCATCTCTATCATGTCTCTCTCTCTATCCCTCTCTCTATCTCTTTATCTCTCTCTCTCTCTCTCTTTCTCCATGTATCTATCTCCATTTCTCTCTCTCTCTCATCTATCTCTACCAGCAGAATCAGGGATCCCATTGGATAAAATGGTCATTTCTGAATAACTCCTGAAGCATACATATGAGTTTCTCTTCAGACCTGCATATTCAATCCATGGGCAAGGCCATCCTGTAATTTCTTGAGTAATGCAGTAATAAGACTTCTCATGTTTAGATAAGATACAATATGGCTGGCCTGGCTAGCTCTTTTGGCAGTCTTTTAAAAGTGGATTCAGCTTTGGCAAATGTTTGATAGCTTCCAGAGGGCATAATTAACATTTCAGATGGCATGGCATTATCTATCATGCCTTGATGATCCCAGCTGTATTCATAGTGGCTGCTTTGGGAGAAATCCTGAACTGACCCCTGTTTCCTGAGAAGGGTTAATTGTGTTTGTAGGGGGCAAAATCAGAAAGGGTAACTGAGATGGAGTTCAGGGAAACTCAGTGAGGGATTGAGTTTCAACTTGTGATGGATTGTAAATGAAACTAATTTGTAAGATATAAGAAATATGGGCAAACCTAAGAAATATTACCAGATTGTCATTTAGCATGGAATGGTAATTTCTCAAGGTCCCACGGCGTGTGGTTGTTCTCCTTCGTAAGATTGAGATGCTTGCTTTATGAGTTACTGGCATTTTCTGGAGTTGATTTTGATGAGGTTGTACATGTATTTATGAGAACAGAATGAAACACAATCTGTTTTTCAGAAGTCTCTTAACTTTTTCTTTCCTCTTCAGTGCCTGCTGCAAACAAAATCAATGAATTGGTTTTATAAATGTGTATGAATAGTGGGAAAACAGTAGGGTGTTTTTGAAATTATGAAAGAGCACTGGATCACATTAGTTGTAATAAAAATACTATGTGCAGGCAAGGTTTATAAGCAAAATATGTGTTACTGAAGCTTCAGAGAAATTATGTGGATTTGAGATAAATGTTAACCATGCAATTATTATTTTGTTCCAACTTGTAACTGAGATCTAAGGTATTCATGTTCAAGATTAATTAACGTTTCTCATTATGTTGCTTTTGGCCTGTGTTTACAGTCTTTTTCCAGAATGTTTTTCACTTCTGTGATTAAAGCAGTTGTGTCACAAACCTTCAGACTGATATAATATTTATTAGGTCTGTGTTTCTGAATTGGGAAGATGCACAATTAAGCCAGAGTGTAATTACATTAGAAACCTGTCTTTTTGCATGACCAATAATGATCAGTTAAGGCAGAAGTCTGCTGATCATTGGTGGGTAACAATAAGCATTTAAGTAAAATGGGGATGGATGCATAATTAAGCTAATTGTGCATGTGATGCACAAGAATGATTTATGCATCACATTGGAAGTGTCTCAGACATGTGACACAGTATTATGGAAGGTGAATATAACTGTAAAAAATAAATGGATAGATTTTATGCATACTGTACTTACTTGCTAACAATGCAATGTTTAAATTGCTAAAATATGAATCTATGGCACAGCCAGATGGAATTCCATTGCTCTAACAATAGGTAAGAGCTACTGTATGTCACCCTGATTTCTTTTTTAAGCAAATAAGCAGATGTCTATTTTTGTGACTCATTGTGACTGCAATTCTAACTAGAAGTAGCATCTGAACAGTTGCTCTAGCTGATTTCACATTTCATTCAGATACATGGTGCCTGTTATCCCAGATTATTAATCTCATTGGGCAAAGATTCAGAGTAGCTCTATGTTTATAAAGAACTCTTTCCCTTATATATTCAGGCTGCGATGCATCTTTCTGAAATGCCCCGGGGAACTTGGAGATTTGCAGCCAACCAGTTGCGCAACAGTAAGAGTCAACAAGACTGTTATTATGAGAGATGAAGCTAGCAGGACTGGATGTAGAGTCAGAGGCAGACAAGATGGTTTGCAAAATATTGGAGAAGTGACCTGAACATTCAAGGCTAAAAAACGGGTGGCAAAAATTCTGTTACCGTGTAAGGAGAGGAGAAAGAGACAGAGTTTAAGCCCTGGACTTACCTAAACCTCACCCTCGAATCTTCCACTGCTAAGCTCATGGGTGTTTGCTTTGCTAAGGAGTTATTTATTGCCATGCCAAGGGTGAAGTTCTGGGAGGTATCATGCAATTCCCTAGGGTGTTGTAAAATTTTAGCCACAGCCGAGAAGTAATTTAGGCGTTCTAGTCCCCCTGTAGAGAAATGTTCTCTTTGACTGATGCATGTGACTGTGAATAACTGCTACATTATAGATCGATAATGTAATGAGACCAGAAAGAGCAAAGACTCATAACTAAGTCTGTAGTCTGTGGGCCTAGTTTACTTGTACACCTCTTAACCCCCCCATAGACATTTAAGAGTCTGTGTTTAATTGCTCAATCTGATATTTTATTTTGTCCACCACTTTCTCTGTACCTGGCTTTTCCATATGATGAATGAACAATAAATGACAGCAGCAAAGAAAGCAAGTGAAAAAAAAAAGGAAAAGAAAATGAATGTTACAGATTACATTAATTTACAGATGAACAATGTCAATGTACTGTATGCCTCACTGAAAATTAAAGCTCCTGATACGTAGTTCATTCGATAAGATTTTCTTAGCAAAGACCGTCTTTTGTTTCCTTTTCAATTGCAACTAATCATTTTCATTCTTCGGCTGGATTCTTTTAAGAACCCTACTGGATTGGGAATTTATTCATTGATTTAGTTAGATTGCTTACCCCGGGGTGTGGTTGTGCCCCCTTACTATTCCAAGTAAAGGGTTTGGAAAGGGGGCTGTTCACAGGGGACCTTTCACCTTTTTTTATTTCCCTAGAAAGTTGAGCCTTAGGCCTGAGTCTGTGAGTGCTCAGGCTGAGATTTATTAATTGCTGCAAATCACCCGCATGGTGGTACCTACTTCGCAAATATGTCACAAAGTGCGTCTGACATTCTGTCCTATCATAGAGGTTTGAAGATGTACATATATCACTGTGGAGACTTCAGTTGCTCACAAAGAGCTCTAGAGTGAAAGGCAGAATACTTCCAGACTCTCTAATCATGCAATTAAAGTAAACATAAAACTATGCTGAGAAGTTGCCTGACATTTTCTTCTCCTTTGGGAAAGAACTTAAAACTTATCCCCCACAACCATAAAACGAATGAAAATGACTGAATAGCAGGACAGTCTTTCTGTTCAAACTGCCATTTCCCCCACCCACTGCCATCTTTTTTCATTTCCTTTCTTGACTTCCTGGAAACTTCACATGCACACACACACACACACACACACAGAGTTACATACACAAACACAAAGACCTAAAAGTAAAACCTACATGCTATCTGCAATGCTGCTATTTTACAGACAAAAAGAAATAAAACAGAAACAAAATGGAAACCATTGCTAACCTCCATAAAAAATCATTTTCAAATACTTGCAGTGTCATATTTGCAGCTTATTAAAACCAAAACACCTTCATAATGATGGTTAACCTGTTGCTAAACATATTTATCTAGGGAAGCCCCCCCCCCCCATCTTGCCACCGAAAAGCATTGTGCCTGCATGTGTATATAACATTATTTTAGAAAATAAGCACCATATTCATGGATAGACTGTACTTAGTTCTCTATACATGTGCATGTATGTTTGCGTGTATGTGTGGAAGCATGCGGTCAAGCACATAGATGTGCAAAGTAAAAAGTTTTCTTCAAGTTAAGCTCAACTCCTAGTAATTTGATGAACATCTGTACATTTTTCTTGGTAGTACTGTATTACAGGAGTGATTCACTAGTGTTTTTTTTTTTTTGTGGTGGGGGGGCTGCCTTGCTTTTGTCTGGATGGCCATTTTTGACCCCCATCCCCACCCCCTTCATTGTGAAGTTCTCTGGACTCTAATCCCGAGATTCAGCCTTAGCTTAAACCATTCTCTTTAAAACCTTAAAATTCCACCACTTCTCTGGAAGATAGGAACAGTGAACTTTGAGTTTATTTTAGTACTGTTTAATGTGAAAATCTTGCTCAACTTATAGAATAATGAAATGCACATAACTATTATATTTTGCATGTAAAACTCCAGTAATTCAATTCTGAAAGTGACAAAATACAAAGATATGCTGGGTCCTGGAAATTTTTTTGCCTGTCAGGAAAGTGGGATATGCATAGCAGTAATATATCAAGTACTGAGATAAACTAAAACAGCTTCAGCTCATTGTGCACAGCGGATATAAGCGATGTTTGTGTCTGTATGAGTTTGCCTTCAAGTCACGGGTGACTCCTGGTGACTGCCTGGACAAGTCCCTGCAGTTTTCTTGGCAAGGTTTTCAGAAGTGGTTTGCCATTGCCTCCTTCCTAGGGCTGAAAGGGAGTGACTGGCCCAAGGTCACTCTGCTGGCTTCGTGCCTAAGGCAGGACTAGAACTCATGGTCTCCTGATTTTTAGCCTAGTGCCTTAAAGCACACCAAATTGGCTCTCCAAGCAAATGTTTGGCAGCTGAAAATGTATTGTGTGTCCCCCAGCATACAATATGATGAGAGTTTTATCACAATCGCAAAGTTGGTTGAGAAGGAGTGATGGAGTCAGGGTGTTATCTGCATTAGGCAATAACTTGTTCCTGTCATAATTCTGACCTGTGCAGTTCTCCACAGGAGAAGATGCCCATGAGATGCTCTAGGGTTTACTCCCAGGACAACTTGCACATGAAAGGCAGCTCTGCCCCCAGTCTTGAGGGAGGGAGGTTCTTAGTTCTTCCTTCTCCCCACTTGTAGATGTCTTCACAGTAGACCTCCCTACCACCACGTTCCCTCCTCTATAACCCCTGCAGGACTGAATGGCCTCTTCCTTCTCCCCACACCTACAGTTGCAATTCTTCCTCCTCCTCCTCCTCCTCCTCCTCCTCCTCCTCCTCCTCCTCCTCCTCCTCCTCCTCCTCCTCCTCCTCCTCCTCCTCCTCCTCCTCCTCTTCTTCTTCTTCTTCTTCTTCTTCTTCTTCTTCTTCTTCTTCTTCTTCTTCTTCTTCTTCTTCTTCTTCTTCTTCTTCTTCTTCTTCTTCTTCTTCTTCTTCTTCCAATTCTGATTGCCTCTCAAGCAAGAAACTTAATGGAAGACCAGTTCAAATTTGCATCTGCTCCACCAATTTTGGGGCAGGACAAAACACTTTGGGCAACTTGTCGGCTGAAATGCTATTCCAAATAGAAAAAAAGGAAGCCATCCTTTCTTCATATCTTTTGGGTTCAGCACTGAATGCTCACTAAAATGTGGTGATTATTGACTGAGAATCAGAAATACTGTTCTCCCTTTCTGGAGTTGGCTTGTCCTTCCCAACTTATTTTCCCCACCCTAGATTACATTTTATTAAACCTTTTGAGCACTGGAGCAAAGGGACTAGACAGTACCCTGGATAAGATGTTCTTTGTACCATGCAGTAGAAAGTCCCAGGTCATCAGTCTTTCCCCAGATAGACCAGTTGCTTTCCCTAAATACACCTGCCAGTCACTTGAACCATTAACTATTTCAGATTTCATGTTGCAGCAAGTTGCCTTTATTCCACCTTTTCCAACTGGTTCAGTATTTCAGTGAATTGTTCTTATTCCAGCTTTTCTTGTCATCAATGTCCTTGTCCTTCACTTTCAGAAATATGACAGATATGGTTATTTACATGGTGATTATTGTCTTCCAGCTGTTCCCACCTCCAAATCCTCTGGCATATGGTACAATAGCTATTTTTCAATTCAAAATGATTACTCTCCCCCATACTTTTTAATAAATATCCTACTTAGTACCATGATACTGTAAAGTTGATTTGCATGTCACTGGTGCCTAGGCGCAAATACAAGAACCAAATATTATTCTGAATATTTTCAGTTTTGAAACTGAAATAGAGACAACTGAACAGTATTCCACATTAGAGACATTTTTTGACTGCAACTGACCTCCAGAAGCAATGATCCATGCAGTTCCATGAGAACCTGACCTAAAATTGGGACATAAATGTTGAACCGATGAATAAGTGATGTTAGGGAGAAAGACAGGAGAGAGGAATTATTTTGATGGTTTGTTAAGGTATTTTGTGGATTTATGTTCTAATCTGGCTCTTCCAGTCTCCCCCTGGAAACAAACAAACAAAAAAATGAAGTTTGAAAAAGCCAACAGTTGGTAAATTCTTCCAACTAGCTGAGTTGTTAAAAGTAGCTTAGAAATGCTGAAAGAGGATGCCCTCACACCTTTATATTATGTGAACCTCAGCTGCATTCTCCTTTGTGGTTCTGAGATACAATCTTCCAGACCATTTAGACTGACACAACAAAGCAGTCTTCCTTAAGAAGCTTTTCAAGAATAATCCATTCATGTGGACTCCTAAAAGGATGCAGCTTTTGCTCAATATGGACCTCTCCAACTCAGGAGATGATAGAATTACCTCTCTAGCAATGAGTTAAAAGGTGAAGCTAGATTTCATTAAAGATATAATCATGTTGTTGGTTGGATGCAATAGAAGGTGACTCGGCAAGTGTAGAAAATGTTTCTGGAAGAGTTCAAGTTGGAATTAATGAATGTAAATGTCCCTGGCCCTTGGTATCTAAGGCTAGTAGAATTAGTTAAGTAAGACAAGAATACAGTCTCTTCTGAACATGAACATTATTGTTGCTTTTTAATTTAGATTATAATGCAGAACATTAGAAAGTAATCTGACTAGAAATAGGAGCAGTAGAAAGTTGTCAGTACCTGTCAGGCTTGCAAGGTAGACCAGACAGGAAACACAGCCAGATGAGCTAACTACTTTATTTAAGGTTACATTAACAGAATTTTGCAAGTCTGAAAGTACATTTCTCTCCCCCCCACCACCACCCCACCATCTCCTGTACAGCCCAAGAAACTTGGGAGGTTCCCTTCTGAGCCTCTTGCCCCACCCACCGTCCTGCTCTGGACTAAGTTGCCTTTTATCTGACTGTTCCCTTCACTGCATCTCTTTGCCCTGTCTCCCAAGGTCATTCCCACATACCATTACCATATCTGCCTTTCCATCCAATCTCCAATCCAATTCCTTCCACCACTGCAACTCTATTCCAAGGTAGAAAATCTGGAACAAGTCTTACTCAGTGGATGTAAGTAGGATGGTGATCCGTAGTGGAGAGAGAGAGAGAGAGAGAGGGAGGGAGAGGGAGGGAGAGGGAGAGGGAGAGGGAGAGGGAGATTATTTGGACTTGGAAGTCAATTTTGGCTTCTGGCTGGCCAGTGTTACAGATGTGGTTTGCCATTGCTTTCTTCTAAGATATTATTTTGGCTTCCCAGCCTTTCCCGGTGGTCTCACACACAAGTGCTAACCTTGCTTGGCTTGGAGTAGCTTCAGAAATCTGTCAAGGTTGGCTAAGTGAGGCAGAGGGAGACAGAGGGAGAGGTTCTATAGCAACCTGTGGTAATGGCCTCAGCAAGAAAATAGCTACTGGCAGGTGGTGGTTGCCCTCTACAATTTCCAGTTCTGTTTCTTGTGTCATTCTGGAGGAAAAATCTTCACTAAAATCATATCTTTCTCTCTCTCTCCCTTCCTCCCTCCCTTCAAAACAATTCTCCTATTACCCACTCACGCTACAAGTAGGTATATTCCTTATCTCCCTAATGTGATGGAGCTTCATGATATTTTATCTGGTACCAGCTTGAAATCTCATTACCTGATCCATTCTGGAGAAGGATTACAATATTGCTTTTTTTTTTCCTTTTGTAGAAGAACATCCAACATGAGGTATTGTGTCTGCTTTCTTAGGTAACAAGAGTAATTATTACACCTTCTGATGACCTCAGAGAAGAAAATGCAAGAATTGTGTGCATTGCCCCCACCCAAACAGTGTTCTAAACTGGGGAGGCTTTTAGCAAACTTTACAAAACCCCATGCTCCCAACTGTAACAGTGGCTTGACTGCAAATGCCTGCATTACAGCACCACCTAAAGGGTTCAGTAATTGCATCAAAACAGCACTGTCTGTTGTGTCTCATGCCTAATGAATTCACATATGGATTATTTAAAGGGTCGTATTTTTGTAGGTGTTATTTTTCCTCCTCCCTCCCTCTCCTGGTCCTCTCCCTAAATGTTCTTTATTGCATTATTGCAAGAACTGTAACTTTACACCAGCAAAAGAAAGCTAGCTGGTTTCATATTTTGCAGGTATTTTGAAGATTAGGCTATAGTTAGAAAATGTGGGAAGAACTTGGCAATATGAGGTCCTGTCCCCTTTTCATTACAGGGTGACATATGAAGACTCACATGGGCACACTTAATGATAAAGCAATCAAACACATTTGGCTTTGATTGTCATGCAGGCTGTCTAAAAATGGAGTTATTTGCTGTTCTTTGCTGTCAAAGAAACCAGCATTTTATTAGGGAAGATTTAAGGAAATTGTTCCATATAACATACAAATTAAACCTGATAGCTTTGCCAACATATTCATTCTCCAGGAAAGATATAGGCATAGATATATATTTAATCAGGTAGGTATCCATCCTGACCTTGCTAATTTCTCATGGCTGTCACGTACTCTTGTATGGAATAAAAAAGGCTTTTGGTAGAATTGGTAGAACAGACAAGCCTGAGTTGAAACCTTTTTCCCATTTTTTCTCCTAATTGTAAAAAATTCCCCCTTTCCTACCACATTCTTTCACATTCCTTTCACTTTCAAGCAGAGTAAATAATGAAAATAGCATAAGTAAATAATGAAAATAATGTAAGTATGTTGTTGCTGGTTTGGACATACATGGAGAATGAATAAGGATCAAATGGTAAAAGACCCACATGAAGGAAGAATGGATGGGTTGAGAGGAAGGGAAAGTTTGAGAGGTTGGGTGCAGATAGAGTTGGAGGTGATGAGCACTTCAGGAAGAAACAGCTAAGAAGTTTGAAAAAGAAAAGGTAATGAATGGAGGAGAATGTGGATATGGGGGAAGCCAGGATGATTTGCAAGGATAGCTATGTTGAGGTGAAATGAATGGTGTTGATAGAAACTAGATTTAGCTATATTTCCTTTTCTTCTTCTCACCTCACACTTTTAATTAATTAACTTACTATTTCTTACTCTTTTCTGCACTTTGCATATTGTTGCTTATGGAAAAGGAACAGTGTGATGAGACATATATGAGTGATATATATATGGATAATTCCTACTTCACTACAAATGGAAAAGAATTAGGGTCAGGTGAGAGTTGTTCCATTTGCACTTTATTGGAACTTAATTCACACTTTCTGAAATGTAAATATACTTTGATTCCACTGGGGAGGGGGAGTATTTTGACAAAATCATGGAATCCAGAGGCGGAAGGATTCATTTAAGCCGCTGAATGTCTAGCTCACTACTACACTTTATTGAAGACAACATAGAGTAAATATAATGAATTGTATTATGAAACATTGCTTCCAAAAATCTGTATATATTTCATCACACATATATAGAATTGCAAGCAGATTTTAAGGGGGCAAATAAAAACTGAGGGAGAATTGAACAAACCCAATACAGACTGGGAAAGAATGAGAAACTGAGATTTAGATTGGAGTACGGCTCTCACGGGAGCCAGTTTGGTGTAGAGGTTAAAGTGCCAGGCTAGAAACCAGGAGACAGGGAGTTCTAGTCTTGCCTTAGGCACAAAGCCGGCTGGGTAACCTTGGGCCAGTCCCTCTCTCTCAGCCCTAAGAAGGAGGCAATGGCAAACCACTTCCAAAAAACCTTGCGAAGAAAACTGCAGAGACTGGTCCAGGCAGTCTCTGAGAATCGGATACAATTGAATGGATTTTTAAAAAAGGTCTATCATATCCAGTCTGCAAAAATCCAAATGGCCATTAGATGTCAATAGAGAGATGCAAAAAGCCATATTTTGTCTGGATTTTTGCATCCCAGATGTGGTAGGCCTATTAGTGGAATGGCTTCTGGAACCATCAGAAATGTAGTGAATTGTACTGGATATTATAAAATGTTCTATCTGTTATCCTACCAATCTTCTTTGACAAATATGCCCACAAATACCAAAGAACTCCTACTGTGGTTTATTTGATTTTAGATTCATCTGTTAAAGCTTACTGTGATATGTGGTCTAAGCTAATGTGGCATGTTCAATATACTCTGGTTAAATACATTGGTTTCATGTAAAGTGCTCTCAGAATAACAGCAAGCCTGGCAACATTTTGGTGTAAGAAAAGAAAAACACTCAGCTGTTGAAGATGATGGTTGGTGATTACATGGACATTTCTGTGCAGGTTTTTTAGGAACAGTATGGAAACTGTTCGCCACTGCCTTCTTTGGAGAGTTTTTTTTTTTTTTTCCCCCTTTACTCTCAATCCAGGGTATCCAGTGTGGTATTCTGAGTGTGCCCCACTTGTGCACTAACAAGGTCCAGAATTGCTTACCTTTCTGGGTGTGACAAAGCTGACCAGGTGCTTTTATCTCCAGCAGTGCAGAGTATCAACTTCGTAGAGACATGTTGAAGTTAGACTTGCTGTGTTTCCTCAAGCACATTTTTAGGAGAACTTAAACATTACTTTAAAACTGAAAGTTTATTTATTTATTTTATAAATTTATTCACTGCCCATCTCTGTCCTATGGGGGGACTCTGGGCGCCTTACAATAAAACAGAATTAAAATATAAAACCATTACGTTACAAAATAAAAAATACAATATAAATATAATAAAATCTGCATGGCGAAAAGATCTTAATCAGTCCTTCAGTGTGGTAGGTCCCTCTGAATCACTTCATGGTGCCAGCCATCCCCAGGTGTAATTATTCGCCCTCCCATTCCAAGTCTGCTGGCAAAACCAGGTCTTTAATCTTTTGCGGAAGTCCAGGAGCGAGGGGGCTTGTCTCACCTCTTGGGGAAGGATGTTCCAAAGGGTGGGAGCTACAGCAGAGAAGGCCCACTTCCAAGATCCCACTAGATGGATTTCTTTTCTTGATGGGGCCCGTAAGATGCCCTGCATGACCGGATGGGGCGAGTCGATGTAATAGGGATGAGACGATCCATCAGATATCCTGGGCCCATGCCATGTAAGGCTTTAAAGGTGATAACCAATACCTTGAATTGGACATTCAGTTAAACATTCCAAGTGGTTCCTCAAGAGGTGGTAGACATCCAAACTTTGCAGTCTATTGACACATTGTGCCTACTTTTTTTATATATACCCTGATGTAATTTTGATTCAGCACTGATTAATTATAGAAAATAATGAGCTTAACATTCAATAAATCTGAGATAAACCCTGGAACCAGGTATTTTAAGATACATTTAGAATGAATGTAATTCAGACCTCCTGCCCCCCCCCCCCAAACATAGTTTACAAGATCTAGTAGGCAAGGACAAAATGTTCCGTTTTCAGTATGTGCTCAAGAGGATGTGAAAAGCTAATTGAGTTGGATTTTTGGGTATTCTTCAGCAAAGGAACATTACCTTGTTGTGGTGCTGGAGCTTGAGCACCTCAATGATGCCATGAGCTAAACCGTGAAGGACCACCCAAGAGAGGAAGGTCATGACAGAGAGGTCAGACTAAATGAGATCAATGGGGAAGGTAATGGCAACCCACCCCAGTATTCTTGCCGTGAAAACTAAATGGATCAGTACAACCAGAGATACATCGGTATACCATCAGAAGATGAGACCCCCAGGTCGGAAGATGGTCAAAATGCTACTGGGGAGGAACAGAGGATGAGTTCAACGAGCCCCAAACGTGATGACGCAGCTAGCTCAAAGCCGAAAGGACGGCTAGCGGCTGAGGGTGCTGGTGGTGAACGGCGAATCCGATGTTCTAAGGATCAACACACCATTGGAACCTGGAATGTAAGATCTATGAGCCAGGGCAAATTGGATGTGGTTATTGGTGAGATGTCAAGATTAAAGATAGACATTTTGGGCATCAGTGAACTGAAATGGACTGGAATGGGCCACTTCACATCAAATGACCACCAGATCTACTACTGTGGACAAGAGGACCACAGAAGAAATGGAGTATCCTTCATAGTTAATAGTAAAGTGGCTAAAGCAGTGCTTGGATACAATCCCAAAAAAAATAGAATGATCTCAATTCGAATCCAGGGCAAGCCATCTAACATCACAGTGATCCAAATATACGCCCCAACCACAGATGCTGAAGAAGCTGAAGTAGAGCAGTTCTATGAGGATCTGCAGCACCTACTGGACAACACGCCTAAAAGAGATGTTATTTTCATCAGGGGAGACTGGAATGCTAAGATGGGCAGTCAAATGACACCTGGAATTACAGGTAAGCATGGCCTGGGAGAACAAAATGAAGCAGGACATAGGCTGATAGAATTTTGCCAAGACAACTCACTCTGCATAACAAACACTCTCTTCCAACAACCTAAGAGATGGCTTTATACATGGACTTCCCCAGATGGACAACACCGAAATCAGATTGACTACATCCTTTGCAGCCAAAGGTGGTGGACATCTATACAGTCAGTAAAAACAAGACCTGGAGCTGACTGTAGTTCAGATCACAAACTTCTTATTGCATAATTTAGGATCAGACTAAAGAGATTAGGGAAGACCCACAGATCAGCTAGATATGAGCTCACTAATATTCCTAAGGAATATGCAGTGGAGGTGAAGAATCAATTTAAGGGACTGGACTTAGTAGATAGAGTCCCAGAAGAACTATGGACAGAAGTTCACAACATTGTTCAGGAGGCGGCAACAAAATACATCCCAAAGAAAGAGAAAACCAAGAAGGCAAAATGGCTG
Organism: Candoia aspera; assembly: GCF_035149785.1. Lineage (NCBI taxonomy): Eukaryota > Metazoa > Chordata > Lepidosauria > Squamata > Candoiidae > Candoia > Candoia aspera. The sequence continues at coordinate 3,834,648 of NC_086157.1, forward strand.
TCTGCTGAGACACTAGAAGTAGACCACGAAAGAAGGAAAGCAAAAGGCAACAGTGATAGGGGGAGATATGCCCAATTAAATGCAAAATTCCAGAGGCTAGCCAGAAGAGATAAGGAATTATTTTTAAACGAGCAATGCGTAGAAGTGGAAGAAGACAATAGAATAGGAAGGACAAGAGACCTCTTCCAGAAAATTAGAAACATCGGAGGTAAATTCCAGGAAAAAAATGGGTATGATCAAAAACAAAGATGGCAAGGACCTAACAGAAGAAGAATAGATCAAGAAAAGGTGGCAAGAATATACAGAAGACCTGTATAGGAAGGATAACAATATCGGGGATAGCTTTGACAGTGTGGTCAGTGAGCTAGAGCCAGACATCCTGAAGAGTGATTTTCAATGGGCCTTAAGAAGCATTGCTAATAACAAGGCAGCAGGAGATGACGGCATCCCAGCTGAACTGTTCAAAATCTTGCAAGATGATGCTGTCAAGGTAATGCATGCTATATGCCAGCAAATTTGGAAAACACAAGAATGGCCAACAGACTGGAAAAAATCAACTTATATCCCCATACCAAAAAAAGGGAAACACCAAAGAATGTTCAAACTATTGAACAGTGGCACTCATTTCACATGCCAGTAAGGTAATGCTCAAGACCCTGCAAGGTAGACTTCAGCAGTTCATGGAGCGAGAATTGCCAAATGTACCAGCTGGATTTAGAAAAGGAATAGGAACTAGGCACCAAATTGCCAATATCCGCTGGATAATGGAAAAAGCCAGGGAGTTTCAGAAAAAAATCTATTTCTGTTTTATTGACTATTCTAAAGCCTTTGACTGTGTGGACCATAAGAAATTGTGGCAAGTTCTTAGAGGTATGGGGATACCAAGTCATCTTGTCTGCCTCCTGAAGAATCTGTATAACAACCAAGTAGCAACAGTAAGAACAGACCACGGAACAACAGACTGGTTTAATATTGGGAAAGGAGTACGGCAGGGCTGTATGCTCTCACCCTACCTATTCAACTTGTATGCAGAACACATCATGCGACATGCTGGGCTTGAGGAATCCAAGGCTGGAGTTAAAATCACTGGAAGAAACATTGACAATCTCAGATATGCAGATGATACCACTTTGATGGCTGAAAGCGAAGAGGAACTGAGGAGCCTTATGATGAAGGTGAAAGAAGAAAGTGCAAAAGCTGGCTTGCAGCTAAACCTCAAAAAAACCAAGATTATGGCAACCAGCTTGATTGATAACTGGCAAATAGAGGGAGAAAATGTAGAGGTAGTGAAAGACTTTGTATTTCTAGGTGCGAAGATTACTGCAGATGCCAACTGCAGTCAGGAGATCAGAAGACATTTAATCCTTTGGAGAAGAGCAATGACAGATCTCGATCAAATATTTAAGAGCAGAGACATCACACTGACAACAAAGATCTGCATAGTTAAAGCAATGGTGTTCCCCATAGTAACATATGGCTGCGAGAGCTGGACCATAAGGAAGGCTGAGAGAAGGAAGATTGATGCTTTGGAACTGTGGTGTTGGAGGAAAATTCTGAGAGTGCCTTGGACTGCAAGAAGATCAAACCAGTCCATCCTCCAGGAAATAAAGCCAGACTGCTCACTTGAGGGAATGATATTAAAGGCAAAACTGAAATACTTTGGCCATATCATGAGAAATCAGGACACCCTGGAGAAGATGCTGATGCTAGGGAGTGTGGAGGGCAAAAGGAAGAAGGGCCGACCAAGGGCCAGATGGATGGATGATATTCCAGAGGTGATGGACTTGTTCCTGGGGGAGCTGGGGGTGTTGACGACTGACAGGAAGCTCTGGCGTGGGCTGGTCCATGAAGTTACGAAGAGTCGGAAGCGACTAAACGAATAAACAACAAATTTGGGTATTAATGAACGTTAATAGTGAATGAGATTTGTGAAAATGCAACTTAAGATTCATGGGTATAATGTTGCTTTTCCCATAACTGTGTTGTTTTAACCATCAAGCCACACACAAGGACAGGCACATGCACATGAAAAGCTAAAAAGAGATTAAGCAAAGCTGCATACCAAATCAGGCATTTATTTCTTCTAAGCAAACATAATAATAATAATAATAATAATAATAATAATAATAATAATATAATAAAAGTATGTTATCCATTTCTCTGAAAGATGCATTATATTGGTGGAAAGTATGGCAACAATAACATGAAATAAATAACAGAGGTCTTTTTTCTTAGTAACTGTAAATCAAATTACTAAACTGCTAAAGAACTGGCAGCTGTGATTTCACATTGTTGTTTAAATAATAATAATAATAATAATAATAATAATAATAATAATAATAATAATAATAATAATAATAGGTTTGTGCTCTCCTCTAAGACTAAGATGTGGATTTTTTCTGGATTTCCAGTCCTGTAAGATTGTGCCCTTGAAGTCATGGTCTGAGCAAGTAAGGAATGCAGCAGAATAATTAACATTTGACTTAAATGTTATACAATTAGCTAATAATACACACAGAGATAAGCGTAACCATCTTTTATGTATCCAGTGCCTGGGTTAAAGTGGAGTCAAAATGTCAAACAAAACATCTAATCCACTGTATTATTAAGGCATTTTGTTTCTGTACTACAGATGGGGTAGGAAAGGGAAAAATCCTGATAAGCATTCCTTTAAGCAAGCATATATTTAACATAAGAATTAAAATCACCACAATCCTTTACAACCTGTGCTGTCAGAGTTGTATGTTTTCTTAAAAAGTTTCCTACTTCCTGAATGTTTAACCATGCTTAAAATTCTGATGTCCTCGAACTTCCATAATGACATGGGTATCCAGTTTGATAGCTTTTTATTTGAAATGCATCACTTCGTCAATAATAAGCAAGCTTTCAAAGCCCTGTTTAAAATACCATGAAATACAGACAAAGCCGAGGCACCGATATTTTGATCCTGAAATTTCAATATGAGAAAAACTGCTGTATAATGTATTGCTTATATATTATACATCAAGTAGGATATATCTATATTTTAATAAAAGAAGTGACATGAGATACTTGCTTGTCACCGTCACTGTTTTTAAAGGGAGACAAAGGTTTCCCGAAATGAAATAAAAATGAGATTGGGAGAACTTTTAGGACATGAGGATCTTAGAACTAAAACTATAGCATTACTAAGGATTCAAGTGCCAAACTAGCTCTAGAGAGACTTTTTTTTTTATTTTTCACAGGGACGATGAAATAACATATATTTTCATCTCAGTCAAATGTTTGCAAAAAAGTATTCTGCTGTGTACGTTAATGCCAGCATATCCTTAGTAGTACATTGCCCTATTTGATTTCTTTCTCTTTCTTTCTACGTGTTTTCTCATGGGTTAAGAAGGAGATTAGGAGAGGTGTCCTCAGTAGACTGTTGAAAATCTGGCTCTGCATGCATGGAAAGCCTTTTTTGAGAGTTTGGATTGCCCTTTTCCAAACTAGGTCTGACTCTGGAAAGCTGCCTTTGGCACTTTGGAAGGCAAATATTTTGTCTGTCTCAGTTTCTTATTTCAGGAGCTTTACCCAATCAGAGAGACATAAAACAATGACTGGACATCCAATTTCTTTAGATTGCGATAAATAGAAGCCATGGAATGGAGACTGGGGTATGCAATGTGTCTTCTCCTCCACCTTGTTCCTAAAGACACCCACATATAAGCACACTTATGCTTCCTGTCAAGGGGCTGATTTCCATATAAAAACATACATGTTTTATGAAAATGGTACAAAGAGAAAAACTGAATGATCTTTTGAATGTAGCTCCAGTCCAGGGTACTCGTTCCTACTTCTTTAAAAAAAAACAGGAGACTGTTTTCATCATTGTGTTTTGCTCAGGCAATTTGATCAGAATCCTTCTGAATTCAGGGAACTTCTTTATGATAAACTAAGGCCCTAGCAAACAAAAAAAATCTCAAAGTGATTTCGTACTAATATATTATACCAAGGGAAGCAAGGCTCTGAAATGGGGAAGCTGAAGGACATGAACACAAGCCTACGGTCAGAACCATCCTTCTCTTGGTAAAGGTGCCCATCTTGTAAATGTTCTCTCTCTTCTCTGTTGTGTTCTCAGTATTGATAGGAAAACCAGCTTTAGGCAGTGAGGCTCCTGGTTAATATTCTGGTGACCCGACATCAATAACCAAAGACTCATTAAGCTGAGCTAATTAAATAAAAACAATAAGCCCACCGATTAAGGCTGAAGTCATGACCTTTAATGATCTCAAGGCCTGTCTTTTGACAAAGAATTAATCTTTAATCACACCTAATGGCCTTTTGCATATTTAATGTGCATTGCAGTTATGCTCCCTCTTTGCTCCCCCCCACCCCAAAGAAGAAGTCCTGTGTTCCTTTTTTCTCCTTTTAGTGACTCCCTTGGGAAAAGAGATTAATTGTTCTCTTACCAAGGTTGAAAGTTGAAGTTTCCAGGCCCTCTTGACAACTGTCATCAATGCCACCACACATATACATTTTAAGTGATGTCCTTTGTGGCTTTCCATGTAAGATTAGCCCCCAGAGTTTTCTAAAAGTGCTTTAGTTACTGTGTAAAAATGTCTAATAACTAATTTGCTGATTGTCATTGTTCAGGCACAAGTTACACTTAATTTAGTTGAATGAAGCTGACAGCTTGATATGTGGTTCAGGTCAAATTTAATTTCTAACTGAGATTACCAACTCTGCAAACACAATCCTGCCAGGAATGTTGCCCTAACCTGCCGGTGTTCTCAACAATATGTGTTGGACCTGTTAGCTGCATTTGTTTTCTTTGGGTTTTTAAATCTATTGTGATGTTTCTTTTGCTGTTTCCAGGAATGAGATCTCAGCCTGCATTTCCAAATTATGCTTGCTTTTATATCAAGAATACAAGAGCCTGCTCTGCTGATTTAAACCAAAGACCCATTCAATTTAGGATTGCCATTCTAATGGCACTTGATGGGGTTGCTGTGGTTGCCCACAATACTTTCTAACAGCACTCATCCCAGCTGTAGGTATTATTGTGCACTCCTGTCCTGAAAAATGAATTTGATGCTTATGTGCAATAACTGTTGAATATGTCTAGGTTAACCTTCTCTAATGTGGGTTTCTCCAGATACATGGTAATTCTCATCAGATACAGCTAGGATGACTGATAGTTGAAAGAAGGGAGGCCAAAGTGTCTAAAATCGCCAAGGCTGATGAGATTATGAAGGCCAGCTAAAACTGAAATTATATGCACTGGACTTCAGTGGTCAACACATCTAAGCAAGTATGCACAGGACTCCAACCTAAACTTCTTATTTCAGTTTCTGAGAATATTAAGATGATATGATGCTCACCAAGAGTTGCTTCCACATTAAAGGATTAGCCCTTATTTATTTATTTGCTTGATATACATGGCCACCCAATTCACAAAGTGACTTGGGGAAACTTAGAATTTGTAGAAGCATTTAAAAAAAATAATTAATGGATAATAAACATTTCAACAGGAAACAACAGCAGCAGCATAACAGGACAAAGGAGCATATTTCTTTCAAGACCTTTAATTCTAGCTGGGTTCATCCCACATTCTGGCTAAAACCTAGGGGATGTACCAGGTTTTCAGGATAGGGTAGGGTCAAGGACCATCTGAATCTTGGGTGGGGGGAATGTTGTTCCATCGAGCAGGTGTTGCAACAGGGAAGGTACACATCCTGGGCTGAGCCAGGTAACATTGTTTCATAGAAGGGACCGAAAGCTTGCCCATTCTGCTGGATTTTATGTGTTTGTTTGTTTGTTTGTTTGTTTATATTTCAAATTTCTGTCACTGCCCATCTCCCCCAAAGGGGAGATTTCTTGGGATGAGCAGGTAACAGGTCATAACTGTTGATACATGTATGGTAAGACATGACTGCTAAGATGTGACCGGTAATGCTCTCTTAAATCTGAACATATGTTAGACAAGAGATGCAGTATACTGTCCCTTAATTCTCCCTTTAAATATGAGTGTGTGTTAGTTAATAGCTGTAGTAGTAGCCCCTTCATTTTTTTTTCTTTCTTGATTGTATAGTTTTAGTAAATAACATTACTGCTTTATTATGGTTTATTTTCTGATGGTATGTAAATATATTGAGAGCTCTTGCACCAAAGTCAAATTCCTTGTATGTCTAATCATACTTGGCCAATAAAGTATTCTATTCTATTCTATTCTATTCTATTCTATTCTATTCTATTCTATTCTATTCTATTCTATTCTATTCTATTCTATTCTATTCTATTCTATTCTATTCTACTGTACATGCACTTTTCAGATATTGTTTAGACCCTGCACAGTACATCCAGTGTTCCTGCCTTTCCTAAGAAGGACATATTAAGACTCTGAAGAAACTCTGTCTAGAAATGTTGGCAATAAAAATGAGTGAAATTGTAGTATTGGGCTTTGCTAAAGGCTGATCCAGAAACCTTTTAACAGCAAATCAGAGAATAGCTTCTACTGTAGTTCATTAGGGGTTAGAGCTGAAATCCATGTGTGAGAAAACCAACCCCACTCCAACAACAGGAACTAAACACTATTTTTTTCAGTTAAACATATTTACGCCACCCATTTCTTCACAAATATGCTTCTTGGATATTTTCTCTGCTTGTTAGCCAGGACCAGGAAAAAATGAATGCCACTAAACAAGAAACATTTTTTTCCCCTGGAAATGTTGATTCATTATTGATTCATATTCATTATTCATTTTTTTCCTGCCTTTTCAAAGTCATCTAAGGCTGGAAGTCACTGACAAATGCCTCCCAAAGGTTTGCAAAATGAACTCTTCAACACTTTGAAAAAAAAAAAAAGGAGTTAGGAAGTTAAGAGTAGTGGTGGCATGTTGAGTCTACGAAACCTCAAATACAGCTTCAGAGAAATACATATTAACTAGCTGCGAAGCTGCCTCATCCTGACTGTTCAAGTTGTGTGTTATCCACTCCCTGCTGAAGATTTTTTTCCCACTGGCACTACGGAAGATGGTTCTATGGAATCCCTTCCAAATGATATGCTCAGAGATGAATGGAAGAAACAGAACTGTTTCACCACCACCACTTTCAATGGCAGAATAAGTGTCTTCATAAGGAAAATCCAATTCAATATCTCCTCTAAATATTTTTTTCTCACTGGAAAGGTGTATCACTTTTTTTTTTTAATGCATTGGATGGCACAGAATCTTTCTAGGTATTCTTTATTAACTTTTAATATGAAGCTCAAGAAAAAAGACCAAAGTCTCTTTGTGAAGGAATCTATAACCTGGAGCAGCTATGGCATTAATCATGAAGGTTGAGGCACTATTTGGCCACTAAGTAGTATATTTAAGAAATAACTGTCATGCTATATCTAGACCTGCCATTTTTTTTCTCCAGATTTTCTTCCTTCTTCTTTGCTATCATGGGGAAAAGAAAGCAAAAAATAGAAGGACCAGAATATTACTCCCCCAAACTGGAAAATAACAGAAATTTGATTTCTGAGTATCAGCACATTCCTATTGCTTTCAAAAGACAAATGTTCTTAATGTCACTATATTGACATTACCCATTTAGTATGGGCTGAAAAATTCTTCTGAGAATTTTTCAGAGCAATTTAATATATTTGTTTAAAATTATAGCTAGCTGTGTTGATCTTTAAAGGAAAGAAAAAAGAATAGAAACTGTTGTGGTATACATGAAACTGTCAGAAAGAGTAGGCAAGCTTTGGAAATTATCAGAGCTCTTATTCAGGCTAAATGTTAAAGGAGGAAGAGATAAACATACAACAGAACAGAACAGAACAGAACAGAACAGAACAGAACAACCATAACAGAAAAGCTGTAACAATCTTATGGTGCCTTTTTTCCTGTCCTTACTCTGCCAGATAATGAATGGTTTTGCTCCCTTCTCAGATTTTGAAATGCCTGTCCCAGTTCATCACATTCAAATGATGGTGGTAAAAGTAGAGGCCCTATTGCTCAACTGTCTCTTTTGATGCATGCATATTACCTCTGTATAGAGACCTTGCAAAAAACAAAACAAAAAAAAGGCCTTTCATTTTGTTGAAATCATCCAGACTTATGCAGCTAATTAGTTTCATTGGAGAGTCTGATGTCCTTAAGAATCAGATGGAAAGAGAAGACAGATTTGAGGTCATTTCATTGCATGGATAAGAGTTTGGTGAGATGTCCATCTTATTACATCTGCATGAAGGAACTGATAGTAAGTATTTCTCTTAAACAAGTGTTCATTGCCCCATCTCTTGCAATAGTTAAAACTGATCTAAATTAAGCATCTGGATTTTCTTTTCCATTCCTAGGAGGGGGCAATAGCTTTGTTCTGGGATTCAGAGCACTGCTAACTAATTTGCAGATATGTTAGTTTTCTAAAGGGATAAGTAGACTAACGGAGTTAGATTAACAATTGTCGTTCCCAGAGGGAACTAGCTGTCAGAAAAGGTAAAAGCAACTGGAAGACAGATTCTTCAGAGGATTTTATCTTATGGCCAGCAGTAATTTGTGAAACACTCTGCAGTCACCAACTTTATTGAAATTATTGGACAAGTAAGTAGCTCTTTATTGCAGGCTTGGACCAGCCAGTGATACTAAAATCCAAATTGAAAAAAGAAAAAAAAAACTATAAGATTAAAATTAATTACATGAATGTTGGGACCATACATAATATAGTGTTAGTCCACTTCTCAAGTAAGGTTTTGTTAAAGTTTAATAAAGTCTAATATTGTATAGAGAAAAGTCAAGTTAAATGGTAATATACAGTAGGTCCATGAATAGTGCCTTTGTCTAATCTACTTAATAGCTTGGATTTTCAATTATTTAGAATGGGAGGAAAAGCATAAGAGGAGGAAAACAACAACAACTGTAATGTTATATTATTTATCTTTCCTTCGCTTGCCTGTGTCTTAATTAAATGGGCCTGTGTTTTAAGTGCCAGTAGTGTAAATTTAGCAACTGAATGTGTTGTTCCGGAGTCTTTATCTAATAAAAGATATTGAACACAAGAGTCATCTGGATGACCACAGAATCTTTGACCCACACCTTGTTATACTGTAGTTACTATCTAGACTTTAGATGCTCTTTCTTGGAACCCCTACTAAAGATATTCCATGGGAATTATTGGGTATTTTAGAAGAGATCCCTGGTTTGCCCACTTAACCTTTAGGTATTATCCCACCACTATCTCCTGCCCACAAATAGATGCAGCACTTCTGTATGTAAAACTAAAGATTAAAGAAATGACATAGCATCTTGCTTTTTAGAAAATCCATCGTTCCAGTTCTCATGGGTGTAAACTTTCTTACTGATGAGAATCTGTTCTATGACAACTGCCAAAGCATTCTTTGCATCTTGACTTATACTGGCAGTCAAGCTAATGGGTGTTCTCCTCTAGCTTATAGTTAGTTCAGATATACTCTATGAAGTTAAGACCTGAATGGGAATCATTTGCCATGGATGGTAGCAGCTGAGTATACCCACCTCCCCAAAAATGTCAGTCTAGTTTTTTTTTTTTTTTTTTTTAAGGATTGTTTTTAAAAAGTCCATTGCATCAAGAGAAATTTATGGAATAATTCTGTCATTCTGGTTTGCTCCATATTTTTAATGGGTCATTCTAAAATTAAGTTTCAGGGCTTTCTGTTTCACTGTTGAAAAAGAGGTGAAGTGTTAATTGTCTATTTAGAATGCTATTTTTGTCCATGTGTGTATAACTAGTTCTTGACCTTTCATTAATAAAGTATTTGATTATTTCAAAACTCTTGCCTTGCTCTTTGCCCCTTCTATTCTGGGAGATGTTTCTGTCTTATATACTTTCCTGATAACTGTTCTAAACAACAACTGCTAATCGGCTTATTTTATGTTTTTCATATATAACTTTTTAAAGAGCTTAAGAAGGCTACAGACCGAGGTTAAGCAACAGATAACAAAGGACTTGTTTTCAGGTGTCTGACAGTGAGATGGAAAGGTAGAATAGCCCTTTATCAGCAAATTCAGTTTAGCTTTGTGGGTCAGACCCTGTGCCTTATTGTCTCCTGAACTCAATGTTTTATCATCACCTGAGCCTAAAAGCAGCAATATGCTCATAATTCAAGGCAAGGAGGTTCATAGGTGCAGAGATCATAGAGACAAAGGTTGAGTTTTCATTTCAGCTTTTCCAGTGATTTCAAGATGCCCTTTATAAAGGAATATATGACACTCTTTACATGTTAATAAGTAGCGACCAAGCAAATTTTAAAAGTAGCAGCATTATGGGGTGCTAGAGAAGAAAACTGTTCTGAATCTTTGTTTTCACACAAATAGTTCAGAAGATAACTGGTGGTCTTTTTTAAAAGCAACAAAGCAAAACAAAAGTGTTCCATACTTTCCCTGTAGTGTAAACTCCTGGAACAGTTAGGTCTATAATGCCAGTGAACCTTGGTCTCAATTATAAAACCCTACCCAACAAAGTATCATGTTTCTCCACTTTTAGGAAGACTGTAATTCTTTCCAATAAGCAAGAAATATATAAACAAGAACATGGTTGAAATATAACATATGAAAAGGCACACAAGCATGCATATTGCTAGTCTGATGCAGCCCTCAGTTCATTTTTAAGATGTATATTTACTTCCAATATGGTGGAAGTAAAATATATATATATTTCCAATAGAAGAAAATGTTTTGCTATTTTATTTTCAACAATACCTAACAGAGTTTCATCATTATTGCACGTGCATACATGACATACTCTGAACCACTGGGGATATACCAAAGTTTGGAACAGAGTTTGCTCTCAAATGCCCATTGTACTTCCTTCTTCTTTGCGTTCTGAAGACTGGGGCAGGCAGAGTAAATCAGTTGTTACTGTTACAGTTTTAGAATTCCCCGAGGAAATGCTAGTTCTGGTTGAAAATGAACTGGGCATTTAAAGGCAAGTTGTGCAGAAACATTTACGAGCACCTTTGAGGCAGTGACTTTTTTATTGGCAGGAATTAAATTAGTTTGCAATCAAAACTACCCAACAATGGACACTGCAAAGCTCGCACACCATCTTCAGTTTATAATGAGAGTTTTTCCTAGGAACACATTGGTAGATTTAAAACAGCCATCAGATTGGCTCTTTTAACCTCACTGCTAAATTCTGAGAATTACAACCTTAAGGTAAGAGTCAAAGCGTTTGCACTCTTATATGTGACATATAAGAGTGCATATTTTTCTGTTTGAGAAATCCTTAACTGCAGTCAGTGCCATGTCTGTAACTGGATGAAATTAATTGGTGCATGTGAAGGCAGCATGTGAATAAAAATAAAGCTCATGAGATAATGAGGCTTCCACATGGGAGGGAACTGAAAAAGCTCCTTGAATCCACAAAGCTCTCCAATCCTTCAGAGATGTGGCACAGCTATTTTGGAACCTCCCATGTTTTTTGGGACACCCAAATATGGTGTATGTTTTGGACAGGCCTCCTGGGATTAAGTGACATAAAATTGGTCAGAAGAATGAAGTTGGAAGTCCCCTCCACCCCAGACTCATAGTTGCTATTTCAAGGCTCACCTTCTCATGTTGCCATCTTAACAGGAAGCCTTGTGTCAAAAGATTTGAAGCTACAATTATTGCAAATTGCTTCTTGGGACAAGTAAATTCCTCTTGATAGGGTTGAACATACTTTCTCATTCATTCTGTGTATCTATGGATTGCTCATGCTAGATATAATAATAATAATAATAATAATAATAATAATAATAATAATAATAATATAAAAAGGCATTTCCAGGGGATACTACCATGACTTGGATTACATGCCACATTTTATTGTTCCATTTGATGCTACTGTATACTGTATTTCCATGCTGCTTAGTTTCCTGAATGTGGCATGCTAGTACAAGTGAAGTATATGGAATCCATCTGGGACAATAATAAATAGAAAGAACCTAGTAAAGCTTTTTCAGTCTTACAGATTTTATTACAAAGACATAAGCTTTTGCAAGCCACAACTCACTTGTGTCTTAGAGCCTCTTCACATCATTACCTGTTTTAGATGCTATTAATATCATTATTTCCCACTTTTGTTTTTTAAACGTTGACATGCATTTATCCCATACTGTATGTCCCAGAGGTTTTGGAGTACAATTAAGCACTGGATTCACTGGATAATTGCTTCATTTTTCATAAAAAGGCCCTTGATTTATTATATGCTTGGGAAGGGATGGCAGCGATAGGTCAACAACAGTTAGAGATTAGCCACAGTGGTCCCTAGGCCCCAGCAATCATTCCTTCAGGAAGCTGATTGAGCTGAAGAAAGAATGATGTCACTCAAGCTTTGCCCATACCATGCTGGTTGACGCTGCCACCTCTCTGTGGAATTAATATGAGTGACTGCAGGGTACTTTAGAATCCTTTTCCTCCCTGGGAGAGCTAAGAGATTGTGGAATTGATGGAGCTGCCAGAAGAAATTCTCTCAGAAGAAAGAGTCCATTTCAGAATTCTCAGGAGGAGCAACAAAGGCTTGGCACAGATAAATCAAACTGTTACTGGTTAGGGGAGGGGAGGGGAAAAAAAGACACAGACTCTAATGGGCCTTTTGGGGACTGTCTATATTGCAATTAGGTTCTTGGTTAATGGGTTTCTAAATGTCTCTTTCAGAGTAATTAGGAGGCATAAATGAACATTTACCACCAGGGGGGGAGGAGGAGGAGGGAGGGAGGGAGGGAGGGAGGGAGGGAGGAAGGAAGGAAGGAAGGAAAGATACCCCACCTTTGAGTTAAAGTGAGAATATTAGATGATTCCAATTTTCATTCACTTTTAAAAACATACAGTATACAAATACCATCTAATATTCTTTGGCTGGTCATGTCCACCATTTTGATGTTGACCACCACTGTAGATATCTGTTTGCTACAGCATTATTTACATCTATAAACAATTTGCTTTCTATAATGCCTCAAAAGAATTCCTTCCTTCCTTCTCTCCCTCCCTCCCTCCCTCTCCTTCCCTCCCTCTCTCCCTCCCTCCCTCCCTCCCTCCCTCTCCTTCCTTCCTTCCTTCCTTCCTTCCTTCCTTCCTTCCTTCCTTCCTTCCTTCCTTCCTTCCTTCCTTCCTCTTTCCAAAAACAAGTGCAATACCAAATACAGCATCCTACATATGATGCATGCCAATGAAAACTTTCATGTATCTTACCAAGGAAATTAATAAACAATATGCAACATCAGTATTTATTAAACTCCTAAGAGGTGTCAAGGGTGTTTTGCATTCTTTTTTCATTTTCCATTACTTTTCATTTATTTGAAGTTAACAGACTAATCTCACTAACAAGATGATGATAAAATAAGATGAACATTCATCCTGGCAAAGGCAGTGAGAACTTGTTTATGATGTTCCTCATTTCCATCTTTGTCACATATACACCCAAGTGCTGAAATATAATGAAGTAAATAATTTGTTGGTACCACATCTCAAAGGGAATCTCGATTTGTAATAACAAAACATGTCATGAGAGTCATCATCATTCTTTCTTGAAGATAATTGTAACAAAATATTGTGTGTGAGATTATGATGCTTGGGCACGAACGTAAGCTTAGTTGCAAATATCATTCAGATGGTAAACCTGCATCTAGCCTATATTGCTTCAGAGTCTCTGTTTTGGATCTAAATGGGGAAAGTGCTTCAGAACTTGTCTGTAACTCCATAAACAAAACACCTCTTTTTCCAGGATCATGTGGCAGTTGAGCAGGGGATGGATTCAGATGTTATAAGAACAGTTCTGTAGAAAAATATTCCTTAAGCACAGAAACTGAAGTGCCCTTCTGACATCTAGAGCAGTTTTGTGTGTTGGTGAAGGTGCTGGCCTAGAAACTGGGAGTCTGTGAGTTCTAGTCCCACCTTAGGCATGAAAGCTGACTGGGTGACTTTGGGCCTCTCTCTCAGCCCAACCTACCTCACAGGGTTGTTGCTGAGGGGAAAATAGGAGGAGGAAGGAGTATTATGTGTGTTTGTCATCTTGAGTTGACCAATATATACAGTATTGGTCCCAGGGTCCCTCCTTGTAGGGGAGATGGGCAGTGATAAAAATGTGACAAACAAACAAACAAATAAATAAAATGGGGGATAAAAATGTAATAATAATCTAGTGCAGGATTATATTATGTTAACAGTGATGGTGATGTATAGGAGATAATTTGATCTCTGCTGGCTGGGGAATTCTGGGAGCTGAAGTTCACACATCTTAATGTTGCTAAGGTTGAGAAACACTTCCATAGAGGCTATACATTCAAGATCTACAGCATTCTTCAGGAAAGAATGACTGATGGTGACTATGGACTTATTACAAATCATCAAGGCCCCAACCTACTTGGATGGGCAGATGCTGGACCTGATCTTTGCTTCAGAGCGGAAAGGACATGAACTGAAGATGTTCTTCTTTTACAGTATGCTTGCTTTGTTGTCACTGCTTGGAATCTTCATTAGTTGGGACAATCTACTGATATTATTAAATGAGTGAATAAAATAGAATGACACAAGTTCAGTCAAATCTATATATCTATGCACATTTACTTGCAAGTTAATCCCTTTGCCCATCATCAAACTTACATTTAAATAAAGACATGTATATACTGCATTATGTGTCATGAGATAATGTTACAAACCACAGTGCTAAATAGAAATTGCCGTAACAAGTAAGAGAAATATATGATTTGTAGAAAGAAGTAAATAAAATAAGCAGTCTTACATAAAGTTAAGTATGCTTTACTATTATTTCCAGAAGGGTGGAAATAGTTTTCTCTCACATAAGACTGGAAACGTTAGCATATTTATTTATGTGCAAATCTGCAAGCAGGACAAAATAATGATATAAAAACTTAGGAGAGTCAAGCTGGATCAAGCCTTTCTAACTCGGAAATGCAAGGGCTAAGCCAGGATGCTTTGACTGTAGCAAAGTCCAAAACTTCTTAGCCATCTGTACCATTTTTCTTCATCCAAATTCTAACTGCCAGTCTCTTTAATTCTCTCTCTCTCTTTATCTCTTTGTCTCCCCCATAAAATTCTGGTGGATGTGTTTGGTGAAACATTCAGAGTATTAAAGGCTATCAGGCTTCACAAACATAAGCCTCTTATCATCCATGATATTAGCCACAGTGAGAGGTTCTTTCATTTATTTGTTCATTTTCAGTATTTGTATACCACTTTTCATTAGCAAACACCCAAACAGTTTTATAGAAACTGCTGAGAAGCACAATGAGGTTTTTAAAAAGAAAAGAATAAAGATGGTAAATCAGTAACACAATAAAACACAGCAGTTAATTAGTAAGTAAGAACAATTAAGGCAGCTAATGGAAGAGTAGATAGAAAAAAATAAGGGAAGGCCAGGGCAAAGAGATACATTTAAAAAATTGGTAAAACCCTCCACAGTTGGGGACCCACCTGCCCTCCAGTAGAAACTTACTTAATACGATGGGTGCCACTACAGAGGGAAAACATCTGTCAGATTAATATTTTTGGCATCTCTAAATGCTTGTGGTTCAATCTGCAGTGCATCCTTAGTAGAATAATATACTTTAGTGACTTATATATAAGCAACAGATTCTTCAGATGAACTGGTCCTGATCTGTTTCAGAATTTATATGCAAATGAAAACATCTCAATAGCTCATTGACAGTCAGTGCAGATCTTTCAATGTGTGGGAAGGGACTGTCTCAGCAGCATCTTCCCTAGCTGCATTGGAATCACTCTCAAGAAGAGGACCATCTCAAGCGATCTACAGTTCAGCCAGTTTGGTCTACTGGTTAAGGCACTGGACTAGGAGCAGAGAAACTTGAGTTTGGGCCAGTCACTCTTTCTTAGCCCTAGGGAGAAGGTAGTGGCAAACCAATTCTGAAAAAAAGATTTCCAGGAAAACTGCATGGACTTGTTCAAGTAGTTGCCAGAAGTCAAGGCTGACTTAGTGATGTGTGTGCACACATACACACACAGTCTTAAGATCCACTGTGAGTGGCCTATAGTGGCTATCCCCCTCAAGGAGCAGGAGCAGGAGCAGGAGGGTGAGGTCAAAACAGGGAAAGATGCTCTTAGCCACTAATAATATTACTATTGGAGACTCTCTAAAAGAACCCCTGCCTTGATAACATAGCTGTTCCTACAGAAGAAGTAAGATATTCAGTTTGGGATCTGGGAAGCACCTATCAACAGAAACTGACTTACTCAGATGCCATGTCAGCTGATTTTCCATCATCCAACTCGTCATGTCTCCAGGCACAGCTGGCCGAATGTAACTGAGGAATGGTGCTGTGTGTTATCAGTGTATAATACCTGTTCCAGATCCTCTAATATCTACCCAGGGGCTTCATACAGAAGCTAATTAGCAACAGAGCAAAATGGTGCTTTCTGATACCCTGGCAAAATTGCCAATAGTCCAATCCATATAGTTTGCAACATACAAATTTAATATAATAAATTTATCTTTGGGGGTAAAGGTTCCTTTAGCCCAATATTCATTCACTCAGAATATGGAACACTTCAGCACTTTGTCTAAAACATTTCTGAAGTTCTTTAACCTTTGATATGTGAAATATGAAAGCCTGTCTCAACAGCCCAGCCAGCAGTTCAGCTCAGGTTGTTTGATGAATTTCATCTGTGCAGACACTGATATGAACTCACATCATATGTACACCTAAAAGGTGACATAAAATGAAAAAGTGGAGCTCAGCATCTCAAACTCCCAAACCATCAAAGAAAGATACTACAATTAATCTATATGGATTTCTTTGGCTATCAAGATACTTCATAGGTTTTTCATGCTTAGGGGATCAAAGTGATTGATCACATGATCTTCACTCTGAGGACCATATGATAACAGGAGATCCCTGGGTTGAACATACTTCTCATTGAATTACACAGAAAAGCAATTACATCTCCACAGTAATGGGGATCTTACTTTTCAAATCAAGTTGCTTTCTCCAGATGGAACTTCAAGGGCCCTTGAAACAAGGAAGTTCCTAGGCAGGAGGTAAAGTTCTGTACTTCTCACCCATGTGGCATTTTTCTTATTAAAAATGGAGCTTCAACTCTTACTTCAGGGGCATCTCAGGTATGGGTGGGAGTGTGACAAAATATGCAAGCTGGCAGGCACAGTATTGTGATTAAAACACTGTCACTTTTGTGCATGCATGCATACAAAAGGTGTGGGGCTTTGATCATGATACCACACCTGCCACCTTTAGATTTTGACGCCTCCCCTCATGGATTTCCCTGCTTGGTTTCCTTTTTAACTACAGTAATCCACATTTAAACCTACAAACACATGTTAGCAGTTTAGTTTAAAAATGTTGCATAGCTAAAAGCAAATTCCCAGGAATTTCATTTCTTGCTGCAGCTAATTATAATGGAGAACTTGAAGAGAAAGAGCTTTGGGGGAAGAAGACATTTAAAAAAATAGTAAAAGATGAGCTAGAAAAGAGTTATAAACAATCTGTAAGGAAATTAGAAGACATGATTTAATAGGAACATATGGAGCATTGAGGTTAATTATTCTAAAGCACTGGTCTCTAATGTCATAAAGGAAGCGAGGGTATGGCATTTGAAAGAGAAAAGTGGTTTGTGGAAAAATTGTGAAAATGTACTTCAGTAAATGTTTAGATGGTTTTCTGACTAAAACAAATTTATAGCAAGATATAGGGATAGATAGATTGGGGATAGACAGAGATAGAGATAGAGATAGAGATAGAGATAGAGATAGAATGAATGGGAATGAATGGACAGATTTAAGAAGCAAATGTGTATTTAGCTCTCATCTAACAAGAGGTATAAAATTGGATCTCCCTTTTTCTCTTCTAACTCCACACTATTGCTGTCACACTCTGAAGCTGAGAAATAGATACTAGCACAATCATAATAGTATAAAAGGATATCAAAATGGGAAACTGTGATGGTTGCCTTATTCAGAAAAAAACAATGACTCACCAGCCAGGGCTAAGGATATCTGGTTTATTGAGAATAGAATGCAGACACGGAGAAAGACGGGAATGAGCACATGGCGTGTGAGGTAGCCAGTAAATACCCGCGGTGTGGACCTGATCCTTCCCCACCCCCCATTGTCCCAAAGTCCTGACCGACGGTGAACCCGGAGTCTCGATGGGCGATCAGGTGGCGATTCCGGAGTCTCGATGGGCGATCAGGGGGATTAGCGCTGATTACCTCTGTCCTCTTCCTGTGTCCGGAGCAGGTGTGTCCCCCGTGGTAATGCAGAGATGTCAGGGAGATAGGATGATGGCTTCCCAGGTCAGGGCAAAGGTATGGCTCCTTTGTCCTTTATCTGTATTGTCTTTCAGTGCTTATGGGATTAGCACTGATTCTTTCCTCCCCCCTCCCCTTCACCAGAAAGGCATGTTCCCCCTTGTGATGTATGTATACATCGCAACGGGGGACATGACAGAAACTGTATACTGATACTGTATATTAAAGAGATTAATCCATCTTCTTTTGACAAACAATGCACAAAAATAGGGGCTTACAAATATGACAAAGTTTAGGGAAGAGAGCCAACAAAACATTCTTCTGTAGCAAGAATGATGAGCTTCAGGTCATGGCCAATTTTTTGGGAGGAGATTTTAACTCAAATAAAGTCATATATTTGCTACATTGACATGCCTGCTTTGCCCATGATAAGTCATAATAGAGGCAGTATAAAATGCTTCTCTTCTGACTCCAGGAAGGACAGTGCAGTCTCTTTATCAAGAATGAACAGATAGATTCAGTAGTCTGTCTCAGAAAGTGCAAAGCTTACCACGGCCCATTTCCTTTCAAATTGCTCGGGAAAACAAATGACACCCAGAAATGTATGTATATGTGTGTGTGTATGTATGTGTGTGTGTATGTATGTATGCATGTGTGTGTGCATGTATGTGTATGTATGTGTGTGTATGTATGTATGTGTGTGTGTGTGTGTGTGTGTGTATGTATGTATGTATGTATGTGTATATATATATATATATATATATATATATATATACATATATAAATATATATATATATATAAATAAAGGAAATGTTTGAGGTACAATTTGTCATATGGATAACAGTGTTCCTTAGCACATGCAAAAATCTACTACTGTGCTTCATCTTTGCACAGAGTAACTCACATCCCGCCTACTCACATGAGCTCTGAAAGGAAAGAGATTTTCCTTTCAGACCTCATGTGAGTTTCTCCATCTTTCATGGAGATTCTTGTTTAAGTTTGAACTGATTGCTCATTAATCTCTGGAATCATTACTGAAATTGCCTTCCAAATGTAGAGGAGGTAGTTGGCTTCTGACCTCACATTTAGGGGGTGGGATTTCTAAATTGTTTCCCTATTTAGACTTTGAGAGCCAGCCCCTGGTGTAGTAGTAAAGCTGCTGGGCCAGGAGTGGGAAGAAGCAGAGCCTGGACCTCCCTTGAATATTGAAGCCAACTCTGTGACCTTGGGCCAGTTACTCCCTCTCAGTCCAGATCAGCATCAGGCTCTGTGACAAACCATGTGAAAAATCAAAACCCTTGTCATACACTGATAGATTCACCATAAGAGCTAGGTGAGCACAGGGCAAAAACAAGCAGACCATGCACATGTGGGAGAAATACTAAGAACAGCAACAAGAATATTTATACTCATTTTCTTATTGGAGAAGACTATTTCACAGAAAGACTGAAACAGCTGGGTTGCAATTTTGGAATATAATACATCCAGGGGATCTACTGGAGGTCTGACTGGGGTAGTAATTAGCAACATAGATTTCGAAAGCATGACTTCAATATACTGGCAAAATACAGGAAGTCCTCAATTCCTTCCTTCCTTCCTTCCTTCCTTCCTTCCTTCCTTCCTTCCTTCCTTCCTTCCTTCCTTCCTTCCTTCCTTCCTTCCTTCCTTCCTTCCTTCCTTCCTTCCTTCCCCCCTCCTGATATTAAAGCAAACAAAGGTTACCTGGAGGGACTTCCCAAAATGTACAGTAGAAGGAATGATTATATGCTTGTGTAATCATATTTGAACTTTTGAAAAAAGAGGACACCTTGGAGAGGCCCACTCAAATATGCACATTTGCATATTAAGTCTTTGGCATACTCTCCTCTTCACCATCCCCATTCTGTTTCCCAACCCCCCAGGGGTTCTAACACCATTAGAAAGTCATGGGCAAGGATGGGCAACTTAGTCATACGGTAATACTAACAGCCATTCTAATTTCCTAAAGTTCCTAATTGCTCTAAAATCTCTTGACTCTCAAAATCTAGTCACATTTCTATGACAAACAGACCTCTTCTTCAGGCTTCCCTCTGGTCCTCACTTTGATATTCCTTCCCCAACAAAAGATAACATCATAATAAAAATAAAAATAAAAATAATAATAAAAATAGAATGAGGTGAAACACACAATATTTGAAAGCCATAACTATATTTTAACTTACAGTAGACTAGTGTCTTAGTTCACTTCACCCTTCCTCTTCTAGTGGTAGTGATGATGATATTTTCAGAGCACTGAAGGAATCACATTATCACACATATAAGGATCATGCACTGGCACACACCCTTGTTGTTCAGGAACTCCTGCTCAATTTCACAGCCCTACTCCCAGATAGAGAAAGAGAGGAAGGGGAGGAGACTCAGTCCATGCTCTTAAACTCTCTCCTCTTGCATTTCTTCTCAGTGCATGGAAAGGACCTGCTTCTCAGGACTACTCGGCTTCTGCTACTGAGTGGGGAGTCCCAAACCAGTCATTGTCCTGAGCCCTGTAGTTGTCAAAGTCTGGTAGTTGTTGCTGTTGCCAGGTTGGGAAGCATGTCCCACTGTGTTTGTGTGTGTGTGTGTGAGAGAGAGTGAGTGTGTGCATGCTTCAGCATCAAGCAGCACCATGAGAGAATCAATGGACATGTGAGTTACTGTGAGCAAGAGGAAAGGGCAGCCTGGATTGTGCAAGGAAGCCCATTTCACATGTGTCAACCCTCCTTTGCCTGCTAGTTGGGAGCAGGGTTGTCTGGCTGGAGTCAGGAGCTCTCCCTTTCTCTCCCTTCCTGCCTCTCCCTTTCCACTCCAAATGTGGAAGGGGGCAGATCTTTCTTTCCCGAGATTCCACCTTGGAGGAGATGCTCATCTGGCATCTTGGGGAAAGCCATTTCAATCAGAGAATTTAAGATGCTGAGTATCATGGGCTGAACTGCTCCATGGTGGTGGAATGACTGACACACTGAGTCAGAGGAGCTTAAGCAGGGTAGAACAGACAGGAGCCTTGTGTACAAAGGATTGGTACAGCTTAGATGAAGGAAAAGGTAAACAGAAAGCCAAAGGGGCACAGTTATGGGAAAGGAATGGGTTAGGGTTAGGGAAAGTTGCAGCAGAAGGGGAACTTATTGTTTATTTGAAGTAAGCTATTTTCTGCTGGTCTCTATGTTCATACAATCTGCATTGACAGTCATGGCTATGGGAAATCTTGCGCCCTGAAACAGTTTACCTAGATGATCGTAGATGCAAAATATCAGTTCTTTTAGTTTCACTCCTGGTGGCTTTCACGGCAGTATTTTATTGAAAATGTCACTCACGATAGTTGAGAGCAAGTTGTTTACTCACTTTCTCTATCAGAAGCCGTTTGCAACACGTAGAATTATGGAATCCCAGTTCTTGTAATAATAGGATAGCTGTGAAATGATTTCTAAGCTCCAAAAGAGCACGTATATCCATCAGCCCACAAGGGACCAACTTCTAAAAGAGATGTGAGATGGAGGAGAGAGAGATCTGAATAATTTCTTGGGAAGTAGAAACGTAGGAACTAGAACTGATTAGGTAGTGGAAAGAAGGGAGGTTCAAATCAAACACAAGTATTTAAATAGGGGAGGAAGTCCAAAACTTAGATGATCTAGGATTCTTTTTATAAATATGCCTAAACGGGCCTTCACATGAATATAGGCCTCCGTGTAAGCTGCACAAAACTTCCAGAATTTCCTTTCCCATTTTAATTCTCATTCTTCAAGGCTTGCCAATGTTTTCAGAACATGTCATGGCCACTCGGACAAAATGGCCACCATAGATGGTATGCTGAAGTCCATCACAACATACTCATTTACCAGAAAGCAAAATGGTGAAGCTGTTTCTCACTGTCCCATCGTCCCCTTCTCTTGATGCTCTTTACCATCACACCTTCATTTATTTATTTATTTCTGAGCAGCTGGACACCTTTTTTTAAAAAAAAATCCCTAAGAGTGCCTTAGGGTTGTGCAGATTGCAGAGGCATTCTAGAAATACAGTAATATGCAAGAGCATGTAATTTGCTTGTTCTATAGACTAGCTTCTAGTTGTGTGCAAAACTCTGTAGCTGGACTACAAAAAATTCCATAGAACATTCCATCCTTTTCCTAGAACATAGAACATTCATAGAGTATTCCTAGAACATTCCATCTTTTTTCCTTTCCCCAGAATGTTCCAGTCTAGCCACTCCCAGACATTTTCTAGGAGTAAATTGTCTGGAACCAGAATTGGACTGAATGTGTCCTCCTTTGAAAGCTTATGCCTTTAATAAAATTTGCTACTCAAAAAAAAAAAAAAAATGCTACCAGAGTCCTCCTGATTTTTAATATAGTCAATTGTTACTTGCATTTACTTACAGCTCTGAGTATGGTTCAGTAAGGCTGTAAATACAAGGAATACATTCACACATTTGGGGACAAAGAGTTCCCTTGACATTGCATTTTATTTATATTACTGTTTTGGCAGCAAAGGACAAACTGAGTAATAGGAAACTCATGTCAGTCAAAGGCATTTTATTTAATGTAATCCCCTGCCAGGATAACATAGAAGCATATCACTTGTTTTAATGGGGCTGCCGCAGATCAGTCAAATTGCAAAAAGTTATTCCTCTCTTACAAAAGACACCTTAATACATATGGCTGGGATCCTTTGAAGCTGCATCAGCAAAGTGTCCAGTGGAGTTTACATAAACTGGAAAAGCTGATGTATTGGGCAGTCAGTCTGTTTTTGGTGAATCTTTGTTGATTAAGATGTCTTCCTTGGGGGAGAGAGGGAAGAGGGGAAGACTGTGTATGGGTATTACAGGTAGAAATGCTTTCTTGCTATTAGAAATATGCGGGAAATGTTATATTTGCAGATTCCTAAACTGTGTTGTAAATTGAATCAGTTGTACATCTCTTGGAACAGTAATCCAGCATATATGTAATGATTGCCCTAGCCCCAAATACTCAGACTCACAAGAGGCTGCTAAATGAAATCTGATTTATTAGAGTACTAAAGACAAATACAGAGAAAGCTGAGAATGAGCAAAAGCGCGCCAAATACAAACTTAAACCCTTGGTGCAAACGTATCCCGCCTCCCTCGTAACAGCCCCGCCCGGCACAGGTGCTAGCAATCGTCAGCGTTGCTAGCCTGGGAAAGTAACCTTGAGCGCAATAGATAATACAAATACATTCCAAAGCAAAGCCAAAAGATAACCGTTCCCATCCTCCCCAGAAAGATGAAACACGCATCCAATTAATGACATGCGAAACGTTACGATGCATCAAAGACATTGAAACGGCGAACATGACATACCGCCTCCCTAAAAATACACCTAGGGACCTGGTTTTGTGGGATAAGCAGAGTGGAAATGGGCCACCAGAACAGGGGAAGCCACATCTGGTGCAGCGACCCACTCTGGATGAGGGAAATGCTTCCAACGAACTAAATATTGCAAAGTATTTCGAAGGCGTCTAGAGTCCAGAATTTCTTTAACTTCGAAGTGTTGCTGACCATCAATCATGATGGGGGTGGGAGGTGGAGGTTGGCGATGCCAGCGGTCAGAAGGAATAGTCGGTTTGAGTAAGCTGCAATGAAAAACAGGGTGTAAGCGTTTAAGGTTATGAGGCAAGTCAAGTTTAAAAGTCACAGGGTTAATCTGAGCGATAATCGGGAAAGGACCCACAAACTTAGGCGCAAGTTTCTTTGAAGGTTGTGATGACTTGATAAACTTGGTAGAAAGGTACACCGAGTCCCCAACTTGGAATGCAGGTTGGGGGGCCCGCTTCCGATCAGCATACAATTTATAATCCGCTTGTGCATCAGCCAATGCCTTTTGAATCATTGGCCAGGAGTCAGCCAGTTGTGTTGTCCAATCATCTGGAGTGACTGCACCTGCCGGAGGTTGCGGTAGATCAGAGATAGGTACAAAGTCTTTACCCTGAGCTACCCGAAATGGGGTTTGGCCAGTGCTTTGATGCACTGCATTGTTGTAAGCCACTTCAGCAAACGGTAGGAGGTCTACCCAATTGTCCTGCTGATAATTCACAAAAGCTCGAAGGTACTGCTCTAGAGTAGAGTTAACCGCCTCAGTGGCCCCGTCCGTCTGAGGATGCCAAGCCGTGGACAGGGCTTGCTTCGTGCCTAACAGCTTGAGAAACGCCCGCCAAAATTGCGAGGTAAATTGTGTACCTCTGTCCGAAATCAAGCGGGAGGGACATCCGTGTAACCTGTACACGTGTACAAGGAATAGGCGAGCCAATTGACGTGCCGACGGAATGGACACGCAAGGGATGAAGTGAGCCTGTTTGGAGAAATAGTCTTTGACCACCCAAATGACCGTTTTGCGTTGGCTGGGCGGTAGCTCTACAATAAAGTCCATGGAGATTTCCTCCCAAGGGGAAGAAGGGGCTGCCACCGGTTGCAGCAGTCCTTGGGGCTTGCCCACCTTGCGCTTGGACATTGCACAAACAGTGCAGGAGGCAATGTAGTCTTTAACATCTTTACGTAATGTGGGCCACCAGAATTGCCTCCGAACGAGGTGCAAGGTTTTTACAAACCCGAAGTGACCTGCGAGTTTGTCATCGTGTGAACGTAGTAACACATCTTTTCTGAGGCTTTCAGGAACGTAGAGGCGGTCGGATTTCCAAGCGAAGCCTCTGTCAAAAGTAACATTGTCTTTATTCGCAAGCAACCAAGTATCTGTTTTCAGTTCTTTTAGAAACTTTTGTTGCAACTGGGAGGGAATTGACAAAGTACTTGGCTGAACAGCGCTTGTGGTGGGCGGCTGCTGCGCGCGCGTTTGGCTTCGCGTCACAGCCTGCATGCCCAATTGGGGCGCCGTCCATAGGGTGCTTACCACATCTGGCGCTGCCCCAGAGTCCTGAGGTTGCCTTGACAAGGCATCAGCCAAGAAGTTCTTTTTCCCTGGAATAAATTTGAACTGAAAATTGAATCGATTGAAAAATTGAGCCCAACGAACCTGTTTGGGGCTCAGTTTTCGAGGGGTACTAAGAGCCTCCAAGTTTTTATGGTCAGTCCATACTTCAAAGGGATGATTTGCCCCTTCCAACAGATGCCGCCAAGCTTCTAATGCAGCTTTTACTGCAAATGCCTCCTTCTCCCAAACATGCCAACGCCTCTCAGTCTCGGAGAATTTGCGGGATAAGTAGGCACAGGGCTTGAGGCATCCTGCCTCGTCTTTTTGCATCAACAATGCCCCAATAGAATAATCGGAGGCATCTGCCTGTACAACAAACGGCTTTGAGGGATCAGGATGCTGTAAAATGGGCTCTTTGACGAAAGCTGCTTTCAGCCGCTCAAACGCCGTCTGACAAGCAGGCGTCCACCTCAACAGCGCTCCGGGATTCTTGACTCTCCTAGTATCTCCCACCCCTTTGGTTCGCAGCAGCTCAGTTAGGGGCAAGGCAATCTCAGCGAACCCCCTTATGAACAATCTGTAGTAGTTGCTGAACCCCAGGAAACTTTGAAGTTGCCTGCGGGTGCGGGGACTCTCCCAGTCCATGATAGCCTGCACCTTGGCAGGGTCCATTTCTATGCCTTTATCTGAAATCCTATACCCCAAGTAGTCAATTTGGGTCTGATGAAAGACACATTTCGACAGCTTGGCATACAATTCAGCAGATCTGAGTTTACATAATACTTGCTTTACCAGAGCTACATGCTCTTTCATGGTTTCAGTATAAATCAACACATCATCCAAATACACCAGTACACCTTTGAACAGATGTTCATGCAAAACTTCATTGATTAATTGCATAAATACCCCAGGGGCCCCAGCCAACCCAAACGGCAACACCTTATACTGGAAAGCTCCCAACGGGCAATTGAATGCAGTTTTCCACTCATCCCCCTCCTTGATTCGTACACGATAGTAGGCTTCTCTTAAATCAAGCTTAGAGAAGATCTTTCCCTTGGCCAGATGTGACAACATGTCCTTTATCAATGGCAAGGGATATTTGTTGGAAATTGAGACGGCATTTAATCCGCGGAAATCCGTACAAAGTCTCAATGTCCCGTCCTTTTTTGGGCGAAAAAGAACCGGCGCCCCCACGGGTGAATTCGCCGGCTCAATAAATCCGCGCGCCAGATTTTTGTCCACAAATTCCCTCAACAGAGTCAGTTCCTTCTGCGTCATGGAATAAATTTTTGGTTTAGGCAATTGGGTGTTGGGCAGCAGTTCTATGGCACAGTCCGTCTTTCGATGGGGGGGCAACTGGTCAGCTTCCTTTTCACCGAATACATCAGCAAACATCCAGTACTCGGCCGGCAAGCCTTCCAGAGGAGAGGCCGGGTAAGGCGGAGTCGCAGCTGCCGCAACCCCCACCATCTCCTCTGGGGCACCCTTCCCCTCTGCCGCTTGATAAAACCCATCCCTAAACGTGATAGTTTGGTAAACCCAGTTTATTTGGGGGTTTTGCTGCACCAACCAGGGTACCCCCAACACCACCAATGGTCCCCCTACAGGAGCCACGACAAAAGACAACCCTTCCTGGTGACTGCCCAGTTGCAAGGCTACACGCCCTGTAAAATGGGTGACCGGTTTGCCCCCTGCCATGGACCCATCCAATTGAGTAAAAGCGATGGGTCATTGTAAAGGGAAAGTGGGGAGCTCCAAAGCCGCCACCACGTCGGGGTGCATAAGACACCGGGAACACCCCGAATCAATCATGGCCCATACTTCCACAGTCTTGGATTGGGAGCCCAATTTCAATTTCACCATGAGTATGCGGTAAGTGCCACTCACCGATGGAGGCTCGCGCCCGTCCTCTACCACCTGCCCAGCGGCGCCCTTTAGAGCAGGTGGCTGGCGTTTCCCGCCGGCTGCGGGATTTCGGTCTCCCCTTCAATTTCGTAGAACATCACATCGTCTCCCTCGGTTTCAGCCACCGCAGCTTTCTGTTTCCTCGGCAATGCAGGGGACTTTGCTGGCGGTTTTCCGGGCCGTTCCTCTACCTTTGCCTTCGGGCATGCTGCCACTCGATGCCCCTCCTTACCACATCTCAGACACAAGCCTTTTGCGTACCGCTTCTCCCGCTCCTCGTCCCAGGGTCGTTGTCCCGGTTTCCCCCCGGTGGTCGATGGGCGGCTGGGCTTCACCTCCCGCCCCGACTTGGCGGTCTTCCGCTGGGCAAAGATCTCCTGGGCATGTTCAGCCCTCCCCGCCAGCAGGATCCACTCATACAGCGTGTATGGGTCGTCCCTCCCCAGGGACCAGCGCAGCACCTCTGTATTCAAGCCATCCTTGAAGAGCTCGATAATGGTTGCTTGGGACCAGTCATCCACCTTCCCAGCTAGCGCTTTAAACTCCAAAGCATAATCGGCCACTGATCTGAACCCCTGCTTGAGTTCCTTCAGGGCTCGCTTTGCTCTCTCCTTTGCTAAGGGGTCCTCGAAGTGTTGCTTCAACGCCCAGAGGAACTCCTCGAGACTTTCCAGTTCAGGCGCCTCCGACTGGCACATCTGGACATACCAGTCTGCCGCCCTCCCCTTCAGTTTGGTGGCAATGGTGATGATCCTTGCCTTTTCCGATTGGAAAAACGCCCCCCATTCTTCCATATAGGCTTTCGCGTTCGTCAGGAAGAACGAGAGTTTGGTCGGGTCCCCATCAAACTTGACAGGGAAGTCTCGCATGCCGCCTCCCACCGGGCTGCGCCCCACCACCGGTGCTGCCGCGGCTTGTGTTTCCCTGGCTCGGGGCGGCACGGGGCCCCGGGGCGATCGCCCTGGCGATGCTGCGATTTCCATCTGGACCGACTGGTCCCCTTCGCGCCTCCGCACCACCCGTCGCCGTTCCGGGGACAGCCCCTGGGAAGAAGGGGTTGAATGCCTCTGGCTTGATTCTTCCCGGACCTCTCGCAACGAGGTCACATCCAAGCTCAGCTGTTTCAATATAGCCTCCAACGAATCCATTTTGGACTCCAGCACTCGGATCCGATCCGGAGTGGGTGAGCCCTCCGTTGGCTGCACCTGCACCACGTTGGGGGATAATGGGTATCTCTGCTTCCAGGAGGGGCCCCCCGCTGCCGTGGCATCTCCTTGGGTCTCATCCCAGGTGAGCAACTCGCCCGGAGAATTTACGGTGGTCTCCGGGGCCGTTTTCAGCCCCCCGGCTTCACTCTCCGACTCGGAGCTCGCCTCCTCTCGGATGGCTGACAGCTCCCCACCTTGGGACGGTCGGCCGGACTGCCTCACGGTCGAGTCCGGTTCCCCTTCCTCCATCATCATGATGTCGGGTTCAGTCATCGCGGGCTCTCTCCCTCACAGGGTTAGACGCTTGTCTTTCCTGGACAGGGGCCAGCGGAGTTAGGAACTTAGATTCTCAGCTTTATGTAATGATTGCCCTAGCCCCAAATACTCAGACTCACAAGAGGCTGCTAAATGAAATCTGATTTATTAGAGTACTAAAGACAAATACAGAGAAAGCTGAGAATGAGCAAAAGCGCGCCAAATACAAACTTAAACCCTTGGTGCAAACGTATCCCGCCTCCCTCGTAACAGCCCCGCCCAGCACAGGTGCTAGCAATCGTCAGCGTTGCTAGCCTGGGAAAGTAACCTTGAGCGCAATAGATAATACAAATACATTCCAAAGCAAAGCCAAAAGATAACCGTTCCCATCCTCCCCAGAAAGATGAAACACGCATCCAATTAATGACATGCGAAACGTTACGATGCATCAAAGACATTGAAACGGCGAACATGACAATATATCACACTTAATGCTGCATTATTCTTTATGCTTCTCTCCTTTCTCCTTCCCTTCTGGCAGAAGCAGCAAATAATTATCTGACAAATAATTTTCCCCTCCACTCCTCTTGTCACAGAACCAGAAGAGAAAGAAACTTCATCCCAAGAAGAAGTCTCAAGTCAGTGTGGTGGTGGTCCAACAACATTGGTCAGCTAGTTTGTCCAAATCAGTATGTCTTATCCCAGGATCTGTAGGGAGAGGGATGGGAGAACGTCCATATTGGCTATAGGACCAGGGCATAAAGGATGTATGCAGAGGGCATAAAGGAATTAATGCTAGAATTAATGTAAGACCAAAAGCCAGTTTGGTGTGGTGGTTAAGGCATCGGGCTAGAAACTGGGAGACCGTGAAATCTAGTCCTACCTTAGGCACAAAGCCAGTTAGGTGACCTTGGGCCAGTCACTCTCTCTCAGCCCTAGGAAGGAGGCAATGGTGATTTCCAGGTGGTCACCAGGAGTCCCAACTGACTTGAAGACATCCCCCACCCAAAACAAAGAAAACCAGTTTGGTGTGGTGGTTAAGGCATCAGGCTAGAAACTCAAAGCTCTGATTACCAGCATGTGTTAGAAGGACTCTTAAGCTTACAACCCCAAAATACCAGAGACGACCCTACTTTTAAATATGATGCCTATATATGAGCAACTTGGGTGGCAAAATTCTTGTCCATTTCCCCCCTAGTTTGGAAGCTGGAGTTCCAAACTTCAGTGGGAAAAGGAAAGGAAAAGGGAAAAGGGAAGCAGATCAGGCTGTATCTGTTTATTGCTTTAGAACCCCTATTCTTCTAATCTGTAGGACAAATAACATTCACTTTTCTTTTCTATCACACTTCAAACTCTTTTATGTTTCTCTTTCCTTCTGCTGTCAGAAAATTGTAAAGATGAAGAAATTAAAATGATCTCCTGTTATGGCCTAAAGGTGTGATTATTATTATTATTATTATTATTATTATTATTATTATTATTATTATTATTATTATTATTTAAGTTATCATAGGCAGGAGAAAAGTGGATGCTTCAAAAATTATTCAGGGGAGGGTGGTTTGGAATGCCCAGGACCATGAACTGCAGTGTTAGCCTGAAAAAGGTGCAGCTGTTTTAATGAGTCAGCCCCTTAATGACTTGACTCATTGAAGCAGCCACTATTTATAATGCACTTTAAACAGTGACTCCACATACTCCAGCTGTTATAACCAAAAGATATAATCATGCTGTGAATCACTTTAGAGAGATCCCTCAACAGATGCAGTGAGATCCAGGACTATAAATAGTCTTATTTCAAGTCCTGACTTTCAGTGTAATTACGGTGTTCTCTGTTGATATCAACAATGCAAATATTAATGCAAAAGTAATGAAAGCATTTCTCTGAATTGTAGTACAAGGGAAATATATACATTAAATTACATTATTACACATTTCCTCAAGTTGGCAATCCACAAGGGCACAAGAGAATTTTGCCATTTGATTCTAACCATTTCTTTTTAAAACAAGGAGAATTTCCCCTACCTTTTGGGGAAAAAAAAGGAGGATTCTTATAATACACAACCTCGTTCCAGAAAAGTACTATTGCTATAATTGAAAAATATATTTCTATAATAATGGGAACATATTCAAATTAAGGATATGGAAATATGTACCACATTTCTAATGAGAATAGGTTAGAATTCATGTCAGTTTGAGCACTTCTATCGATAACAAAACATAATACATGCTTTTAAGTCATTATGGAATTCCTGTCCTACCTAGTAATGGTTGATAATAAACCTACAGTAGTTAGATTTCAGCACCAAGATGGGTGCTCAGGCGGACTTATGGCTAAACGGATGTCCCTGTATTACTGCTGGGCCTATTGTCTTGTGTCCTTTTTGTCATAATTCTAGGTTGTGGTTTTATATTCTGCCATTTTGTATGGCTGTATTGGTTTGTTTTCCTGTACATTGTTCTTAATAAGCTGTTTTTTTTTTTTTTTTTTTAAGTCAATTCTTTAGGTTACAAAATGTCAAGCTGTATATTTCATGCATCAACTTTCATATTAGACCTTGGCTTTTCCCAAAGCATTCTAATGACAAAGTTTTTTGCAGCAGGAAGGGCAAAGAGATATTGAGCCCCTTGGTGTGCCTGAGGGTTTAAATGAAAAAACGTGGCTGGGGAGCCCAGCTTGCATTGGGAGGAAGGTTTAACCTTTTCCCTTTCCTTTCCCCATTTAAGTTTGGAACTCCAAAACTGTTGCCTGCCTACAAAAAAATTACCCTTAGTATGGATGCTGTTATGGGTACTCTTTTCATTTCTAATTTGTTTAAAAAGAGAGGAAAGAATAACACTGTATTCTCTTGATCCTCCAAGAAACTGTGAGTGAAGAATAGATTCCTTTTTCAACTTTATGCTCATCATACACCTTCATAAATATGTAAACCATATTGCAAGAAGCTTAAAATAACAGTCAAGCATCAATGGTTTGATAGGAACATTTCCATTCATGGTGGATTTTTGGCACAGAGGCTGTTTTTTTGACCAGACCTCCAAATTCCCACCATGTACCTGGAGGCATTTCCAAAGAATTTATCTTGCAAAACGTGGCCCATGGAACGTAAACTGACTGCTATGTCTTGCAGTTCCAACTTCAAAGAAACAAGTGGTTCCCTTACTCTGCAGCAACTGGGGAGTCCTTGTCGCCTTCCAGCTTTCATACATGACTTTAGATCGCCAATTTAAACAGTGAAGGAGAGTTGGTAAACATTTGCAGTCTTTATTAAAGAATGGTGATATTGCAAACAAATTATCACCATATTTTCATTTTCTGATCATGAAGGAGAGGCAGGATGTTGCTGGCCAGAAGCATTTCAAAGAAAAGTACTCTTCCCATTTTCCTGTAATTGGAGGAGCCTCCTGTTTGTCTTAAGCAGAGAGAGCAGCTCTTATAAAAGTGACCCATATTGAACCACTGGCTCCCTTATTTATAATCTTCTGCTCCTTAGTTAAGAAAACGAGCAAGCAACAAAGACAAAAATGCCTGCAATAAGGAATCTGATTTAAATAATAATCTAGAGGATCTTAAAAAAAAAAGTTATTGGCATAATGCAAGCATGGTTATAATTGGTATGGTATAGTTTTCTTAATGGAGAAGTGTTGATTTGTTTAAAGAAATGTATTCTGAGCTTTTGTTCTTCTAATGGGCATTATTGCAAGCTTTAAAGCTGGGAATAGTTTCTTTTCACTGCACTATTAACGGGGCATAGTGTACACTCCGTATACATCAGATGGAGGTTCTTCTACTGTAGCTCCCACAGAAGACAAGTACATATAAAAACTTGTCTTTATTTTTATAAAATTAGTGCCAAGCTCCCTTTTGACCTACAGAGAGTCCTCAAGAGGATTTTTCGTTTCCCATTTTGAATCAATTTCACTTTCTCTGCCATGATGACTAAATGGGCAAATTATTGGATCGATCATGTTTTCTTTTCAAAAGTACTTGGCACTTCTCCTTTGCAGAATATTTTGCAGACAAAAGTGTGTATTCTGTGTGTGTGTGTGTGTGTGTGTGATCATGTGAATGCTAACACCCTTTCCGTTGTTGTCATTAAAGAAGGAAGAATGAACGACCAAGAAATCTTCAGCTTTTTGTGATAAGGATTCACAAGAAGATGATCCCTCCTCCCAACTTGCGGAAAATGATTTATGAAATCATTATTTCATTATTAGGCTTAGTGCTGACAGCGGTATTTTTGATTGATACGCCTTGATTTTTTATTGCAGAATGAATGTATGTAAAATAAAGGACAATTTTAGAACGGGTAGGGGCACACAAAGAAGGGCAATGCAGTAAAAATTCGTTATCTTTGTTTTTAAATGAATGTATTTAAATTTGATTGGAAAGTGAGTTAAGCTGCATGGTATGTTTCCAACAAGAAGAAACATTTGCTGATTTATAGATAATTAATTAACATAAAATAGTTCAGTTCCTTTAATTTCATCTGTACATCTGCTACCAAGTGGAAAAAAGAGAGAAAAACATACAGTGATGAATGTGTTTTCTTATAAGAACATATGCATTTGTCTTAATTGACATCGTTGTATACAGTACAACTCCTGTTGCCAGGCTACAAAACATATTGATGATGATCCTGGTAATAATTTCCTTTTACATATGCAGCCTATGCCACCATAGATAATAATACTAACATCACTACTATTACTACTGCTACTACTCATAAATTGACCATAGGTTTGATCCAGGCAAAGCTACTTGACGGTTTTCATTTTAACTCAGAAGAACATATTTCATGGTTTTCACTGGTACTAAAGTTCAGCCAGTTGGATGCCTGCTTCTGTACTAAGCAAATAACTGTGTGCGTATTTCTGTAACTACTAAGAGCAGTCTGAAGATCTTTTTGTAGACAACCGAAGTGAATAGTTGAACAAGTCACAGGCATGATTTTCTTTGCAAAACTTTCTCTTTTAGATTGATCTGATTTATTTATTGATCTGATTGATCAAGACAAGCATTGGAAAATAATGAAATATACCCCTTTCCATTCCCCAAGGTTTTCAAGGCTCTTTTAAACATGACTGACGTGGGGGCCGTTGGTATCTCAAAGAAGATGGGTCCAGAGGGCAGATGCTATGGCAGAGAAGTAATTATCAATCCATCTTTAATACAGTCACAGGCCAGAATTACAATTTTTTTTTTTTAAAAAGAAATACCTTGAAATACCTTAAAAATACATTCAATGAAATGAACAAAACATGACAATATATTCACAGATTAATAGAGTCATCAGTGGGCAGTCGAGGCCTGCCTAATTTGCAGACACTATAGCAAAATTTAGCTACGTCCAGGGAAACTAAGTCATTCTGATCAGATAGCAACAACTGAACATAAAAGAGATCAGAATTTCCTGGATATTTTATCAAATGAGGGGTTATTAAATGGGCTCGTGAATCCTTATAAAGAATACAGTATAGCAGGACACGTTCTGTAGTTTCAATAGCCCCTTGTCCACAGGGGCACAGTCTCAACTCGTACGGGACATTTTTGTAGCGGCCCTCCAAAACTGCTGTGGGAAGCACATTACAGCGAGCCAAAGTAAGTGCCCTCCAAAATTTGGAGACAGTTATATGATTTAGGTATCTCGCTGGCTTATAAGAAAAGGCTTGATTGCCCCCCCCCCCCCAAAAAAAAACACTCTTAGGTAAAGCTGACTGGCCCTGCTGGATTTCCAGGTCTTTGATACGCTGCTTGAATTTGCTAAGTGCACGCTCATAGTCCATCATTAGGAGTCCCTCACTAGAAAAGCCGAGATGTTGTAGTTTTTGTGAGATGGTCCTGAACCATATTGATTTATAATTATCCTTAGAAAGGAAAGAATCCAAACCCATAGGGAAAAAAAGTAGTTTCAGCCAATGTGCTATAATACAAGTCCATGCACCCGTTTCAACTTTAGGCAACCCTGCTTCCCTCCTTAATACTACATTTGGGGTACAGGGAGGTACCTGAAATATGGCCCTTAAGAATTTGGATTAAACCCTTTCCAATAGTGTGAAAGAAGAATAGGGTCCTAGCTGAGCACCGAGGAGTAATTGTGTGCGGGCCTTAGCTGAGTATAACTTCAGTGCTGCTGGAATGTGCTGTGCTCCCTTGGTAAAATGAAAGGATTGGATTGCTGCCAGTGTTTTTTGAGCATTTTGTATAACATAGCTTTGGTGCGCACTGCATTTAGTGGGGCTATGAAAAACCATCCCCAGATATTTAAAGGATTCAACTTGTTCAATGTTCTGGCCATTTATCCTCCAGATGTGCAGTTTAGGTAATTAATTTACTTCTCATCTACATGAGCCTTTCATTTGCCATTCTCTGATGTAGACACCTCTTATGCATCCTATTTCTGTGCCACATGCCCCCCTTTAGCCCTCCCTCCAAGAATTTGGGGGAATATTAAACCCTACATTTTGTTGCAGTTTAAAGCTCTGGATTTCCAGTTTTAATATAAATACTAGAGATTTAACAGTAAGAGATCACTGTTAAATATTACAGTACCTGTTGCATTTATGACCCAGACCTCAGCAGAATTTCCAATTTTATCTCCCAGGGACTGACTACGTTGCTTTGGAAGAGAACAAATACTCCACAGAATGCCCTGGCATTATATATTCCAGATTTTTGCAGGTGCCTGCATAACTATATCCTGCTGACTTTGCAATATTAATTGGTTTTTAAATTGTCAGACAATTTCTTTTATAAAAGACAACTGCTTCTATAACTATAGAAAAATGAAGAGGTGTTGTCTGTAATGATCTGAAACTCTCAGCTGCGATTACACTGTCCTTAAATTGTGGTAATACTGATTCTGAAGATTACAAATAAATATTAAAATTTAAACAATTTTTAAATACAGTGTTTTGTGCATACATCAAGAGCAAACCATTTCCAACTCTACTGCATTTGCAAATAAGGCTGCTAAAATTTCACCAATTTTCAAAGAAAGCAAGTTGGCTTTACAATGTGGAACATCCAGCTTTCTCTTTGTGATTCTGCATTCACATAACATGCATAATTGAGCTAATTAACTTCTGACTCAACATTAATGCAGAATAAAGTATGGTGAAATTAATTTTGCTACGGAACTGCAAGGTGTGTGGTTTCATGCTGGTGAGGGTTCTACCTTATCTTATCTCCCAAAGGTTCTTCCCCTTCTCTATGGAAGACAACAAGGACTTGTGGTCACCCTTTGGTTTTCCTTGCCATGAGAACTACAACAAGCAACAACAAATATTAGTTGTTTGGAATCATGGGTAGATGCCAATTTTTGCACTCCTTGATCAGCCAGCTGAAAGCAGTGCTAAGTCAGTTCATGGCAAGTACTAAACCTTCCCAAGGACACCACTGATGAGGACATTCAAGGAGTAAAGTGGAAAAGTTTCAGAAGGACTGAGGCTATGTGAAAGCATCCTATGTAGGACATTTTTTTAAAAAATGTTATTTTTCTCCCCTGCCCCACATCTGCTGAATTCAGTAGCTAGTTGTCCACGGCAGAAGACCTGTGGTTATAATGCAAGCCTGTACATTACATCAATTCTGTAGGACTTCCCAAGTCTCTGGGTCACCTTTTCTCTTCACTGGCTGAGCAGGACTGCTAGAATTACCATATATGAGTCAACAGAATCTAGACTGCTGTCTCCAGTAAACTCAGGAACAGAAAAGAGAAAGCAATTGTTTTATCCACTGCTGCATTCTTCTTTGTTATGCCATTAATATAAATTATCAGAGCATTTGCAGCTCCAGACATGCTGATAAGAGGAAATAAGAATTTATGTCCCATGATTTGATGTAAGACACAGTTTGGTGTAGTGGTAAAGCCACCAGACTAGAAATAGGAGACTATGAGTTCTAGTCCCACCTTGGCCATAAAGCCAGCTGGGTGACCTATGGCCAGTCACTTTTTCTCAGCCCTACAAAGGAGGCAATGGCAAGCCACTTCTGAAAACTGCAGGGACTAGTCCAGGCAGTCTCCACAAGTCAAGACTGACTGAAAGGCACAAGAAAAGAAAAGAAAAGAAAAGAAAAGAAAAGAAAAGAAAAGAAAAGAAAAGAAAAGAGAAAAGAAAAGAAAAGATATCCTTCTTCTGAAGTCAAAAGACAGGAAGATCAAAGAAAGCATGAGAAAGTAGAATTATCTGGGCTCTGTGGGATTATTTAAGAAATAAAGAGGACACCTCGGTTACATTAAAAAAAAGTTTAAAAATTCTTGAGACTTATCAGTTAATGTAAAGGAAATTCTGTCAGAATCTTACT
Organism: Candoia aspera; assembly: GCF_035149785.1. Classification (NCBI taxonomy): domain Eukaryota; kingdom Metazoa; phylum Chordata; class Lepidosauria; order Squamata; family Candoiidae; genus Candoia; species Candoia aspera. Next base: position 3,871,421 of record NC_086157.1, read on the forward strand.
GACTGGGAGGACAGGAAGAGAATTCTTCACAACTTGACAGGAAGGTAATGCAATAACCTGTCTTTCCATCTGCTTCTAGGGCTTTTTGTGCTTTCCATCTTGAAAATCTTTGTTTATCCGTGAGAGGCATTAAGAGGCTTAACTGAGAATCATGACATAATATTGCCCAATCAGGTTCTTTGTTAGGGTTTGATCAGCTAACTTAATAGTTAACAATGCAATGCTTATTTTTGCAAAGCAGAGAAAATGGCATCCATACAACTTTCTAAACTGTCTCTGTCTGAAAGTTTATGGTGAAGTTATTTTCACGTACCATCTTAATAAACTCTAAAGAAGCTGTGACAAATTACTGAATCACCTCAGCCAGGATGCATGGTCACATGATCACCATTTGCACCTTTCCCTTCCGGCTTCCCACAAGCAAAGTCAATTGTGAAGCCAGCAGGGAAGGTCATAAGTCACTCCTGTACATCACTTGCACCCTCTGCCACCTGGCAGCAGCCACCCCCAGCCCTGCCAGGCTCATGCCACCCCTCGAGGGCCACTCATGCATCCTCCCCCACCTTACCTGTCTGCCAGCCTGCTTGCAAGATGCCTGGGACTCGCGTAATGACCCGCAATCCTTGCTTAACAATGGCAACAGGAACTGCCAGGATTGCTGTTGCTAAGTGATGCAGACACACAACATCACGCTTTATGGCCACGTCACTTAGCAATGGAAATTCTGGTCCCAATTACCATAGTTCACTGATGACTACCTGCATGTGCATTACATGACATATTATTTTTTGTAATTTGTTGCACTGTGATCCTTCTTGCTGGATAGAAATGCAGAATAAATAAACAAGCAAATTAGCACAACACAAATGCCTCTGGCTTTGAAGGAAGCACGTGGTTTAAAATGATTTGAGATGCGGCTATTTATAACGTGTAATGTGAATATAAAGATGCAGCCATTCCTTAAAGTCACAGTATCTTTAGAGTTCTCTCGCCTTCTCAGGACTACAATTCACCATGCACTTGCAGCAGGATGGCAGAAATCAATCTCAACTTATATTGAATCAATAGAACTTTCTGCCTTAATTGACTTGCATAACTTTTTTGAATTATCAATAGGAACCCCACTTGCTTGTAGAAATTGCTCTGTTGGCAATTATCACCTGTCAGATTTTACTTTACTGTTCAATTGACAGGAATAAGTGAAGAGATGGATATGTGTGTGTGTGTGTGTGTGCACAAATAGATCTCTGCAAAAAGAATGGTAGCAAAGTAGGCTGAGTCTATTTATGTACCAGCTATTTCATTCCATTCCTTTTCCACCTGGTTCATCTCTCACTCTATTTGCTGGGTTCTCCATTTTGGCTTTACCCTCTACTTTCTGAATATTTTCAGTATGTGTGTGAGAGAATAACAGATTGGTTAGTTTTGGGGGGCAGTCCCACACTACCTTAAGTCTCAAACCAGAGATTATGATGGTTCTTTCTATTGCTTCTGTATTTCAGTAACTCTTCCCTGCTTCTTCCTCTCTCTTCTGGATGTCAAAGGATATAGATGAGAGGGAGAGAGAGAGAGAGAGAGATGAGAGGGAGAGAGATGATAGAGGGAGAGGGAGAATATCACAGTAAGCCTGGTAGAGCTTGGCTGAAAGGAAAGTCACACAGCAATGACATCTATGAGGTGACCTTGGTGTTCTTCTCTAAGGCTCAGTCTTGCATGTCCTCATAACGCCCAATTGTCTAACCCCTAACAGCAGAGCACAACCAGGGAAGCAAAATTCACATGGGATTTCATTAATCTGGTTTAATACATGTATGTATATGTAGTGTATATGTATATGTAATGTATATGTATACAGTATGTATGTGTAAGGGCTTAGTATACAGAATCTTGGAAGCTGAATAAGCAGAACCACCACCCTTATTTACAGGTGAACTCATTAAGGTGAAGGATGTTGTGAGTTGTTTGAACCTCCTTTTCCATGACTGGGAAACTGAAGGGCTAACCACCCTTTCCCCTGGTAAGCCTGGCACCATCCACCTGCTCTTCATTTGTGATGTCTCTTTTCTTTCTCAGCTGCAGTGAGTTATCTTACACAAATGTTCTGAAGAGTCTGGCCACCTGAAGTGCTACACTGCAAGTACAAGATGCAAACCTATGTGAGATCCCATTCTTGTGGGGTTTGGGTGCCATTCCTGAATGGTGTCCCAGCCCCACATTCACATGACATTGTCTTCCTTGGAGAGCTGAATCAACTTTCTTCAAAATAGAACTGAGACACTGAGCACTGTAGGCTTTGACCAGTTGAACACCCCTCCTTCCCTCAGCTGTGACATACTGTGCCATCCACCATAATGCCCTTGTCTTTCCCTCCCTGGTTCAGACATCCAAATAATTTCAGACTAAATCTCTGAACTGGAGCCCATTTAAGTTGGACAGTTTGTACCCTTAATGTGTCCTTGTTGATCCAACTCAGTCAGACGTGTTTGACAAACTGAATCAATCTGTTGCTCCAAATCAGTCTGAATCAGTTAGTTGCACAGCTTCATAGCTATCATTTTTGTACCAAAGCTAAACCCACAATACAGGATCATTTAGTGCTGAAGTATATGGCAGTCTTGGGACAGTTGAATTTTCTGGCCTGAAACTGATTTGTTTCTTTGTTCATTTGCTTTCACGGTGCTGACTTTCTGTTTGATGGCTTTCTGCATATATACAGTAAGACCTGTCTCATCAATTAAGAGTAGGAAGGACAATGAAAGTCCCCTGAGCTTGCCAATATTCCAGCTACTACTGAACTTGGAACCACCTTACCAAGAAATGGTTAAAAGTAGGTCTATAAGCTAATGACATTATTTAGGGAATGTTCATATGGCCCTGGCTAGCCATCCAGGATGGAACTGGGAGGAGATATTACGAATACACTCAGTTCTCATGGCTATTAGAGCTCATGGGGTGCTATGAAATTTGGACAAAAGGTGGAACATCATAGGTCTTTTTCATCTACTTTACACCCCTACTTTCTTTCATATGATGATTCACTTTTAGAGGAGAAATTAAATGTTGTACTGTACTTCAGGTCAGTTCTGCAGTGGAAAAAGAGGAAAAGATGGTGCCTAAGAGTGGGGTGAAAGTTAGTCAATGAAAGAACTATGGACGAAGAATGTTCTCTTGATGTACATGATGACAACACTCATTTTCTTCTCATTGTGCTCCTAGGCAGCCAAGGAGAAAAGAAAGGCATATCCTATTGTGTGCATATCTCATTTTCTTGTCCGACTGACAAAATAAGAGGGTTGATCAATGGGAACCAGTTATTGATTGCTGTTGTAATTAATAGCAACAGATTAAAAGGAAGTGTGGGGCTTTTCAAAGACAGATTGGCATTAGATTTTGGTGCTTTGAATTCTCTGAATCAATTAATACCAGGATGTATCCTTTGTAGATTATAGTTTTTTGCCTGTATTTTGGTAAACATAATTAAACAATAATCATTCTGTGCTAGGCTCATCAGTGAAAAGAAAATGAGATAAAATAATGTGTGTTGCATAATTAGTTTCCTAAATCCTGGTTTTTATGGTTCAGGTGTGACATTTATTTAAGCAGAAGCCAAGTTTAATCAGCAAGTAATTTTACAAGACAATTGCATTTATGGTAAAACTAAGTGCTGGGCAGAGACTTAAGCTTTTGTATAGAAAGAAAAGTTTGAGAGAAGAGAATTGTTTTTCACTTTGAAAAGATCTTGAATGTAAAAATATTTCTGGCATTTTAATGGTGTAGAAAAATGTACCTTGAATCAGAAATAAATGAATTTGGAAAAAGACAGATTTGAAGATTTATAGAAGCTAAATGTGTAATCAAATGTATTTGTGCTAGAAGTGAAAGATATTATGATCACCTAATTGACTTAAACTGTTTCTCTAAGTGGACCATCTTTCAGTGACCTGACGACCCCTTAAAATTCTTACTGTGATTGCTATCATACACAGTTATCCAGTTGTCCAGTTATCTGTGGCTAATTTGACAAATGGTTTGAATAAATTGTTAGTCTGGATCAAGCAGTGACAAAAGGTGACAATTTTTGTATCTCACCATTAGCAAAGTCACCTACAAGTTCTCTGGATCTTGTCCTTGGTATTGTATTGTTGCTTTCTGTTTGGGCAAGAGGCTCAAAATGTACAGAGGAAACTAACATGTAGTCAGAGTGGGCTGTTAGGGAATTCAGAAAGAGAGAAAGAGAATTAGGAATCAAACGTGGCTTGATCTGAAGTGTTAGAGAGCAACCAGCCTGTTTGGGATAGACTAAGCTGATCTGAAAGCAATAGGAAAAAATATAAAGGACACTTATGGGAACCAGTGAGAAAAATGATAGGAAGCATTTTTCATCAGAATTATAGTTTGCTGTGACATCTCACAGAGGTGCAAGGCTTTCAAACTGATGGAAACAGGGCTGCAGTGTTTAAGCTCTACCCCTTTTCTGTATGCATTGAGATGTCACAGCATGTCTGAAAGGGACTGAGCTTGACCTGTGGTGCTGTGGCACTGCTTTCACCATTCTAACTGCCCTGGGGATGCCAATGCCAGGCACAATCCTGCTAAAACAAGACTTCCTTTCTTTTGAAGAAGAATTCTGCCGAAGGCAGCAAATTCTGCAGACACTGATGGTGGCCTGGGGGGGCAGATTTAAAGTTCTCACACCAATATGTTGGTCCTAGTGAAAAAAAAAATACCCCTTTCATGCCAGCTACGGACTTAAAGAAAACTCACCACTGCAACATGGAACACAGACAAGGGCACCTTTAGGTTGGACTAGGGGTAGAATCTGGATAGGACCTAGATAGCAGCTTGGGAAGGGGAGAGTAGAGATAGAAAAAAGTAAGCATTGATAAAAGGAGGAAATAAAAAAAAAAATACTGGGAGAACAGGGAAATATTGAGGAGCAGATCTCCTAAGAAGCTGTAGATACATTCAATAGTATGTTGACTAACCAAGCAAAATGCAACAGTTGAATTTTGTTTGGCGCCTCTAAGTATTTATTTTCCTTTTGTTTATTTACTAGCCTTCACTGCAAGCAAACAAAACACAATAAAAATGGGGCTGTTGTGAATCATATGCCCTGCCACAATGTAGAGCTGAAAAATAAATTCATATTAGTAAGTGATAAATCATCTAGATCACTTGAGGTTGAGCTGAATTCCTGCTGACTTCAAGGAAACATCCAAGTAATGTTCTTAGCAATAATATGGAAGTGGTTTGCCATTGCTTTCTTCTATACTTTTTCTGTTGTTCTTGTTGTTGTTGATGATGATGATGATGATGATGATGATGACTTCTTAGTGTAGCCAACAGTTCAGTTATTTCCTGATAATCTCTCATCCAGGTTCTAATGAGGTCCAATCTTACTTAGTTTTTCAAGACCAGCCAAGTTAGTCTTGGTTCAGATGACAGCTCAGCAAGTAAACCAGAGATGCATATCTACTATTTAGCTTCTTCTGAGCTGCTTTTAAAGCAATATAGTATTGACCTTAGTATCTGATAATTTTAATAATATTAGGACATTAGCCTTAGAATCCTATATTTATTGATATAAACTAGATGGTAGCTACTGTTTAAATTCTGCATGATCTAACAATATCTGGTTCAATTCTGCAATACCAAAAAAATATTCCCCTGAATTGTGGGAATTCTGTATAGTTGGTTGCACTTAGTAGTAGGAAAGTATATTCTGTACATATTCAGAGTCATTGTATTCATCATATGTTTTAGTGATGTCTTTTTGCAAGTTTGCAAAAAAGTTGCATACTTTATCACAGGTATGCTCAGAATGAACTGTTGATGTGAAAAGTTAATTCCCCACTGGAATTGGTGGTAGTAGAGGTGGGACTGGTGGTGGTAGTGGTGGGACTGCTTTCCATGTAATTCAGGCAGAAGTCTATATTCCCAGGGATTGTCACTAATCACATGGCCCTTCATATCAAGTTCATTTGGTCACTGACTTAGATCTTATCATCATTCAAGAGTCTGTGAAGAATCTTAATTTCCAGAGAAATTCCTCATATGGATTTTTTGGGGATTAAGTTTTAAGAAACCCATAACACATATGTTTCATTTCTAGTTATGTGCTCCATCGAATGGATCCTTAATCCATCCAAGGCATTTTTTGAAGGGGCAAAACAGTGGGCAACATAATGCCCTCCTTGAACTTCAGAATACATCTTCCCTTATGATTGGTTGTGACAATACAGGTAGATAGGAATGGAAGTCCTAAACATCTGGTGGGCACCTAATGGGCTACTTCTGTTTATGACTATATACTGGAATTGATTGAAAGCTGTTTTGAAACTGCTGCTCCTTTGAAAATTGCCTGGTACCTTTGAAAGAAGCAATGAGGTCAACATCATCAAGAAAAAATAGTTATGAAAAGCCAAAAGGAGAGATGCCCTTCTGATGTTCAGGATAAATGCATTTTGTGACTGTTTGCTTGAACCTCATAAACGGACATGGTAATTTTTTTAAATTCCTCCTTTTCTTAAAAAAACCCCGAAAGATAGAAAGAAATATTATTTTGTGACTTAAATACATTTTTTTGCCTTGAGGACCGTCAGTCAGTTTTAGCTTGAAATGCAGTCTTTGAATGAATATTTAATTTTGCTTCCCTTATAAGTGCAGCTGAACCACTTCTGCAAGAGATGACAGTTTTAAATTTCAGTTCAGGAAAGCGATCAACAGAGAATAATATTATAGCAAGGAAAAAGTTGGGAACTCAGTAATGATATTTTAATATTACCCAGCAGTGGCAAGAAGACCTGCAGGCCTGAGTGCTAACTTTTTGTTGACTTAATAATCATAATAATCATAATCATAAAAGGCCCCATATACAAAATGACAGAGCAGCACCTTCAATAGATATTGACAAGACGGAGCTGCATTGTTCATAACCCCTGTAGGGCTCTCACAGCATAATTATGGTAGGAAACTGGCTGACAGTTCCTGTCACCCAGCATGTCAAGCTTTTCCACTACTTTGTATGCCACTGATGGGTATTTCAACAGGCTGTTATGATGCAGTTCTGAATTGCAATGCTGAATTTCTCCAAGCAGCCCATATCCAACACTAATAAACTGACAAACTTCCAAAACTGCAGAATGGAGATGTTTTGCTATGGATTATCTCTACCACAGGTGACTATTCTAGGTCAGGTGAGGGATCCTCGTAGCTTCCAGATGTTTCTGGACTCCACCACAACTGGCTATGCTGAGAATGATTTGAACTCTATTTCAGCGACATCTGGCAGCCAGAGGTTTACCACTCTCATCCTGTCTTTACTGTGATTTGCCAAATGTCAGCTGGTTTTGAACAAATCAAGTTCCACCATGCTTCCGTAAGTTGTCTGTTAGCCTCCAGTCTCTGATCTATGACTGTTCTAATTAAATGAGATGTTTTGACTTCCTGCTTCTGAATATAGAAGTTAAAGTGAATCCAGAAACATAAATAAGCTATGATTAAATAATAACCTCCTTTAAATGTCTGAATTTGGCCCAAGTTGTTTGATGGGGAAAGGGGGGCAAACTTTCTGTTATTACAGAGACTTACATGTTAGTGCAACCCCACTGAAGGTTTTATAGAAATGGATCCAACCACCCATTCATTCTAATTTGTTAATCTACTGATACACCTTTTAATCAGATTTGACTAGAAAATGCAAAATCTGAGCTTTCAGCTTTCAGGTGGGTTCAGAATGAGCATGAGTCACATCCAAGGCATAAGAACTGCTACTCAAAGAACTTGAAAGAGAAAGAATTGTGAGCTTCCAGTTTTTAGACCAAGCCTCTACAGTCACTTTGCAGGACCTGATTTTTCACATTACATAAATGAAGAAAGCTAGGCCCATCTTCAGCCCATACTTACTTTCCAGATTCAAGCATGTGGAACTGCAAAACGATAGTTGTTAAATCAGTTGTGTTTTGTTTCAACTTAAAACTTACTAATACACTAGACAGTGAATGAACTAGGTGGAGAAGGTTCATCCTTCATTTCACATAATTTATCAGGTAATAATTTATGGAAGATTAAGGACCAATATGAAGTGAAGGACATGATAAAATCACGAAGGCCATGAGTTGAAATTCCTTCCCAGGCAAAAACTTTATCACTATATTTTAGCCAGCCTGATTTTTCCTGTGAAAAATCAAAGGGGAACCAAAAAGATCTCCTAGTGCTTCTTGGAGAAAGGGCCAAATACATGTAATAAACCGCCCAGAGTCCCTCCTTGTGGAGGGAGATGGGCGGTGTTAAAAAATTAATAAAGTAAAAATAAAATAAAATAAATAATAAAAAGCAAGATTTAAAATCTGTGGACCTGAAGGATCATTTTTCACTATTTATCAACAGCATTAATATATTTCAATATGTAAAAATAAGGATTTTTCATTCTATAGTAAAGGGATATATTTCCATTAAAAAATAATAATAACCTCTCCAGAGAATAGATACATGTGGCCTTAAAATGTCCTTGCTAATTGAAACTGTTCTCCATCAGGTAATCAACTGTAGCTTCAGTTGATTAATCTACAAATTAAACTTATTAAGACTGCAACAATACACACATTTACGTAGCAGTAAACTTCACTGGGAAATCTTGGTGGACTTATTTCCACATCAGTATGCATAAGATTGTGCTGTAAAGGTTGGAGCCCTAATCAAAGCTTAGATATTAAAAAAAAAACCCAACAACACTATTTTTAGATTCTAGGGTTTGTAGGTCTGATTGAAAAGGTTTGTGTCAGTGTTGTGAGCAACGTTAAGGGATTTCTGACCATTTTTCTTCTAATTCTTCTGATTAGGATACTGCCTACACATGAGAGTTCCAGCAGTTCTTGAACATTTTATGAAGTGAGTAAAGACATGTAATCCAAAAACCAAAACCAAAACAACAACAAAAACAGACGAACAAAAAGATCTGATGAATAATATTATTTAAGAATAAACACTGATAATTTTTGTAACTTTTGAGGAAAGCAACCTCCAACAACAAAGGAAGGATTATTTTTTTGGGGGGTGGGCATTGCAAAGGCCAACAGTCGCAAAACTAATCTTACTCCATACCTCCCCGTAGGAGGAATCCATTGGGACGGATTGGCATAGGTAGATGGATGTTAACAGTATCTCTACTCCCATTTACAGTGCCATTATAAAAAAAAATAATAATAATGTTAATAATAAAAGATTATTTCCTCTGAGAAAACTAGGAGAATTAGAAATTCTGTCCCAATCCCAGTTGGATGGAGGAACGCCTAAAGCGTTGTAGCAAATTAAGCTGTGTAAAAATAGGAAGTGATCTCTTCCTCCATCCCCATGATGGTACTCATCCCCTCATATGATAAACTGACTCTCCTTGAATGTCAGGTGTCAGGAATGTCATTAGTCTGCAGTGACGCACTGTATATATTTTAAATGTTCAGGGGATTACCCACCCTTGCCTACCTGTGTCCTTTTCAGCCCCCTGAGCAGCTATGATGGAATGTGTGTTTGACTAAGAGAAGGGAATGGGTATGCTGAGCCATCACAGAAGAGTTATCTGAGTGCTGGAAAAGTAGAAAGTGTGAGAAAGAAATTCAAAATGACTCCACCTTGATTGTGTTAGGTATAAGTTGAAGTAGAGAGGGCTTTGACAGGTTTTCAATGCACGTGGGATGTATTCTAGTCAGCAATAGCTATTAGTGATGGTATGAAAGTACTTTCTAACTACTTTAAAGTGTTTTCCAAGGCTTCTACTGATTCCTCTTTCCTGACCTTGTCTACCTTGAAGGGCTGACATCAGTCTTGAAAGCCTGTCAAAGAGAAACTTGTTAAAGTCTCATCTTTATGTAACAGTTGCCATTTTGCACTTCCTGAAACTGTACATGAAACAGAACAGCCTAGTACACTGAGCTTGGCACTTTTCAGAATTTTCCACTACAGTTTGCAATGTGGAACATACAAAAAAAGATAAATATCAAGGGAAAGTAAATATAAAAATGTACTGTATTCTAGTAGAGAAACATCATTTAACAGTATATACATTAGGAAAATTGTAATTCGTTTTTTATCTTAGAAGAAATTGGTCAGAAAATTCACATTTTGTGACTTCTTTGAAAAACTAATAAGTAAGTAGTAATAAGTAAAAGTAATAAGTAAAAGTAATAAAAAGATGGGCTAAAACTGACAAAAGATTAAGCTGACAAATTTGCCATCACTAGCCACTGCCTTGAGCTTATTCTTCCAGCATGTTAAGAGCAATGATTCATGAAGCTATACAGGATGAATTAATCTGTGAGTGGGGTAGTTCTCAATTTCACACATTTCTAAAAGTGTGCCTGTTTATGTGCAAGTAAATCATCACCATCATCATCATCTACCAAGAAACTGAAAATTGGGCTCATTAGCCTTGGCCATTATCTAGGACTATGAAGTGATGAATGTGTTGTGGGAACACACAAAAGAGGTTAGTTTTTTTCCCAAGGAGGTCTAGTCTTGAATAGGGTTGGAGCAACTCTACTTAAACCCAGTCAAATTGGTTAATTTGTCTTCCAGGAAAAGGAGTATTGGGGAAAAGTGGCTGAAAAAACAAACATCTCCTTACTAAGGGATGACAGCAGAGGAAAGACCATGGCCAGTGCTATGGAGCCTTGCCATTATTCCCCAAAAGGTAGATTTTAATCCAGTTAGTGCACAAGTATATTGGCAGAACCCCAATAAGGAATTTTGAGTGGGTTATCATCTCACTGGGATAAATGGGCTGGGTTTGGGTCTGTGAAACTTAAAGGTACACTTGTGACTTTAATGTCATCTCTGTTTCTAGGGTTATTAGAACAGAACTGCAAAGAGATGCAGGAAAAGATACTGCTTTATTTATTCCCCTGCAGTTAGTTAATTATATATGGATACATCTCCCAATAATCTGTGTGAAAGGCCCTTCTGTGGACAAAGGAAAAGCTTTCAGGCGCATATTCCTATCTGGGAATCTCCTCCTCCAGGTCTACCCTCTGGCCTTTTATAATAGCTATGGATATTTAAAGATTTCAATTTAAAGAAAAAAAAAAAATCAGGATTATGCCCAAAGTGTCGCTTTTGTTCTGTACTTGTTTTGTTGGAATGAAACTGTCGGGGGAAAGGTACTTAAATTAGTACCTTTTTAAGACCATTGGACTGCAAACCATCTGAATGCTGGGCTCGGGGCACAATATTTGGGCTGCAAACTTCCAGATAGTCACTCGATGGCAGCAAATCCTTTGATAGCCAGAACTTATGTATTTCCAACAATACATGTCTTCCTTCTCTCTGGCTCCATCTGTTACTGTTTTTTATTATCTTCTAATGCTATAAGCTGCCCAGAGCCTTTTGGGGTTGGGCAGCCTTCTGAATTTCATAACCTAAACTCGCTTTCTCTTTCACACACACACATTTCTCAGTACACACCCTGGAGTTGTACCTAACAATTTTGTCTCATTCTGCCTGGTACTTTGTGTATCCCCATGTGCAGTTCCTTATGTTCCCTATGGCAGGTCAACTATTACACTGAATGTGATCACTACCCCAGCATGCCTAGCTGTAGCTAACAACCTTTGTGTTAATAAAATTCTTTAATAAAATCAAATGTTCCCCCAGGGAAGAAAAAACAACCACATCTATTTCTTACCATAATGGCTTAATGTATCAGAATGATACATTTCAGACTGTACCATACGTACATACTCTGTGTGTGTGTGTGTGTAAGTGAAAATGATAACAAAACCACTGAGTGTGCTGTCAAATGATAATTCTTCTTGAATTATGCTATTATGAGAGTGAAGACTAGATTATATATAACATGTAAGAGGCTAAAAATGTCACTATTAACAGAGAATTAACTTGCTGAAATGGGATTGGAAATAATTTTCTTTCTTTTGTCTTTTAAGAAGGCCTGGGGTGGAAAAAAATACCATTTTTCCTGCCCCCCATATTATCTCTAGCATGAAATAGCCACCTTGTGCTAATAATTCAAGCAAACTGCAAGCATAGGGTCATCTTATCTGGACCTCATGAATCTGAGGAGCCCTGAAATGCTGGAAAGAAGTACAGAAGTACAGAGCATGATATCCCTTTGCTTTCACCTAGTGGTCATCCAGATTTTTCCAGCTGAGATAGAGTAGCCTCATGTTCGTGGAACAGGATCATACAGATTTGATGCACTGTCTAGTTGAAACCTGAATTTCAGATGAGAAAGAAATTGTAAGAAGAATCCAGTGGTTCAAAGGGTCAATTAATAGCAGACCAGTTGGCTTGGATGAGCTTTCAGTCAATATACATATGGAATTCTTCATTGTGTGTTGTCAGTGTTATATACAATTGTTCCTTCCCCCCACCCCACAACCCCCATGGCACTCCAAATTAAGGCCACTAATGGTCTTTGATTTGGAATGGAAGCTAGACCTTCACAGAAATTCCTATAAATTCCAACATTTTTTTAAATCATCATAATTAGCTGTTTTATATCATTGATGCCATATACTGTGGATACTGGATTTACCATAAAGAGGCACCGTCCCCGACCAAAAATGTCCACTGTAAGGTTATGGGTGGCTGGCTCTCTTACAGCTAGATTTACTTCCTGTGATTGTCCTCTGCTCCTTAGATGAAGGAGCTCCTTAGATGAAGTTAGAAACCTTATGGCAGAAAGTAATGATCGTGTCATCCTGCCGTTCTCAGGAAGCCTTCTATTTTTAAGGACCTAAGTTCTTATATATCTACTTCACTTTGACAGGTCTGATGAGCTCTGTGCTGTAAACTGTCTTTGTTAGATGGGGAAAAATAGCTTCCTATCATTTTTTAATCTAGATTAGCCCATGTATCCTGCTATCTTGATCAAGTGTGAAGATGGCACAGCTCATGCTCTATCTCACTCAAAACATAGCATATCCTATTATTAATGTTCTTGGGGCCAGAAAATTTACAACCTTGGTCCACAGCTGAGCAGCTGAAATGCTATTGCTTGTTGAGTGCATGTGTATCTTCCTGTTCCATGAATTACAACATTGGAAAATATTTTCTGTAGCACTGTTGGCACCATCACGGTTGGAGACCTTTTCCGTAAAAAATAACCAGAGATCTTTTCCATAGACACAGTATGTCAGTCAATGCACTCCATCTTTCTCACAGAAGCATATGTGTCATCCCTTTGTAGTTCCCCTATGTCACCACAGACCTATGCCAGGGTGTAGTCAGTCTCCCTATTCACAAGAAAAGTGCAGTGTATGGAGGAGCATAGGAAGAGGATGGAAAGATCTTCAGGGACAAGGCTGTCTTGGGGAAGGAGCTTCAGAAAGGTATTTTATGAGGGGACATCCTCACTGACATCATTAAACCCTGGGAGAAGCTATGCTGCCTTAAGCTGATGAACTTTTCCCACTGCTCAACCATGGAAACTTCAAACAGAATTTATCAATACAAAAATCCACAGAATTTTCCACCTGGTTGGTTGCGCTTCACTGGCCTGGTAAAATTCCCCAGCTGTTCTTAGGAATGCTTTAAGAATTAGCCTTCGGGTGATCAAGGTGGTCTGGTTTAATATGTGGACTGGAATATATTTATTCTTTGGATGTTAAGTCTCTTTGAATTTTGTGATACAGTCATCTGCTTAAAAAACACATGTTTTTATTTGTGTTTTATGAAAAAAATTGTCTTGGATAATTTTCATTTAGAAATGCATACTTATAAATAAAATACAATTAGAAGTGCAATTTTCTTTCAATACTGTATACAACAGGGGGTTGCCAAGCATCTGACTAATCTGGAAAAGGTGTCTGTGTTTGGCTAACTGACTGATATGTTCTTCTTCCTGATATGCAAGTTGATTTCTAATTTCTGTGCACTGTGGCTGTCATCATTGGACCACACATCAGATCTTTATGACAATTTTCCCTATGGCACATTATTCTGAACCACCCTGTGCATCTCCTGAAAAGCCCTGTGCTTGCTGCCAGTTGTTTGGAAAAAGAGGCAAAAGTGCCCTTGCTACTGTTTTTGAAAGAAAAATATAGGCCATCTGATTATCCTACATCTAGACCTTAGACTGTCCTTTAATTAAAACATGCCCTTGCAATTCATAACTCAATATGTGAAACATAACCTTTTATCCTTATGGAATATCATCAAAGATTGTGTCAGAGATCTGCTTCTGATCGATGACCGTTGTCCAGAGCAAGGCTTTTATCCCTGTGAATGGCACCTGATGGTAATTTATAACATTACCTTGCCAACCCATCTGTCTTGACAGACATGCTGCAGTCATTCCTTTTCCGCAACTTTAGTTCTGCCTGCCTTCATTTGCTAGGCTGATGGGTTGGTGGCATATTCATGACATCAAAGCCAACACTGCATTTATATGGGCATGTGACAAGAGAATCTATATTCCTCTGAAGGAATTTTGGCCATTGTGCTTACATGCCACACACTCCTATTGTGACTTTGCCCTAAATGAAAACTTCCTTCCTTCCTTCTGACTTTTGGGACAATGAAGCAAAACTGAATAATCCTACCTCAGATGAACTCTCAATGAAGCAACCTTTTTATATGAGTAACCAACCTAAGGTCAGCCTAAAAAATCTGCTAGAAATATCACTAGAAAATGCCATAGAAAACATTTTCTTTTATCATAATAAAATATATTTCATGGTTGTTGAATATACAGCCGTTTTAAAGTTCAGAAGAGTTTATTTTTCTGTGAGTGGTTTTAAAATATAGATATTGCTAGATAGTTATTAAAGTGTAAATAGATAAAATTTCATTTGGAAGGCTTTGTATTACCTGCATTCCAAAGTTTATGCCATAAATATCTTTTTACTGTATGAGAAAGTGTTAGCATGCAAAACTGAAGGTTATAGGGAATGCTTTCATGTCACAATCATCCCACTTGCTTTCCTCTCAGGAAACCAACTAAAATAATGTTAAATATGTTCAGATTAGTATTTAAACTCATTGAGCTCAACTTGTGTTAAAAAAAAAATACTCTCATGAATTAGTGAAGAATAAAGGAAGTCCAGCAGTAAAGAAATTCTGTCTCATGGACCAAAATTCCTTGATGTGGTGACAGTGTTGTGTTTTCCCCTCTTTTCTGTAAATTGAGGATGGCTTACCTTTTGTCATTGTTAAGGTGGATGAAAGCTTTCACATCTTGTGAAATATTTCTTTATTCTGCCTTATTTCTACCACACTTCGTTAATTCTCAGGTAAGAAAACACATAACAGATCACATACATTAGAAGAGAATATATGTAGCTCAGGGTTGAACTGTGGAGTCCCTGGTGCTCTCTGAGCTTGGTCGTTGGCTTGCAAACGTTTCATGACCCAACTAAGTAACATCATCAGTGTGAGGGAGGGTGGGGTTTGCTCCCTGTTTATCTACAGTAGCTTGCCCTGCCACTGTTGGTGGGGGTGTGTTTTTTCTCCTGGATAGTCCCCTCATCACGCCATTTTCTCCTGCTTGATTGTTTGTCTGCTTGATTGTTTGTCTCCTTGGATGAGTTGGTGGGGTGTGGTGGGGGTTGGTAGAGAAAACCAAACCCCACCAAAATGCACTTAGGGGTCCACAGGTATAGAAAGTGAGTCTACTTTCCAGGCAACCTGATTGTGCACTTGTATGAAGAACAACCTACGTAATTAATTAAATGGGAAAGCCCAGCTTATATATGCACACAAAAATAACAGAACAGGTAACTGTTTTCTGGCCAACTATTAACCTGCTGGTTAATAGTTGGCCAGAATCTGGTTTGGAAGATTATAATGGAATTGGATGCCAAATCAGAATGCTTAGGAAATTATCACCAAGTTATTCCAAGGTAAGGAGAAACCCTATTAGGTGTCAGGCTTAAGGCTGCAGTCATAAACACTAATTGGAAAAGGGAATCAGACTAAATGTGTAAGATTATTTTATTAGTAGCAGTTACTTAAGAGTTAATTTTTTTTTAACACAAGAGGATTTACTTCTGAGAAGACGTGTATAAGATTACATTGTTAATTGCTTTAATTGGTACATTAGTCAAGTAAAGCTTGATTAATCAGCATAGACAAATTTTAATTGGCATGGTTATTACTCATTTGTTTTTTTTTACTCTTCAGTGCAAAAGAAAATATTTAATAGTCTTTCTTTTCAACATGCTTTAAAGAGCAGGCGTGTTTCTGTTTAATACATGCAAGAATGCTTTATTAAATTGTACATGAGCAGTATCACTCAGTTCTTTTGCATACAGTGGGACTCAGTGTAAGTGATAGGACTGTTTCAGATTCAAATGCAAAAAGGCACTACAGAGCATACAGGCACATCTGTATCCTGTGAAGGTATGAGTAACAGGTGGCATCAACTTTCATATATAGTGGTAATGTTGTAAAGCCCAACAGTACTGAAAAATAATTCATAGTAGAATGGAATAGATTTTAAAAGTTATAATTCCATTGCAACCCAAGACAGTCTTATTAAATGCCACTAAACCATATATCCCTTCCAGAATTCACTTAACTAGCATTGTATACATTATCAGTTACAAGGATTTTCTGTTTTTTACTGGAAAAGATCCTTGATTGCTTCTTTAGAAGAATGGCAAATTAAATTCTGGAAATTTAATGTCCAGAATAACTTCTTACATGAAAAATAAATCTGCTGTAGAATTTAATTTTAATTGGAAACCATTCTTGGATTATAAAGTTATATACGGTATGGATTTCAGCCGCATCTGAAATACCGGGTTTCTTATCGATAGAATTCTACCTTAATCTGTGCTATAACTTTTATTGTTAATCTAATGTATTGCTTACTGTTTATAATTGTATGATGTGTGGAATGAAATGAAAAAGTGTAAAAAAGATTGACTCATTGGTCTTGGTATAAGCTAGTTTTAGCTATGTTTCATTTCAAACCCTCTATTTCTTTGGATTGCTATTGTGTATACATTTTCTGTGCTCTGGAAGCATTGCTTCCCAAAAGGGAATGTTATGGCAGATATACATATATATATGTATGTATGTATGTATGTATGTGTGTGTGTGTGTGTATGTATGCATGTGTATGTATATATATATATATACATACATACATACATACATACATACATACATACATGCATTATCTCAAAAGGGCACCTACACTGAGATGTTGGCCATATACCTGTATTCGATATTTAAATTTAGTCAATTAATTGGCAATCAGGCAAAAGTTAGCTGAGCATCCATAATATATTAGTTAATTTGGAAGAAATGTTTATTTACTGAAAACATTTTAGTTCCATTCCATTGTGCATTAAAAGTGTCTCTCAGCATTCAGAAACAAAATAAAACACTTCAGCACAGCATTTAAAACTTGCAAACATAAGCCTTAGAAACAGCATAACTGAATCATAAAACCTGATTCAAAATCCAAAATAGGACCCCCTACATTTTTCTACCCCAATTTGAGAAATGTGTAATAGGCTGATGTTGGAATTTCCTAGGAAACAACCACATTGTGTTGTAAGTTATTGTTTTAGTTTCTGTACCTATGGCCAGGGAGTAGGGCAAGTTCACATATTCAATGAATGTGGCAGAGTTTAAAGTTTCCTGTATGATGAACTGTTGCCATCACAAGCCTACCTGTTGTGAAGCTATAATCACAGATCTTTTATCATGGATATTTCATTATTTCTGTGTCACAGCCTGCATAGTCTTCTAGCTGATGTGATAAGAATGATCAATGATGCTAGGTCACTGAAATTACCTTCCCCGTAAGCAAGCAATCCATGTCAGACTGCATTTTTATGACATACAAAGTTATGCATTCTCTGATGCCAGTGTGCCTCAGGTGTTTGTGTGGCAAAACACATACCCAGATACACAGACACAGTATTTTCAAACTCAAGGTCCTCTATCAAAAAGGACTTTTTGCACTTTTTGCACTTTTCTGTTGCTCTAAGCCCTCCAATCTGATCTACATTATTTAGACCAGTGTTTTTCAAACTTGGCAACTCTAAGATGGGTGCACTTCAACTCCCAGAATTTCCCAGGCAGCATGTTGAAGTCCACCCATCTTAGAGTTGCCAGGTTTGAGAAACACTGATTTAGATATGGGTTGGCAATCAACATTATTAGAGTGAAGCAGCTAGGTGTTTCCCATTTATGCAGTCCTCAAAATAGGAAATCCAGTAGGATCACTAGAGATCCCTCATCCCTCATTCTCCTATCCCCATGAGAATGTCAGTATTTATTTCCTGAATTTTGACCTCCCTCTTTAAACAAGTTAAGTTTCAACATAAGTCAGCAGCCATTCAATACGCTAATTTTATCCCAACTAAACACAGGTAAGACAGCACGTAAAATAAGTGATTCTGATAAACTAACACCGAACACTAACACTGGATGACTACTGTTGAACTCAGTGGGGCTTGCTTCTGGGTAGACATGGGCATACAATTTCACAAGTATTCTGTAAAATCTACCTCTCGGCTCATATCTGACAGTCCAGAACAGTAATGTCAGAATTCATTGGTTGTACCCCAGTCTGGCAGCAAGGTGGAAGAAATGACTTAAAGACTTAGACTCCAGTATGCTGTCTGCCATTCCCTGGGCTGTAATACAAAGCATTCAGTTTGCAGCTGGTGAGCTCAGTGCTGAGGAAAAGCATATGATTTTTTGGGAACGGCTTGCAGATCAGATCGTTTGTGCTGTGGCGAGGTTCAGTGTTGAGAGTCAAAGCTATTTAAAATATGAATTTGATTGTGTGTTTGGTGCTTGTTTTTCTGCACCTTGGTTAAATATACAAGCTAATGCTGCTGAAGAGTGGATGGAGCTATTCATGTACAGAGGCAGAAGTTAAACACATTGGAAAACAATTGATGAATCAGTTCTTAGGGGAAAAGCTCATGCTAAAGCCAATCCAAAGCAGTTTAACATGTCGAAATGTTCAGGGGAGGCAAATGAGCCCAGTTTTCAGTATCAATGAAAACAGAAAATGAGACTTCGTTGGGTTGGATGTCTTCATGAGTTTGCAATAACTGAAGCCATTTTCAACAGTTCCATTCAGAGAAATGGGTGAAGGCAGTTCATGTTTCCATTACTGTCTGATACATCTGAATAGGAGTAAGTCTGTGTGTGTGTGTGTGTGTGTGTTACATACTAATGCAGCATCAGGAAAAGTAACATGAGGTAAGTGATTCTTACATTCTTATGCTCACACGTCCCTAAACTATAAGACAAGCATGCAAACCTCCAGTTACAACACCCAATCCAGCCATGATAAAATAATTGTTTGCTCATGTCTAAGTACTGATATTTTAGAGAAAGGAGTTCTCCTTGAAATAGTACTGATGGGGTTTCTGTTATACCGTGGTCTGGAAAAAAGGAAGAAATGATTATTCAGGATCTCTTGTGATTGGTAATAGCTAGAGCTAAGGGAATATGATCATGTCCATCTGGCTAATATTTTCTTGGTTCTTCTCAAGTTTCCAGCCATGCTTCTTGTTGACATTCATTCAGAGACTGTTCATGTTTGGATTGAGATATTGGAGATTGTTCTTAACATGGAGCATATGTAAGGACAACAGGATGATCCATGCAGTTAGTGTAAAATCAGTATTATTTATGAGTCCATTGCGTTCTGCTGGAATTATCTTACATTAATTTGTTCTGGGACCCCTGTTTTCAAACCTGAAAAGCTGGTGGGTGTTGGAGGGTGGGATTTCTAAATGTATTTAGAGAGATTGGTAGAAAAATAATTACTTTCACCCTCTTCATATTCACTCTGCTTGTTCAAATTCCTTTGCATACATTTCTGTAATATACTCATATTGGTCTTTTCAAACATATGGTTTAGAATATTTTTAAAGAACTATGGCATTTCTTATGCTTTTAACAAGAATCATAGTCTCTGAAAAAGCACTCACAATATTTGCAGATGCTTTTTTTTTTTCTTTTCAAAATCTTCATGTCGGCTTCTGAACTTCTGCACTTGAGTACACGCAAGCACATATATACCATCACAACATACAGCCATGTATGCTAACCATATGCAAGCGTTCAGTCTGCATACCTGAGGCTTAACTGGTTGGTAGCATTGTGCTGTGCAGAGGACTTCCAAGTTCAGTATCACAGTGTCATTGATCCATATTCACCTGTTCACAAGTTGGCACTTCAGAATCAAAAAATGAAAGAGTTTCAAGGAGTCTGTGTCTTTTTCTAACACCTTCCTACTTCCCTGAGTTCAATGCACATTTCTGCACTTCTTGTTGCCCTAACGCATCTGGGTGGCTTCTCCAAGGTCATCTCCGCATCTCCCTACAGTATTACAGCCAAGTCACCCCCCTCCCCTAATACCTTTTCCCAGAGAACATAAACATTTTAGACACAGAAGAAAGTTGACTGAAGCATTTGTAAGATAATAAAAGGGCTGGGAAGCAAGGCTGTTTAGAAGATAACACCTTGAAATAGTAACATAGATAGGAGTTCTGTCTTTAGGGCTGTCTCTTGGTATAGTTAAATAAACCACTGTATTGGGTCCCTCATCTTATCACCATCCTGAGCTCATTAATGCTCACATGCTATAAATAAATCAGCTGGTTACTATACTAATTAAATATATACTACTGTATAATAACTTGCATAAATCTATCTAGAGGTGCTGTGCTCCCCCATTTAAGTTAGCCCTTGATTCATCTGGTATTGAATAATAAATTAATTTCAGCTTCAGTGAAAGATTATGTCTATTTCCATTATTAAAAAAAAAATGATGAAATTTCTTCTACTTGGACACCTCCAGTGAAAGGGAGCTTACTACTTCGCTGCATAATCAAGTCTTCAATAGTGTTTTTCTATTTGTTGAAGGGTTTTTAAAATGGGAAAACTTTTGTTTTCCTGGAAATATGATTTTTTTTTTAACACTTCATTTTCCCTAGTGTATTTGCCAGACTTTGCTGTAACCATCCCTCAAACCTTTGGTATTATTATTGTAACTTAATTAATATAGCTCTATTTATTTAACTCATTTATTTATTTATTATTAATTTTTTCTGTGCTGTTGCAATCAAAAATACTCAGTGGCTCACACAGAAAAAAATAAATGTAATGTCTCATTTTGCTCCAAGTACAGAAGAAATTCAAGATATGCATGGTGGACCCATATGTATGTAAGCATGTTTGTGTATACACACACACACACACACACACACAAATGCTTCGTAGGCTCCACCTCATATTAATTTCTGTTCTGCACACAAAGAGAAGATAATCAAGCACAGAAATCAATGTATTATGTGGGGGAGAGGATTACAGCAGCAATGACTGTTGTACCACCCAGTGTCCCTCTTTTGGGGGAGATGGGCGGTAGAAAATTTGAATAATAAATAAATAAACAAACAAACAAACAAACAAATAAATAAATGAAGCTTGCAAGCATAAACTTCAACACACATCTTGGGTAGTGAATGTTCCTTTGGAGAGGAATGTGGTATGAAGTACATTCCCCCAACTCTAACACTTTGTGAAAGTCTCCTGGGACGACTGAGATGGACTTCCAGGAGCATCATCCACATTATCATTAATTGTCCTAAGCAGTGCCCTATCCAATTACTTTTGTGTGCATCAGTATTTCCCCGTTTGCTGATTGCTGACTTACATGATCAGCTGTTGTAAGGCTTGTGCATAATTAACATCCTTTGTGGGGGGGGGGGGACATAAAATGGGAATCTCTATTTACCTTAGCCAGAGGCAAGTGGATTCCATGCTTCTCCTCAGGGGCACTGTTGCAGCATCCACTATTTGTATTCAATTGATTTAATCCTTTAGGTCAAACTGTGTCCTGGTTTATACTGTCTGCATTAACTGTGCAGACTTTAGAACTCTGCCAAATTTGGTTGTGCGGTGGTTGCCTAGGTAACCATCAAAGATGATGCAGAATCAAGACATGGTACGGCAATATGCACCCTTCTGCTATTTGCAACTAGGGAAAGTGTGTCAGAAATGTGTGTGTATATGTGTATTTAAGCCCTGGTACTTAAGTAGCCAGAATAATGCCTAGCAAATAATTAGATCTTTATTTTTTATCTGATAAGTAGGGAAAGGAACTGCAGAACATTTATTCCTTTTCACCTAATGATAACTCTCTTTTGTGAACTGGCTATAATGAATGTGTTGTGTTCCCAGTAGCCCCTTCTGCATCACACATATAAATATAATGACACTTGAAAATGATCTTTCCCATGTTTTCACTTTCTATTGTTACTTTTTCAATAATTGTCCTTCCTTCCTTCCTTCCTTCCTTCCTTCCTTCCTTCCTTCCTTCCTTCCTTCCTTCCTTCCTTCCTTCCTTCCTTCCTTTTCTCTTTATGAGACAATATTATGTGGGTTTTGTCAAAGCACAATGCTCTTTTGTGTTGAAAACAGGTATAGTAAAGTCCTCATTAAAACAAATTAAACTGTCAGCATCAAGTATATATCTAATTATTTAATTTGCTAAAATTTCTCAAAAGTGTTTAGTGCAGGGAAAAATGTTTCTTACTCTTTGGTGGGTAAGGATCAGGCAGTTGGTCTCTGGCTGCTCAGGCAGGAAAGTTCAGGAAGAGAGAAATGAAAAAAAAAATTTTTTTCCCCCAAGTCTTATAATACTTACTGTACTAATATGAATAAAAAGTTGGCTTTAAGGTAAAATTGTAGCAGTTTAAGTTATTTCTGAGCAAGAAGAGCAATTGGAATCAATGAGCCGTAGTGATGGTGGGCTTCCCATAATTGGATGTGTTTGAAGAGGATCTTAGACAGCCGTTGTCTGGGATGCTTCAATTCGGATTCCTGCACAAAGCAGAAGGTCAGACTCAGTGGCCTCAGTAGCTCTTTCCACTTACCATTCTACAACTGACTCCAATTTAATCTCTGTGGGTGACCACAGTGGCAGAAAGTTGAAGGGTTTGGGTTCCCCTTTGCTAGTGATATCATGCCCAGTTTGCACATAGAGGAGATTCCACTTCCACAGGGAATTATATAAGCATCCCATGGGCATCCATATTGCCAATAAACCTGGTTGAACATCAAGATGCACATTCTTGAGATTTAAATAGCCAATATTAAGTTGCCACACTGTGCCTTCCTCAGGAATTGGTGGCTACCATCACAGCCATGGGACATTGCAGTGTTGTTTGTAGTCCAATACATTGGGCAGGGTATTCTTTGAGGTTAAGCAAAGAAGAGTGGCGTCTAGACTTCTGCATGAAAATAAGGATGTGGAAAAATGATGGCATACATGTGGTGACATCATGACACAAACTTTAGTCTTATATACTGTATTTGTATCCCAAGATATAATGCACGTACAAACGTCATGTGCTTTGCTTCACAATCTCACATCACACATGTCATCAGTTCCTTGTCCCTCGCAGGTGCCTATATCCTCATTATGATGTTCACACCATTTCCTGACAAAGGTGAAATAGTGCCTTCATTCAGAGCTCTGGCCTCACTGTGTGAAACGGAGAGATGGAAAAGTCTGTTGAACTGACAAATCTTACAGATTTGTTTTCTGAATCTTAGCAACAAAAGCAGCGTAAGAAGTCCAGGGTTGGAGACTCAGACCTCAATAGCAGCATTTATACAGTATAAAAAATATCAAAGATTAGATTCTTCATATGTCCTGCACTGGAGGAGTCGAGGCAAGGGATTGAGCAAACTTGTTTTGATGTACTAAGCCATGGTTTAATGTTGAGTCCAAACTGTAGCATTATATTGAATATTCACATGGTTTGGTGGATAGCGGTAGAGCATACAATGGAATCTGGCTCATTTACTTTGAAGTTGGAATATGTTTAAAAAAATCATTTTTTTGTATAACACTTTGGATTTCATGTATTTTTGTAAGTATAGCCTGATTGCTTTTCTTTTTAATGAAAGATGCACAATATATATATAATAAAAAGCACAACACAATATTTGAGCAATTGTAGCTGGAAGTTAGTTGCTAAATGCAATTATATGGTTTGATCCCATAATACCCCTCTTTTTTTCTGAGTGCCATATGAAAAGCAACCCCACTGTGTTCTATTCTGCAATTACACAACATTTTCTTTTAAATGTAAATTGCCTCCTATTACATTATTTTCTGTAGCTTGTTTTCTTCTGATGCTGCACATGTTTATGTATAAACAGATTACTACATATGTTAACAATTACAATAACTTCATGAATAATAATGCAAAACCCCCAGATAAAATGTTTGGAAAAAAAAAGACTCTAAATGAGAATCAGAAATGTACAGAGTAATATGTTAGAGAAACGTAACAATAATTGAGGATACAAAAAAGATAGTGAAAACAGAATTGTTGGTTTTCTCTGGTTCCAATGGTCACTGGTGGGAAGGGGGTGAATAATGAAATATTTCATCAGTATAGTAAGCAACCAGAGTGAAATAATGAAGGAAGAACTTAAAGAGAAGAAAAGGAATATTTGACCTCAAGGGTCAGTGAGTGTCCCATAAGACGAAGGGGCAATAATTTCTCTCACTCCCAGTATTTCAGCATTGGAGGATCAGGGTGTTGGGATCTTCAAGGATTAGCAGAATACTAAAGTGAAGGCAAAGCTACGGAGAAGGGAATCTTCCCTCTTCTTCCCAAAAGTAGCTTCTTTGGTGTAGTTATTTGTCATTTTCTTGGCAATATGGAAATGGTTTGTAATTACCTTTTTAAATTTTGGACTTAGTTTAGCCTAAAAGCCTGGTATTTTGTGAAAACTACCCATCCCAGTAGCTGTCATGAAGGAATTTCAGGTGGAAAATAAGTGAGGGAAGGATTAAATCATCCCACTTCTGCTGCTATTTTTCTACTGCAAATGATGCCCTCCTCCCACCACTTCAGTTTTGCAACAGGCCAAAATTTGTGCCTTGTGCCAACACTGAGCAACTAGCATATATGTCTCTCTTACGTGATAGCACAAATCGACCTCAACATTTATCTAAAAAGTTCAGTGTTCTAAGACGTTAATGGAGATTCCCATCCAGATGCATCCTGTTAATTCTGTGAATCCAAATGAACATTGCAAAAATATATATACTAGGCTGAAAATCAGTGGGGCAGCTTCAAAAACAGTCTTTCTTATCTTTCGTTTGAGTTATATTCCATGAAAAAAAAATCTATTAAGAGTAAAGATTCCTTTGAGTCAATCCTGGTGAATGAAGGACATGTCCATATACTTCTCTAGCAACAATATGGAAGTGATTTCCCATTCAAGTTGGCAACCCTGGGATTTCCTTGTGGCCATCCACCCAACCGAGTCCAATGCTGATTAACTTTTCACACTTAAGATCACATCAGTCAAGGTCAGAAGCACTTAATGAAGATACAGGAAAGTGACCCACTTGCACACTTACTGGCATGCACCCATACGCACACAGAATAAGAAACTTAGGGGTCAATCAAAATCAGATCAATTCATCAGGAGGACAAAAAAAGGAATGATATATACTCTTTGCTTGCAGTCAGTACTTTAATGTTATTCCAAGGTCAGCTACCATAGTATCTCTTTCTTGTTATTCGTTTAGTCGCTTCTGACTCTTCGTGACTTCATCGACCAGCCCACGCCAGAGATTCCTGTTGGTCGTCAAGACCCCCAGCTCCCCCAGCTCCCCCAGGGATGAGTCCATCACCTCTAGAATATTATCCATCCACCTTGCCCTTGGTCGGCCCCTCTTCCTTTTGCCCTCCACTCTCCCTAGCATCAGCATCTTCTCCAGGGTGTCCTGATTTCTCATTATGTGGCCAAAGTACTTCAGTTTTGCTTTAATATCATTCCCTCAAGTGAGCAGTCTGGCTTTATTTCCTGGAGGATGGACTGGTTTGATCTTCTTGCAGTCCAAGGCACTCTCAGAATTTTCCTCCAACCCCACAGTTCCAAAGCATAGATCTTCCTTCTCTCAGCCTTCCTTATGGTCCAGCTCTCACAGCCGTATGTTACTATGGGGAACACCATCGCTTTAACTATGCGGGCCTTTGTTGTCAGTGTGATGTCTCTGCTCTTAACTATTTGATCGAGATTTGTCATTGCTCTTCTCCCAAGGATTAAGCGTCTTCTGATTTCCTGACTGCAGTAAGCATCTGCAGTAATCTTCGCACATAGAAATACAAAGACTTTCACTGTTTCTATATTTTCTCCCTCTATTTGCCAGTTATCCATCAAGCTGGTTGCCATAATCTTGGTTTTTTTGAGGTTTAGCTGCAAGCCAGCTTTTGCACTTTCTTCTTTCACCTTCATCATAGGGCTCCTCAGTTCCTCTTCGCTTTGAGCCATCAAAGTGGTATCATCTGCATATCTGAGATTGTTAATGTTTCTTCCAGCGATTTTAACTCCAGCCTTGGATTCCTCAAGCCCAGCATGTCGCATGATGTGTTCTGCGTACAAGTTGAATAGGTAGGGTGAGAGTATACAGCCCTGCCGTACTCCTTTCCCAATATTAAACCAGTCTGTTGTTCCGTGGTCTGTTCTTACTGTTGCTACTTGGTCGTTATACAGATTCTTCAGGAGGCAGACAAGATGACTTGGTATCCCCATACCACTAAGAACTTGCCGCAATTTGTTATGGTCCACACAGTCAAAGGCTTTAGAATAGTCAATAAAAGATAAATAGATTTTTTTTCTGAAACTCCCTGGCCTTTTCCATTATCCATCAGATATTGGCAATTTGGTGCCTAGTTCCTATTCCTTTTCTAAACCCAGCTTGTACATCTGGCAATTCTCGCTCCATGAATTGCTGAAGTCTACCTTGCAGGATCTTGAGCATTACCTTACTGGCATGTGAAATGAGTGCCACTGTTCAATAGTTTGAACATTCTTTAGTGTTTCCCTTTTTTGGTATGGGAATATAAGTTGATTTTTTCCAGTCTGATGGCCATTCTTGGGTTTTCCAAATTTGCTGGCATATAGTGTGCATTACCTTGACAGCATCATCTTGCAAGATTTTGAACAGTTCAGCTGGGATGCCGTCATCTCCTGCTGCCTTGTTATTAGCAATGCTTCTTAAGGCCTATTCAACCTCACTCTTCAGGATGTCTGGCTCTAGCTCACTGACCACACCATCAGAGCTATCCCCGATATTGTTATCCTTCCTATACAGGTCTTCCGTATATTCTTGCCACCTTTTCTTGATCTCTTCTTCTTCTGTTAGGTCCTTGCCATCTTTGTTTTTGATCATGCCCATTTTTGCCTGGAATTTACCTCCAATGTTTCTAATTTTCTGGAAGAGGTCTCTTGTCCTTCCTATTCTATTGTCTTCTTCCACTTCCATGCATTGCTTGTTTAAAAATAATTCCTTATCTCTTCTGGCTAACCTCTGGAATTTTGCATTTAATTGGGCATATCTCCCCTTATCACTGTTGCCTTTTGCTTTCCTTCTTTCTTGGGCTACTTCTAGTGTCTCAGCAGACAGCCATTTTGCCTTCTTGGTTTTCTCTTTCTTTGGGTTGTATTTTGTTGCCGCCTCCTGAACAATGCTGCCAACTTCTGTCCAGAGTTCTTCCGGGACCCTATCTACTAAGTCCAGTCCCTTAAATCTATTCTTCACCTCCACTGCATATTTCTTAGGAATATTAGTGAGCTCATATCTAGCTGTTCTGTGGGTCGTCCCTAATCTCTTTAGTCTTATCCTAAATTGTGCAATAAGAAGTTTGTGAGCGGAACTACAGTCAGCTCCAGGTCTTGTTTTTACTGACTGTATAGATGTCCGCCACCTTTGGCTGCAAAGGATGTAGTCAATCTGATTTCGGTGTTGTCCATCTGGTGAAGTCCATGTATAAAGCCATCTCTTAGGTTGTTGGAAGAGAGTGTTTGTTATGCACATTGAGTTGTCTTGGCAAAATTCTATCAGCCTATGTCCTGCTTCATTTTGTTCTCCCAGGCCATGCTTACCTGTAATTCCTGGTGTCATTTGACTGCCCACCTTAGCATGCCAGTCTCCCGTGATGAAAATAACATCTCTTTTAGGTTTGTTGTCCAGTAGGTGCTGCAGATCCTCATAGAACTGCTCTACTTCAGTTTCTTCAGCATCTGTGGTTGGGGCGTATATTTGGATCTCTGTGATGTTAGATGGCTTGCCTTGGATTCGAATTGAGATCATTCTATCATTTTTTGGATTGTATCCAAGCACTGCTTTAGCCACTTTACTATTTATTATGAAGGCTACTCCATTTCTTCTGTGGTCCTCTTGTCCACAGTAGTAGATCTGGTGGTCATTTGATGTGTAGTGGCCCATTCCAGTCCATTTCAGTTCACTGGCACCCAAAATGTCTATTTTTAATCTTGACATCTCACCAATAACCACATCCAATTTGCCCTGGCTCATAGATCTTACATTCCAGGTTCCAATGGTGTGTTGATCCTTAGAACATCAGATTCGCCGTTCACCACCTGCACCATCGGCCGCTAGCCATCCTTTCGGCTTTGAGCTAGCTGCGTCATCATGTCTGGGGCTAGTTGAACTCATCCTCTGTTCCTCCCCAGTAGCATTTTGACCATCTTCCTACCTGGGGGTCTCACCTTCCGATGGTATACCGACATATCTCTGGTTGTACTGATCCATTGAGTTTTCATGGCAAGAATCCTGGGGTGGGTTGCCATTACCTTCCCCAGGGATCGCATTTAGTCTGACCTCTCTGTCATGACCTTCCCTTCTTGGGTGGCCCTTCACGGTTTAGCTCATGGCATCATTGAGGTGCTCAAGCTCCAGCACCATGACAAGGTAACGATCCTTTGCTGAAGATAGTATCTCTAGTCACTGCATAAAAATAATACTGAAGGAGATTCTTTTCTTTAGAGTAGTCATCCTGACATAGAATTACGGTCAGTAATTTTATGAAAGCGAAGGAATTGCATTGTATTATATGAGATGGTCATATACTAACCGAACAGGGATGTCAGCAACTTTTATATTCCAGGAGTAAAAAAATGTAAATTCAGATATGTGAAGATGCACACCATGAAAATAAATAGGGAAGCAAGTAGCTTTTCTCCTTGTCCTGCAAAGCCCCACTCCAGGAGTGATACTAATTTCACATCCAGAGGGATCTCTGAACAGACATGGGAGCTTAAAATTTTACTTCCTGTATGCTGAGTTCCCTTTACACCTCCCTCTCCCCACTATATAATCCTCTGCTTGGGGAAGCTGTAATTGGAATGAAGAAGTTAACAGGCAGGAATTACTTTCTTTATATGTTTACTTCTCCATTTAAATAATGCTGTGCTCCTCAACCCCCAGCCACCTATTCAGCAAGCTGTTAGAATTATGTGCAGCAAAAACGTTGCAGGAGAACAGCGACCATGGGTTACGTAGCCATATTTACTCACTACAGCTTGCACAGGTCTCTCCCCTCCAACTCACCCAGGTGTGATCTGATACTGTGGGCCTCAGGTTTCATCAATTATGCATTTATTTATTTATTTATCAAATTTATCACCGCCATCTCCCAAAAGAGACTCATTTCCTGTTGAGTGGAATGCCAGTATATAACCCTGGGGGTGGTTAGCTCCCTAAAGAGGCCCCTGTGTTTTCATGAGTTTAAATTAAGAACTTTTAATATCTCCATCTTGGATTTTATCTTTTATATTATATTTATATTCTTACTTAAGAGGTACTGCTTTTTATTGCATTTTAATCTGTATTTATTTTTAGTTTTATTGTAAACTGCCCCAGAGTCCCTCTTTGAGAGAGATGGGCAGTGATGAAGTTTGAAGTATAAATTAAAAAAAAACAAAAAAGGTAAGTCAAATGTCCCTTCACACAAAATGGACCTGAGCTAGAATAACATCAGGAATATCTTCATAATTTCTAGGGACACTGTTACAGTGATCAAACATAGCCTCTTAGACTAAATCAGGAAACAATCTCCAAACAGTAAGGTTTTTTTTGATTTTCTTTGATTCTACATGTCTTTCCTGCCTCTTCTTCTGCATTTCACCCTTTTGCCTACCCACCTCTCCACATTATTTCGGCCTTTTGAGTAAATATAACATTTAGGAGCTATTTTCTAGAGGAAAAGGCATTAGATTTCTCCTCCCTAAATGTCTGTCATTGTATCTCTCACTTGGGCAGAAATGTTGATCACATAAAGGTGAAAACGCTCTTATAAAATACTAATTTGGCTTATTTACTTCCATATATGTTTCCTGGGAAATAATTGTTTGCATTTAATTGTGAAATTATCAAACAAGTAGTAACTGTTGTTGCTTTTTTTAATAGAAGTACACATTTGAAAAAGGCTGTTCAATGTTTTAGCTTCAGCTCCACGGTTTAAACTGTAGTGTAGAATTAAATGGCACAATGTCCCCAATCTTTTCTTTTACCATGTAAATACCATGGTAATGGGTAGGGAATGTGCAACGGGACTTTTTAATGAATTGGGAATAGATTTTCTTCTATTTTTTTTGAAGAGATGCACAAACTTTGTTCCTTTAAAAAAAAAAAAAAAAACTTTCTGCCAAACCATCCCATTTGAATCAGAGGTTTGAAAACCTGCTCTGCAAAATAATTTTTTTGAAAAGTATTTGCACATTGTCTCCCCTGTATTTAGCTTAACCGAACACAGTGTGTTATTCAAGAGCACATGATCCACATCTATGCTACTGCATTATGCACATTTATCTTGCATCTATATCAATGTGTCCATCCTACCTCTCTAACTGTATTTCTCAATCACTCCATCTCTGTGTTCTGTGCCTGGTTGCTTGTTTGCAGTGTTATCTAAAATAACAAGTGCACATCTTGTTTTGCACTGAAAATGGAAAATCGCAGTCTTTCTGACATCTATCTGATTATATTATACCCCATGGTATAAACATATGTGGTATTTAAAAAGCTGCCATTGCACTGTCAAATGCATTTTTCTCCATCGATGTAGGTGTTACAACTACCTAAGGTATAATCTCAAATCCATAGTGTCTCATTTTTTACTATATCAGTAGAAGAATCCTAGAATACAATGGAGGTTCCTCTTGTTTCTATGTCATTATTCCTGATTCCTGCTGACAGTGAGGAAGATTTTGTAATGGTATCTGGGAATGACCTTGGGAGACTGGAGCAAGAGCTGCAGACTGGACAACTGGCAAGTAAAAGGTATCTCAGCCCACAGAAGGGGGAAGGGCGTGGGAAGGGACCCTCCCTAGTTTTCTGGAGAGTACAAGGAAAGGAGGGGAGAAATGCTTTCAGTTTTGAAAGATCCTGTTAATGTAACCTTACAATAAAGATAGAGCTTGCATTCCTGGTTGTGCTTCTTTTCTGGACTACATTACAGAATTAACAGATATAAAGTCTTCTTATATGCCCTGTATTATGTCTGTTCTGCCCCTCCAATCCCAGTTCTTGCCTCCTTCAGTAGTGAGGACTCAGTGGGAGGTTGTTTGTTTTGATTTGTTTTGTTTTGTTTTTTTGCATTCCTGCAAATATAGATAGAACTTTCATCGTATTTTCAGTGTTAGAAAAGGAGGCTCATGATCATAAAGAGTCTGACATGCATCTAAGTGAATGCAGCACCTTTCAGATTTCCTGCACAGTGGTAAGAGGACTGGAACCTGGAAGAGTGTGGGCACATGTAGAAAATATTATATAGGGACAGTGTATGTCCCTCCCCCCATACCATTAAAAACACTGAGCTTCCATGAAAGTGCATGAAGAAGGCACATTTCCTAATGGGAGGAAATCACCAAGCAATGGATTTGAGTAAAATATCTGTTAGAATACCTGTTGTTAATGGATGGTGAGACTCCTGTATCAGTATCTGATTAAAATTATAGGTGGCAAATTTTAGACATCACTTCTTTTTCAGGCATAATGTAATATTCCTTTCTATAGCACCTCTCCTGTACTTTGTGCTGTGGCAGCAAGCAGTTTTTGCAGAGAAGTCAGGAGGAGGGAGAATCCAGCAACAGAAAAAATGCTGAATTTTGCTGACAGGTAAATTTTAAGACAAGTTGGGGAGCGTTCACTAGAATAAAACATGAAAACAATGCCAAAGGAAGCCTCATGAAATTTCAGAAATGGATGTTACACTTGTTTAGGTTGGGCTTGAGGTCTCTGTGAAGGAAAATTCAAGATTGAAGATTCCCCCCTTACGAAGCTTCCAGAATTCTGAGTAGTTCTTTCTGTATTTCATAGTTTTACTAGAGGTATAATTATTGTGTGCTACCCTGAGCAGAAGTCTCTTAAATACATAAATACTTTCAATTTATTTAAATACTTTAAACAAATAAATATGCTATCAGGCTCACAGAAGAACTGGGGGACTGATCAACAGAATGGTCTTATTTCTATTTCAGATTCATGATCTTTCCATAAACTCTATGTACAATACTTTTTTGCAGAGGGAAAATGAATTTCTCAGGGGGTCTTTTTTGTTTGTTTGTTTCCCTTTCCTTTTTTTGTTTCTTTATTCCCTTTTCTTTAAATAAATTTGGCTTGATAATTTTGCTTTGATTTATGATTTCAAATCTAAGGTCATAAATAGGTAAGATACCTTTACTCAGTTGATAAGCATATCAAAAGTTGCAGTGCTCCTTACCTGCTTATCTGAGAAAGGTGTTGGCAGGATCAAGGGATATAACTGCAAACAGTCTACACCTGTAAGAAAAGTGGGTGAGAAGTGATATCTCCTGCTACACATCCAATTAAGATTTAAGGTTGAAAAAGGCTTTGGGGTTCAGGAAGTGACAGGTGAAAAGAAAATTGCTTTTGAATGATTTATTAAAACTTGCTTGGTCTATGCTCAAAATTTGAGACTGATGTTTTTCATGTTATATTATTTAGTATTACATATGAAATCATATGGTTTGCTAATTTATCTGATAGCATCAGAGGATACATTCACTATTTGTAACTTTTTTCACCATAATGAATTTGATGAAGATGATGATGATGATGATCTTGTTTGTTAAAGGAAAACAAAGGAAATAAGGAAGGATGTAAACCCTTAGAAAGATCCTGAAAAAGGGGCCATTATTATTCTACTTAAATTTGGTAGAGTTGTCTGAAAAGTTGCTGAGTTTTTGGAAATCTGTCATTGATGGATATAATAATAATAATAATAAAAAAAATGTTTGACTATAACAGCTCCTGCCCTTATTAGTAAAAATCTAAACTGAGTCTCTAAACTACATACAAAGCCTTTCTCAGCTTGGTGGTCTTCAGATGTGCTGGGCTTCAACTGATCCCTTGGCTAGCTTATTTGTGATTGCACTGGCTAAGGATTATGGGTATTGCAATACAACACATATAGAAGCCATGATATGGGAGAAGACTGAGACCATAAGAAATATTGGGAAGATAAAATATAGAATACTTCATTAATAATATGCTTGGATGGACACCTTTTTTATGAAAAACACATAGAATCATCTTTAGTTACTTTATTGTTATTTTATTTAGTTACATTCACCTGTTTATAATCAAAACATGTGTAATGACTCTATTAATTGAAAGCTGATCCCTTTTTTGCCTCTCAATGTATTGTGAAAGTATGCAAATCAGCATTATTCTGTTTTTGTTAGTTGTCTATTGTAGAGAGTGGTAAGAACCTACAATATAAATGTCCTGAAAGGAGTTGCCTGAGGAACCAGACTAGATGTTCCTCATCTGTTTCCAAAACATCTCATCAGTAAACATTGCCCACTCGCTTTGAAACTTCATAACTGTAAAGGGTAACAATTAATTTAAAACATCAAGAAAAGAGGTAGTGGAATTCTTTTGCTGTTGCTGCCCCTAAAAAATGGGGGATGGAAGGGGAAAAACTGTGTATGGGGAGGGGGGAAGAGAATGCATAAAACCTTAGAAGAGCATTTCTCAACTTTTTGACCCTGGAGGAACCCTTGAAAAAAAATTCAGGCCCCAGGGAACCCCTG
Organism: Candoia aspera; assembly: GCF_035149785.1. Classification (NCBI taxonomy): domain Eukaryota; kingdom Metazoa; phylum Chordata; class Lepidosauria; order Squamata; family Candoiidae; genus Candoia; species Candoia aspera. Next base: position 3,905,306 of record NC_086157.1, read on the forward strand.
CACATTCAAAAAACTATTATATTTGTGGAGTCCTGGGTGCTCTCTGAGCCTTGTTATTTTCTTGCAGACGTTGCATTGCCCGACTAGGCAACATCTTCAGTGCAAAGAGGGAGAGGGCCTTGCTCTCAGTTTATATATCGTGGCTTGCCCTGCTTGTGTTGGTGGGGGTGTTGCCCTCTCCTTGGGAGTTCTTTGATTGGGCTGTTGTTTGCTGCTTGGTTGATTGACTGAGTTAATAGTTCCTTGATAGTTAATAGTTCCTTGATTAAGGCGTATTGTGCTGTTTGCAAGGTCCTCTCCCTGTTCGCACTGAAGATGTTGCCTAGTCTGGCAACAAAATGTCTGCAAGGAAACAACAAAGCTCAGAGAGCACCAAAGACTCCATAGTTCAACCCTGAGCTACAAATATTTGCTTTGTTTGGTACCACATATGGGCTTCAAATGCTCCAGAAAGCACGCAAATGGGAGAAATCTGCAGGTAGGCAAACTTCTACTAAGGAACAGCTGTTCTTTCTGCATGAATGCCTGCAACAGAATGCCCTGCCCTCCAGTGTCAGATACAAACCTCCAATAAACTGTACAGCTGGATGGAAGATAGCACAACAACATGGGTGAAAAATGATACAGCTCATGATTGTGGATGCCCATCTCAGATTAAACAAATATCAACACATCATAGACAACCTGAAAGAACAACTAGAACAAACTATGACTCCTGAACACATCAACATGCTGACAACTACAATTAAGATTCAGGTCCCATCCTTAGTGTCACCTGCCCCACGCCTCATGAGGAATCTGGAAGGGGAGTATCTGCCTCTCCCTGACTTTCTGCATGGCCTGCAGATACAGGCCCATTTCATCAATCATCTCAACAGCTCTTGAGGATAGGCTGGGCCTCCCACTTGTAATGTCTTGTAATGAGCTCCTCTAACAAGTTCCTTTTATTTCTATTTTACTACAATTAAGACCACATCAGTGAGACAAGCCAAAAAAAGGAAAACCAAACTCCAAGCTAAACTACTTAAATTGAACTCCAGAAACAAAGAGGCACCAGAACCAGAAAGGGTGGCCAACATGTCCAGCCGCCCACTATCCACCGCAGAACACAATATCCTACAGAGAGGTCTGAACTACAACATAGAGGATGTGGATAATTTATTATATTTGTTCATATGTAGGCCTGTATATTGAGAAGACAGGATACCCTGGAGAAGATGCTGATGCTGGGGAGAGTGGAGGGCAAAAGGAAGAGGGGCCGACCAAGGGCAAGATGGATGGATGATATTCTAGAGGTGACAGACCCGTCCCTGGGGGAGCTGGGGGTGTTGACGACCGACAGGAAGCTCTGACGTGGGCTGGTCCATGAAGTCACGAAGAGTCGGAAGCGACTGAACGAATAAACAACAAGGCCTGTATATATGCATTAACAGTGTTCTTAAACTAAACATAAAGAACGAAACTTACCTGTTTAATGTGAAGTTAAATAAATCATGATCTCCCAGGGAACCCCTAGGGACCTCTGGTTGAGAAACCCTGGCTTAGAATGACAGGCAACATGATAAGGCAGGCTTCAGCACCATGGACAGTGCAATGTGTTCTGCTGCCTCCATGAGGCGGGAGGGAGATAGAGAGATGTTTATACATGGATGTTTGAAGAAGCTTTATTCCGACACTGAAGTCTTCTTTGCTAAAAAGAAATGACATGGCATGGCTGTGCATCTGTGGTAGTGATTTGCTAGATGGAGTTGGCTCCTCCTTTTTCTGGCTTAGACACAGAATCCAGACTCAGAATCACTATGAGTAGAGATCAGGATTGGATGCTGATTTCCGCAGCCAATACTGCATTCTATAAGCTATGTGGTGTTGTTTATTTACTCAGGGAATGAGACAGTGCCTTCCCACAGAGCTTACAGACTACATTAGATAGCCCACCTGTCAAGAGAGACTAAGAAAGTTTGTTTGGAATGTTAAGCCATTGTGCACATCTGAAATTGTACATACACGGACAGTCCCAAAACAATTGTCACAGAGGATGCAACCAGCCATAAAGAAGTAAAGAGAAAACAAAAAAGACATTAGAAAGCCAGCACCCATCATTTTATTCTTTCTAGACTCAAAGCAGAGTCCTAGAGGTATTTCCAGAATACAGATTATGCTGGTGGCTTGCGTTTTGCTTTGCATTTCATTAATTAAAAGAAAAGGCAAAATAATCTTTAAAAAATAAATGAAGTAGTGCAAGGATCTTGTCAGGCTTCAAGGAATGAGCAGACACATTGTCATTCCCAGGCATCATAACGGGGAACCAGGGGTTAGGTGTTGCTTGGAGAGGGAGAACTTTAATGATCTTGAAATAAATGTAAAATTTAAATAGAAACTACTTCGAAGATTAAGGACAAGTGTCTTGACATGAACTCAGAATATTCTGGGTTACCAGAACAGGAGATAGAGATAAGTAACAATGATCTAAGCTTGATGGAACCTTAATTTCTTTATATAGCCATGGTTTGCCTAATTTAAAGAAGAAACATGACTGCTATTTTTCAGCTAACTTTCAAGCCTGAATTGTTAGTTTCAAACACTGGACCACTTTCTCTGGGTTTTGTGCCTTTTCTGAGAACAATATATCATTTCCATCGTGATTTAGTTGGGAGAGAAATATGTATCTGGAGTTCTGAATCAACACATTTTCTAAACAATCCTATTTTGTTGCCTTCAGAATTGTGTCACTGGACATTTTCAATCACCATGAATCAATTTCTGTGGGGGAGGGAGTGAAAGTAGATGTTAGAGGCTACAGTATTTTATCTAAGTAATATTATTCAGACTTTCACACCTAGAGGCATCTTATTTATTTTAATGGGAACTCTGGTGCTTAGGAGAATAATGATAGATGTACTGATGTTGGGAATGAAGGCCAATCTCAATCCACAAAGGCAAGGAAGATACCTTTTTTTGCACAGCAGCATCTAAAATGAAGAAATATTGTACTGTAAACAAGTAGAAATTTTTAATTTTGTAGCCAGGTGAAGAGGGTTTTTTTTTTTTTTTTTTGGTTTATCTTCTTTAATATTACCTGCAAATTAATTTGTTTGTAGTATGGGGGATCAGAAAGGAGCTGTTTTCAGTTTAAATCTTCAGTTCTAGACTTGACTGCAAGCTGAACTCCCACAGACATTTTCGAGGGATATAGAAAATACAAACATTAGAATTAAATATTTTTATTCCATATCAACAGATCATAATATACTATCTATTCTAGTCTGTAAAATAAGATTTTTTTGCAAGCCATATTTGTCAGGTTTCTTGCTGTCAGTGCTGTATTGGAAATTAACCTTTTTTGATCTTTTAGACTAGAATAACAAATAAGAGTTTTTTTCTGGTTGCTGTTTTGTTTTTTCTGGTTGGTTGTTTTCCTTTTTATATGTATTGGCTTTTTATTTGTAAGGCACCTAAAGTCATCAAGTAGACAGGCAGCCTTGAAATTTTAAAAATAAACAATAAAAGAAATTAAAAAAAGAAAAAGAAATCCAAGAAAGCAACTGAGCATTTCTACAATGCCTTTTGATGTATTCCATAATATTTTTGACTTATGTCCTAATATCTGCTTTTCTTATAAGAATTCCCTGGAGTCAGCATTGACTGCTGTTGTACATAAACATTAAGCCAGAGTTTAGAGTTTATATTAGACTTTGTTGGACCAGACAAAGTGAACAAGGCAAGAGTGAGTTTCTCAAACAATTGTTGGCATATTTTATCATTTTCTGAAGAAAGGGGTGGAGCATAAGAACAAGTCAGAAACAAGTCATGATGCATGGTTCAGAAAATATGTCAAAGCCATGATTAACGTGAACCAAGATCTGTACACCAACAAAATCTAAATTTTAAGAATACATCTGCCCTTATGGTCAGAAACATGCTGTGTTGAATCATGGGACCTAGGTCCAGAGACTCCCCAGCCTCTAGGTGTGGAAGTCTGAATAATATTACTTAGATAAAATACTGTAACCTCTAACTTCTACTTTTACTCCCTCCCCCATGGAAATTGATTCATGGTGATTGAAAATGTCCAATATCACAATTCCGGGGACCATGCCCAGAAAGCATCCCAGCAACAGTTTATTGACTTTAAAAATAATGTTTCATGGCCATGCTCTACCCTAGAACAAAATACAAGTATTTCATTGTATCTTTGATAATATTTACAAAATGCTGCTTAGCATAAAGATTCTAAGACAGCAGGAAGGCCTCAAGAGCAGAAGATTTGTCCTAACAACTTTATTTTGGTTTTACTTTAGTCTTTTTCAGCAGGAATATCTATTAACACCCACACCAGATAAGCTTTCCATTTTCAGGGTTTGATAGGTGTTCTCGTTAAGCAGAAATAGGAAGCGTTTACTCTGAATGCCACTGATCACGCTATGGAATGACAGCAGGTGTTCTTCCTGCCTTCTCCTCTTCGCTCCCTAACTCCAGGCCTGCCTCTGTCTTAATGGCCTGATTTGCATTGAAAAGCAAGGGGTTCCCCCACTTGAACTTACTAGAGCACTGACTAGAGAATCCTGGTTCGTGTTTACAGAAGAGTCATAGATACCTAACATTGGGAATTGATATTTTCCAATTAAACAGGTCACTGTTTACTAAAAGGTATGAATGCACACTGCATTTTTTAAGCAGACGTGTATTGATGTGGATTTATACATGGAAAGAATCTCCCATTTAAACTCTAGTCTTTTTCAAGATAAGACTAGGCACATGATTCACAGAACTCACATAATTATTGATTTCCAGAGGACCATTATTTAGTTAGTCGTCTACAAGCTGCCCATTTCTTTTGCCCTATTAAATAATATTATTATGATTGGGGGGGGGGGACGCTACAAAGTTCCTAACATACTGCTGCTGATTGGCCAGTTCATTCATTTCTTACATTTAGTTTTATACTTCCCATAATTACAGGCATTTCTTAAAGTAAACATCATAAAAGTATCATATAAAACCCCAAACTATAACCCCATCCAATTGCCAGATTAAATCATCATAGCCCAAAAGAAAGTTTGAGCCTGCCTGCCTGCCTGCCTGCCTTCCTTCCCTTATGTGATGACTACCATTGGTTTATTAGTGTATGTGTGTGTGTGTGTATATGTGCAGGCTGGTGTGAAATTAAAAGAGAACCTAGAAAAATCTTCTAGGAAAATTAGCTTGCCATCCACAGTACCAACTAAAGTGTCTTCTATTGTGAAATGCTCTTCTGCTCTGGAATTCAAAGGATACTACCAAGTATGCAGTCTATGCACCTTTGAAGGTCTATGTTCTCACCCTCCTTGTATGAATGTTGGGAACATGCATTTCTTTTTATATTATTTTTGTCTCCCAATGCACTGTCTTTTATACTGCCAATTAATAATTATTATTATTATTGTACATATATGATGTTAATCTAAATCTATTTGATGAGATTCCACTGTATAGGCAACAGTATATAAATATAATAAATAAATATAATTCTTCAGTGACTTTATTTCCAGGGCATAGGGATAGATAGAATGACTTGGCTGAGGTCTCTGGATAGTTTTTTATGGTTAAGCAAGTATTTAAACAAGATTCTCTGGCCAACAAATGTCGACTATGCATCATCATCTAAATAAATCTAGACAAAGTTGGCCTCTAGTGGTCAATAAATATGCTACTGTAGCTTTAAAAGCAACAACTAAAAATGTCTTATGTCTTATATTAGCAGTATTAATAGAATACATATACAAACAATTCTCTGTCTGAGATTTCTTGTACATTATTGAAATTTATTTTGGCAAACCTTTTAAATTGTTGATAATATTGGATTTTCCATTTAGCCTCCCTAAAAATATGTTTCAATCCATTCAGAGGCTGCTAAAGCATCCAGACTAAACAAAAAACATAACAAATGTCTCCGTTGCATATATTGTTATTCTGCGGTTTTGCTAAATTGTATTTCTTTGGCAGTCTTTCATAAGTTTTAGGAATATCATTAATGATGAGTTGATTAATTATCCCATGCTCAACCTTCTTTTGAAAGTCCTGCCATGTTATTCCAAATTATCATTTACTGGTAACTGGGATCAAATTTTAATTTCCTACCCCATATGTCTACCCGCCTCTAAAAATAACATGTCTACTATAATTGGCACTAAGTACTTGCCAGGATTCCAAAGGTCCCAATACATTTTCCATTTCAATTGAGCCCACAATGGAACAGATACAATGATATTTTCATTCTAGTATATCAACACATGCACCCAGTGATATGCGTTACAATTAGGTAAATTCAGTCTGTTTTTATCATATGAGACCTATAAGTTTAAAAGAAAAAAAAACCCTATGGATTCGGTCTTTCCAAGAAAGGTGACCACAAGCCTGTCAATCTGTTCAAACATTTATATGGAAGCAACATATTTTTTTCTTCCCAGCTGACGTTGCTTTGGTCCCCAGACATGTGGTGTTGTCCCTCTTCATCTGACACTATCATGCATTTGTGCAGCACTCAGAAATGTCTACCCAGTTGACTGTCACTCTGGGTTTGGGTACAAAATTAAGGTGTCTCAGTGTGTGTGTGTCAAATAAGTATTGTGGCCTTGACTGTGCATTGTAAGAAGTAGCACAAACATGGTTGCTATTACTTTGTCCAAGGGATCATTAGAGATTTATGTTTATTTATTAATCACATTTGTAGACCTCCAAATCCCTAAGGATTAGGGATTATGGTGAAGGGCAGCCTAAAATCCTGGAAAGTTGCCTGTTTCTGTGGTCTGTTTCAGAATAACATACTTTCTTTCCTTTCACCAACACAAAAATAACCTTCTGGATGATACCTTGGTCATCCTGGACACTTCATAGGATAATTCATCAGTCTTGGTCCCCTGGCACTTCTAAGGATACTTTTCCTTCCCTAATAGCAATTTCATTCCATTGAGAGAAAAAAAAAAAAAAAAGCATCAAAATGGATGTCATCAAACTGCTGCATAAAAAAACAACCACACCAGCAATAGCAATAATGCACAGCTGAAAATCCCTGGCATGTAATCCAGTGGATGGACAGTTCCTAATGGAAAATACAAGAAAATCACCAGGAGGAAAAAAAAAAAAATCACATTTCCATCCCATGTGTTAGTCACAAATATTATCCTACAGCCAGACAGTCCTTCCTCAAGCAGTCACTTGTCAACCGACTGAGGTGGAGTGGATGAATATTCCTTTCAGTGGCCAGCATCCATGGGAAATGTTCTCTTCTGCTTGAGAAGCAAGGCACCAGAATCCGATATCCTCCTTGTGCACTCTGACTCAACTTCTGCCATTGCAATTCCCTTTCCTAATAGACAAACGGGTGATGGTGGCCCCGTTAACCATCCTACTTGACACCAATGTGTCACTGCTTTTAAAGAGGTCCCTTGGCTGTGCAGTTCTTACTGGAAAGAACAGGAGATTAAATTTATCTCAGGCTTGCTTTTGCTAGAATTGCATTCAGCTGACAAAACGTCTTAACAGTTCCCAGAAATTAGAAAATGCAGCCGCTTGGAAATGGGATCCTGCCATTATTTTTTTTGTAAATTATAGGACAGTTCACTTGTTCTGCCACATTCCATCTTCTTTTCTCACCTTTTGTATTTAGGTTTATAGTTCAATCTATTTATATTAGGTTTACCTTTAAAAAAAAGTCTATGGGTGAATTAGCTCAAAAGTATACACACAATACACTAATTCACAGTCTCTGGGTGTATTTCTTTGCATATGAGGTAGGAAAATGCAAAAATGCTGTGAGTTAGTTAGAAGTCCACAAATATGTACATATACCCTTAATAGTGTTGTTTTCTGCTTCAGCCTCTATGGCCTAATACCATTTAGGTCAAGTTTCTTAAGCAGAGTCATTTGATTAAAAGGTTTACCTTGGACTGCATGCATCACTTTCATTTTGATCTTAAAGTGTTTTACTGCTGATGCAATTTGTATGGTCCAGGCATTTCCCAAGTAACTGTGCTAATTAGAAAAGAGAACATAGACAAAATAAAATGTTGTTTTCCTTCTGAGATCTGCAATCCCAATAAGACTGAACAGCAGCATGTAAGAAGACAGGGAGCTTCCTGTGTTTTCAACTAGATGGTAAATCTTGGCCCAGATTTTTTATTGGCTTAGTTGCTTGGGCATCACCATCAAGAAAGCGTAAAGGCAGGGGTGTGCTGCAAAAATTGTTAGCAAGAGATTGCTGTGCTGTGGGTGGGTGGGAGTGGGAGTGGTGGCAGTAGTCTTTCTGTAATGGGGTCAGTTTACTCACGCCCAGGTGGGCACTCTGGTGAGAGGAGGCTGCAGAATAAGAAAGTGGCAAGAAACCACTCTGCAAGGGGCCCATCAGGGACAACGGAGTGCACAGTTCCAATGCCAAGCTACCTCTTGCTGTAGCTGCAACCCTGCAGTAAGAAGCCTGATAGCAAGGACGGGCATTACAGTCAGTGTAAAAACCCATCTCTCGTACCATGATGGGCACAGCTAGACTTCTATACAAATCTAGGCAATGAGTCCCATTGGCGTATGAAAACTGAAGGTGTTGTGTCAATTGGATGGGTATGGAGGTTGCAGTGCGAGAAGAATTAATTAGCTTTTTTAAAAACCAAAGCACTAGGATAATCTGCAAAATATTTTTTTTTAAAAGAGCCTGAGTAAGGGACTAATTATGATTAACTTATTTTAATGGATATAGGTATAGCTGTACAGATAATGCATACATATTGCATCAGATGTGAAAGCTGCAGCAGTTTATAGGCATGCTATTTTTTTTTTCTTTTTTCATTTCAGCCCAGGGCAGCTTAATTCTCAAGATGTGGTTCTGCTACCCACTAAACAACCATTTTAAAAATCACTAAAATCCTACAAAATCTTGCATGAAATTATCATGGCATTGGCATTCTCACACAGAATCTTGCAAAATATAGGAGAGTTTGTTTTGTTTTTGTTGTTTTATTTTGTACAGAGGTTTCCAACAATTCCAAATGTGGAAGATCAATGGCCTACAGTATGTCTGAACAGCTTACGTTGTCAAAGGTATTGTTTCTTACCTGGATGGGGAATCATGGTATGATTAAAACAACAATAATAAACTAAATCACAAATCTAATGACCAATATATAGCAAAACACCAAAAAGAACAAAAATAGAAAGTAAAACATAAAAGATGGCCCCAGTAGGTTAACTTCACTATGGTCTCCAGAAAAGAATCTTCTGAAAGTCATCAAGGAGGGGACTTCACAGCACTGGTGTTGCCACTGAGAAGCAGCGTCTTCTAGCTTTGGTTCCTTTCACCTTCTAGAAGTGGATGACCATGACGAATTTGTCCCTCCATGCTTTAATAGGTCAGGCTGATATAGATTGGAGAAGGTGGTCCTGCAAGTCCCCAGGTGATAAGCCATAAAGGGTTTTATAAGTTAAAACCAGCATCTTAAATTGTATCCAGAACTGAATTTGTAACCAGTACAGGGCCTGAAATATCAGTATTGCATGCCTCCAGCACTGGGTGCTAGTGAACGCATGGGATACTTCATTCTGGACCAATTATAATTTCTGAATCATCTTTAAAGGCATCCTTTGTAAAATGCATTGCAGTAGTATATCCAGGTGGGAATGAGTGCATTCATTACCTTAGATAGATCGGCCTGCACTAAGCACAGCTACAGTTGGCACACCAGCTGCAGCTGGGCAAAGGGCTCTACCCATGGCTTCCACCTGCTGTTCAAGCAGAGGCCTTGAGTTCTGTAATGGCATGTGGGAATGACCTTGAGAAGTGAGGGGAAGAGATGCTGCCTAGGGAAGGATCAGATTAAAGGGGGAGGGGTCTGCAATTGAGTAACAGGCACAGAAAGAAACTTTAAAAGGAACTGCCCCAACTGATCAGGCTGTAAAAAGAAATGCTGGGAGGCTTATACTTTAAGACTTGCAGGATTCTGTTAACGTAGCCTTACAATAACGTAGAATTAGCTCATCTTGTTGTGTTTCCTGTCTGGTCTACATGGAGGCTGACATAAATCTTGCAAGTCCGAAAGTAGAAATCTCCTATCGTCCTATTCCCAAAACCCCACAGAGGGGCTGATACCATGGCTGATGGTACAAAAGCCGCTTTTAGAGCACTAAAAGGACTAGGAGGGGTGCACTGACCACATCCAGGTCCCAAGAAAGGCCATACAGAAGAGTGTCCAGAGCTTCCTCAGTTTCATGCCCATGCCTGAACCCTGATTAAAAATAGACCATAAATGAAAGCTGTTAAAATGGTTCCCATCATTGCACTGATAGGTGATCTATTGATTGATGGGAAATAGAAGAGAAATCAACAAAGTAGTCTTTATATTAACTTAGCTGGAGAAAACTGGAGCAGTTGCCTTTAATAAAGGCATTGTCTCTGTGGATTGTTTTTAAAGCTGTTTGTAGTCTTAATCAGAAGAAAAAAAAATGGGATGGGATGAGTCTATCAGACAGAAGGATAAAGCACCTTTTAATACAAACAAATGTAATATACTTAGTAAACATTTGCTTCCATTATCCATCCTTCCTTACTTCTTTCTGAAAGGAAACAACTGTCAGTCAAGGGTAGTGTATTTACATGACAAAGAAATATGGTAAGGACTCAGATTGAGTCCATACACAGATTGAGGAAGCCTGACTTCAAAACTAAACAATCACCTGAGTTCATAATTGTGTGTGTGTTCATGTGTGTGTGTGTGTGCACATTTGTCTCATACTTCCTTGCCATCTTTAGCTGAAGAACTCACAAGTTGCAACTGCAAATCCGTGCAACCACAGAGACATTATCATTAATGATTTTGTTCATCCTTCACTTCCCTTCTTGCATTTATGCGTTTGCCAACATCTGTGGTTAGTGGTATGAGCCACTACCATCCCAGGAGCTTTCTTGCAAATGTGTGTGTTGCTGGTTCGAGTTTATTGCACTTAGAGGAGAATAACTATTTTTTATCTGATGCATGCAGGCTCTGAAATGTGTGTTCTTGCATTATAATTCTTTCTCTCCCCTCACCCCACAACTTTTTATATGATATGAACATTACTCAGCAGAGGCTCAAGATGTTCCACTGTTCAACTTGAACATTTTTTTCCTTAAAAAAAAAAAAAAAGGCAACTAAATGTGTTGCAAAACTGGGGTGCTTTGCATTAGGGAGAACTCTAATTGGCTTCCTACCAACCTAATTTCCAGGTTTCTCTAGAGAGCTTTAGCGAGGGCTCACAAGAACTCCTCTTGAAATGGAAAGCTGAACACAGCTATAAAGTAGCATATTGTCTTTCATCACAAAGAGTTGATATATTGCTAGGATCCCTCTGTGTATCTTTATCTGCTCCCTGTTTCTCCATTCCAGCAAAGTTGGGGCTATTAATATAGAGAGGTTTTGTTCAGGATTCTGAGCACTGAACTGGGAATGTCTGCTCTTTGGAAAAGACATCCCATGATTGATGGAACTGACTCTGGGCATGCAAAGGCCCAAAAGGATATGGGGTAGGCTCCCATGATTAGCGGGCAGTGTCAAACCTGGCCTTCTGGCCATCTTCAAAGCTCACTTTCCCCTGCTACATGGTCTCCCTTCCCAAAATGAGATATACTGTAGCACCTGTAATTAGAAATGCTCTCTTTATCTCAATTGTGGGTCCCATTCAGTGACAGGAAGCCACTGACAGAGAATAAAACAAAGGCCTAAACATTTCTAAAAATGGGACAAACATTCAGTGAGGTCTATGGGCAATGAAGACCCTTCCTTTCACTCATGCTATCAATATAATATTGTCCAGAATTTCTCTTTCTTTGTCCCACTTGACTGAATGCGGCAACATACGCAAAAAAGTGATGTTCCATTTTATTGAAATGTTTTGGAACAAAATAGAAGGTTTTCTTTGCATCTGGGCCAGACAGGTTATATATTGATAAAACCTAATTGCTCTGAAAGAAATAACAGCAACCCTCCATTTTCCACCATCAGACAGATGGTTCAAGTTGTGAAGGATTTTATTTCTAGAGCTGAAAGGCATCACCCTTGCAGCACAAGCTCAGAGGGGGTTCCTTGTTGATTACACTTCCCATGCTCCAAAACTCTGTATGTCTGGCATCCCCACAGAAAGCAGGTAAAGATCAAGGGAAGAAGTCTGCTGGTTGCTTTTCTTTAAGATAAAAATGGGGGAGACACATCACAGCTTTTCTTCTAAGGGTTTACTCACCTGCTTCCACACTTAATTAACATATACTTCAGGAATGTTAATGGATTATGTGAATTAGCTCAATTAAAAATCACTATGTGGAATCTTGAGTCACAGTTCTGTAGGAGACAAATAGATTTCCCATTCACATACATATAAACTATCACTCTCCCCCCCCCCCCCCCCCAATTGCATGCAAGATGCAAATCTGAAAAGAGAAACAATGTCTGGTTTCCCTCTCAGTATGAGTTCAGGAAGATGCTTGGAACAGAGATATGAGGAATTCATTTCATCCCCAGCTACCATCATTAAAGGAAATGGCATTAGTTTTATGTTTAAGTTTTTATACTCTTCCCTGCATTGAAGTTTTGATCCTGTATTTTAGAGGACAACAAGCATAAGTAGCATTCATATCTTATTAGATCCTCTTTTTTCACTCTTAATTTCAGCATTTGATGTCATTTAAATTGCTGGTTGGTTATCTGATCAGTCATTTTCATTACAATGATCTACAGTAAATACTTCTGGGTGTGGACCACAGAGCAATCTGTCTGGTGGATGTGGGACATCCTGAAGTATTGAAAAGGTGGTGGTCAGTTCTGTTGACATATTAGGCATTTGCAATGCAGGCCTTGAATGCTTCAACTCATCTGCTCTGCAATAATACAGATTACCTGGAATAACCATTAATACAAAATCAAAACCATGTCCTGTCTTCCTGTGGCTATAAGTGATGCATTGAATTTTCAGCTCAGTTGAGGAGTGTCAGGCCTTTACTCCTGCTGTCTGTTTGAAAGAAATGATAGGACAGGAATAGCTACTAATAAAACATAAATAATAAAAATAAAGCAGCTTCTGTGGACTAACATTATCATTACCATCACCACCATCACCATCATTATCAATGGATTAAGTCTTTAACAATCCATTCCTGTTAAGTGCATTTTAGGAGATGTCTTTGTTATATTTCATACCAAGAGAAGCTATATCTGGCTGATACACTCCTACGCTATGTAAAATCTGGCTACTGCTTTAAATTCAGTATTTATTTTTCATCACCAGATACCTCTCATTCTCTTTTTTGCTGGAGAGAGAGACAAAGTTCTTTACATTCCCCAATATTGTTCAGAAGGAAATGACCTTCTCCTAAGTATTTCTATCTGCAACTGGTTTTTGCAACATCAAGGGTGGCTTGCACAGGCCCACACTTAATGCATGCAGTTATTTTAGTTATTAGTTATTTTTATTTGTTAGGTTTATTTCCTCCAGAAACTAAATAACAAAGCAATCTTGCAATTTTATCCTCACACCAACTCTCTGAGGTAGGCTGGGTCAAGAAATAGCAGATCAGTTTTCACACTTGACTGGAACTAATGCCAATTCTGAAAAGTCTCGCCAGGCACAGTTGAAAGCCTGATACCTGTCGGCTTTCTCCATACAGATACTAAGCTAGAAGGCTACCAGGCAGAGATATGAGGACAGAGCCTTGCAATATCTACTTTTATTGACTATGCTACAAAATCCATAATTAGAGCAGAATACCAGCCACTGTGAATTTTAAACTTCAACTTGTATATATAAAACTTCCTCCCCTCCCATCGCAGTCTGACAGAGAGCAGATCATTTCTCAGTGGAGATGGAATTGACATTATGCTTTTGTAATAGATCTACCTGGTCTCAGGTTCTTTGCACCTGAGGATGGTCCTGATAATTCCCACATTGCTTCTCATACCCAGGAATTCATTTGCTTTAGCATAGTTGACTCTGCAGATGATGAAAACTTTTGCTGAGACAGTGTTCTGCCTGAAACTAATTGAAGTCGCAGTGGGAAGTGTCTGCTTTGCAAATGTTTCAGAGGTTACTTGAGTCAACATGACCAACATGACCATTTAACAGGATCTTTGGGCATCCAAAAGACTGAAGTGGCACCAGTTGCCGTTGCTGAAAGTATCTCTCTTTGGGTTTCTTTTTTCTCCCCTTGACATTCAAAAGATGGAGGACTCAAAGGTAAATCAGATAGATTTAGTTTTGGGATGGGAGCCAGCAGGCTCCCTTTGAGACTGACTGGTGCTGTTGATTAAATCTGAGTGTTTCATTTTATGCACTGCAGCCAAAGTAGAGAACCATGCACTGCAAGAATTGATCTGAGTGGCAACAACTTCCAGCTTCTCTATCTTATAATTGAATAAAGGGAAGGAAAGAAGGAAAGATGTACAGAAGGAAGGCAGGCAGGCAGGCAGGCGGGTGGGATTAACTTATTGTTAACACTGTGAATCATTAGAGAATTATCATCATGTTACAGTAAATGTGAAATCCTTAATTTTTTAGTCTCCAGAACTGCTACAAAAATATTTTCTTTTGTTTTTATGTCTAAGGAAGGAGTTCAGTATCAATCATTAACCCACAAGAAAAATAAAATGGCATCAGTTTTCATGTCTACTGAAATTTGCATTTGCACCAGGGATGTCAAATAAATTGACAGGTTAGTTGGTTCTCCATTAAGTTTGTAGTGTGTATCTACACCTACACCTACACCTAGCTATATCTATAGTCAATTCCTGCCCTCTGAAATGTATTCAGTTAGCGGGAATTGTTTATCTTGACTTTCTGCACCTGCTAACTTACATTGGTTTTAAAGCTCCTTGAAGGGTATGAAATCGGTTTTGCTGAATAGCTTTTTAGCTTGGAAAGATCTTCTTTGAAATTGTTGCAACTGGCAACTGGCTCTCACACATGCTATGGATTAGCAAAGGAGTTTGCTGGTTTGATTGAGGGGGCAGAACTGAACTCTTCTCCCATCGTAGTTGATTGATTGATATAGCTGCCAAACTTGCTGTGATCCAGCAAAAATAAAGAGCTCTACTTGCTTCCATAAGTGATATCTCATGTGACTGTAATGGACTATAAAGCAAGGCTACAGGGCAATTTGCTTCATGATCAATATCTACTGTATAGGTAGGATTCTCTTTTGAGATATAGTTGAATTATCTCAGTCTCTCAAGGCATCGCATAGAATGATTTCGTAAAAGACTGACCTGTTTTATATCCACTACCAGTGATACCAAAAAAACAAAATTTGTAGACAGAAGCAGAGGGATTGTGAGCCTAGTCATCCAATTTTGAGTGGGTTTGAGGATGGAAACAGCTTTGAGAGCAACTGTGATGTTGGAGTAAAACCAAAGATGCTCAGATTCAAGTCTTATTTTTCTTATGGAAGCTTACTGCATGATCTGGGGCCAAACATGATATCTCAGCCTAACATATTACACTTCCCTTATAAAATTGATGTTACAGAAGCAAATATAAGAGGAAAAAATGAACATTGTTTGTTCAGGATTTAGGTAATGTATTGTAATGAAACCAGTGATTGATTGATTGATTGATTGATTGATGAATGGATGGATGGGTGGATGGATGGATGGATGGATGGATGGATAGATGGGTGGGCAGATGAGGATAGACAGTTCATGCCTGGCCAACATTTCAGTTCTAAGAGCCATAAATGCTGAAGAGGCTTCACAATTTCCTAGTGGATGGAAGAGTAACAGCATAGGCATCCTCAATAAACCATGATGCCCCAAAATGATGACACATGCAAGGGATGCTATAATATAATCTCTTCCATAAATATTTTCCTCTAGACATCTGATACACTTTTGTAGGTCATGGTATTCACATCATAGCACATGTTTTGTCACTAACCCGCTTTGCCCATCCTTTACAACAATGAGTGATTGTATAGTAGGCATAACAATGAGATCTTAAAATTTGGTGCCAAGATAAGATAAAGTAATAGAACTGAAGGTCGGTATGGTGTCTGGTTTGGTGGGAAATGCAGAACTTTTTAGCACAAGCCTCTCTTGTTTAAAATACCTTAAAATAACTGAACTGGATCAAGATATTCACAGCTTTCCATCATACATATTATGTGTTTGCTAATATAAAATGCTGGTGGAAACGAGTATAATGAATTAATGCCAGTTCTTGAAGAGAAGAAAATTCAGCCAAGTCAGATTACTACTGAATTACTACTGAAATGAGACACCCTCAAGAAATCCCAGGGTTTAGAAGAAATTAAACATTATGGAAGAAGCAATAGCAAATAAACAACTTCCATATTGTTGCCAGGAAAATGGCAGTAGTTACCAGGAATCAAAGAAATCTGTACCTCAACAGAAAATGTTTCACTGGATACTGGTTCATTATAATTCAAGATGCACAGAAGTGGTACTTCATTTGCAGAGATTTTCCACCAGAGGGATCCAATTCTCCTGAATACAAGTGGTGATGAATCAAAGTCTGGATTGTTCCACTCTGAAATACAGTTGGGACTTTTTATGATTAATGTTGGGCAGAGGAGAACTTTCCTACATATCAAAAGCTATCTGTTGGGTAGAATCAATCTTGCTATTCTTGGCTATCTCTGTTTCCATGTGGAGGTAAATTTTTTGTATGGAAGAGTACCCCATCATGGGAATTCATCTACGGTCTGAAGTAATATAGCTTAGATACAGTTTGGCCACCTTATCTGTTGCTTGTGAGAAGCAGATCATAATATCGTCAAATAAAGGTGAAGACCAAAATATATTCTCATATTTCATTATAATTGCAATTATTTATCTTATCGTCCCAACAGTTTCCATGCTGATAGTTAATGAAAATTGCCTTCCTGGTCTACAGTTGCCTTTAAGTAGGCTTTTAATCTAGTTTCTATGTTTTGTTCTTACACAGTTATGTATCCTCAGCTTCCTATTTTATGCAAGTATATGTTTTAGAAATTAATACTGCAATGATATCTGGTGACACTAATTAGCTTGCATTATTTTCAGTGATAAACTGTGGTGTTCAAAATCTGGTTTAGAGGCCACCAGGGAGAAGTTAACATTGTGCTTTCAAATCTTATTAAACTTTATCATCAGGCCCTGTTCATCCTGGGGTAGAAAAGGAGTTTCTTAATGGGATCTTCATCCTCTGCCACAACTCCTTTCTACAGCCCCAGAATGGATAATGTGAGGATTGGAGGCAAAGAAAAACTGTGTGCTCAGCTTTTGAAGTCATTTACTGTCCCAGAATGGGATGGCAATATCCAGTGTAAACACCTGTGATTGGAAATGGGAGAAAAAAATAAGAACCATTTAAAAAGGCAGCTTTATTAGAGATATAAAGAGCTGCTCTTTCACCTTATATGTCTAAAGCTCATGTTTATGAAGCACAACCAAGGGATGAAGCTCACATTTATGAAGCACAACAGAGAAAAAAAATTGAAAAGAGATGGTGATGCCTGCCGTTCCACTAAGAATATTGCAGGGCCAAGGTAAATTCATCCCCCTTGACATAAATCCATTTGAAGTGAGAATATATGCACCTTTTGAATGAATAAATGTATAGTATATTCTGATTTTGCATGAGATATCATGTTTGTAAATTAGAGACATTTCAATGTTACTAAATATAATATTGAAGTAAGAACAAAAGACAGATTGTTTTGAGGTAGGTGGGAAAATAACATGTGAGGTAAGCTAAGTAGCTTGGTAGAACTATAAAATGTCAGAGTTGGGAGAGATTTTGGAAGATGGTGCCAGTTTGCTGGGGATTTGCTACAGGTAGATGAATTTGCCTCGCTTTCCTTTGTGCAAAGCTGCAATTGTGTGCTGCAACAATGGGGCCGCTTTTCTAAATCTCTCTGTTCATGTGCCAGATGAATTGCAGGTCACTTGCAAAATGCACAGAGCCAAAAGGCCTTCCTGGAACTACATTGATTTAAATCTGCAATCCCAGAATTAAAACTCCTTATATGCTGTCATTTTCATATGTATTTCCTTTAGTAACCAATGCCAACACATTAAGGTGTCCAAGGCAGAGAAAATATTCCTCATCAATAGGAAGGAGGGCACAGGGTCCTAGATATGAGTGAAGCCTGCCTTTCAGTAATACCCAGACTAATCCCAAATATATGTATTAACCCCAAAATGGAAATTAGGAGACAGTGATTATCAAGTGGTCTAATTTCAAAAAATCCTTTACATGCAGCAGTAATGCACAATGGAAATGACTTTTTGTTGGCATCTGCCAAAGGAGACTGAACTGCTTAAAATGAAAAGAGCAATGAAATTGGACATATCTATCTATATATCTATCTATCTATCATGGGTGATATTTTTAAAACTCTTTCTAACCTGGCAGGGAACTTTTCCAGGACACTACTTCAGAAGGAAGGAAGGAAAGGAAGGAAGGGAGGGAGGGAGGAAGGAAGGAAGGAAGGAAGGAAGGAAGCAAGCAAGCTTCAGGCCCAACTCCCCACAAGCTTAGTTCTTTATTCTGCCTCAAGCTAAGTTCTTTATTCTGCCTTGTTCTGCTTTGCTCCAC
This sequence comes from Candoia aspera, assembly GCF_035149785.1. Lineage (NCBI taxonomy): Eukaryota > Metazoa > Chordata > Lepidosauria > Squamata > Candoiidae > Candoia > Candoia aspera. The sequence goes on from NC_086157.1 coordinate 3,923,888, forward strand.
TCACTTGGAAATAGTAAATATTTGCTACAAAGCCATTCTATTTCATATTTAAGTCTTTATGACCCAATCACATTCTTTTATTATCTGGTGCAGCCACAGAAGCAATGGCCAGAGATCATTTACTTCAGGTTTATGCTCAGGCTTTGGAAAGATGATTACCTGTTCCTGTATCCACTCCATTGCACTGCATGGCCCCTCAGGAAACCCATGTGAGAATAAAGCCAAGAGAAACTTTGGAGTACCCCTGAAATCACAAATCCAGATTAATGTCTCTGACTCCTAAGCCTCAGGGGACAGGCTCACCAAAGAATTCTAATCCATTAGAATCCAAAGGAATTGCACAGAATGTGTAGCAGAATTGAATGTGGATAAATGAAGGAAGGAAGAAAATCCACCTCATTCTAGACCTCTGTAGCAGATCATGGATAACATTTTCAAAACATGTAAGTGTCTTATCTTTATGTGAAGAAAGCAGTTAATATCACCCCTGTTAGAAAGGGGGCGGGGAGGGAGAATCACAATTTTTGGGATTGCCAAATCCCCATTTAATTCAACAGTTTGATTCTTTATCTGTGAAATAGAATGCAGATTGCAGCTGCTGCTTTCTAAATGTCACTACCCCAGCCAGAAAATACCAGTAGAGTAAGTGTTTCTGACTCAATGGCCTAAAACTACCTGCTCTTTATAGTGAAATGAATGAAATAAAAGGACCCTGGTAAGATACTGTAACACTGATGATGGGATCTTGTCATAGTACTATCTCCCTCTCCCCTGTCTGTCTCTTTATCTCAATGCAATTCAAATGTATCAGCTTTTGGTCAATACAGCTCACAGACTTAGAAATGGCGCTAAAATAAATTCAAGTTCTTATCAGTTGACAATAAAAGTGGGTGGTTTTGTTTGTTTGTCTGTTTTTGTACTCTTAAAATGTTTTATATTAAGATTCTGAGGCTGGGAGTGACAACAAGCTGCCCAGAGCCATTGTGTACAAGATGGGCGGCAGAGAAATTTGATAAACAAACAAACAGACAAACAAACATGACCCATTATTCCAACCAAGCAATAAACAACATTTGCCCTTGAAATATCTCACTTAAGTCATGTTTGGCACCTTCCATTTATAAAGTTGTGACCAGAGTGTATCCCTGTGACCTGGTTTTCAGAGTGAAGGGAACTATCAATGCTGTTTGCAAATAAGAGTTTGATGCTTAGTGATTACATTTACTGGGGGCATTAAAAATGATTTGCCATTGTTGTCTTCGGGAATTTGGTCAAAAAGGATCTCTTTTCTACATACAACCGGCGTGGCAGGGAGATCCCACACTTCCTTATTCAAGACTCATATGTCCCAAGTGCTTATTTGTGATTAATATCCGGTTGACTTTCTATTAGAATGACAAATCTAGATAGAAGATTTCTCCCTTCTTGATCAATAATTTTCTCTGTGAGTGGCATCTTCTTGTATTTGGTGGGATTTTTAAATACCTCTGGGGGTCTATTGCTTTGTATGCTTCAGGGTGGAACCAGATTGGCTGCTATGCTCTAATGATATTTTCAAACATAGAAGTTCCATGTATTGTTGCCTGAAAAGGTCCCTGTTAAGGATGACATATTGAGGCTTACTGGTTTGCTATTTCTGGCATCCTCCTGCTGGGATTATACCACTGGAAGCTTTAGAAAATTTGCAAAGTTCCTTCTTGTTTGTGGTCTTTGTGAACACGGTCTTTACTTTGCAGGATACAGTATGGTTCTTTTACAGTCTCATTCATCAGGTTCTACATAAGCTATTATAGCACACTTTTACTCAGACTGGTTTTTTTTTAATAAAACAATTATTAAGTTTGAAACAAAGATAGGTAAAGGTAAAGGTTTCCCTTGATGTAAAGTCCAGTCATGTCCGACTCTAGGGGGCGGTGCTCATCTCCGTTTCTAAGCCGTTAGAGCTGGCGTTGTCCATAGACACTTCCGGGTCATGTGGCCAGCATGACGACACGGATCGCCGTTACCTTCCCGCCGAAGCGGTACCTATTGATCTACTCACATTTGCATGTTTTCGAACTGCTAGGTGAGCAGGAGCTGGGACGAGCAACGGGAGCTCACCCCGTCGCGCGGATTTGAACCGCCAACCTTCCGATCAGCAAGCTCAGCAGCTCAGCAGTTTAACCCGCAGCGCCACCGCGTCCCCAGTGAAACAAAGATAAAAGCTACAAAAAAGAAAAAAAAATACAAAAAGAAAAAGAAAAAAAAATGAGTTTTGAAGATTGCATAAAGAAGTGACTTCTGACTTTCAACAAGAATATACAGCAATTTCCATAATCAATCCCTTACTCTCTATCAAACCAGGATATCATTATTTCTATAAATCCTTCCATTAGCACATATACAAATCACTAATGTAATTGTTCCTTCCCCTTATATAAAAAAAGAATACACACATGCACACATATTGTCATGCGCTGCCTGCCTCTGAATAAGGCTCAGACACTGGTTCGATGGATCAGGCTCTGATTTATTCACAGCGCAGTTACAGCGTCGGAAGAAAAAAGCTGAGAGTGACAGGAGCGCGCCGGTGCGGGGTTTAAATACCCCGCGCCGGTCAGCGCCCCCTCACTCGCGGTCACGTCACCCCCCTTTGTCCAATACGTTGCCCTGCCGGTGGGTGAGGGGTTGTGAGGCCCCGCTGGCGTTCCGGGATCGCCCATCATCGGGTTTTCTATTCATCCGGTGATTGCTGTCAGCTGGGCGATCTCCGTTGTATTGGCGCTGATGGCTTGGGTGTGCTCCGTGATCCGCTTAGTTATTGTCTGTTGGCCGTTAGTCGTTGTGAGTTGATGGCTACTTATCTTGAGCCCCTTCTCCTGTTTCCTTGCTATTGTCATGTGTGCCATTGCGCTGATGACTTCAGCTCAACGGCACTCATGACACATATACATACAATATATGTGTGTATTTGTGTATCAACTTCCCTCCCCCCAAAAGAACAACATTTATTTAATCATTTCCTTCCTACCACTATTCTATATATTTCTGTCCACTGTAATAAGAATCAAGTTATAAAAACATATAAATTGTCTACTTTTATAATTAATAATGCTACAACAATCTTAACTCTGCTAAATCTAAAAGCCAAGCAATTTATTTTTACACCTAATAGACACCTTATAAATCTTGCAGACTGGGTTTTTTGAACTGCATACATTTGGTTTTGAAGCTGCACAGTGCATATTTTTGTTCAATTGAAAATGTTTAAAGGCTTGTTTTGATGAATATCAAGATGTGATAGAAATGTAATAGCTGATAAATTTTCTTGTTATGATTATGTCTGGATATTACTTTTCATAGGAGAGGCTTTTCTGAAGATTATCTCCTTCCAGAGGCCCTTTTCTGCACATGGAAGAAGGTTGTCTTCTTCACTGTTCCCAGGCTTTGGAATGGACTTCCTTGAGTGCTAAATTTGTCTCCGTTCCATCTGCCTCTAGGAAATCTGGAAATACTAATTTCTCTCTCTTTTTTTTAATCCATTCAATCATGTCCAATTCTCAGAGACTGCTGGACAAGTCCCTGCAGTTTTCTTGGCAAGTTTTCCCCCCTGCCTCCAGAAGTAGTTTGTCATTGCCTCCTTCCTAGGACTGAGAGAGAGTGACTGGCCCAAGGTCACCCAGCTGGCTTTGTGCCTAATGGAGGACTAGAACTCACAGCCTCCTGGTTTCGAGCCTGGTGCCTTAACCACTGCACAAAACTGGCTCTTTCATTAATTTCTCTAGACAGATTTTAATGAACAAGGGTTTTATTATTTGAATAATAGTAACAGTAACAACAACGACTACTGCTACTTCTCTGGTTGTTGTCTTTTTTATGTCTTTTCAAACAATAAAAATTCTTCACTGTTCGAGCAGAAAAATAACATATAGTATGGATCTTTGAGTTCTTCTAATCCAATTTCCTTCCCAGTGCATAAGTCTACTGTTTTTCTAGTCTCTTCTGAATTTTCTGATCTATGAAACTTGGGTTCCATTTATAAAGTACCTACAGCATGCAGGCATTTCCAATGTCCATTGTGCAATATATATTCTATGCACAACAGCTACTACCATTCAAAAAGTATTCTGTATGCATGAAGGTTGGTTCACCTGTCCCTGTATGGATCATCCCTGAATTACAGTCTTATCTGAAATATTCTTTAAGCTTCTTATCTCTTCCAATCAATTGGAAATAGCAGAGAAAGAAAAGAAATAAATTAGCTGTGATAGCTGAGTCAGGGAATCAGTGGTCAGTTTAAATCAATAAGCTGTTTAAGAGGTAGGCAGAGAAATCCAATGACATTATTCAGAGCACTCCAATCTTGCAGATTTTAAAGCTCCAAAGGTCTACCACAAACCAGTAGGACGGAAATGTGGGTAAAAAGAGATTTGTGCATGTTTGTTTGTTTATTTGTTTTGCCAAATTTATTTTAGCCAGTCACAAAGGCTGATCCAAATTTCTCACAAGTTTGGGGAGAGGATAGCAGAAGGCAAGACTCTGGATCCAATTAGTTCATTCTCAATTCCATTTCCAGCCCATATTCCCTTTCTGGGTTTTGCAACATCACTGATTTTGTTAGATTAGAAAGAATCAGGTTTGGGTGCTGATAAAAGGCATGAAGGGAATCTAAGAACAGGAAATCTAACCATCCCTCTGGCCCTTTTGACCCTGGATCTATGGGATTGCAGCCTTGAAAGAAAACCATATCCATGAATATTGTCTCACCTCCTTAGAACTGAGATGTGTTAGCTCTATTCCGATTGGCAATAGATGACTTCTTGGAAACAAAGCGATAATGGAACTTATATTTGTAATAACTTTTCTGCTTCCACAAATAGGGCTTTCTATGTACCTATTTTTTTCTTAAATAACTTCACATATTTCACAATACAGCCATTGCCAAACATTTATTTCCCCTTTGGCTAGATTTGCATCTTTAAATTTAGTCCAATTCACAGCTCTACTGGAATGGCTTTATCACTACTATATATAAACTGGTATACATAAATAAACCTTGGAATTTTAAAGCCTTTTCTCCCCTTTTTACCTTGGTGGGTGTCATCCTGTTTTTTAAACATATTCTCTGTAATATGTGAACAAATTAAGGAAGAATTTGACATTGTAGTACTTATTCCAGAAGGAGGGGGGGGTTAAGTTAAGATTTTACACTCCCAGAAATTCTTTTCATCCCCATAAAGATATCTATTTATGAGTATCCTTTCTGTTACTATTATGAAGTCAGTGAATAGAAATATGGCAGCAAGGGAAACTAAGACAGCCTTTCCTAGTTTGAAGAATATCCCCAGATCTGTTTTAAAAATTACTCAAATTATGTCTGCTTTATTGTTTTAATACCTTTATGTATGACTTTGCAGGGGGTGGGATCGTTGTACACAGACTGGGTGATTATTAGGAGATTTGGTAGCTAAATATGATAAATTCCCTATTGTTATCTCCCAGTAAAATTGCCATATAGCTCATTTGATTTTGTTACTGTTTGATTTTGTTTGATTGTGTTACAATGAAAAGGCATTTCTCCATTGTTTGAGCAAGGTAAGACTTGGAATGTTCCTCTGACTTTCTGAAAATTGCTTATTCATGGAGGAAAAGTTTGCTCAATAGCTTTATTGTTTTAAGATGCTCCATTTTAAACCTGCTGGATAATCTTACTTTCATTCAGCACTAATTTTTGTGGCTTAGCAGTGGCTTATAAAGCTCTTACCTCTAGATCTTTTTGACTCCCTTCCACCAGAAAATTTATCACTGCATGTAGCTTCTTTACATAAGCAATGGAATATGAATCACAGGGCTGTTTCAGCTTTTTATCTCGTCTTTCACTACACTAACATTTGGGGTGAGAAAGAAGTTTCTAAATGTCATTAGAAATACTACAGTTGGACAGAGATGATGATTCAAAATGGGCCGGCTTAGTGAGTTCTTCTGGGAAACTTAGTGAGTGTCACTTTTGAAACTACATTATCTGTTGCACAAATCAATGACAATCAGAGTAGCCTTTTTTGATCCAATTAGAGGTATCTGTAGATAAGATTGCTGATGCTCGTAATGTTCCAAATACAGTAGATCAGGGTACAATATATGCTTGATGTGTAACAAACCTAAAATTCCATTCTTAGCAGCCTCAGGTAGGAATGGAAAAGATGCCTGTCCAGAATTTTGGAGAATCACTTCCAAGCAGTGTAGGCAAAATCAGGCTAGTGGTTGTCTGAACGATCAGTGAGTCACTACACAGCACCTTCTTGCTTTTCTGGGTACCCAGTATACAGTAACCGATAAATAGTGATTTGGGGGCGGGGGGGGACTAACATTCTACTTGCCTCAGAGGACGTGGACTGAAACCACAAGATCAGCGTGTATATGTCTCTGAGCAGCCATCAGATTGCTGTGAGTTTTGATTACTAATGAATGGAACTCCACAAGATGAATGATGTAGTGCATCACACATGTCTTTTCTAGATTTTCCCATCTTTTGGAAAAAAAAAACAAAAAAACAGATTATACAGTATATTCTCTTCACTTAATTTCCAAATTTAACTTCAAAAGAAGACAGGCGGTGTTTCAGTGTTGTTGTATTCAGCGACCATCCAATGCAAGTACAGCTTGTTTTGCTTTGTTTTAGATTCTAGATAACTTTGCTCAATGGACGATCCCTTAGAAGGGGTTCATTGTGTATTGAGAAACCATGCTGCAAATAAAATTGTTGTTCGATCTAAGCCTGCCTGCCTGCCTTCCTCATCCATCCACCCACCCATCCATCCATCCATCCATCCATCTTTTTACTGAACACATCCTCAGTGTGCAGCTTCCTTGGATTCTTGAATGCTCATGGAAAGAATTCCTTTGTGAAAACATGTTTTTTTCTGGATTTAATCAAGGCAAAGGAAGCCAGAAGACTTGTTCACCATTGGAGAAATGATTTGACACTTAAACACAGGACACCCTTTGGGTCTCTTTCTTTCACTGAATTTAAGATAAATACAAGGAGGAGGAGGAGGAGGAGGAGGAGGAGGAGGGGGAGGAGGAGGTTTTTTGCCACAACATTTCCCCTCATTGTTACTCACCTTGTTGTCAGCTCTTCAAGGTAGACCAGACTAGGAAACCAAAGTCATCCATGCTAATGCTACTTTTAATAATGAGATTATAGCAACAGGAATTTGCAAGTCTAAATGTGCTTCTCCCACCCTCCATCTTCATGGGAACTAGGGAGGGTCATGTCTGAGATGTTTTCTCAGGTTACAGTTCTGGCCTGGACTCAAGTTTCTTTTATCTGGCGGTTGCCTTGATGGTGGTGCTTCGTCCTGTCCCTCTAGGCCATTCTCTTAGCCCACTCCACTTTCTAAAAGAGAAATAAAAACCCTTACACTGAGTTTGGCTGACCTTTGCAGGGTTCTGGGGACTCAGATTTACTCATCTGCAACCTACCAGCTCAGGTGAATTGGATGGAACAAAATTAGTATCAGCCACAACATTTACTGATAATAATGCATTATATTTACTGAATCAATCCTATTTATTTTTAATAATGAACTACTGTATATTTATGGAATCAGTCCTATTTATTTACTTAGTTCTGTGGTCATCAACCCACATATTTTACCATTCCATCATGGTCTTGTAAATCATGGCTCCCTCAAAATATAGATACAGGGATATGAAATAGATGTGATTCAACATTCTCTTATCCAAAATAATCTCTTAGAGTATCTAATTGGTTAAAAGAGTTACAGTCCAAGGACATGGTCCTGGAACTCAGCAACAGACATTCATAATTCCTTGAATCCTCTGTTTTCACTTATGAATTTAATGATACTAAATTAAGTTATTCTAGTGGAGAAATATCTTCCAGGGAATGGGGGTCTCCAGATTCATTCTGGCTTTAGGATGAGAACCTCATACACTGAGGAAACATGGAACATTAAAAAAAAAAAAAAAACTTTGCATAGTAAGGGATTTTGAAGAGCACTGATGGGGTGGCGACAGGTTGCAGGAGACCCTGAGGTTTGCCTGGTTTGCGCTTAGTTGCTGCACAAACAGGGCATGCTGTGACATAGGTCTTTGAGCAACGTTGGCCACCAGAATTGCCGCCGCACGAGGTGGAGTGTTTTTAAATAACCAAAATGCCCAGCCAGCTTGTCATCGTGGCAGCGCTGGAGGATTGTTTTACACAAAGCCTCAGGCACATAGAGACGATCGTTGCGCCAAGCAAAATTGTTGGTGAAAGTTACAATGTTTTTATTTGTTTGTAACCAAGTGTCAGTTTTAAGGTGGAGGAGCAACTTTTGTTGCAAATCCGATGGAACTGGCAAGCGTGGCGAGCGGCTGGGAGGCGGGGCGGCTGGAGTTTGCGTCTGATGCGCTCGCATCTGACTGCGCGTCACCGCTGCCAAACTCAATTGTTTTTCGGTCCAGACGGTACCTTGGACTGTTGGCCCTGGGCCAGCATCTTGGGGTCGGCGGGAGAGCACATCAGCTAAAAAGTTTTTCTTGCCTGGTATGAATTTAAGGGTGAAGTCAAAGCGGCTGAAAAACTCAGCCCAGCGAAGCTGTTTGGGGCTGAGTTTACGACTGGTGCTTAGTGCCTCCAGGTTCTTATGGTCACTCCCGACTTCAAAAGGGTTTGAAGTCCCTTCTAATAAGTGTCGCCAAGTCTCTAAAGCAGTTTTTACAGCAAAAGCCTCTTTTTCCCAAACATGCCATCACCTCTCTGTTTCGGTGAACTTGCGGGAGAGGTAAGCACAGGGTTTCAAGGCGCCAGATTGGTCAGATTGCAGTAGGAGTGCTCCGATTGAGAAATCAGAAGCATCCACTTGTACAACAAATGGTTTGGCAGGGTCTGGATGCTGTAAAATTGGTTCAGTGGTGAAGATGTGTTTGAGCGCTTCGAACGCCTGTTGACAGGTTGGAGTCCATTTAAGGAGTGCTCCTGGGTTTTTTGAATGCCGCGTATCCCCCTGCGCCTTAGTTTTCAACAGTTCAGTGAGGGGGAGGATGATTTCAGCAAAATTTTGGGCGAATGCCCGATAGAAATTGGCGAATCCAAGGAAACTTTGTAATTGTCTCTTGGTACGGGGAGGCTCCCATGCCACAATGGCTTCCACTTTAGCAGGGTCCATTTCAATGCCCTTAGCGGAAATTCTATATCCTAGATAATCAATTTGTGATTGATGGAAGGCACATTTAGACAGTTTGGCATAAACTCTGCTTTTTTCAATTTAGCCAGCACCTGACGCACCAATTGAATATGTTCTGACATGGTTTCAGTATAAATCAATACATCATCCAAATACACAAGTACTCCCTTAAATAGGTGGTCATGCAAGACCTCATTGATTAGTTGCATAAAAACCCCAGGCGCCCCCGACAACCCAAAGGGTAAGACTTTGTATTGAAAAGCCCCGAGAGGACAGTTAAACGCCGTTTTCCACTCATCCCCTTCCCTTATGCGAATACGAAAATAGGCTTCTCTCAAATCTAGTTTTGAGAAGATTTTGCCTCTGGCCAGATGTGATAACATATCTTTGATCAAGGGCAAAGGATATTTATTTAATATTGAGACCGCATTGAGCCCATGGAAATCGGTACAAAGCCTCAATGAGCCATCCTTTTTTGGTCTAAAGAGGACAGGAGCCCCTACCGGGGAGTTAGCAGGTTCAATGAAACCCCTAGCCAGGTTTTTGTCAATGAACTCCCTTAGTGTGGCTAGCTCTTTGGGAGACATGGGGTAGATTTTTGGGTGAGGTAACTTTACATTAGGTAAGAACTCAATGGCACAGTCTGTTTTTCGGTGGGGTGGCAAGCGATCTGCTTCCTTTTCCCCAAACACATCAGCTAGATCCTGATATTGACTGGGTAGTCCCTCAAGGGGTTGAAGTGTTTGTACAGTGGTGTGCGCTACCCCTCCACCCTCCATGTCATCTAGGAGATCCTTTTCGGGTACTTTGTAAAATCCATCCGCAAAGGTGACCGTTCTATGTAGCCAGTTGATAAAAGGATTTTGTTGTACAAACCAGGGCATACCTAAAATCACTAGAGGGCCCCCCACTGGAGCTACAACAAATGGTAGCTTTTCCCGATGGGAACCCATTTGTAAAGCCACCAGTCCTGTGGAATGAGTGACTGCTTTTCCCCCCGCCATAGTTCCATCCAATTGGGTGAAGATCATAGGTCTTGGCAAAGGGAACGTAGGCAGTTCCAGAGCCGCTACAACATCAGGGTGCATAAGGGAACGGGAGCAGCCCGAGTCAAGCATGGCCCAAACTTCCACAGTTTTGGTCTTTGAGCCTAGTTTAACTTTTACAGTCAGCGTAGGGAAATTCCCACTTACCGAATCGTGGTCACGCCCGGTTTCTTCCACCTGCCCTAGGGTGCCCTTCAGGGCAAATGGTAGCCTTTTCCCGCCGGCTGTTCGAATTGCAATTCCTCCTCCTCTTCCCCGAATGGTAGTTCTGGTGGGTCGAGTTCTGTGATGGCAGCTTTCATTTTCCGCGGCAGGGCAGGCGACTTCCCTGAAGGTTTCGCTTGCCGTTCTTCTGGACGTCGTCTAGGGCACGAAGTGGCGCGATGCCCTTCTTTTCCACATCTCAGGCATTGACCTTTGGAAAACCGTCGTTCCCTTTCCTCTTCCCAGGTTTTTGGTTTGGGGCGGCTGGAAGGTCCAGTCGTCCGCGCTCCTCTGGCAATTCGGGATTGTCTAAGCTCTTTAGTATGGGCATAGGTCTGCAGGGCATTTTCGGCGCTGCCTGCTAACTGAATCCAACCGTATAGTGTTTTAGGGTCGTCTCTTCCTAGTGCCCAACGGAGGATTTCTGGTTCTAGCCCTTGCTTAAACATTTCAATTAAAGTTGGCTCGGACCAATCTTCCACCTTCCCTGATAAAGCTTTAAATTCGAGCGCATAATTGGCAACTGAGAGGGACCCTTGGTAGAGTTTCCTCAGGGAGTTTTTGGCTGTCTCTTGGGCTAGAGGGTCTTCAAAATGCTGTTTAAGCACCCACAAAAAGTCATCGAAGTCCTCTAATTCTGTGGCCTCGGTTTGGCACAGTTGCACATACCAATTGGCTGCCCTCCCTCTCAGTTTATTGGCAATAAAATTGATTTTGCCATGTTCCAAACGAAAGCTTCGGCCCCAATCCTCCATATAATGCTTAGCGTTAGTGATAAAGAAGGAGAGTGTAGTGGGATCCCCATCAAACTTCACTCCAAACGGTGGGAAGTTTCTTACCGGCTCAGCTGGCTGTGGTGGCTCCGTAAACGTCAGGGTACGCTGAGCCCCCAGGGGTGGCCGATCCCTAGGAGGTCTTGCCTCTTGCCCCCCCACCTGACGGGATGCTCGAATCGTGCTTCTTCCCCTGGGTGGTAGGGTGCTGGGCCTGGGGTAAGCCAGCTGTGATGGCTCTTCCTCCCAATCTTCCTGGCTTGGCTCTGCACCCCTGGGGAGATCCTTCAGGATTGTCACTATTAGATTCATTTTGTCCTCAATTGCTTTCATACGAGCAGGAGTGGCCGGCTCTTCAAGGGGTTGGTTGGTTACCACCACCCTCGGTGACAAGGGGATTTCGGGCTCCCAGGATAGTTGTGGAGACCCCCTCCCCGTTGCCCTCTCCATTACAGTTTTGTGTTCACTCCTCAGACTCTCCTGCATAGATATCAGCAACTCATCTAATTGGACATCCCGCATCTCCCGACGTGCTGCTCTTTGTGCTCTCGAAGTTAGAGCTGGCCGGGTCCTTGCTGCCTCCAGCTCTTCTTCGCTCCCTTCACTCGCGCGAAGCTGATGGTCAGTCATCACTAGCGTTCCCTCTTATCCAACGTTTGGATGGGGCTAGCGGAAGATGATTGAAATTGATTCTCAGCTTTATGTAATGGTTGCCTAATCCCAAATACTCAGTCTCACAAGCTCGGGCTTAAAGATAACTGATTTATTAAAGGAATAGTATGCAAATGCAGAGAAAGCTGAGAATGAGCAAAAGCGTGCCAAATACAAACTTAAAAGCCTTGCCTTCAATCCAGTCCCGCCCCAAGCACCCGTCAGCACGCACCCCCTCCCAGGTGCTAGGAACCGTTACACGCGCCTGGGAAAGTAACCTTGAACAGAAGCGCAAACCCAAACACACATTCCAAGGCTCCAAAACAACGGAGGGCGGAGGAATGGAAAAACCCTGTACGGGCGAATGAACACGGGACAGGAGTTGACATGTGAAACGTTACAATGTTAACAGAACATTGAAATGGGAAACATGACAGTTGCCCAATGTAAAGAACAGCTTGCAATTTGCGGAGATCAAAGTAAGCACAGTCATCTTGACCCGGGGCACTTATCTACTTAATCTCTGATTTGAGGACAGCTGGACTAGTGATATTGTCTAGAACTGGTATGGAGGTACAGTACATTAATAGTTGCCACATAGTTTTCTTATTTCCCCTTAGGAATGTGGTCCTACTTAGGAGGAACTGGATCCAGAGAGGAACCAGATTTATCTTGCGGCACAACAGGACAGAGAAGGGAGGATTACAGTAATAAAATTATAATTGTTCCTAACCCTCTGGTGAATCTCCCAACTGGACTCTCAGCCCCAGATAACCTCAGTCCAATTTAAAATTACCTTTGCTTCAGCGTGACTAGTTTACCCAGGTCTAAGATTCAGGGAACTGGTCATGGATAGTAAGAAATAAAATAGCAAGATATCATACCCGGAGTTTAGCTTTCGGTCTTCTAACAACAACTCATAGTACTTGTGGTGAACTTTTGCCATTGTGGCAAACTGAACCATGTCATCCCTATTTAAAACTCTTGAAATACGGCTTTTCCACCCACTCAATGGCTAAGGAAAATCTCAATGTGTGCACACAAGCTATTCAAATGATTCCTGATGGATGATTTATAAGTGAGTAGCTCAAAGGAAGACAATTATGACAATTACAGCATTTCTGAGATAAGAGAACCTTGGACAATGACCCTACTGCTAATGCTGAATATACCTCAGTATATTCAGCATTAAAATAAATATTTTAAAAGGCAACAACATGTCAAGGATTTAATTACCAGCTTTTATAATATCGGATATTATTATTATTATTATTATTATTATTATTATTATTATTATTATTATTAACCACCACCAAATCCCTAGGCTCTCTCTGTGTAGGAACACTGATGTGACTGGTTTTCACTGAATAAAATCCTTTGGTTCATTTACTCTACAGTACTCAAAGGAATGATTTCAAGGCTTGGAAAATAACTAAGTATCTTGCAATCTAATCCCTTATCCCTTGATGTTTCTGAACACAGTCTCTTTGACTGATTGATTATGTGCCATGAAGTTGGTGTTGATTCTTAGTGACCACATAGATAGACCTTTTCCAGGATCATCTGTCCCCAACCTGGCCCTTCAGGTCATCCAACCATGTGCCTATTATCACCTTAATTGCACTCATCCACCCTGCTGATAGCCATCCTCTTCTTATCTTTCCTTCTAACTTCCCTAGCACTATGGACATTTCAAGGGAGCTTGTCTTCACATAATGTGTCCAAAATGTGACAATTTGAGCCTGGCCATTTGTACCTCATGTGAGAACTCTGGATGCATTTATTTGTTTATTTTCTTGGCCAACCATGGTATTCAAAAGCATCATGGATTGAAAGAATGAGCATGAATGACAAGAGCTATACAGTAGTAGAAATTTAATAAAGTAGTTTTTTATAGAATTTTAATAAAATCTTTATATTCATTTGTGTGTTGACAGGTCAAGGTGGACTAAATCCATGCCTCCTGAGGGGCTGATCAGCAGGAATTATCCTTCTTTCCTTTAAACATGTATGGTTTATACTGGAGAATTGCTGCCATCCATAATTTCCAGGCAGGCTTAAGAACTGACATTGAATCATCAGGTTTTAGCAATGCCATGCTCTGTGTTTGATAACCTGTTGTGCCAGTGGCTCATTTTCCAACAGAAGTTCAGAAAAGTAACTGTTACTGGTTTTGATTAACCTCCTGGGGCAATGTGGAAGCTCATGAATTGAAACAAATGGGCCAACTTAAAAAACAAAACAAAAACTGTATTAAATGTAGCCAACATTTTGGCTTCTGGTTTGGCTTACTACCCAGATCTCTATTAACACTTTAATTTTCATGTATGTTTGTTTTCTAACTTCAAAAGAAATCCTAGCTTTAAGTATCTTGGCTTCAGCTATCATCTTTTTCTTTACTTTCATTTCTCCCCTAGGAATGAAAAGGAAACTAGTTGAGAGACAGCTTCTTGCTACTCCAGCACCATTTTTTGAAATACAGCATGTCTCAGTAAAATGCCTTTTATATAATTATTTCCAGCTGCTTTCTTTTTTGTGAGCATAATTTGTATTCTAAACAGGCAGCACTGGCACTTGAGTTTGCCATTAGAATAAGGATTAAGTGCTGATTTGGCATGCTCATCATATGCCAGTTACTACTTTGCTATGGAACCAGCTGGGCACTGTGATTAATCTCTCTGAATGTTCCTGAGATTTCTGTTTTTCAAAAAGGAAAGAGAGAGAGAGAGAGAGAGAACGTTACAACACAAATTTGCAAAATAGTTTCTACTGCTGTTGTTGAATTACTCTTGGCTCTTTTGATTTCTTTAATGTTGTTTGGTGCCACACCTGAATTGTCTTTTAGATTTAACATAAATTTAGACGTGGACTTGGAAGAAAGGTAGTGAAAGAAAGGTAGTCAATCACCTGCCAATTCATGTATCGTATTGACTTCTTTCTGTGATATATCTTATTAGTCGGTAGTATATTACTGAATTTCTTTGTTTTACTTTGCTTTTCTCCTTTTAAATTTTGCTGGTCAATGACTGAATAAATATGATTCATTTCTGATATGAATTGGAAGGAACAGGGAGCAACTTGGAAGGTGAGGTGAGATTGATATGTCACCCTCCTGGTTAATTCACCATTGTAAAGTTGGATGCAAAGGGGGATGAGTGAAACAAAGTGATTTAATTTAAAGTTCATGGTAAGATGGAAACTATGTTTTAAAAATAGATCGTATGATTTCCACACAGAAGGTTGATTTGTTTTATAGAAACTGTTTTTGAGCTCTATATGGTATCCTTTGACAAAAAAAAAAAAAAAAAATCACAATTCAGAATATCCAGTGAGTAAAAAAAAATGTGGGTGGGGGAGAGTCCTGCTAGATTAGAGGATAGGATTTATTTATTTTTATTTATTTTCTTCTTGATGGAAGCTTTCTCACTTAAAGTGGTCTTTTTGTGTGCTTCTTAGCTACAGGATATAAAAATTACCCCTACAAGTCATAATTAGAAGTGTAGGAGAATTCTAATGAAACTTGATGAAATCTGCTTTTCCACCTGATTACCATGGAAACCACAGTTAGCCAACTGAATTCACTTGGATCAAAATGAATTATTATTAATCTTCCCAGGCAAGGAGTGCTTAGGGATTTGGATTCCTTTTGTTAAAGTTTTAGCTAAGAAACTGAAAAGTTCAGGAAGGATAAATATTAATTTTTAATATGCTAGTGAGTGAGAATGACTTAGTCTCCCTGGGACCCAAGTAGTTGTCATAAAATCAGATATTAACAAATTTTAAGACCAGCATTTGTGTTCCCTGAATGGGAGAGGAATAGGAAAGCTGGTGTAAAGAGAATAAAAATAACTAATTCTGTCTAAATGGAGGTCATTTTGTCTGAGTGGTGTAAATGGGGTGGTTATAGAGAAATACAAATGTTTAAGTATGATTCATTGTGGTTATATAAGTTAAATGATCAGGCTGAAATCTTGACTGTAGAGAAATCTAGGTCATGGTTTTCAGAATTTTGTTCAAAAGAAATGCAACAAAATGAAAATTGATTTAAAAGCCATAGGCACCATGCAAATAAATGTCCAGTGTTCAGTAGTTAGGACATGCTTTGTAAACAGAAGATCCCAACTTCATCTCATGTTTCAATGAACAGGAATTCATCTCTGGGGAATGAATTCCCCAAAGGTTGCAGAGCTCATCTGGGCTTGAAAACTAAGCAGGGTCTGACATGGTGGGCACTCTGAGTGAGGTCCCCAGGAAGTTGCAATGCTGAAAGTTAGACTGGGGATTCAAGCAAGCAAAATATCCTGGAAGGAAAGAATGGCAAAACCCTTCCATACTGTTGCCAAGGAAAACTACACCAGCATTCCCACAAAATCCCCAGAAGTTGAATGTGACTTAAAGGAAACTTCATCTTCATCTTAAATGTTTGATGACACCACTGTCCATCATCATAACCCTGTTATTTGACTGTTCTCCTGATCTGGTTACTGGTGCGGGATGCAACATGGGACTTTTGAAAATATGTACATGTACATATATGGCATACACACACACACACACACACACATACATACAGTATAGTGTGTATATATAGTGTGTGTATATGTATATATGTGTGTGTGTGTTTGTGTATGTATGTGTGTATGTGTGTGTGTGTGTATAGTGTGTGTGTGTATGTGTGTATGTATATCTATCTATATATCTTACATTACACTTTCATTGCATGCAATCAAGCACTCTGCAAATTCATCAATTTGTATGGCAATGAGGACTTACTATTCACTAAGGTGTTTTTTTTTTTTTTTTTTAATTACAACTGAGCTCACACTTCTTTGGAGTGCATGCAACTTTACTGAACAGTTTTGTTGTTGTTTTTTTCCCCACGAACTAACAGAAACTTTAAAAAGAATCCTGCTTTTAGGTAAAATAGTAAGAAGGATTTTATTCCCTGATCCAGATAATGCTTATACGTGTTTATTGCATGCCTAATTTATTTAGTCTGGTTCAGGGCATCATATATGTCTTCTTGACAGAAAATTATGAAAGAAAAAATAGGTAGCAAAATGAACTGCTTCCTATCCATAAACAATTCAATGACGTGCTTATTAGTCAAAAGATATTAGATATTAGATATTAGTGCTGTATTGCAGATGGATTTTCTCCAATAATTAGAATGTCAATGACCATCATACTGAATCTAAGGAACATGGGAAGAAGTTTATTTGAGATGAATCTTTCTATAACCCTCTCAAAGCACATCTTAGTATGTAAATCTATTGATGCTTCATTGTTTCATGGTTACTGGAAGACAAATAAATCATACTTATCAGCTCATTCCATAAGAATGTGTAGTGCTAATGCTCTTTTAAATGTCAAAAAGGGAAACAATATTCATTATCTTCTCCTGGACTATTTTATACCTTCACTTTTTAATCTATACGTTGTAATCCTCATATTTATTAGAAGTAACAGTCTTTTTTTGTAACAAAAAAACATGGGAACTACTTGAACTCTGTTGTTACAGGATACAGTATAATAGCAGTATCTTGAAAACCTGACACAGTTTCTCCCTCCTTCCCTCTTGTACCTAAGAAGGTCAAGGCAGGGCAGTATTGAATTTCTTCCTCACCCCCTCCGGTGTTTCTGGGCTAAGCTTTTGTACCAGCCAGGGCATACTTTATTCAAGGTGATCTCCATATTCTTTCATAGAGTGGGAATGACTGGTCCAGGGTCACCCAGCTGCTGAGGGTTTCTGTACTTAAGGGTGATCTTGAAGCACCTAGTCCAGTGGAGTCCTTGGTGCTCTCTGAGCCTTGTTGTTTTCTTGCAGACGTTTCATTGCCAGCCTAGGCAACATCTTCAGTGCAAAGAGGGAGAGGGCCTTGCTCTCAGTTTATACACCGTGGCTTGCCCTGCAGTTTATACAACGTGGCTTGTGTTGGTGGGGGTGTTGTTCTCTCCTTGGGAGTTCTTTGATTGGGCACCTAGTCCAGCATCTTCACCACTGCACCATGTTATATCTACATTTATCTGAAGCATCTATATATGTATCATATGGATATAAATCTATATATCCACCTACTGCATAATGAATATCTGTCTGTCTATCGGTCTATCTGTCTATCTATCTATCCATCTATCTATCATCTATCATCTATCATGTCTACACACAGAGAAAGAGAAACACACACACACACACACACTGGGTCTGTTCTTCCTACCTTTTTTTGACTGTTCTTTTCCAACTCTTGAGAGTTGGGGACATTGCTCAGTTTTGATATAATAGTTCTGTTCCCACTTTCCCAGCAACAGTTTGACAGTTTAAGGAACCCATGCCCCATCATTCTCATGTACTGTGTAGACAATGGACTGTCCCTTACTTTGTGTCTTTTCTCAGAATTGGTTCAGCTTACTTCAGTCACTTGCTGTATCCTATCAAATCTCTCCTGTCTACCTGAGCCATAAATCAATATGTATTGATGTATTGATACCTGATACTATTTCTTTGGAAATGCATTGTTGTTTCCCCATTTCTAGTCTACAAAGAACTTTCCTCCTCTCAAAGTGGGGGAACCACTTAGCTATCCAGTTGTGGCTTTCTTTAATGTAGAGACACCCAAGCCTCCGCTGTCACATTATCATATCTTTGTTGCAGAGAGATGGATAGACAAAGATGGTCTTTTGTGTTATCTGGATTTGTTGAGGAATGGAAGTGCTCTGTAAAAACCCTTGTGTCTTCTGGGTATCCCCCAATTCCACAACAGAGAGGGTGATTTCAAGAGTCAGTTCTGCTTTTTGAGTAAATATTAGTACTGGGAGAATAATTGCCAAGGCTATCAGGCATTCCACACAAACATTTACAGAGCTGTCACTGCCCTCTGTGATAGGAATTAAATTATTCACTGCCAATTTGCATTGGCTATATTAAAAGGAATTAATTCTGATTTACTTCAGTGAAAGCAAGACAAAAATGGGATCTTGTTTGGTGTGCGTTAGACATAACAGCAGAGTGACCTTTACCATGCAACAATGAGATTTCATTATTTAAATGAAGTACAGCTTGTTGTTCCCTAATAATATCAAAAGGGAGATTGTGAAAAGGGTACTTGCTTCTTTAAATTCCAATGTGCTACCTCATCACAAATTCAGGATAAATTGTTCACTTAATTATCATATATCGATGTTTGCCAGACAGTTTATGAAACTAAGATAACCTCAGGATTAAATAAATTGTTATTTTGCATGAACAAGGGATAATTCTCTTACTTTTTACTGTATATTGCATTTCCCCTACTGGAAATGCAATATAAAAGGAAGGGAATTATGAAGAGAATTATTTAAGAGAATTATCTTCCTTCTTTCCCCTGCAAGAAAAATCCACTTGTCAAGACAGCCTTCTATTCTTGCAGATAATGCAATGGATTCAGAGATTGGCACCCACATAGATTTCTCAATAAAATGATAGCTAAAATGAAATCCTGAGTAAATTTGGAGGTTCATCCTTAGACAAACAAATTAGAAATTCGAGTGAGGGAGGGAGGGAGGGACAACAGAGACACTTTCATATTTTTCATTCAATCCATATTGAAGTAGCTGGATGCAACTACTTGTTATGTGTAGCTATATCAGAGCTATTCTATTTGCATTCTATTGAAAGCATTTAGTTAATTTCAAAATCCATTGGTTGAACTGGAAATGTATGGTAAGCAGACCTGAAATCAAGATGCATATTATTTGTCTGCATCTTGGATACTGATGAAAGAGAATAGGCAGAAAAATAGAAGTGAATAATTCACTCTAGCAGAACATGTGAGATCTCTTCTCTAAAAGTAGGTATGTACAGTACTTCCTTACCTGTTAGAGTCATTGACAAGTGACAGATCTTTTGACTAGATATTATGCTTCATAAAATCATAGCAATGTTTAGACAAAGCGTTTCTTCTTGGGAGAAAAAAATCTTGAGCAAAATGATGATGAGAAAACCATATTAATGTTTCTTCACCAGAAAATGCGTAATTTGTTAAAAATCAAATCTGTGGAGCTTTCTGTGACAGTTACATACAGTTTCTTGGACCCACAAACCAAACAGGGGTCTGTTTAAAACCTTTTCCTAAATTATTCATGGCACTGGATCTTTGTTTTACTGAAAAGGGTAGTGTAATGAATGCCTATTCTAAAACACTATGAGACTCATGAGCAGGAATTCAAAGATATCTGATTTATTAAAGAATAGTATGCAGGATCACAGAGAAAGCTGAGAATGATAAAAGTGTGCCAAATGCAAACTAAAAACCCTCGGTGCAAATGAGATCCCTCCCCCCGTAGACTCTTCTCAATCCCAGGTGCTCCTAATGGCTTCTGATGGTCTGCGGGAAAAGTCCTTGAACAGAGAACATAACCCAAACACATTCCACTGTAATGAACACAGATACAGAGCTTGGCACAAGGTTTCACAGCAGTTCCCTCCCAAACAGAAACGTGCATCAGCACCATGGCATGTGAAACGTTACGATGTATAAACTGCATTGAATCAGTGAACATGACATACTGCCCCCCAAAAGAAAGAAAACACTAAGCAGCAGGCTTCAAAGGGTAAGCATAGTGGAAATGGCAAACTAAATCAGGAGCATTAACGTGGCGAGCAGACACCCATTCAGGATGAGGAAAGTGTTTCCATCGGACCAGATACTGGAGGGTGCTGCGAAGCTTGCGAGAATCAATGACCTCCTTGACCTCAAAGTACTATTGGCCATCAATCATGATCAGAGCAGGAGGAGGAGGTTGGGGATCTCAGCGGGAAGAGTGGTGGACAGGCTTGAGCAAGCTGCAATGGAAAACAGGGTGCAAGCATTTCAAATTGTGAGGCAGGTCCAATTTAACAGTAACTGGATTGATAAGACCAACAATAGGGAAAGGACCAATGAACTTGGGAGCAAGTTTTTTAGAGGGTTGTGGTGACTTGATAAATTTGGTAGATAGATACACCTGATCCCCAATCTTGAAGTTGTGTTGCAAGGAACGATGCTTATCGGCTTGAAACTTGTAAGCAGTCTGGGCATCAGCCAAAGCCTGTTGAATCACCGGCCAGGAATCAGCCAACTTAACAGCCCAGTCAGAGGCAGAACATGTTTGGGAAGGGGGTTGTGGCAGTTCAGGGATGGGAACAAAGTCGTGACCAGAAACCACATGAAAAGGGGTTTGCCTGGTACTCTGATGGACAGCATTGTTGTAAGCCACTTCAGCAAAAGGCAGTAACTCCACCCAATCGTCCTGATGGTAGTCAATGTACGCTCTAAGAAATTGTTCAAGAGTGGAATTTAAAATCTCAGTAGATCCGTCAGTCTCAGGATGGGGAGAGGTGGACAGTGCTTGTTTGGTGCCAATCAATTTTAAAAATGATTTGCAAAACTGGGAAGTAAACTCTGTCCTGCGGTCGCTGACCAAACAGGAGGGGCTACCGTGGAGACGATAGATGTGGATGATAAATAGGCGCACCAATTGCGGGGTGGACGGGATGGACGCACATGGAATGAAATGTGCCTGTTTGGAAAAATCTTTTACAACCCAAATGACAGTTTTCTTCTGACTGGGAGGAAGATCCACAATAAAATCCATAGAAATCTCATCCCAGGGACAGGATGGGCTGGCCACAGGCTGCAGAAGCCCCTGAGGTTTCCCCCCTTTTCGCTTTGACATTGCACAGACAGGATAGGAAGCCACATAGTCTTTTACATCGCATCTCAAGGTGGGCCACCAGAATTGACGATGAGCCAAATGTAATGTTTTGACAAAACCAAAATGCCCAGCAAGTTTTTCATCATGGGAATGCTGCAAAACATCAGCTCTTAAAGTTTCAGGCACATAAAGGTGGTGTTGCACCCATGCCAGACCCTTTTCAAAAGAAACAGTGTCTTTATTAGCTAGCAACCAAGTGTCAGATTTCAGCACCTGGAGAAAGACTTTCTGTAACTGACAAGGAACTTGCACGTTCCGCTTCCCAGACTGGGCTGGGGGCGGGGATGCCTGCACACGGGTCTGGCTCCAGGTGACAGCAACCAAGCCCAGTTCTGGTTCAGTGAGAACAGTCCCAACCACATCTGCCACATGGTCAAGGTCCTGAGGTAAATGTGACAAAGCATCGGCCAGAAAGTTTTTCTTTCGTGGAATGAATTTTAACTGGAAGTTAAAGTGACTGAAAAATTGAGCCCAGCAAATCTGTTTAGGACTGAGATGCTGGGGGGTGCAGAGGGCTTCCAAATTCCTGTGATTGGTCTAAACCTCAAAAGGGCATTTAGCACCTTCCAGGAGGTGATGCCAGGCTTCCAAAGCAGCTTTACAGCAAACACCTCCTTTTCCCAAACATGCCACCGGTGTTTGGTTTCAGAAATTTTTCTGGACAGATAAGCTCAGGGTTTTAAGTGATTTTCAGAATCTCTCTGTAACAATATAGACCCAAGTGAGGAGTCAGAAGCATCAACTTGGACCACAAAGGGGCGTTCAGGATCAGGGTGCTGTAGAATAGACTCAGCAGTGAAGAGGGTTTTTAACTTCTCAAATGCTGCCTGGCATTCAGTCATCCAATTCAGCACTGCCCCAGGGTTTTTTACTGTGCGTGTCTCCCCCAAGCCCTTGGTACAGAGTAAATCAGTGAGGGGCAAAGCAATCTCAGCGAACCCCTGGATAAATTGGCGATAGTAATTACTGAACCCAAGGAAACTTTGCAATTGCCACCAGGTGCGGGGACATTCCCAACTTAAAGTCACCTGAATTTTTGCAGGGTCCATTTCAATGCCCTTGCCAGACACCCTATAGCCTAGATAGTCAAGTTGGGTTTTGTGAAACTCACATTTGGAAAGTTTGGCATAGAGTTTGGCATTTCTAAGCTTGCTTAACACCTGTTTGAGGAGGCATTCGTGTTCCTCCTCAGTTTCAGTGTAAATGAGAACATCATCTAAATAAACCAGGACCCCTTTAAACAAATGATCATGTAATACTTCATTAATCAATTGCATGAAGACTCCGGGTGCCCCTGCCAACCAAAAAGGGAGGACTTTGTACTGAAATGAACCCAGTGGACAATTAAAAGCGGTTTTCCACTCATCTCCAGCTCGTATGCGGATGCGGAAATAGGCTACACGAAGATCGAGCTTGGAGAATATCTTGCCCTTAGACAAGTGAGCTAACATATCCTTCATGAGCGGAAGAGGGTACTTGTTGCAAATTGAGATGGAATTTAACCCCCGATAGTCCGTACAGAGTTGAAGCGTGCCATCTTTCTTTTCCTGGAGTAGCACAGGGGCCCCAACTGGGGAATTTGCAGGTTCAATAAACCCCCTTGGCAGACTTTATTTTGTCAATAAAGTCCCGTAATGCCTCAAGCTCCTTCTGAGTCATTGGATAAATTTTTGGCTTGGGCAATTGAGCATTGGGAACCAACTCTATTGCACAGTCAGTTTTCCAATGGGGGGGGGGGTAGCTGATCTGCTTCCATCTCCCCAAATACGTCTGCAAAGTCTTGGTATTGATCAGGCAAGCCTTCTAAATGTGGCAAGTTAGGGCACGGCATGGCTATTGCAGCCCTTCCAACCCCCGCACGTGAAGCTCTCTCCGCTGTAGGAGCTTGGTAAAACCCATCCTTAAAAGTCAGAGTTCTGTGTTCCCAGTTTATATATGGGCTTTGATAGGTCAACCAGGGGATCCCCAGAATTACCAAAGGATTGCCAACAGGTGCTACTACAAATTTTAAAGTCTCACGGTGGCTGCCCATTTGCATTGCCACAGTTCAAGTGAAATGGGTTGCCCCCCCCCCCCCACTGTTGAACCATCCAACTGTGTGAAGATCAAAGGCTGCTGGAGGGGGAAGCTAGGCAGGTCCAAAGCAGCAACCAGATCAGGGTGAATTAGACACTTGGAACACCCAGAGTCAACTAAAGTCCAGACTGCTGTAGTTTTTGTGTGGGAGCCCAATTTTACTTTTACTGCTAAAGTGGGACACTCAGCACTCACCATAGCACCTTTGCATCCATCCTCCTCCACCTGCCCACAGGCGCTCTTCATGGCAGGTGGCTGCGTTTCCCGCCGGCTCCTTAGAGTCATTCCCGCTTTTATCATTCTCAGCTTTATGTAATGGTTGCCTATTCTAAAACACCATCAAACTCATGAGCAGGAATTCAAAGATATCTGATTTATTAAAGAATAGTATGCAGGATCACAGAGAAAGCTGAGAATGATGAAAGTGTGCCAAATGCAAACTAAAAACCCTCGGTGCAAATGAGATCCCTCCCCCCATAGAATCTTCCCAGGCTCACAATCCCAGGTGCTCCTAATGGCTTCTGATGGTTCGCGGGAAAAGTCCTTGAACAGAGCACATAACCCAAACACATCCCATTGTAATGAACACAGGTACAGAGCTTGGCACAAGGTTTCACAGCAGCTCCCTCCCAAACAGAAACACGCATCAGTGCCATGGCGTGTGAAATGTTACGATGTATACTGTACATTGAAACAGTGAACATGACAGGTAGCTGTTTAGAACCAAAGCAGGTTCTGAAACCCTTACCTTAGGAGAAGCCTTAATATTATGTTATTTCTTCAGTGGCAACTGGGGAATACATTCTCACCGAGCAAGAAATACAAGACTACTTACCTTTTAAAATACATTTCCTTTTGAATTTTCTATTTATAATCCATTGGGTTTTGGCCCAGGGGGGTGGGGATGAGAGCTAATAATGTCTTAATAAGTCATGATTTTGACTTTTATGTATGAAAGATGAAGTATCGGGAGTAGGACTGGGCTAAAAGCTGGATTGAGTCCTAGTTATCTATATTCAGGGATAGTTTCTGTACCCCCCCCAAAAAATGAAAAAGTTTTGCCATTTTTATATGAAGTACTAAAACCCAGATAGGAAGATCGATGCTTTGGAACTGTGGTGTTGGAGGAAAATTCTGAGAGTGCCTTGGACTGCAAGAAGATCAAACCAGTCCATCCTCCAGGAAATAAAGCCAGACTGCTCGCTTGAGGGCATGATATTAAAGGCAAAACTGAAATACTTTGGCCACATAATGAGAAGACAGGACACCCTGGAGAAGATGCTGATGCTAGGGAGAGTGGAAGGCAAAAGGAAGAGGGGCCGACCAAGGGCAAGGTGGATGGATGATATTCTAGAGGTGACGGACTCCTCCCTGGGGGAGCTGGGGGTCTTGATGACCGACAGGAAGCTCTGGCGTGAGCTGGTCCATGAAGTCACGAAGAGTTGGAAGCGACTAAACGAATAAACAACAACAAACTAAAATCCAGAAAAGTGCTGTCTCTCTTTCTCTTACAATAGAGACTTAACAGCCCGACCCACTCCCCAAACAGATCTGCATAGAAATGTATGAGATCATGCATTCTGGAATATAGTTGTCCTTTGTCAGAAGGAGATGAATTAATATATTTTAGAAACTATGTCTAGTGACAAAAATAAATCAGGCATTTTTGTGGCTCCCTCATCCCTTAATCATGAGTTTGTTTAATATCAGTTGTCAATGAGGCTTAAGTTCTGCAGTTTATCAAGAGAAGTAATATCTTGTCTTGTTATAATATAGTGAGTACCTTATAAGTTCTTTTGGGGGAAGCAGAGGAACCCAGGTCCACAAAAAGTGACTTTTAAATAGGCTATGACTTTTAGTGAAAAGACTGCAAAATGGTCAAATCACATCAATCACTTCACCACAAGCCACCAGAGTGATGGTAAACAACAATAAACTAGCGACGGAAAAGTTGAAGCTAACACAAATGGATTATCCCCAAAATTTGGTGAACTAGGACTAAAAGTGAGTTGATTAGAAACATTTAGCCTGAGTGTTTCCCATTTCGGATCTCGGCCAAAGGGTTGTGAGCAGATGATGCCAAATTTGTAGCTTAAAAGCTGAGCACAATTTCTCAAGTTCTCATGCTCAAAAGTCCTGACAAAACAAGTGCAGATCTGAGCCACACGCAGCAAATCCTCACTCCTAGAGTCTGTTTCACATCTAGACGTATAGAAGAGAAAGAGGAGAAGTGTGTTTGTGTTCTATTTTTTAATGAACAAACAAAGCAACAGCCTTGTGCCAGTAGCAGCCCAGTGGGTAACAGCAGAACGCTTCTCCCCAATTGGCAAGGAAGCTCACCAGGTCAGGTGAGATGAGGCCAATGTAGCCTTCAAAGCTCTGGGGAAGAATCCCTGATTGGCTGCACTGCAGTTAACCCGACAGCTCAGCCAATGAAAACTAACAGCTGCTTTCAGGAGCACAACAGAAAGTAGCACCTGCCTTTTGTGACAAGCAAAATGTGGTCATTAATTGAATCACACCCAGTCTCACAACCTTTTTTGCCACGGTCGTTAACTGAATCCAGCTTCCCCCATTGACTTTGCTTGTCGGAAGCCCCCCGAGTAGGTCACAAATGGCAATCACATGACCCCAGGTTATGCAACCATCATAAATACAGGCTGGGTGCCAAGTGCCTGAATTTTGATCACAGGACCATGGGGACACTGTGATGGTCATAAGTGTGAGGACAAGTCACAAGTCACTTTTTTCAGTACTCTCATAACTTTGAATGGTCATTAAACTAATGGCTGTAAGTTGAGGACTACCTGTAAAGTGGCAAGACTGTATTATGGCTTAATGTTTGCTGGTGTCAGCATAGAAATACTTGCTAGTCTAAGATGCATGCAGAATTCTGCATAAGGTACATCTCTAGATCTGTAATTCAGCAATGAAGTGGGTAGCAAAATATCTAGTTTTGCAGAGTTCAGGCATGAAATGAGGCACAGGAAAGACAAAGAAGCAGGTAGGATCATCAAAGGGAAACACTTTTCTTAAGCCAGCATTCGTTCTGCTATTTCTGTTTTGCTGTTATCATTTGGATATTTAGTTTTGTGTTTTGCTGCTGGATTTGGCCTAAGAATGGGTTTTTGTTGTTTCTTGACTTTTGTGCTTCCTTTGATTTCTTAAATCCCCTTCCCTCACCATGGATGCCATCACTGAGAAGGTTTGGTTCTCTTTGGTTCCTATACAAGAAGGTTCCCATAATATGGGAAAGACTATCCACAGTGAGATCCTCTTCATTGGAGGTGGCCACGTGGAAACAAGATAGTCATCTATCTGGAATGCCTCAACTTGGATTCCTGCACTGAACCAGCGTTGGCTTCCAGGGACCCTTTCAATAGTATATATCCATGTAGGAGCTGGAGAGAAGCCTGCTCAGAGGGTCCTAAGATATGGGAAGGGTGACTTTGGGATAGCTGGAACTCTTTTAGGAGAATGTCAACCCATTCACAGGAGGAGCCACTCAATCTTTGGGCATGAGAAATGCCAATCCTATAGGCTTCTCTCTTCATGGAAATGCAAACCATTTTTTTTTCCTATCAGTAGCAATAGAGGCTTCTTCTGACCATTGCTAAAGAATCATTTTTGACAGGT
This sequence comes from Candoia aspera, assembly GCF_035149785.1. Lineage (NCBI taxonomy): Eukaryota > Metazoa > Chordata > Lepidosauria > Squamata > Candoiidae > Candoia > Candoia aspera. Next base: position 3,951,176 of record NC_086157.1, read on the forward strand.
CAATTGATCTTTTTTTAAGGCTGTCTTTCCCCTCTTAATTCTTGGTTTGCTTTGGGCCACTTACCATTCCAAGACTGTCAATGAGGCCTTTCATTTATATGGTTACCTTGAAGGTGCTCATACGCACTCATCTTATCCTTGGAGTCATTGCTTTTCTAGACATTATTACTGTATCATTTTGAATCATCTTCATATAGCTGACTTTTAATTCCTCTCTTCTTTCAGTTAGCCTTGCTGTAGCTCCACTCCTGCCAATTTGTCTTTAGAATTGATCATCCTTACAAGCCAGCATAGTGGACAATGGATCCCATCCATCAAAAATAAGTTTAACCCCAACTGTAATCAAGGTTCACTTGCTTATAGCCAGGGAAAAAAAAATATATATATATATATATATATATATATATATATATATATATATATATGGTTTGGATTGTGCCAGTTGAGCTAGGGATAGGCATCTCTTCTGTCCCTGTCTCCATGTAATCGATAAAATACATTCCCCAGGCAGAAAACTATCACAAGGCCAGTGTTCCATTTTAAACATTAAGTACCACTGTGGCTTTTGTGATGGCCTCCTACACAGAATTTTTTTTTTCTTTACTCCACTGCCCTGAAGAAGTGACCGTTTCTTAAAGCTTGCAAATATAACTCATACTGGAAAAAAAAAAACAAGAAAAACACCTCTCCCTCCCTCCCTCCCTCCCTCCCTCTCTCTCTTTCTCCATCTGAGATGTTCCACTTATCTAACATTTCATTTTCATCCAGGCTGAGCCAACAAAAGGAAAAATATGGGAAGAGAAGTGCTTCTCTGTGTCTCCTGTTAAATTTAGTGGGGCAGCCGAAGCATTTTTCAATCCACTGTGGTAGGGTGCCTCATTAAATCTCACTAAAAGGTGAGAAGTCTATTTGCTTCCCATGGAAGTAAGTGAAAGGTGTTGAAGGACAAAATCTGTTCATTTCACTTGATGTTTAATGGCTCAGACACAATGAACAGAAACTCTGTGGGGTGAAATAGAAAGCTAGCTCTTTATAAACAAACAAACAAATAAATAAGTACATAAACTGTTCACAATTATTACTTAAGAGAGAGGGCAGGCTACATAAAGAGAATCTTGAATAGTTCTTTCAAGGTGCTGGTAAGGCTCATGAAACTCTACCACAGCTTGGGGAATACTTGTAAGATTCTGCCTAAGGATTTTGAGACTGGGGGCTCTTTCTCAGCCATGTCCTTGAGTGACTAAGGCCATGGGAGTAGTGGCTGCTGACATTTCAGAAGCCTCTGATGCTCCCACTTCCTACTCAGCCAGTTTCACCACGAAACAGGATTCATTGCCTGTTTTTTTTCCCCCAGCAATGATCAAAAAGTGCATGGCAACCCTATCCTAGGAGAAAAAAGAGATGTGGCTTCCTGTGAACGTAGCCCAGCACCATTATTTACATTAAATACAGGATTCTCTCCCAAGCTATGCTAAGTTATACCAATTAGGCTTGGGTACAGAACATTAACGTTCAAGTACAGCTCATTAACTGTGAGTACTGAAGATTAACGGCTTGTGTCAAGATCGCTAAGGTTTTCTCCTTGAGAGCAGGGCCCCAGTGCTTCTTATTTTATTTCCTGTAGGCTTCTAGAACATTAGATTTGTTTTCTTCCTCCTGTTCATTTTTAAGAAGATATTTGTTTTGGTTTGGAAATCATAATTTTCAGTCTCCTAAGGGGCTGACATTAATGGAAAGTCTCACATTGACTCCAGTAGATATTGGCTCCAATTTGATGAAATATTTAGTCTTCCCACAGTCATTGGTTACTGTTCTCCCTCTTACAATTAAAGCTGAATACTAGCAACATGCAACTCACAAAAAAGAAATGTAGCATTTTCCCCACCAAACACGAAGCTCTTTCTCTCTTTCTTGTTAAATCATTATTAGATTATCAACACTCTTTTTCTTCTTTTACTCTTTCTTTAACAGCAGCTTGACAGTATATGAATAATTTTATCTGTGTGCCAGACCATTTTATTGGGATACCAGGACAGACATCAGCTCCTAAATGCCTTACGGTTATTACTACCCCAGCCCTAAAGACATTACTTGCAAACACAGCCCATCGCTCCAATGAGTCTTGTTTCTGCATAATGTCTTTAGGATCAGCATTCTACAGTCACCAGATGCTACCAGAGATGTATCATTAAACTAACTTTCTTCCTTCTCATTTCTTCTGTAAATCCATTTTGCAAACAAGCTAACAGCTTGAATCCAAGACTTGCTGTGCCAGCAAATAAATGCAGAGAATAAGAGAAAGCACGAAAAAAGATGGCATTATGTTCCTATGTGAGTGATGTCACCTCAGCACCACAGGTAGATCAATGAAACCAGGGTTGGACATATCAGGTTGTAATGCAACTATTGTTGTTGCACTGCATGCTAAAATCTTTGCCTGGGAAGGGAATGTCTGTTGAAAGATCTGGAACAAGAAACCAAAAAACAATTTACAACATAGCCACCCTAAATAAAGCACAGTATTTCTGTAGCCATTGCAAAACAATTCTTGAGATGGGTTGACAGAAAGCAGTGATTTCAGACACATTAATATTTTAAAACGGGCATTGAGAAAACATGTGGATTATAGTTACATGAAAGAACCTAAGAAGTTAAGCAGTGGAAATCCAAGACAGGGATATTGAAAAACACATCCCAAAAGAAGGCAGTGGCAAACCACTTCCTTATTGTTTCCAAGAAAACTCCAAAAAAAAAAACCTCTGGCCTGATTTTCAAAGGATGAAACATTGTTTGCTGAGGGATTGTTGTTTATTCATTCAGTCGCTTCCGACTCTTCGTGACTTCATGGACCAGTCCACGCCAGAGCTTCCTGTTGGTCGTCAACATCCCCAGCTCCCCCAGGGACAAGTCCGTCACCTCTAGAATATCATCCATCCACCTTGCCCTTGGTCGGCCCCTCTTCCTTTTGCCTTCCACTCTCCCTAGCATCAGCATCTTCTCCAGGGTGTCCTGTCTTCTCATTATGTGGCCAAAGTACTTCAGTTTTGCTTTAATATCATTCCCTCAAGTGAGCAGTCTGGCTTAATTTCCTGGAGGATGGGCTGGTTTGGTCTTCTTGCAGTCCAAGGCACTCTCAGAATTTTCCTCCAACACAACAGTTAAAAAGCATTGATCTTCCTTCTCTCAGCCTTCCTTGTGGTCCAGCTCTCGCAGCGTTACTACAGGGAACACCATTGCTTTAACTATGCGGACCTTTGTTGTCAGTGTGATGTCTCTGCTCTTGACTATTTTATCGAGATTTGTCATTGCTCTTCTCCCAAGGATTAAGCGTCTTCTGATTTCCTGACTGCAGTCGGCATCTGCAGTAATCTTCACACATAGAAATACAAAGTCTTTCACTGCTTCTACATTTTCTCCCTCTATTTGCCAGTTATCCATCAAGCTAGTTGCCATAATCTTGGTTTTTTTGAGGTTTAGCTGCAAGCCAGCTTTTGCACTTTCTTCTTTCACCTTCATCATAAGGCTCCTCAGTTCCTCTTTGCTTTCAGCCATCAAAGTGGTATCATCTGCATATCTGAGATTGTTAATGTTTCTTCCAGTGATTTTAACTCCAGCCTTGGATTCCTCAAGCCCAGCATGTTGCATGATGTGTTCTGCGTACAAGTTGAATAGGTGGGGTGAGAGTATACAGCCCTGCCGTACTCCTTTCCCAATCTTAAACCAGTCTGTTGTTCCGTGGTCTGTTCTTACTGTTGCTACTTGGTCGTTATACAGATTCTTCAGGAGGCATACAAGATGACTTGGTATCCCCATACCACTAAGAACTTGCCACAATTTGTTATGGTCCACACAGTCAAAGGCTTTAGAATAGTCAATAAAACAGAAATAGATGTTTTTCTGAAACTCCCTGGCTTTTTCCATTATCCATCAGATATTGGCAATTTGGTCCCTAGTTCCTCTGCCTTTTCTAAATCCAGCTTGTACATCTGGCAATTCTCGCTCCATGAATTGCTGAAGTCTACCTTGCAGGATTTTGAGCATTACCTTACTGGCATGTGAAATGAGTGCCACTGTTCGATAGTTTGAACATTCTTTAGTGTTCCCCTTTTTTGGTATGGGGATATAAGTTGATTTTTTCCAATCTGATGGCCATTCTTGTGTTTTCCAAATTTGCTGGCATATAGCATGCATTACCTTGACAGCATCATCTTGCAAGATTTTGAACAGTTCAGCTGGAATGCTGTCGTCTCCTGCTGCCTTGTTATTAGCAATGCTTCTTAAGGCCCATTCAACCTCACTCTTCAGGATGTCTGGCTCTAGCTCACTGACCACACCGTCAAAGCTATCCCCGATATTGTTATCCTTCCTATACAGGTCTTCTGTATATTTTTGCCACCTTTTCTTGAACTCTTCTTCTTCTGTTAGGTCCTTGCCATCTTTGTTTTTGATCATGCCCATTTTTGCCTGGAATTTACCTCCAATGTTTCTAATTTTCTGGAAGAGGTCTCTTGTCCTTCCAATTCTATTGTCTTCTTCCACTTCCAAGCATTGCTTGTTTAAAAATAATTCCAATAATTCCATACAGTTTGAATATTCTACTACCATTGCCTAACAGTAGAAATGACTAGGTAACCAAGGCCTTCTACCTTTTTATTCATGCCACGATGCCAGCTCAGAATCTCCTGGCTGCTGGCCCCCCTGATATTCAAGTTTGGAATAAGAATGACCGTACTGCACAGGCATGGCTGTTGCCATCTTTGCTTTCACAACTGGTGAGCCAGTTCAACTTCTCTATGCTCATGTTAACTTAGTAATCTCCACTAGTTTGCTGGAACAGCCTAATTTAAGCAGAAATAGGAGATTTCAGCACTATGGCAATTCCTGATTGGACCAGCCATATGACAGAATGAAAAGCAATCTAGAGCACAGGCTGATCAGTGAAAAGGACAAATTCCCTGTTGGTAATACGACTGTGAGGGAGGGTGCTAAACATGGTTTAGAGAACTGATAGCCATCCACTCCTGCAATGCCATGTTTCTGTTGAATCTGCTCCAAGTTCTGAAAAGCATCTCTATATCTAGTTATTCCCTTTAGCAGGAATTAGCCAATGTGTCTTTGGGGACTTCCAGATGGGGATGCAGATCTTCTCAAAGAAGAAGGCAACCAGGATTACCATTGCTGGGTGGTTTTCATTGCTGCTTGTTGAAGAAGCAGAAACATTCCCCTGCTCTGCTTTGTACTAACTGATCTTATCCTACATGGGAATGGATACATACCTCAACTGGTCTCCTATCTCCTGCTGTTCCAAAATTATAGCTGATTAATTGTCCAGACTGTTGAGTGTGATAGACTTTGCAAATTGGAATCATGAAAAGCATCCCAAACATCCCCCACAACACTTTTCTTTTTCTTTTTTATCAAAGGGAAAAGTTTTTGTTTTTGTATAAAGCTAAGGGGGAACAAGGTACCCCTTGCTGCCCAGGAGACAAATATCCATTGACTGTGCCATCTCTGTGCTTATCTGTTGTCCAGGGAGGCCATATCACTTGTCAGTTTCCCACAAGCACCATAGACTAGCACAGAAGTAGGCAGGTTGGTCGGAAGTGTGTCCTGGTGACCATACATCATCTGAACAGTCCCCTCAATCCCTCCATTTGTTTTACTTGCTTGGAAGCATCCCCCTAGGTATGCAGAAATATGCTTCTGCCAAACTCATACTAAAATGTAGACGTCTGTTGCAAACAATGCTGATTATAACGTGGTGTGCCACAGCAGGATTAATGCTTTATGTCTCTTAAAACAATTCTGCAGTACTTTATTGACATGGCGATCACATCTGGAGGCAGTGGCAGCAAACCACAGTATTAGTTTTTCATGCTGACAATAGATTTCTCCTGGAATTATGTACAGCTATTAGCTGGTTTTATAGGGATGTTTGTTTCATCAGTGGCTCCTATCTGTCGTATTCCTACTGGGAAGGTAGAGCTGGGGATGTTTACTTTTCACTTTATGCCATGAGCAAGAAAATAAGACCTGGATGCTGAGCATCCAGTGTTTATTTTATCCCTCCAAAATCCTGGAATGTACTTGACTGCAAAAGTACATTTGTACTTTTTGTAATTAATGGAAGATCTCAAGGTCAGGCTGCAGAAATGCATTTGTGCTTTTCATGAGTAATGGAGGATCCTGAGTTTGGAAGAAGGGCAGAGAAGTTCCACACCTGCCATATTCCAGGGTTACAAGTGGTTCAACAGGGAATTCCACATTTGACTGAATGAGCATTCAAGTAACCGGTTTCTTTACCCATGGACCGAACACTCCTGAGCTTTTGAACCCTGTTGATCATGCCGTTACCATTTCTTTATCCACCTGCATCTGTGCTACCAAACCAGTACCCAAATTGTGCCAGAAGCATGGTGGAACAGAGGGTCAGGCATTTGGTTTCTTTTTGCCATTAGGTGTTCCCAGACCCCACAGCACCTTGCTATACTCTTGAAATATGAGGATTAATTCTCCAGTTCATTAAATAGCACAAAGTCATATCACCCTTTTAGAGCAAAGGGATTAAAGAAAAAGGCTCCCTGGACATCTGGTGACTAGAAGGACATAGCCATGTTTTGGTAATAGTTTGCCACTGTGATCTTCTGAGATCTTTTTCCAACTTCTCACTCCATCCTACCTCCCTGGGATTTCACGTCCTGTCAGAATGCAATGGGATTTTGCTGAGCTTTTCATGATCCACCAAGGTTAACCAAGTACTGCTTTTACCAATAAAATTACCAACATATTAAAAAGATGAGGATATGCATTGCATGTTCCGTTTGCACAGAATCATTGATTTCATTGATACCTTTTTTTATGGAACATTCCCTTTGCCTGGGCAAATAAAATCCTTCCTTCCTTCCTTCTTTTCTTTTTAGTTTCCACTGTTTGCATTTTTTTTTTTTACCCAATAAACACATTATTTATTTAATGCCAACCTGAATTATGTTCGTAGCTGATTGTGATTGACTGATTGACTGATTGAATGGATAATCCCAGCAGGTTCACTTTTAATGTCTTACTGAGCTCTTGTGTTTCATAAATACCTCTGTCCTACCTTGGAACATGAAGTCACATGGTTTGTTAAATTACTGACATATTTTGGGCTAAAATCCCTAGTATTTTTTAACAGGACATTAGATTGCATATTGTGTGTCAAGGATTCATATGTTCTTCTTGGCTATATTCCCAGTATTTCTAGTTTATCAAGATGTCAGTAATTGTGGACTTTCTGCACATGGGGGATGGCTATCTATCTGAGTTTCCTGATGTGCAAAAATATTCATTATAGCATACTTTCCAATATAATGTACTATAATGAATATTTATAGTATACTTTATAGTATACTATATAGTATACTATATAGTATACTATATAGTATACAGTGTGTGTGTGTGTGTGTGTGTACACACACAGACACACACACACACATAGATACATACATACTATACTATACATTATAGTATACTTTCCAAGACGGACTCATCCCTGGGGGAGCTGGGGGTGTTGACAACCAACAGGAAGCTCTGGCGTGGGCTGATCCATGACATCACAAAGAGTCGGAAGTGACTAAACAAATAAACAAAAATACTTTCCAACCCATTATCGGACGTATCGAGCCTGTTCATTTTATTCTGGACACCTATAACTTTCTTTAGATGTTGACAGAAAGAAAATGGTCTGTGTTGTTTAATACTATTTTCCAATTTTCTGGCGATAAATACTTAATACTCAGTAATGCTGTTGGAAATGATCTGCTACATATATCAATTGTTTATCCATAGGATCAAACACACACACACACACACTATATGTATATAATTTTGTTTCCTCTTCACCTATCGGTAATATTTCAATGTCTGTTAACCTATTAATCTATTATTTTGTGTCCCACTGTAAAATATTGTGTAGCAGAAAAAGTGAAATTTATTACTCAACATGCTTGCAACAATATTGTCAGATAAAGCTATAGTTTGGTTCTTAACTAAAACCCTAAATATCTGTACCTGTGTTTATGAATCTCTACATATCTGTATAATACTTGAAGCTTTCTGGTAAGATGAAAACCAATGTTTTAAAGGGTTGATTTCCATGAAGATGTATTTGACCAAAGCACTCATCATGCATCCATTGTGCATGTTTTAATAAGATGATTCAGTATCAACTGCTTCTGCAAAATCTAATTTTCTTCCTCTTATTAAACCGCAGGAAGGATTTTAATGAAGCCTGATTTTTTTCTTCACTTTAGGTTTATTTGGCAATTCCCATCCATTCACCCAGTAGCAACCATGACATTTTTTTTCTGCTAAATTTGAGCATTTACCATCCCATGTGCAAGTGTTCTTCAATTACCATTTCTTGCAATATAAACTGACATTAGTCAGAAGTTCTCATGCTCTTTGGACCAATTCTTAAAGACCTTCATCTGTCAGATATGTAACAGAAAGGACTGTTTGTGGCTTCCAGACATTTTGTGGTACTTTGCCATAATATCTGGGTTTAAGTCAGATAGTACATCATGTTTTTTTAAAACCATGGTTGGTTGTTGGAATTAGCCAGAACTGGATCAATTTGCACACTCTGCTAAGACAGAATAAACTCTAACTTAGCTTTTACAAGAATTTTAATGTGCAAATAAAACTAGATTTGTGCATCTTCTTCTCATTCCTTCCTTCTTTCCTTCTTCCATCCCTTCCCCTTCCCCCTTCCTTCCCCCCTTCCCCCTTCCTCCCTCCTTCCCTCCTTCCCTCCTTCCCTCCTTCCTTCCTTCCCTCCTTCCCTCCCTCCTTCCCTCCTTCCCTCCTTCCCTCCTTCCCTCCTTCCCTCCTTCCTTCCTTCCTTCCTTCCTTCCTTCCTTCCTTCCTTCCTTCCTTCCTATCTTTGACCTTCATTGCTCAGCAAGATGAAATCTACAGGGCATTTTAATGTCTTTCCTAAGGCTGTCCACTTGCATTAAGTTTTTCTTTTTCCTTTAAAAAGAAGTGGAAACATAACATCTTTCAAAAAATGTTCTGCTGTGGAACAGTGATATCTCTGTTTCTATGGAAGCAAGCCAAGTTCTGAAGTATAATGATGAATTTTAAGATAATTGTATTTATACTATCCAGGAGAATACCTCCTCATCACTACAAAAGAAAATATTAAACAGATCAAGAATATATAAAATGTTTGCATAAACCAGAATGGATGGAAGATCCACCAATAGTAAGACTATATTCTATGCACCATTACTTGGGAGTAAGTCCCATTGAATTCAGGGGGACTAGTTTATTAATATGTGTGCGTATGTTGTAAGACATTTATTTGTTGGTTACTGAAGGCAAATGTAAATTAGAATGTTAAAAGGACTTAATATTAAAATCCATTGCCATAGCAAGCTTTTGGAAATGTTATTAAATGTGATGTGGTATGGAAACTCTAGAAAAACATTCTCAGAGCTACAGTACATGAAACGATGAGTTTTAGGATGACTTAGAAAAATAGTGACAATTGAAATGGTATAAATTATGCAAGTGTGAGATGCAGCAACAATCCTGTCTACTGTTCACACAGAACAGAATTTAAGTGCCTCCTAGAGGGTAACTAGAAAGAGGCAAGGTTGAATTGGACACAGAAGCTAAGGCACTGCCACTTCCACATTTTTTACCTATACATTCATTTTAATTTACACTTTAAAAAAGCAACTATCTAGACTATATTTTCTTTTGACTGACACACATTGTACTCCATATTTTTCTATGTTTTAATTACTGAGAACTGCATCCAGAGAGAGAGAAAGACCTGTTGGCAGAAAAGTCTGATCTTCACTCAGACTGAGAAATGTACATTAGGAATTCTGTATATTAGGATTTTTAACATCTCCCTAACCTTAAAACAAACAAAGAAACAAAACAGCAGGGAAGAGAGATGCTTTCTTCTGGTCTGTTGCTCCAAAGGGCAGATTGCAACAAAGTTTTGATTATGATTATGATTATTTTCCAGGTCTCATAGATCAGATTGGTATTCCAGGCTCTTCATTTCCTATTTTCTCCCCAGTGGAAACATCTACTGGAAGTGAAAGCATCTCATATCACTTTAACAGGTTTTAAACTGTAATGATTTATCATTTCTTCAGTATCTTCCTGCATCTTCATCTTTAGCAATAAAGTCATCTTGAGGGAGATGCCCTAGAGAAAACTTCATAGCTCTTGAAGGAGAGCCAGTGGACTATCTTTATTCTTGAACAGAACTAATCCATCTCAACTGAAAAACCTATCCCTACAAGCTACCCTATACTTCACCCATCAACTGGAGAGAGATCTTCTTTCTGGAAGATTTTTATTTAATTAATTTATTTATTTTCTATCCCACCTTTATTATTTTTATAAATAACTCAAGCCAAGTGAACATACCTAATGCTCCTTCCTCCTCCTCTTTTCCCCACAACAGCAACCCTGTGAGGTGGGTTGGGCTGAGAGAGAGCGACTGGCCCGAAGTCACCCAGCCGGCTTTCGTGGAGACTAGAACTCACAGACTCCTGGTTTCTAGCCCGTTGCCTTAACCACTAGACCAAATAATTAACTGGCATTGGATGAAATGAAAACATATGCAAATTAACCCAGGAAAGAGGACCTTTTTTAAGAAAAGTTAGTTACAATCTGGAAATGATACTTACTAAGTCTGTGAGCCACATAAAAGTCACTCTCAGTTGTCACTTCCTTTTGAAAAAACTGATTCAGTTTGTTCTGATGATTCAAACTGATTTGCAAGCTGAATTTGATTTGAAAAAAAAAAAAGCTATTTCTGCACATGTACAAAAATAACCAAATCAAAATGATTCAGAGGCACCTGATTCAATTCACTGAATTCAACAGACTTTGCCTTCAATTTAAACCTTAAAATTTCTTTTCAGAATGAATCTCAGGTGAGTAGTTGTGCAGCCTTCCTTCTTAGACTAGGCATAGAAGATAACCAAAGGTCTATTATCTCTTCTTTTTTCACTTTAAAATTTTCCCCTCTCTCCCCTGGACACAGACAAATGTGCAGCTGTGGTATGTGCCTCCACAGGTGGTCCCCTAGGCACTTGGAAGACCTCTTCTCTGCTGTGGGGATGGGTGGGTTTTTTTAAAGTACAGTGAAGAACACTGCCTTCTCCTTCTCCATTTAATAAGGGAAAAGCAGTATCTGCAAATGAAATTTCATTGAAGATAACTCCTCCTTGTAAAGGAAGCCAAAAAAGGAAATGCCATTTTTGAAAGATGTGAAGAATTTTCCCCAAGTTAGAGGGAGAGTTCAACCCACCTTTAGTATGTCTTACTCTCTTCTTCTGTATGCTGGTCTATGACCGAAATAAAATTGATGATGATTACTCTCTTCTTCTGCACTGCTACTTAGTTTGAGTTTTAAAGGCCAGCACAGTCCTAGACTTATTTCCTATTGGATGAGAAGGCACTGGAGATGTATTGCTGTGGGATCATAGACTCAGGGTTGGAAGGGACCTTAGAGGCCTAAGCCCAAGGCAGGAATTCCCATACCATCTCGGACAAATGGTTGTCCGATATTTTCTTGAAAACCTCCAGCAATGGAGCACCCACCACTTCGGGAGGCCAGCTATTCCACTGCTTGATAGTTCTCACTGTCAGGAAATTCCTCCTTGTTTCCATGTTGGGTCTCCCTCTGACGAGCTTCCATCCATTCCACCCATTCATTGTGTTATTTATTATTTGTGTGTTTCTTATTATTATTTGTAATAATAAGAACTGTAAGTGGAACTGAACAGGCAAGCGGCAAATATTGGGGGCATTTGGCACAGCTAATTTCAGCTGTCAGCTTGTTGTCTTCTCTCTTTTGGGACCAAACTCTCAGACGAATGTTCTGCAAAGTGATTAGATGCATGTGGAGTGTAGATAACACATCCTTCCTTGTTCCTACCTAAAGATCCAAGCACATTGCACAGCACTTGTCTGAGATCCCACTGCTGTAGGGAATTGCCGCATCAGCCAAAAAGCCATTAAAGGAATATGACATTTGTGACTCCCATCGGTTGATTATTTAGGGTAGACTCCAGGGACTGAAATTCAGAAAGGCAGCTTGAGGATTTCACTGATTGTGAACTGGAAGCATTGGCCGTTGGAAATTATTTTCTCCCCTGCCTCGCAAAAGAATGAAATGGTCAGTTTTTTCTAAGTGGTAGAATTTACATGGTAGGAAGTTTTATATAGGAGAGACTTTTTTTCTTTCCATACAGCTTTCATTCCTACAGTTGTGCAGGATTTTTATTTTAAATATTAGTCCCAACACACCCATGAGTGGCACTGTAGAAGTCAACCCTCCTGGTGCTTCTTTCCAAAATAAGATAAAATAATTAGATAGATAGACAGATGGATGGATGGATGGATGGATGGATGGATTAATGGATAATATGACAATTTTGTTTTTGCACACTTGAGAATGGAGATCTCCAAAAGTGTGATATTTGTGTGTGCCTGTGTCTGTAAGGAAAGCGGGATAGAGGGAAAAGAAGGCTCTGAAATGTTTATCAGTGGTGTGGGAGAAGGAAAGGGAGAAATTAGGTTTTTTTCCTGAGGCTTTGCTGTTGCAGTTTATTTTCTGAGGCCTGGGTAGAAATCTAAAACTGATTTCCTGAGTGTGCAGAGTTTAACCAGCCATCTGTTGAGGGAAGAGAATGTAACACACAAAAACTGCTTCTGCATTATGTGGCTTAGTTGCCCAGAACCAGAATTCCATGCCCTGGAAGAAAAACACCAGCTTCATTGCAAGGAAGTATGTGGATTCATTCCTTTAAAAAAATCTCCCTTCCTTCCTCCCTCTCTCTCTCTTGAATCTGAATAAAATACAGGTGCTTTCCTGGCTTTTGAGACATACTGACCGACCAGTAGTTATGTCATGACATTAAAAAAAGAAAAGAAAAGAACCTATGCTATTTCATCACATCAATTTGAATCATTTAATCATGTATTGATTGATTGATTGATTGATTCATTCATTGATTTAGAGACTGCTTCCATCAAGTGATTACAAAATGTGTCTGTATGTTAGTGGCTGTGTACTCATGTGAATGAGTAATTTGATTGAAGATGCTGAGTTGCTATTACTTGCCAAATTTCTATTGCATTAATGTCCACCCCATATTATTATAGAAAAATCTATATTAAAATTTGTTTTTATTTTTTTAAAAAAATTACTGATGGTATTATATTACTAACCAGAACAATGAACGTGAAGCAGAACTTTTAAGATCTGCAGAGCGGTGAAATGAGAATGCAGAGTCTTGCAAATCAGGAGGTTTGGTGCCACCAAAAAGGGGTCCTCAGCTGGATAGGATGGTAAAAAAACAGTGAGGAAATTTCCAGGGAGCAAGTGTTGCCAAAGAAAAACTCCAGAGCAAGAGAGGTTGAGGGTCACAGTATCTTCAACTTTGTGGCAGCAGCATTAACAACACATTCCGCACACTTGTCATTCACGAGGTGGCCAACTTTATCTTTCTCTGAAAGAAGGCATTTCTACAGCTTTAAAAGTAACCACATTAGTTTGTGCCCAGAAGCAATTGAGCAGACACTGGAGTGCTTTTAGTATATTGTCAATTTTAAGATATTTTATACTCTGGCTTTCTATCCTCCGGAATCTTTAAGGTTAGATTTGTAATTCTACAGTATTTCTTTCTGCAATGTCTGATTAGGAATGGATTTGTTCAGAATGCCTACTGGGATCCTAGGTTTTCTGAATGGAAACAATTCTTCCTTATTTATTTTATTTATTTAGTTACAGTCACAGACCAATAAAACACAAATGGAATGCATGCGTACAAGAAAACCAAATCTGAAACACTTCATGATAGAACGGACCAACGGGTTTCTACAATCCATAGCTATTGCTAAGAATGTAGCGACGTTTTTGATGGTTGCCCATATTTGATCTTGTAGGTGGAGGTTGGTAACCTCTTGATCAGAAAGGCAACTAAGATTTCTGATAATTGGGTTTGTGAGTGCCAGACATCTATTTGAATCACATGATTATATTGCATGATACATAATACAGGCCATGTTATCCTCTATCCCGGGGTTCTTTTCATACACACTTCACGGCAAAATGAGGGCATCAAATTTGTCCCATCTTCTTGACATCTGCAAATAAAGCATAACATCTGGCAGGCATCACGTATCCATGAACATCTGCACTTCCTTAGATGTTCCAATGGTAGGTAGCCTTCATTTGCCTCTTTTCACTAGTACAAGCCACTCTTCCACACTAAATTCAAAGCCAAGGTCTTGAAATCTAGCAGAGAAAAATGTGAGGTGTTGAAAAAGTAGATTTGAAATAATTAGGGCAGACTTTATCTTCCCTGGTACTGGAAAGAGAAAATGCAACTTCCTTCCCCTGCTGCACCAAATCCATAAAAATCACATTATTTCATGAGGTCAGATATACCAGAGTCAAACCCAAGATTACCCTCTTGAAATCTTGTTGCAGAAAACTGTGATGATGTAAAAGAGTATCAGATATAAGCAATTCAGAACAAGTCATGTGGTTGAATATAACTTTCTCCCCCCCAAAAAAAAATCCCTCTTTGAATCTTTTTCAATAGATCCAGACTGTATCTATAGTGGCATCTTAAACTTTTGCAGTCTTAGGTCTCATGAATTAATTTTATTTTAGTTTTTTTCCCCCTAAAGAGCAGCCTTTCTTTTCTTCATCCATGGTGGTATTTTGATAATTCCAAAATTTAGAAGGGCTTTATCCCTGGCCAGATTCAATGCCCTTCCAACAGCTGTTACTGAAGGGAGATACCGAAATATCCCTTTTGAACAGAGACCGTGTCCATGTGGTGGAGGAACGATTGAGACAATGAAACATGTTATTTTGTATTGCTCCCTCTACGCAGGTGCTCACCAGGAATCACCCTCCCCATTCTTCACTAAACTTCCTGCTTGTTCTGACTTATTTATCATAAGTTGTTACTACCCAATCAATCTGATTTTATTTCATTGACCACAGCCAAGGACTGCTCGGTAGTGTGCACAATACGTCATAGCATCCCCTTTAATTTTTGTTTGATATTTTAGAACTTCATGTGTTTCTCCTTTTATCCTAATTAATTGTGATTTTGTTTTATTTACTGGTCTATGACTGAATAAAGATTGATTGATTGACTGGTTTAGGGAACTGGACAGAAAGAACTGCACTGTTTGCTTTCCTTGAGCGCAGTTTGTATATGAAGATATGTGTTCTCTGTCGCTTAATAAGAAGACAAATTTAGCTTGATGATAGGCTTTTTTTACCCCCTTAAATGTGGCATTGTGAGAAATATCTGCACGGTAGGAAAAATGTGGCAGGCTGTGTTACAATTCCTCCATTTTATACCCTTATCTGCATTTAACACTACCTGTTTTGGGGGTGTTGTTTTGTGTTTTGATTTGGTTTGTGTGCTGCATTTTGTGAATAGTGTGTGCTTTTCAGGGTATGGTACTTTGATTGTGTACAAGGCAAGATTATAATTAATTGGAGGGGGAAATGCAGCCAGCTGAATCAGCTAATTCAATTAGCTACAGATTTAAGAAGTGATAACAAACCAGGAATTCCTAAACATGGTTTTCCCTTTTTAGAGATCAGTGTCAGCCTTGAACCAGCACAACTGATGACTGGAAAAGATGGAAGGTGTTTCGTGCTAGAAATCAGCAATAGCCACAGAACATTTACTATTTTGGAACTCAGCATATTAAAATTGGGGGGATGGCTTTTGCCTTTCTTTTTATGGATTCTTTAATATCATGAACAAATTATTCAGGCTGTGATGTGTGCTTGGACTTGGATTACGTTTCTTCTGGTCTGGAATCACTTGCAAGAAGATGACAGCCATGGTAGGCCTCTTCAGGCTGTGTGCATTAGATGTATCACTGAAAGGCATGGAAATAGGACTGTCTTTTGTCTTTTTGTTGTTGTTGTTGTTTGTTTTGTTTTAATATGAAGTTCTACAAGCAATCTGGAATGAAGCAGCACAGTCTGTGATTAATGAGTGAAAAGTTAATGTCCCTTCTTGAATCTTCTGGTTAATATGCAATTGAGAACCAAAGGGAGATTTTAAAAAAGGCTGAGCAAACACTTGCTGATAGTACAGCACCGAAGTTCCAGTGGAAAAGTTCTGATGTTCAGGGACAGGAAGGTGGAGCTACCTTTGATTGCTTTGTATCTGTTTTTATCCTTCATTCTCTCCCTAGTCTATTGTTACTCAGACAAGATGCCAAGTTTGGCTCAGGCAATTCACTCCGATGTATTATTCCACACAAGGAGTGATGAGCACCCTGTCCCTTCTCAAAGTCATGATGGAGAAGTAACTAAAGTCTTCATTCTGTTCCATGGAATCTGGTGCTTACCTGAGAATCCTAGTACAATTCAATGAGAGGAGGGGCTGTACATATGGAAACACATCACCTGAAGAGACTTATTTACCTTGCATTGTTCTAACCTATTAGGGAGCATGCAGGAATCTGATATTACTTGTATATAAATAACCAAGTAAAGAACTATATAGTGATCTGATATATAGAGATAGAGATAGAGATATACAGTAGATATACAATAGATATACTGTAGATGTATAAAATCCTGTGGCACTTCCTGATCCAAATGGGCACTGGCCAATCAACCAGACATCGTGGTAGTAGACAAGGACCAGAGGACAGCAGTGGTGATAGATGTAGCAGTGCCAAGTGACAGCAACATCAGGAAAAAAGAGTATGAGAAGCTGGAGAAGTACCAGGGCCTGAAGGAGGAACTAGAGAAGATGTGGAAAGTGAAGGCCACAGTGGTCCCAGTGGTGATAGGAGCCCTTAGGGCTGCAACTCCCAAGCTGGGAGGGTGACTCCAACAGATCCCAGGAGCAACATCAGAGCTCTCTGTCCAGAAGAGTGCAGTGCTAGGAACAGCCAAGATACCACGCAGAACCCTCAAACTCGCAGGCCTCTGGTAAAGGACCCGAGGTTGAGGAAGACACACACCACCCATAGGGGTGAGAAGAGATAGATATAGATAGATATGGATATAGATATAGATATAGATATACTGTAGATATAGATGTAGATGTAGATATCTCCATTCAAATATGTCCATGTTCTCAGAGAGTGCCTGGACAAGTCCTTGCAGTTTTCTTGGCAAGATTTCAGAAATGGTTTGCCATTGCATCCTTCCCAGGGCTGAGAGAGAGTGACTGGCCCAAGGTCCCCCAGCTGGCTTTGTGCCTAAGGTGGGACTAGAACTCACGGTCTCCCAGTTTCTAGCCTGATGCCTTAACCACTACACCAAACTTGTTCGTATCTGATGTCTGTCTGTCTGTCTGTCTGTCTGTCTGTCTGTCTGTCTATCTATCTATCTATCTATCTATCTATCTATCTATCTATCTATTATTCACATTTCTATCACCACCCATCTCCCCCTAAAAGGGAGACTCTACAGTACATTCAAATAGTATGTGAAAGTGACTTAATGAGCAAAACTACCTGCAAAGATTCCTCATTGCAGATAGTCAGGCTGTGCATGTGGACAACTGATTCTTTGCTGACATTACAACATGCTCGGCAGGGCAGGTGCACCCTCCTGTGAACATGGTGAATTCTTCATCTATTGGAATCACCTGAATGGGCCATCTGTGTGTGTGTGTTTCTATCCACATATTTAGTTCCAGAGTAGTCCAAGACATTTTGTTACCTGGACATTCAGTGGTAACAAAATTAATTTGCAACATGGCATTTTTTTTCATGTCACCTCAAATCTCCTTGAGGAAGGCCCCTTTGCTCTGCCCAAAGTCAGGAATGTCTGGCTATTCTTTGCCATTGGGAGGGGGGGGAAGCATTTTGTTCATATTCTAAATGAGGAGAAAAATAAAATCCATCCCTGTGGCTCATGCAACTGGATTAATTATTTCCATCTTACCACACTGGTCTGGCTGTTTCATTGCTTTGGAGCACAAAAGACTCTTTTTGCAGCTAGCCTAGGATTATAGATTATTGGGTTTCTTGGGGCAAAAAAAAAAAAAAAAAAGGAAATCACTGCAATTAAAACAGCATGCCCATCAAAATCCTACCTGATTGTCAACTATGCTTGCTTGGATCTTTCCCAGCAGAGAAAGTGTATTCTGTATCCCAAGCCCCCCCATCTTTTATAAACTGACTTGAAGCATTTCACAGAATCAGTAAAGAAGAAATGTTTTATAAAGGAATCAAATGTCATTTAAATACTCCCATCATCTCCATTTTAACTTGGTGCTGGGTCCCACATTTCTTATTTAAAGGTTGTGTTTCACTATTTATTTTATCCAGCTGACTTTCTCACCCAGGAGCTCTAGGGTTTCTGAATCAGTAAGACTAAGAAGGCTTCCTTGTTTATCTGTTGGTTAGTTTCATTAGATCTATTTCTAGCCTTTTCCTTGCTAAATGGAAACTCAAGGTACTTAACTGCATTAAACAACAAGGAGGTTACAGTAACACAGATAAAATGGATTAGCATTGCTGCCTCAGCTCTTTTGCCCATTGAAACCGTCCCATAAAAAATACAGAGAAAATCTGCTTCTCATACTTTTTGTGGGCTGATAGAAGTAGTTAAGATGACCTGGTGATTGATCCTAGAAGCCGGAATGTAAATTAAGGAATAAAGAAAGAACCAAATCCCAAATATTCCTCACAATCGAAAAGACATTCTGTTTGAGTCCCATCCACTGGTAGTTTACAGACAGCAAAGGAAAAGATTTCTACAGCCAGTTCACTGTTATCCACCTTGGACGAATGGAAATG